>NC_000082.6:96922088-97522088 GCF_000001635.26 Mus musculus
AGATGAACCCAGCACCAAGAAGTAAAAATAATCCCCTGTCCCAAGACGAGGGAATTTACACCGATAGATGTGGACTCAGCCACGTGGTTCTGGGCCAAGAGATTATAAAAAAATCATCTCTTAAAATACCATTTTATGTCACACTAGGGTGTATCAATTAACCATTCAAAAGTGATCAGTCCTTTAGAGAAGATGTGGTTCTTTGAGCCTGAGAGGGTGTGATGTTCACAGAGGACATGGGATGCACAGGGGAAGGACAACAGAGCAGAAGCCTTGAGGGGTTATACAGGCTTGGGGTGGATAGGAGAGTCCTGTATATCCAAGTGAAGGCATGACTCAGACCACTGAATCACAGCACAGGGAAGCAAGAACTTATAAGGAGGTGGGGGGAAAAGAAGGGTGAGGCCTGGCAAATTCCCCCATCTGCACTGGTATGTTAACTGGTATAGTCATTATGTAGTTCTTGTTTAGGCATAGATATAGTTGATATTACATATACCGTGGAATTCTTTCCAGCCATGAATGACATTATGCTACTTGTAGGAATACGAATACAAACTGATATAATGAGATTAAGTGAAAGAAGACAGTCTCAGACCAATAACATATTTCCCCCATATGGCTACATAAAGCATGTATGCTTTGATTTAATAAAAATAGAAATGAAATTGTCTACAGAAACAAACAGGTTTAATGGGAGGGAGAGGGTTGAGAAAAGGGTTGGGGCAAAGAAACTGGGCAGGATATACTCAATGTGCAATCTATGTCTACTGATTTAAAAGGTAGAAACTTGAGCTCCAGAGACACATAGGAATACAGCAAGCTAGCTCACCATCAGCATACATGAAGTGTAGACCCACACTGATTCAGGCAGCTGAGTCCACTAACTGCTAGAAATTCACAACAGCTTTAAAGTAGCATCTCCCTTTTAATTTTGCAAAGGAAAATTGATAGTATGAAGTCATTTACTGTTGAGTATTCTTCAGTATATCTGCATGCTCAAAATGTCTGGTGATTTTTAAGTAGTTTATTTTGTTATTTGATAAGGATGGGAAACCTTGGGGAATGTATTCATAACATCCGGAAGGAAAAGTGAAATCTGATGAGTTATAAGAGAAAAGTCTCTGTTCACGTCTTTGCTTGGATTCAATGCACCCAGATTCCTACCTCTCAGACTTGGCTTTCAGGCTTATCAGAGAACGTTTCTAGGAGGCAAATGTTGCCTTGAGTTCCCTCTGTTGGTGTTACTATGCCTTTTAATGCTGCATCCTGTGTAGAGGGATTCTCAGGCTATTATTAAGAGAACTGACCCTTGCTAAGGTTTGGAGTTGTTTCGGGATCTCTCAGTCTCATATATATCTGTTCAGTTGCTCTCTGGGGACCTCCGCTTATCCCGTGGGCTCACTTAGGGAGCTGCTTTGTAACTGTGATGCCCTCAGTGCCTCCCCACCCCCCCAACCATACTTCAATTCCTTACCACACTATGCTAATGTATACTCTCTGTACACAGCCATGACAACATTATTGACTGTGAACACTGTACCTATAACTATTCATCAAAATGTCTTTATGAAATGAGTACAGTAGCTGAACTTGGTTCCTTTTTATTGAGTCAGATCCTCAAAATTATGCAAATGATAAGATATGAAATAATAGCTGCAAAACAAACTTTAGAAGGAAACTTTGATCTGACTGGGCTCCCTTACTTTCTTGTCTGGGGCGGGGGAGCAGGGGTCAACTTTAAGTGTTATTCCTCATTTGCCATGTACCATGTTTTCTTTTTGAGACAGGTTCTCTCACTGGCCTGGAGCTTGCAGGCTAGGCTGGCTGGGTAGTGAGTCCCAGGGATCCTCCTATCTCTGACATCCCAGTACTGGGATAACAAGCAGGTTCCACACTATAATGTCTGCCTTCTCTGGCTTTTGATTTTTTTCACTTTTACATGGGTACTGAATAGTAAATCCCAGTTCTCATGCATGTGGGACAAGTGCTTTACAGGCTAAGCACCGCCTCAACCGCATCGTTGGAGATTGTTAGCAGTTAACTGGAGAGTCCTGGTCTGGTGTCCTGTATGTTTACAATTCTACATGTAACCTGTTGTACCATCTCCTCTGCTGATCTCAGAGACAGAGGAGCCAGTGTCTGTTATTTACTGATCTCAGCCTCCAGGCTGTGGCATGCCACAAGGATGTCAGCAGTCATTACCAATCCCACGTGGTAGGTTGGAAACAATATGAGTCACACTGGGTTTTGAGACATGCAATAGATAGTGAGTGTCCAGGTGTTTAAATTCTCAGTTTGGAAGTTTGATGCCATTTTATGGAACCTGTTCCCATCTGGAACTTTCTTAAGAAACATGAAGAATAGCTATGTGAACTGCTGGTCCTTGATCCAATGGTAGTAAATCATTCAGAAAATCGTGGGAAATGAGTAGAGCCCAAGGTTGTCTTAGCCCCATTTTTACTCTTTCTTGAGGCATGCAAAAAAAAAAAAAAATCAAGTTGATGACACAAGGTTTCTTTTGTTTAAATACAGAGTGGCAAAGGGCGTTTAAAAATGGACAACCAGACCAAAGCAGCTTTTAGGAAAGGCGATCAACCTTCTCAGTAAACCCTGTGCCATATTCCATCTGCTCATCACATGGACGCTGTAGACATGGGCAAAGGACATGATCCTGTGGTAATATCTACATGTTCTAAGACTGTATAAAGATTCGGTAATAGCAGCTGAGCTCCAGTGAGAAAATTCTAGAATTCCTAGGCATATCCAAGAAGATAATGACATTCATTTAAATATAAGAAAAAACTCCCTGTATGGGGACCATATAGAAGGATCTGGAGAACAATTTTATGTCATTCCATATTGTCTTATTTTAGTAAATGCTACATAAATGTATATGGTGTGCTAAGTAGCCGTGATGGTTGGCCTTAATTGTCAATTTGACTCTATCTAAAATCACTCAGGAAAAGGGAAAGTAGGTATTGATTGCCTAAATCAGGTTGTCTCTGGGCATCTTTGTGTCTGTCCTAATTAATAGACCTGGAAAGCCTCAGCCCACTATGGGCAGCATCACTCCCTAGGCAGAAAGACCTGGACTGTGTAAGAATGGAGAAATTGAACTGAACACAAGCAAACAAGTGAGCAACCTGGACTTCTCAGCTACCCTTTTCTCCCCTAAGCTAATTGTTGTCAGGGTATTGATCAGAGCAACTGCAATGGAACTAGAATGGACAAAAGCCATAGTTATACAATGGTCAATACTTGTCAATACCTCAGGTTTAGCAACAGATCTTATTACAAGTGAGTATTCTTCTCTTAGTCACCCTCTGAAGAGAACAGGCCTGACTCTAGCATGTGATGTGGACTTGGGCAGCTAACCACTGCATCCCTCAGAGAGAGGAATGTGGTCTTAGAGGAAATGCCAAACACACCTCAACTAGTGCTAGCCAGAATGGGCTGCATAAAGAATTTGTTTGTATTTTTCTCTGAAGAATTACTTTCTAATCTTTTATAATTCCCAACCTCAGGAAATTCCTTTTCCCCAGATATACTATGAATTACTATTGCTGTGAAATACAAAGAAGCATTTTTCAAGTATATCCCTTTATGAAATCAGAATATTTCTAAGCCAGTGATTTTTCTGAACTGTTTCTAAAAATTTGGAAACTAGGCTGGGAACATGATTCAGGACCTGAGTTTGATCCTCAGAACCCACATAAAAATTCGAAGACAGACTGATAATGTGCACTTGTAATCCAGGCCTGGGAGGTAAAGAGAAGACAGGAGATCCTTGAGGCTCTCTGGCTAGCTAGGGTAGTCTAATTGGTGAACTTGAGACCAGTGAGAGAGACCCTGTCTCAAAGAAGGTATGTGGCCTTACTTGAAGCACACATGAAAACACACACACACACACACACACACACACACACACACACACACACGAATATATACATGCACAAACATTAAAAATTACTAACCAAAAGCTGTACGTTGCATTAAACTTTAAATCATCATTTTAAAATACAAACCAATTTTTTAGAAAAAGCACAATGACCTACAGCCCCTCAACTCTATGTACTTGACAGCAAAGTCACATTTTCTCTAGATTCTCCCTTTCTGTCTAATAGGAACAATATCTCTTGTCACTGCTGATGAGTGAGTTGAGAGGAAGCTGCATATTCATGTCTCCTTCCCTATAAATATTAGGACATTGTTGTCGAAGAAAAAAGATGGCCTTTTATAGATCGTGGAGAAATCATTTGCTTTAGAAAAGCCAAATTGAACTGTGCTTTTCTTTAATTTCCAAGAACATCAGCAGATGAGCGTTGTGAAACACCAGTTGATAGAAACAAACTTTATCTTAATCATGCATGGTCCCTTTTAGCTTCTCATTCCAAAGAATGAAACAGTAACATTTTGGGAAGTCAAAGACACATTGTAGATGCAGGCACTTAACATAGCCAGGTGCCTCTTGTGCTACACCAGGAAATACATTTAATGACTTAGAAATGATTTAATGACTGTCAGGAGTCTGCTGGGTTTGATACAGTATTTGATATGATTTTTAACTAAATTTATATCAGTGTGCTACGATCCATGTATTTGGCCTGTCGCCATATTTCTAAAGGGTTACATTTACTATTGTTTTTGCTTCCAATGATGAGATGTCTAACATTTTGGGGAGATTAGTAGAATGGCTGATGACATCATCTATGAACTAATGAAAAGAAAACCAAGACCCTCCAAACTGACTTCTATTGAAATTAATTTTTAATAACTGCTTGGTTTGTATCACTACTTCCCCAAATGCTAATTAATTCTAACTCTAAACTATGTAATTATAATACTTCTGCTGAAATACAAATTATCTGGTGCCCTGGGGTGAAGGAGTTAGAATACATTTCATGTTCCATTCAATAGAGGAAACATGCTGTTTCCTCCACCATGGAAACATGGGAGACACAGCCGCTGGCTCCCCACCCTCAAACCTCTCATTTCCCTTCCTCTCCATTTAGCAGGAAGACAGACCTAGGTCGACAGTTGGCATCCAGCAGGCTTAATGCCTCTTTTCATGGGGTGGTGAGGAGTGGTGGCCTGCCAGGTTATTTTTGGCTAGGCACTGCAGCATGGAGCCTTCAGCAGCCTTCATTCAGTCAGTGGCCTTAAGTGGCAGCCCCTGTACCTGCAGAATGTGAATTGACGTTGCCATGGAGACAGAACAACTCTTCCTGGTTCTGTCAAAATCTATCTTTCTCTGCCAGTAGGCAGGGGTCAGGAAAGAAACCCCAGTAGGTGCCTGGGAGAAGATGGGGGAAGGGGAGAACTGCATGGTGCCTTATGGAATGGGGGACACACCAGGGGCTTTATGTGCTAAAAAGGTTCATACAAATCCCTTTGCCTTTTGACTGTTAGAATCCAAATAAGCCCTTGCAGAACTAAGGAACATTTTAAGGTCTCTATGTCCTTAGCTGTCACTGATGGACCTGGGGGATCTCTCAGCACAGTGTGTGTGTGTGTGTGTGTGTCTGTGTGTGTGTGTGTCTCTGTGTGTGTCTGTGTGTGTGTGCACATGCACATTGGTAGAGACAAAGGACAACCTTGATGTCAGCAAGCCTTAGGCATCTGTCTGTCTTCACCTCCTTGGTGCTGAGATTATAAGCATATATTACCAAATCCAACTGTTTTACATGAGTTCTGGGGACCAAACTCAAATCCAGATTGCTTTCAAAAGAGCACTTTGCCCACTGGCCTAACTCCTTAGCCCCTTACCCTTACCCTTTTTCACTTCAAATTAGAAGTAAGTTTGCTTAATTAAATACAAGTCTGTATGTACCATTGCTAAAAGCTGGATTTATGACATTCATACTTATTTCCATAGTACTCCTCAATGCTAACATGCACTCGGCTAATCCACCTATAGCTTTAGCAACAGTATTGAAGTTGGGCTGTACATACAAAAAGGAAAAACACATGGGAGTCTTAGAAGCTACACTCATTCTCACCCATGTCTTCTTTGGGAGTCAGCTCTTCCATGTTTCTATGGGATGGCATGCAGGTACCTAAAACATATAGCTCCTGAATTTCAGGAAGTGAGTCAGAAGTATGTCCATGCCGCCCAGCCAGGGGCCTGGTTTTGGGGCTTTGTTCATGAGTAATTTCTCTCTGCTCAGTATTCTGGTTTAGTTCTGTGTTCAGCCCAGTAGCCTCTCTCTTGACTTCTGTTTTGGGCCCTGGACATGGCTCTAAATGTAAGCTTCAGTTTACAGTCCCATGCCCTGGTGTCTCCTATAGATTCTCAGCTTGGAGCAGTAAAGGGAGCTTATCCAGTCTCCCAGGAGGCAGGGACGAAGATGGGACCTTAATGCTGGGTTCTACTAAGTGTAGGTGTATAACCAGCATTCTGAACAGGACTCTGCACAAGCATCGGGATATGGGGAGAAGCATCAGGTTTGTATTCTAACCCTTTCAAGAGCCCCCGAAGACTGGGTCATTCTGCCTCAGTTTTCAATGAGATGCACACTCAGAAATTAGCTCACCTATAGCGGCCAATCTGTCAAAAGGCTGTATAGAACTCCATGTATGTATTCAAAAAGTATCTGTCCTTATCTGTGTGTAGTCACCACCCAAAACCCCCAGCGAGGTTTAACTTTACTGCATTTTATACATTGATTCCATCCATCCATTGCATGCAGTATTTTTGAATTAATAAATGAAATTCAAGTTCAAATAATTCAATACTTCTAAATCATGTCCAAGTAGCCTTCCATTTTCTTATGTCTAGACATGTTTATATACAAGATGGCAAGTTCTGTGTTGATTGGCTAGGTGGTAGGTAGAGTCTAGGTACTTAATCAAATTCTAATATATGTATTGTCATAGTAAAGGTATTTTGTAGACACAGAAAATACTGTGATCGCATAACTTTATATAAATACAGTGAGCCTGGACAAGAGAGGTTGACCTCATCTAGTCAGCCAGCTGAATGGCTCAAGAGCAACAACCCAGAGCTATGTTCTGAATGCTCATATCCCACTGAGGCACATGCTGAGACCTTCACCTCGAAGTGGTATTTTTATGAGTTCTGAGTTTTTAGAAGATGAATGGCCAATGGGAATATCCTTTTTATGTGAGACTGGAGCGAGAGCCCCATCCTCTTCAATCATCTGAGGACACCGTGAGGTGTCACATGGGAACCAGGAAGCAGGCCTCACCAGAGACAGCATTTCAAAACCAAGACTGCCATTAACAATCAGATATAATACACACTTTTATGCTTCTACTAGTCTTCAAGGCAGAAGAAAACCAAGATGCCAATACTAAAATGGGAATGGAATAAAAGAAGAGAATTGTGTACATGAAGCACAGCAAAGAGTTTTGTGTGTGTGTGTGTGTGTGTGTGTGTGTGTGTGTGTGCACAGGAGGATCAAGATGGGCAGCTGGGCTATGTGTGCACATAAGGTTCAGCATTTGCAATTGCATGTGTGTGTGTACATGAAAATAAACATGAGCAGTTATGTGTATGTTCACATGAGGCTTAACATGGGCAGCTGTGTGTATGTGTGTGTGTATGTGTGTGTGTTCACATGAGGCTTAACATGGGCAGCTGTGTGTGTGTGTGTGTGTGTGCACGAGGATCAATATGGGCAGCTGGGCTATATGTGCACATGAGGAACAACATGGGCATCTGGATTATCTCTCAGACAGACTAAAGAACCAGGTGACTTGAAATCTCTCTCCCGGTAGATTCACACTAATAATACAAGCTTTTCCACATGTTGCTCTGAAACAGAGGCCATTGTGAAACACTTGGCAATACCTGAGGACATCTTAGAAACTCACAAATACAAATAGAAGCTAGGAGGTCTTGACATCTCATTATAGAGCCAAGGGGTGCTAATACAAGTTTAAAAATTCACAGGACATCTCCACACCTCCCTCTCCTACAACAGAGAATCATCTTGCCCCAAATGTCAAGGTGTTGACTTGTACATCCTTCTCTAGGACCAAAATCTACAGGAAGTATGTGCTTCTGTGGGCATGGGGCCAAGCTAAACTGAAGAGCAAGGGAGAATTCAGGGTTAAAGCAGAGGCCACTGGAAGCAGTGGGGAAGTAGGAAGCTGGTACACAGAAAGAGTCAAATGGCAGTCTGCCCTTAGGATGAGAGTTAGCAAGGAAAGGCTACCCACTCACTGTCACGTGCCAATTCCAATCAGCAAGAAGGGACCCTGCAATGCAATTTGTTCTACTTGATTATAGCTCATTTGACTCACAGTCCATGTTCATGATGATCAAGTGCAAATCCTACAAACTGTGTTTAACAAGAACGTGGTGTCCATTAATGCCTTCATTAATTTGATTTCCTCCTTTAAAACAGAAACTGTTGATAACTAAATCTAAGCCATGCCATGTCTTTGGGCTTCAGTTCCTCGGTTTTAAAGGTAGAGAGGTTCAGAGAAGAGCCTGCAAATCCCTGTGGATGCTCAGTGCAAGAGAAAGCCATCTTTTCACTTCCTTCTGTTACCAGGGCCTACAAACACCTGGAAAAACCTTCTTTAGATTCAGATTTTGGTATCATCTCAATAAGAATTTTGTTTTGTCCAAGATGAGCCACAATGCTAGGTTCTTAGGTTTGTTCATCTGTCCTTTCTTACTCCTGTCTTTGTAGTAAGGGAAAATGTCCATGGTGCATCTGCCAGAGCTTGTGAATTTCATGGGGCTGGGTGGACTTGGGCATACTCCTTATAATTGTTCTGTAACCCAATGACATAAAGCAACAGACGCTGATGGGCAAGTACATTGCTGGTTTTAAGGCCAAAGTTCACATAGTGTGAGAAACTCTTCACTAGGGAGAAAGAGACTAAGACTCTTAGAAAAGATTTTGTATTATTAGCTGTGTGTGTTTGAGTATGTATATGTATATGTGCATACTTGTGTTTGTGCATGTATTTGAATGTATGGGTGGTGTGTATGTGTGTACATGTGTATATGTGTGTATGTGTGAGTGTGGTTGTGTATATGTGTGAGTGTGTGTATGTGTGTGAACATGTATGAGTGTGTGCATATGTGTGTATACATATATGAGTGTGTGTGAGAGTGCATGCCTGTATATGTGTGTTATGAGTATGTATGAGTGTGTGAATAAGTATGCGTATACATGTATGTGCATGTGTTAGTGTGTGCACATGTGCGAGTATACATGTGTACAGGTATGTGTGTGTGTGTTTATGTGTATACATACATGCACATGCATGTGAAGGCCAGAGAATAAATTCATAAATGCTACCTACTTGATTGTTGATACAAAACAAACTCAAATTAAATAAAACAGAAGTACACAGTTTCTAGTAGACAATGGAACAGTCAGTCCCTGAGGAATTTCTTGTGTGAACACACAGGCTTATTTTACAAGAATTTGATTATAACAAAAGATACAAGCTCACACCATTTAAAGTAAAATGATCTCTCAGTGATATCTGGATCCCAGGAAAATTAGAACAGATGCAATTTAAATATAAGAGTTGAGTATTTATCAATAAAGATTTTTAAAGTGTTATTTTTATTTATCATCATTTGGCAGAATAGGTATAGATTCTATATATAGAGAAATAGGTAGATAGATAGATAGATAGATAGATAGATAGATAGATAGATAGATAGAAGATACATGATAGGTAGCTGAGAGATAAATGATAGATAGTTAGATAGATAGATAGATAGATAGATAGATAGATAGGCAGACAGACAGATATAACATTTGGAACAATGACAAAAAGATATAAGATCCTGACCCAGCAGTTCAGGATTTGCTGCTCTGGTTCCCAGCACCCAGAAAGCTGTGGCTCCCAGCTACCTGCTCACTCCAGCTCCACAAATCTGGTGCCCCCTTCTGGTTTCCATGGGTACCTACACATGCATAGATGCACACGTGCAAGTTGATACAAATAAAACTAAAATTAAAAATATTTTAAGAGATGATCTAAAACTCGCTGTTAGTTTACAGGAGAATAGCACCAAATCTATTTTTTCCTTTCCTGTGGTTTGATTTTTAACCTTTTCCACCAATTTTTCTAAATCTGCACAATGCTGAGAAGCATGGCTGATAAGATTTCTCCCTGAATCATTCATGTGCAGTCAGGTGACAGGGACTGGTGGCTATTCTTCATCTTCATCCCTCAAACTGGTATGGATCCATTTTGAAAGCCAAAGTCAAAAGCAAAAGCAAAGCCCTCAGAAGCTTCCATGGCCACGGCCGTCATATTTCTCCCGGGGTGACTTTACACATTATAATTGATTTGACTTTATAAAGCTCTTCACGATGTTGGTGCAGCCAGAGCCAGAGTCCTGGTTAATATTTGATGGGGAAATTCAAGGATCCATTTGCTAGTATCTCAGGCTTGCCATCCAGTTGCTACTCAGGTGGCTGAGGCAGAGAGATTACAGGTTCAGGCCCAACCTTGTCTCAAAATAAAATGTTGGGAAGAAGGGGCGGGGCTGGAGCTGACACCGAGCAGAAGAATACTTACCTAGTGTGTGCAAGATCCTAAAACAATCCCTAGTATAGTCAATGATAATAATAATAATAGTAATAATAATAAATTATCAGATCAGTAAAGACTTGATTATGTGCCAGAATTTTCCTCATTTGATGCACTGTATTCTCTAGCACAATGCTGACTTAAGCCATTCCTGCCCACTGTATAACGAATGGCATTCTTCCTTGAGAGAGGAAATTGCTTTTGCTACTCTCATCAGATCAGTGCCAGTCCCTTCTCTATGTATCATGTGGCTATAAATTTTGCATGTTCACTTCTCTCTTCAAGGAAAGGGCCAGTTCTTTCAAGTCAAAATGTCCAGGAGCTGATTTCAGAACCCTTCACAAAGCTTCTCCCTTGCCTGGTATTTAGCAAGCTCTTGTTCTTTGCTCCTACCTGCTGAGTTAGCTGTCTCTGCTTTCAGAATTGCAGATAAAAGAGAAGAAAGTGACCTCCATCAGCCAGAAACCAGAATGTAGTGGGCTGACCTAATGTTGCTTGTATTCTGATGCTAATTTAGGGCCCCCAAGCCTGGTTACCCCAAGGAAGAGAGTCCACACAAAAAAACACTGTGTGACTCTGTAGTGGCTATTCCTGGTTGTCAACTTGACAATATTTGAAATGAACTACAATCCGGAATTGGAAGGCTCACCAGTGACCCTTATCTGGAGGCTTGGAGATCCTTATCTGGATCTTGGTTTGAAGATCTTGAATCATAGTGGCTATGGATTCCAGAAGATTGAATCTCCGAGTTTAAGGAACACACCTTTAATCTGGGCTACGCCTTTCATCTGGGATTAAAGGTGTGGTGGAACACACCTTTAATCTGGGCTACACCTTCTGCTGGAGACAATATAAGGACATTGGAAGAAGGGAGTCTAGCTCTTGCTCTTGCTCCTTCGCCTGCTTGCCGTGTGAGACTGAGTAACTGCTAGATCCTTGGACTTCCATTCACAGCTGCGACTGAACAATTGTAAGGAATTGGGCTGCCGACTGTAAGTCATCAATAAATTCCTTTACTATCTAGAGACTATCCATAAGTTCTGTGACTCTAGAGAACCCTAACTAATACAGACTCTTATTGTGATTTGTAAAGAAGGATACCAACAGCTAATAGGTGGGCAGAAGAGACACAGGTTTGGTTGAGGCTTTACTGGGTTGGGGCAGGGAGGTTTAGCACTTAGCACACAAAAAAAGTTTGTGTCTTGTTTCCCCGACCAGGAGAATGAGAAGAAGAAAGAAGGAGGCGAGTCCCTTCTTTTTAACAATAGTTACAGTCATTTCTCTCATCCCAGATCTCACCTGGACCCTGATCTGCCAGGTAACACATGCTCAAGCTAAATTCCCAAGCTTCAGTGAAGCCTTTCAGAATAAATATAAAAGCTGTAAGAATATTGAAGGCAGGCCTTTGAGTTTGAAAGACTTCATAATTGGCTGCAGGGCCTACCCTTCATATAGCAAAGCTTTCTTTCATTATAAAACATCAGAGATACGGGATAAATCTTAGCCACCTATCCCCCCAGGACCTTCTTTCTTTCTTGCCTGTAGGAATAAGAAATGAAGATTGTTTACCTGGAAATCATAGTCAGAAGAATCAATCAGGTTTGTGGACTTGGACTTTCTGTTTTCTCTCCCCATTCCCCCTAGCAGCTCTTTGAGGTAACAATTTCTATGCCACTGACAAATTCTTTAACTCCAAGGGTGCTGTTAGTCCTGAGAACTGCCTTCGCCTGAAGAAGAAATGAGCACCAGATACTACTTCAAACTCCCCAGTCCCACTTCTTTGCTGCTCCCTGGCTTAGCCTTAACAGTGACCTGACTACACAGAATATTCTAGAATGCTCTAGAATGTGGATATGCTAAGATACAAATCCAGTGAAAAGAAAGAACCCAAGCCTCTCCACATAAAGTCATCCTTTTAGAACCACCATCCTTTGGCTGTATGTGAAGCATCTTCACAGACTCAAACACACACAGGCTCAGCAGGCTCTCCTCCATCTATATAGTACTGAGCAAAGGGGTAGGGTTAAAACTCTTTGCAAAAAAGCCATGGACAGAGTTCCTGGCCTCTTGGTTGACCAGTTATCTACAGTGGGCCATCTATTGGGAGCTAAATAAAAGGACAAAGGTGCTTCACTAATTTGAAACTACAAGTAACTTAAGATCCATTTCTTTGTCTTTGAAATTCCCTATCCAGAGACAGATTTTCCTCTATCTGGAAATCCCAGGGCCACTCAAAACCAGTCATAGCACTGAAGCCACAGGCTCTGTCACACACCATCATTCAGGAGAAGCCAGCCCTTCTTCCCTCCCTTTGTGCCCCACCTTCTCTTGGCATGCACAATGTCTCCAGATCTATGCTTCTACCACACACCTCCCACTTCTGACACTCTTCTGCCATTCCCACGCTCCTCTACCTTGAGCTTCCTGGCGCTCTCTCCCTTGGACCACAACTGAAGGTTGGTCATTTCTGTTGCCTGCTAATCCTGCCACACATCTTTAAAATGACATTGCTGATTGCACTACAGATGTGATCCATTCTCTACAGCTACCAATACCTCTGTGCATTCTCCCATGTACAAAGATGTTGTGGCTTGTTACCTGCTGAAGATCATTCAGCTTTGGCCCACCCTTGCAACCACATTGTTTAACTGGACTCTACCTTCCTGTCTCCTAGGATGTCTCCCACCTCAAGGGCCCCATGCTCCCCTCTGTAGAACACTGCCTCAGACTCCCTGCCTGCCCCTATTTGAAAGGTCCACCAAGCCTGAGTTTTCCTGCCCTTCCTTTAGTGATAGCGTGATCATTTCTTCTGTCCTTGGCACACTAAAGCCCCTCAGTGTCTTGCCACAAGCCTGCTATCCCTGCAATTGCTTCCCTTGCTAAGCACACTGGCAAAGCCTCAGTAAACTGAGAGGAGGCCATTGAAGAACATTAAAGTCCAGGATTTCCTACTCACCCTTCATCAAGAGAGTGGTGTGGGCAAACTGGTTCACTACTTATCTCCTAAACATTCCAGCTGTCAGAGCACAAATTCAATCATGTTATGCAAAACACAGGTGGCAGGTTAGTCACAGGCAAGTTAGATGAAGTCTGGCCAAGTGTGTTAAAAGAAAGAAATCATATAATTTGCTTACTTTATAAGGTGAATGGGAAAATATCTGCTGGTAGATGATAAGAAAGAGCAGGAAAACTGAGTAAAAGGGGAATTCATTGTTTAATTGATAAACAATTATCAGTTACACATTGGATAAACAGTAAATGGCACTTGCTGCCATGACTTAATAGTTATTCAAATGCTTGTGTGCAAAAGTAAGCCAAATTACTTTACATTTTTATATTAGGTTGCACAATGTAAATATAAGGTATTTGTTATATAGAGATCTAGCATTCTGTATTTTAAATTTACTAAATATTTTATATTTTCTAAATTCATTAAATGTTTTTCTTCAGTTCTATATGCAAAGCATAAAGCATATCCAAATGTACTAGTTTGAAAGAGGAAATTAATCTAGTCAGTTGTGTATTTCCCTACCATCTATCCATTCATCCATCCATCCACCCACCCACCCATTCACAGATCTATTCAGAGATCCATTCAGAGATCCATCCATCCATCATCTGCTCACCTATTCACCCACATATCCAGCTCTTCATCCACTCAGCCATCCATCAACACATCCATTTTATTCATCTATCCATCTGACCATCCAACTGTCCATCCATCCATCCAACCATCAATTAATTCATCCATTTGTTGACAAATTTGCCCACCCATCCATCTGTCAATCCATTAATATATCTACTAGTCTGTGCATCCATCTGTGCATTCATCCATTCAATCTACCTGTGCAATGTGTCTATCTATCCATCCATCCATCCATCCATCCATCCATTTATTTCTCCTTCCTTTTAACTAAATGTGTAAATAAAGTGTTATCTTATTTAAATGATTACAGCATGTGATCACTTCTGACATCCTAATTGTTTAAAGGACAGCATCCTGAATTAACTTTTCTAAAATTAATCCCTTCAATTAGTTTTTATTGTTGAAGATTTATTTATTTCTGTATTTTTTTATTTAATGTGAATGATTATTTTGCTGGCATGTACCTATGTACACTGCATGTATGTGGTGTCCCAAATGTCCTAAAAGGGTGTAAGGTCCCCTGAAACTGAAGTTATAAATAGCTATGAGGAGCCATGTAGATGCTGGGGCTGGACTTGGGTTCTCTGCAAGCAAGTGCTCTTAACCTTTGAGCCATCTTTCCAGTCCTTAATTATTTTGATAAGTTTTCAGTTACTAATACCTGACAAATCAGAAGTTATGGTCTTATTGTTGAGTATTTTGTACTATTTTAAATTTTAGTTGAGAGAATTGCTGCTATGGAGTGTCAGAACTTTAGGAAGTAAAAAGCAAAGCAAACATCAAAGCTTTGCATATAAAAAAAGTCAACATTGAAATGGGTGACTGTATAGTTTTTATCCCTTGAAATTAGGGTATTTCCCAAGTTAGAGTGTAAATTTTTTTATGAAAATTGACTTATGACTAGAATAGAAAATTTGACCCCAGGTGGCAAAATCAATTCAAATTCCTTTTGACGCTTTCTAACCTTGGAATTTCTCCAGGAGCAAGTAGCTGTATAAAGATGATATTCTTGGATATTAATTATTTCTAGGAGTTTTCATTGGGGAAAAAAAGTCAATGTCATTTGTGACAGTGCAGAAGAAAGTCATACTTTTTCCTTCTCTCATCTATAAAAAGAGGGGAAATGGAAGATTGACTGGAAAATGCACACATCTCTGGCATAGCTGAGGGGAGCCTCATCATCAGTAGCAGACTCACAGAGAAGACAAGTGTAGACCTGCTCAGTAGGAAACTTGGGCCCTGCGGGCACCTTCCCAGCTCTCACACTCCCTCCTCAGGGCAGTGGCACTCCTCATTAAGTGCTTCTGGTTATGAATATACTTTGTGCCTGCTGCCTTAGAAAATATGTTCCTTCTTTCTGTTCCCACTCTCTACCTTCTGTCCCCACATTCCCCTCCTTCTTTCTTTTCCTTCCTCTTTGTTCTCTTTTTCTTCCTTTTTTTTTTTCTTATCCTTTTTGTTTGCTTTTATTGACAGGGTCTTGTTGGCCTGGAGCTCACTATGTAGCAAATAATCTCTTTCCTGGGCTTCCTGCATGCTGGGATTGCAGGTGAGCACAACCATGCCAAGCATGGTTTAACATTTCTTTCATCTAGAGATAATTTTACCTCACGTACTGCCCAAGCTAGAAATACATGGGGGATACGGATCTCTTTAAACTTATCTATCATGTTACTCCACACCTTGATATAAGGTACTGTGTTTTTCAGTGGTATCAGCCATCCATTATCCTCTGATGTCAAATGAATATCATGACCTCTCCTCCCAGAATTACCTGGAGAATCTTAGCATTTAATTGGGTTTAAGAGCAAACATGGAACAATCTAAAGAAGATAGGGAAAACAGAGAGCTTGGGGCCAGAGAAGAGACTCTGTGCTTGTGGCAGACTCATCATATCTGAATCATTTCTCCAAGAGGTGGTTATCTGCCTCAGCCTCCCAAATTGCTGGGATTACAGGTATAAGCCACAAACCAGGTCTCTCCATTTTTACAAGATTCAAGGATTTAGGAAAATTAGATTTATGTGTTGAGCCATAAAATAAGTCAGAAAACATAAAGTTAGGGCAAAGTTTATATAAGATAAAGCATGATAAATTCTTGGCAAACCTTTGCTCTACAATATTTCAGCAAATATTGGTCTCCTTCTAAGTTCTGTTTTACATTTACCAAGCACATAAGATTTATGATGTCCAGTGGGATTATTAGCATCATGAATTCTGAGGATTGCCTTTAACTTTCTATATGTGATGCTTTACTCATCTTCTTTATTAATGCATGTTAGAAAAAGAATCTCACATACTATCAACCTAAGAGCAAAGAATACAGAGACACATAACTGCCAGCCCTTGACTTTGAGAAGATCAAAGTCTAGTGTGAATGATTGGCAGACATGAAGACGTGATGCTAGAGAGATGCTGCAAGAATCTTCTACAAGGTGACTGAATGGGTCTAAAAAGGGGGAAGGCCGACTTTCAAGCAAGTAAACCTACCAGCCTGGAAGTAATTTAAAGCAAGACTCTCCAACACACAATGTACACAAGCGTCATAATGATTTGGAAGGAAAGCATCTGCATGGTGAGAAGTGCTAGGGAGAGAAAGAACTGAGTTATGTGGTCCACCCTACAGGAACTACACCAGCCCTTGCTCTGCTCCACAATCCTGCTCTGAGAGAAAGTACTCTATCACTTACAAGTTCAGTCTAAGGATCTCCTGTTCATCCACCTGAGTGTCAAGAAAGAATGGAAGCCAGTGTGAGCTTGCTTCAGACACAGGGAGGCAGCAGATGGGGTTCTGCAGGAAGCTGTGTCAGCACTGTGGTGTGAAATGGGTTCATCATCACATCATATACTGTGAGTCCTGAGTCCTGCTTTCTCAGAATGGGACCTCTTTACAGTAGGATCTCTGCAGAGGCTACAGTAAATCAACCAGGATTCAAAGGGCTTCCCTAAAACATGAAGATCAAAATAAAGTTTAATTGGTAGATTATAATTTAGCTCAAGGTCAGGATTAGGTTGAAGATAGGACACATCTTAGGTCCCCCCGTATTCAAGTTTTTGTTTTCTTGCAGTTTTAGGGTCTCATGATCAAGAATGGTCTGAGAAGACTACAAGAATAAGTTCCAGAAACAATTCACATTCATGTAACCTTTGTTACAGCTTATTGCTACACTTGTTATATTGTATTACTGTTGGCTGTTGTGACTAGTTTATAAACAAAATGTCACAATAGGCACACAGTCATCTATCTAGGAAAATTCATCTATATATGTTTCTATTTTCTATGTGATTATAACAGTCTAATGAGGGTCTTGCAAGAGCAAGAGAGGGAGGATCATTACACACCTGATACAGACTATGGTCTTAAGATGGGTAAAGATGAAGCAGTATTTAAACATGGATCTTTTTACTTAAAAATAAAAAAAAAGTTAAAAGGTAAGTTAGCCCTGCCAGTTATAGAGGCAGGATGCTAAACACTGCTGCTCACCTCCTGTTCTCACAGTGGCACTGGCTCCATGGAATCTGCTTTTGGATTTCAAAGCTCTCAGTTGATAACTAGCATTTTGTGTGAAGGCTCAGAGTATTTCTTCTGCTGTTCTGAGCATCAGTCTCCTGTATGGGTGAGACTACTGCTTGACCTGCCTCTCCAGGAGGGCACTCCCTGGCACAGTGCTACCTCAGAAGGCTCAGGTTTGAACCCTTTGAACAATCCACTCTCTAACAGCTCAAACCACCCTCTTGCACTGAACACAGCTCCTTGAGAGAGTCCCTGAAATATTCTATCCACTCAAGGCAATTTAGTTTGGAAGTGTTGAGAGAGGAAGGGGGTCGAGGGAAAGACAGAGCGAGACACAGAGAGACAGATATGGTAGCTTATGGAGCACACTGCTACCTCCTGTGAAACTATCCAGAAATGGACAGCACATCTGAGACCCAAGGGAACTCCAAGGGAACTAAAATTTTTATCTGATTGTTGAGATCTATGAGGAGAGAAATTGGAAAGAACGAGCCATTTTATGAGTGAATCAGAGCTTCAGCTCCAGCTTCAGCTCCAGCTCCAGTTCCTATCCAAACAGTCCTATGCCTCGTATGTCGATGTGATGTATTTTTCCCAGGACCTTTGTTCTTACTAGGAAATAGGATTGCTGGAGATGTAATCAGTGGGGGATGCTAGGAAGGGGAGAGTCTCATCCAACAAAACCCAGACCCTTATAAATAGAAGAAGCTTGCATGCAGAGATAACACACAAGAGGAACAGCATGTTTGGATAAAGGCAGGGATCTGTGTGGGGCTTTTAGGAATTAATGGTGACCACCCTCCAGAAGCAGAGGGAGGCAGGACTCAGTCTGTGCTCTGAGCCTGAGTCAGCCGGGTTGAGACTTCTCTCTCAGACTTGGCAGACTTTGAGAGTATAGCTCTCTGTTGCATGACCCAAGGCCCTTGGAATGAAGGGTCCTCATCTGCCCACATGTCTTTTCTGGTCCTTGAGGGAAGCCCAGGTGCTGAGTGTCTGAATTTCAGAGTATTCAATTAATACTCAGTAGTGGCGAGGAAAGGGTTTCTGAAGGAGAGAAGAAAACGACTGGCGATGGGGAAGCTGAGCAGGAGACCCAACAAGAGTCTGTGAGGCAGCTGTGCAACACAGAGACAACCCTCAGTCCTCCATCCTTCCTAGAGAGCCCTTCTGCCTCTCAACCAAGGGGCCAGTGTTCCACAGATACAAGAGTTTGGTTTTCTTTCATTTCTAGGTGAGAGAGGCAAGAGGATACTCACAGAGTCCCAAGCACATCTCAAGGAGTAGTCAGTGCCTGAGTAGGGAGCTCTCGTGCAGAAGTGTGAGCTGCCTGACAAGGACACAGACACCTTTTGGATGTGTTCCTTATAATAATCTCCACAGTTCTATAAACTCACATTTAAAGCCCTTCTTGAGAAATAGTGAATATTTGGGAAAATATACTAATTTCCTTTTGATTTTATATAGACTATGGCCCAAGCCTAAAAAATAGCAAATGCCAATTATAAAATCACAATTTGCTTAACATCTGGTTAACTTTCTGTTTGCTCACCTGTGAATGCTAGAGTGAAGGTTTATTTGATTTTATTTATTTTAACTTTTTTAAACAAAAAATTGCAGTCCTGTAGGTGAAATCCAGGGCCTCACATGAACTAGATAGCTGCTATTCCACTGAGATGCTCCACGGTCCTCTTTCATTCTTTATTTTGAGACAGTCTTGTTACATGTTACCCAGATTCCTGGTTTGCCTGGTTACATGTTGCAAAGGACTCCTGGTGTGCCTTAATTTCCCCCATGGATATAGTAACATGTAAGCCATTCTCATTTATTCATGTATTTTATGATTTCATTTTCCCTGTGTGCTATAGGAAATATTACAAAAGAAATATTGTCCCTTATGACAACTTCTATCAGGCTAGTACAAATAACCTTGGCCAGAGCCATCTACGAGTCCTACTCTACCCTGCGGAGGCTTCATGCTCAGTGCCATCTATCATCATGCCCCTACCAAGTACTGAGTGATGACCAGCTGTCAGACTTTGGGGCTGTTCCTCGAACTTTTGATGTCTGCTTGTCTCCCTTTCCCATGTGGCATCAAGGTATGCAAAGCAAGGCAATCTCATGATCTGATACTATAGGTATCACAATGGTCAGTGTAGGGTTTGGTTAATGGTCTTAGAGCATGCCTTTCCAAATGACCAGAAACTGGAATTACTGATACCTTCAAGAATGCCACCTGTATATGTTAGGAGCGGGTGTGGCGGCAGTCCCAAAGGCGCCAGGGACTGTAGCTAAGTCGTATGACTTGCACCTGACTTCCTCATATAAGCCACAAACGTCTTGAGAGCTGCGCAGGTGCACCAGGATACCGGTGAATCCAGTTTGATGGAGATATGCCCCTGCTGCCCTGATTAGCTGAAGCTGCATGCCTGGTGAGGTGGCGTGGCCTGCTGTGCGTGGATGAGAGTATAAAAGGAGTGAGAGGCCCAGGGTTCGGGGGAGATATAAACAAGAAGAATCAGGACTGAATAAACTGCTGTTAGAAGGACTGGTGGTCGTGTCGTTCTTGCTGGTCGAGAGCGGACGCGACATGTATAGATGAGCCACTGGACTTAAAGAGAAAGACAAGCCAAGGCATGAAAGAAGACGGAAAAAGTCAACACTGCCCAATGTATTCACAGGGACACCAGGGAGACTCTTCTGTATCACACTTCTTTTACATAGAGGCCAGGTCACATTGTTCTAAAAATGAACAGATCTCTGGTCATTCAGAGGATGTATATTATTTCCAGAAATAAACAATTGATCTAAAAAAAATTGGAAGGCAAAGGTTGTCAGCAGTCATGGTGTTAAAGGACCCACTCAGTGTAAATTAGAAGAAAGGATATTTCCAGGAGTACATTGGGGGCTCAGGGTCCTCTGTCACTCAAAAGCAATAGAGATGGAGCTGAGTGGTCAGTCGGTCAGCAGGCATGGATGCTTGCTGCAAAGCCTCATATCCTGAGTTCAATTCCCTGGCCCCACATGATAGAAGGAGAGAACTGAACCTTCTTGTATGTGCAAGCCACATATGCAGAGGAATAAGTAAAAATATATGACAATGACAATGGCTTTCACATTTTCCTCCTCATCCCTTGGTATGGGCTGAGTGTGTCTACTCCCTTCCCAAACTCCTGTGTTGCACTTCTTACCCTCGATGTGACAGAATTGGGATCCTACAGCCTCTGGGATGCAATAGCAGAGCCCTCAAGAGGATTAGTGTTTGTATATTCAAAAGTACATGTGAGCTAGCTTCCCCTCTGCCTGCCCTATGTGGTGTGAGAACACTGAAGTGGGTCCTGAGCATACACAGGAGTGAGTTATCAGCATTCTGGATTTCTAGCAGTCAGTGCCTGTGAAAAGTCACTGTTAATGACAAAATAGTCTGTAGCACACATTTCCCAATAAGGAAAGACTCAGAGCAAGATATTTATAAGCTTGGCTATCATATATTCTCATCATGGCTAGAATTCGAGCCTCTGGGGTCTGGGAGTCTTGTTCTGTTGTATGGCTAATCTTTACCAACCAACAATCCTAAGAAAGATGACAGAAGAGATGCCACCCCCATCTCTTCACTGGTAGCCACCCTGACCTGATTATAGAGTATAGTATTTTCTTTACATGGTAAGTTCTCTAAGATATCTGACTTAATCCTAAAGATTGCAAACTGAAGTTACTAGGGGGAAAAAAACATAATTAAGGAGATTTAAAATGTGGCAGACCAAAGCCAAATTATCTAGAGCTATTCTCAGTCCCATTTAAAGCCATTCACTGGCCACCATGTGCCTGATCTAATATCCTGATGACTATCAACCCCTTAAAATATACTCTTAGCAGATCCTAGACCCCACCATCATAACCTAACAATGTTGTCAATCAGGGTTTCATCTATAGAAGGACTTTTGTACTCTACTGTAACAGCCTACCTGTTGTCCCCACTAATGCTTTTGAAAACAATTATACAATCACTTATCTATTTCCACAAAGTAACATGGTATTTGGGGCAACCTGAATCTCTGTTGCTAGGTCATAGTCACTCACATTGAGCTCCAGAATAAACACTCTGTTATTCCATTTGAGGTGAGAGCTGTGATTTCGTAACCAGATAGATAATCAAGAAGTCAAACAAAATGCATCTGACTCACTAAAAAAGAACACAGGAGGCATAGCTCTATCGTACAAAGTTGATAGACAAGTGAATAATATTTCATAAGCTAAGAAGCTTAGACAAAAAGTGTTTCCACATCTGAGAGTACTTTGATACAAACAGTAAAATATCACATATTTGCCACTGATACCTCAGTTGTCCACAGGTCTTTATTCAGAAGTCCAGCCTAAATCAATGAACCATAGAGGCAGTAACAAGGAATGGAATGGTGGTCCCTTGGGGCTTCCCCTTGATGTCCAGGTGGCCTGCAGTCAGCCAGAGTTGAGCACACTACCTTCCAGACCCAGAACCAGAATTCTGAGCAGACCATGGCTGTCCACCAAAGGCCATCTCAGAGAACCACAGTACAATGAGAAGACTTACCTAGGGAACTGCTTTTAGTAACTTTAACCCCAGAAGCTATCTCAGCCTCAGTCGATTTTCTGAATCTTTATCCACATTCGCTCATCATGACCAAGCTCTCTTGTATGTCACCCTGGCAAATCTGATGTCCCAATACTCAGTTTACATGGGGATAATTGGGGCAAAGTAAAGCTGGCACTGCAAACTGTCATCCCCTTGGGAACAGCCCCTGTCACAGAACAAGCAAATGAGCAAGTGATGGGAGGGGGTTTCCTTCTTAATCCATTCATGACCGATGCTTGGTGGGTGTTTATATGACTGTTCATTTTAAAATTATAATTAATTTAATAAAAGACTGCAGGTGTCTTCCCCAAAGTTAATTTGTGACACTGGCCTCCCTCCAACTACATTCAGGGAACAGAGACTTACAGGGCATTCTATGAGGGTCATGAATTTTCATCTACCTCTCAGGGTTGGGCTGTGAGGAGGTGGCTTTGCTCCAGTTAAAGTTCAGTGGGGACTGAAGGATCCTTTAGAGTCTGACACCCATCATGGAAAGTGCCACAAGCCAGTATTTTTTTCTTTCAATCTATGTCAACCTCATCAGAAGACCTCCAGTCCTCCATTGGAACAAGTGAATGAGCCCAGACTAATCCTGCAGTCCTCTCTCTGCTAACGACCTCAGAGGGGACAGCCCAGAGACAAAAGCCACCTCCCAGTTCCTATGTCATGATGGGTAGCTGCTTCCTCAGCAGTGTTTCTTTTGCTTTGCAATTGCACACCACACCCCTCAGCTCCTTCCCCCTTGTCTGAAGCCTGTCCTTGGGAAGGTCCCAGACCAGGTGACTAAAGGTTAGTGGGGGGCCGAGAGATACAAAATCGCCTTCCTAATCACAGGGGCCCAGATGCTACCATGCTTCCCATCTCCTGCAAACTCCTGAAAGCTAATTCTACAAAAAAATCAAAGGCAGTCCACTCTTCTTCAAAGCCTTGGGAACCAGCTGTCAGAACACATGAAAGCCATTCTCCTCATGGTTAAAATTTTAATGCACCGCTTACACAGGGAAACTAAAGGGGTTTACATAATTAACTGAGCACAGAAATCCGCAAACACAAACCGCTGCCTAGAGGAGGAACCATGAGAGACTTGAAGGAGGAAGACAGGCCCCGCTCCCACAGCTTTCCTACCTATCATCAGGGGGTGCTGCTGTGGAGCTCAGCACAGGGGACCTCACTCCACATCCTGCCCAACCTTGCTCCCTGGACCTCTGCTGCTTTGTTTCCATAGCAACACCTCCAGCATCCTTCAGAAGAGCTTCACACTGGCAGACCAAACTCAGGACAGCTCTGCACAGCGGGTGTCCTGATTGAGAGAAGCAGTGAGTTGGGAGGCAAAAGAGGCTTTTCCTGGCAGCCCTGACTGACTCTGGGAGGAAATCCTTAGCCTGTCGTCAGCAAGGGACACTAGTTCCTAGCCACTTGCTCAGCAGAGCAGCCTGGCATATGGTGCCTCCAATTTTTCATGACAAGTGGTGATAACGTTAGCATCCCTGGAGAAGGAGGGAGAGAACCAGTTGGCCAATCGCCCCCTGTTGCCTGCACCCTTGGGCAGAATGGGATTGCTTTACGCAGATGAGTTCCTAACAGTTTCTTCAATTTGGCTTTTATAGAAAAAAAGCAGCACCATCTCCTCACGCTCTGTCAACAGCCACCCGAGGGCCTAGCACTTTACAACACAACGAGTGTATTACTATTTAAAGTCAGGCTTTTAGCTGAGCACCACTGCCATCTTTGGAGCTTAATTACCACCCTCCCCACGGGGCCCAATGAGCCATCCATTCCTCCCAAAGGGCTTCTGCTGGTAGTAATCTTTAACTAAGTCAGGAAATTCAAACCCTGCTCCCCTTAAAGCACCCTTGTCTAATTCCAGCTACGCTGCAGGACTGTGGGTAAAGGTCTGTGAGGCCCAAGATGCTGAGCACCTAGCCAGGGAATCGTTTTTTTTGTTTTTTGTTTTTGTTTTGTTTTGTTTTGTTTTGTTTTTTTCAACTGGAAATGAGCCAGCAGAATGTCTGCATGTAATAAACATAGTATATATAATTTAATGTGTAAGTATATTCAACTTATATTTCTTTGAGTCACCAGGTGTCTTAGAGTTTTACTGCTGTGAACAGACACCATGACCAATGCAAGTCTTATAAAGGACATTTAATTGGGGTTGGCTTACAGGTTCAGATGTTCAATCTATTATCATCATCATCAAGGCAGGAGCATGGCAGCATCCAGGCAGGCATAGTGCAGGCAGAGCTGAGCGTTCTACATTTTCATCTGAAAGCTGCTAGCAGAATACTGACTTCCAGACAGCTAGGACAAGGGTCTTAAAGCCCACACCCACAGTGACACACCTACTCCAACAAGGCCACACCTTCTAATAGTGCTACTCCCTGCGCCAAGCATATGCAAACCATCACACAAGGAAAGGGTTCCAACAGAAGAAGCAAGCTTCTGAGTCCATGTCTAACACTATTTAAGCAGCCATTGTACTCTGACACCAAGGGTGCCCATTCATTCTTCTCTAGTATGTTTGGCCAAACAGGATGTGCTGAAAAAGCCAAGGTCATAGTTTTCCCATTTCCTAAATACTCATTAAATCAGACCTTTGTTCTAAAGTATCATTAAATAGGCATGACTGTGAAACCTATAATTGTGTCTAGAAACAGATTAAGAAGTCAAAGGTCGTGTTATCTGAGATGGGTCCAGAGGTTAAAAATCTACTACATTTTCCAAAAGCCACCAGAGAACCAAACAGAGTAAGTAGATGCAGAAACTTTCATCCATTTGTTTTGAAATAACAAAACAAGTTTATTAATTAGAAGAATGTTGGTAGACTATTCTTCAGGTATTGATTGAGCTGTACCTTAGAGGATATTCTCAGATCTATACAAATACCTGGTCTGGGATCCCATTAACTACAAAGGGCTGTGTGTACCATAGCTCTAATGAACCATTCTACACAGAAAGTGGCAGATGAAGAGTGGGCCAGAGATGTCAAAACTACTCTCTCCTAAGGGGTGCAGGGCCCAATAGGTTCTATGGCCTCTCTTCCTGTCTACTACTCCTGAGACTCCATTTGGCCTAAGGACTATCATTTATGATCAAGTCAGGGCAAGGGAATCCCCAATTTTTTATTATTTTAGCAGAGAGTATTTAATGAAAATGGGGTGCTGGAAAATTGTTAGAAAGTAAAAAATGTGGAAAGGAGACACTGGAGTTTAGCAACTGCGTAACTGAAAGCATCCCAGAGAACAAGGTTAGGGTGTCAGAATTAGAGAGAGGCATGGAAAGAGTGCCCATAGAGCTGGGCATCTGACCTTTGGGACATGCAAGACTGGTGTGTTAACCTCAGGGGCTAGGAGGGAATCTTGTGTGATCAGAATTATAAGCATGTTGGGTTCAGGCCAGTACTTGTAACATTTGGGAGGTATGACAAGGCTCAGAAATCATGACCTTGCAACCTGAAGCCAGATGGGGTAGAGAAAAGCAATGAGGTGAGGAAGCAATCTTTCAGATGCTCTGTAAGAGTGGCAGGAGGACGGGATCACACTTCTCCTTCCTTTAACCCCCTAGCCATTCTTAGATCCCTTCTTATTGTGTGTAGTTTTTGCTATCCCACTTTAAGCTCTAGGTGGACCTGCTACCAGCCCTGCCCAGGTTCCCTCAGATACATAGATGAAACACACACACACACACACACACACACAGAGTTGAGTTCAGATCTCCAGTGTGTGTGTGTGTGTGTGTGTGTGTGTGTGTGTGTGTGTGTGTGAGACAAGCACTTTCCTGACAGACTTACCTCCCAGCACAAATGGGATAGATTAACATAACATCAGGCTCCAGAAGAGGAAGAGAGAAGCAACAGCTTAACTCAAAGTGGCCTAAAAGTCACCAGCAGTTCCTGGCCATTTCTCACATAGTCCAGTGGATGAGACAGATCTCAGATCATGAGGTATATCAGCACACCACATCCCACAATTCTGACTCTGCCTCCTAGGCAGGGACGCCTCTCTCTAGAGTCACCCATCTCTGAAGAAACTCTGCAGGACCATCTACTGCCTAGTGTTGGTCCCATGATACTCTTCCATGTTCTGCAAATTATTGATAGCTACATTTTTTTTTTCAGAAACCTAATAGTCTACATCAGCATTGCCAGCTTCAGGAAGCTATCAAGGGTTAAATGACTGTGCCCACCTGAATCAGATCTCAAACCACATTTAAATTTACCATGCCCGACCAATCCATAGGAATCTTCCTTCAGTTTTTGCCATACTGAAATTGGCACTTAGGCAAAATTCACCTTTTGGCCCACCTTTGTGAACTAATTTCACCATAATGCATGCTGCATAAATTGTTTTGAGATGACTGTTATGTGAGGAACTTAAAAGCTCTCTCTCCCCACCACATAATCATAGGCATCAATCCCTCCACTCCAGGACTGAGGCGTAGCTGCGACTGTAGTTAAAGAACAGGAGGGAACATCTGGAGAGGGCTTCCTAATGCTTTTAGACCAAGATTAGGATGTAAATCCAACCCGGAAATTGAACCCTCACTAAGCATCTTTGTTTATCTGATTACCACTCAAAACCATCTGCACTTAATTGTAAGACGACAAATTATTTCACAATCAGCCAGGATTAAAGGACCTAGCTTCTTATGGATGTTTTCCTATGGGTAGCACCAAAACTAAAAGAAACAGCGTGTGTCATTCTTTTAGAAAGTTTAGAAATCCACCAAGTGTTTTGTTTGCATGTCTGAGTTGAGAAAGAACTGGTCCCATGGCTCTCTGGTCTAACAAAGGGCATGTACACTGAGTGGAGACCTACCCCTCCTTTTTGAGAGAGAGAATCACAGAGGTGATCTTTCAATAATGTATTTGCAAAAAGCAGAAAGCCACCATACCCAACACTGTGGGAGTCTGTAGGTATGCTATGACAAAGGCACATCCCAAAGCCATACAATACTTTTTTTTTCATAACTCTTGGCAAATAAATAAGACTTGTACACATCTATGTCCCAAGCCCATGTTTATCTCTTTCTTAAACAATCCTTCGACCAGGAATGGAGGCAAAGCATCTAAATGGTTCTCATTGTTAATTCTCAAATATACTAGTTTGGACCCCAACACTTTCACCACGAGCACTTGGTTCAGTTCTCAGAGCCATTTCTACCTGTAATTATTTGTATTATTTCTTCTGACATTCTAAGACAGGATCATGGCATCACTCAAACAAGGCTTAAAATAAGCAGGATATAGCAGGGCAGTTGCACATGTAAATTCACAGAGACGGTGACAACATGCACAAGATCAAGCGAGACAAAACACCAACATGATGCCAAGGGTGAGGTAAGGTCTTCAGAAAGACTTGCCACTAGCTGAGGAGCTGCTGGCAACCGATGGCTGCTAAGAGAGTGAGTACCATGCACCAGAGGATGTCCCCACACCCTTTTGCAGCCTGGCAGTGCTAAGCAGACTCCTAAGTTTAAAAAACTAACAAAGAGAACACAGGACATTAAGAGGTAATAGTGGAGTTTAGGACAGAGGAAGGATTTGAAGGAAGGGTATAGAGGAAGACTTGATCAATATCATTACATGTCTGAGATACTCAATCAATAAAAAATAAATATGAAAAAAATAGAAAATTCCTGAGAAGCTACTCAGCAGAATTTCTTCATTTAACTTATGGCACAACTGAGGCCCAGCAGATGACCTGACCTGGGCAGGACAGTTTACCAGGCTCTTCCCACCATAGCAAATGTCAGAGCCACTCCTGGAGACAGGACCAGAGAGGGAGAGGAAAATCCAGGGCCTCACACGCCAGAGGAAGGTGCTCTCTATTGTTGTTCCAGCTGTGGTGTTTGTTTGTTTGTCTGTTTGTTTGGTTTTAGGTTTTTTTGCCATTGTTTTCTATTTGGTAATTCTTTTAAAATACAATAATGTAGTTTGATACATTGAACTGGTCAAATGGCTTTCACAATTTAACTGCAGTAGGAATCAAAATACCCTGTTTTCTGGAGAAGTTTCAAATTCCAGGTCTAGGATGATATGAGCATCATTCTCGTGAAAATGAAGGTAGTCTGATTACAGAAGAATGAGACTGTGGCCATCTTCTGTGGCTGTGCTTCTGTGAACCCTGTTCCTGGGACCCCTGGTGTTTTATCTACAGGTGATGGGAAGAGGCCAATCTTGAAAGCCATTCAGGCAAGGGCATTCAAGACTCCTATATGGGGTACTGAAGAGGGAGTATGGGGGTAATCCATACTCAAGAAATGGTACATTATAGAGAGGACTGCATGTGATCTCCTGGCTATACACCACTGAGCCCCTTTCTCTTTGCAGGTTTTCTTAGGAGTTGGTAAATCTAACTATGTAAATGCATTTGGTGGCCTTCAATAGGGCAAGGAGTGAATACTCTCTGCTCCCGTGATCTCTCATATTTAGCACTTGACACATCCTTTTGAACTATGTATCTCCTTGTCAACTTTCCCCATTACTCTGAGAGCTGCTTACAGACTATGCCTCCTTCATTTTTTCAGTGTCTAGCCTCAAGCTCAAACAGAAAAGCATTTGTAAATGATTGACAAATGAACACAAGACCAAATGCAAGAATGAGGGAGTGAATGAGGAGACACATATCGTACATTCCAGAGACCTAAAAGGTTTATTCTCAGTCCCATGGATACTTTTGAACCCACTAACAAGTCCTTGCTATTTTTCTCTTATCTTGTGAGCTTGATGAGACTACGTAAGCAGCTCAGGTTGGTAAGCATTCTAGAAAAAGTTCAAATCCAGAATCCAGGCAGGCACTATTCCAAATGCACCCAACAGAAGGAAAAGTGTACATGGACCTAACTACTTCAAATGCATGGATCTTTCTTCAGGGAAGCACTTTACAGACGTGCATAAACTCCTTTATAGGTAAAAACCTGAAGAGTAATGGTCATTTCTCACTGCCAGAATTGATGATGTATCACCTTGACGACAGAGTTCCTGAGGACCCATTTAATTGGCTTTTGAAATCTGCTCAGAATCAAGGTTCACTTGAGGTAGCACCTCTCAGCGATGCCAAAAGAAATATAAATCAAAATGAAATTGTGATCACAGAGCCACAGAATACTCTACTTCATTACGGAAGATGACACATTAATTTAACTCTCACATATAAAATGATTGCTTTTTAAGTGAGCTCAGGACACTCACTGATTAATTTTAAGCCATCTTCTGTTCCAACAGTAGCAGATTTATCAGTCGGATGAGAGAGATACCAACTGAAAAATACCATAGCATTAATATTTAAGAAGCATTTCTATGAGAAAAACAGGATTGTAGAAAGAAGAGAAATTCATTTTAAGTTTGCTCCAAATCCAGGTTATTCTAGAATCACTCCCTTGAGGTAAAGGCATGGGTTTGATGACAAAGTTGATGTAATGCCTAGTAAAACATAGATATATTCATGTACACCAATTGTAAACATAATCTGGTATCTCACTAGAACATGCTAGAGAGATGCAATACTCACCATTAGATTTTTACTGCCAGTATTAAGAGTTTATGTTTTCTGGTCCTAATGTGTTTTGATTTGTAGACTTATTTAGCTTTCACACACTTGGGAATATACCTTGGGCCAGTGTTTCTTGGAGGCCTTTGTGCCTGCACCATTGATATTAGTATAGCTGAGTAGCCAGTATCTAAATAATTAATTAGTTTTTAATTTTTTAAATGTGTGTTTGTGTATGCATGCACATGAGTATAGTTTGCTGTAGAGACAAAAAGAGGTCATTTGTTTTCTCTAAAGGTGGAATTGTAGGTGGTTGTGAGTGTTCTGACTTGGACGTTGGGAAATGAACCTGAGTCCTCTGCAAGAATAGTCTGCGCTGTTAACCACGGATCCATCACCAAGCCCCTGAGGAACTAGGGTCTAAAGAGCATTCATAAACCACTGGGTAACTCTTCCTTTCCTTTCAGAGACTTTGCATCATGGCATAGACATCACTGTAGGACATTTACCCCTAAAACAACCTGTGTTGGTTTTACCTATAAGTACAGACCCTTGTCCTGCATGTCAGTTTATAGTGACTCTGCTTGTGCACTGACAGCTGGATGCCTTGGGGTCTGTTCCTCAGGACATGGGTCAGTCATAACAAGATGGAGACACTGATGGCTCCCACCGTAGCCTCACAAGACCCAGCATGACACTGCTTCTTTCCGTCTACTTTGCTGGAAATGCCCACCATTTTCTGACAGGCAGAAAGTAATTACAAAGAGTGTAAGTAAACTGTGTTCATGTCTGTGTCTGAGAACTCTCAGTCCACAATGATAGCCTACTGCTCACACCTGCCCCTGGAGACGTTTTCTTTCTAACTGCCCATCAGTTTTTGCTCAATGAAATGATGCTTGTATTTCTCTAGCTACTCTCTAAATGATCTGACCTTAATAACATGTGGGTTAGGATGTTATATGACCTTGGCATGGTCTCTCTTTTCCTTCAGTTGAAGTCCTAGGTTGCTCAATGACTGGCTTTCATGAATCTTTATGATGACAGGGTGGAGGACAAAGCCAGCTGCTATTTAGGAGATGCAAAGGCAGTGCAGGGAATCAACGGAGTGCTGAAGGAAAGGAAGATCAAAGTCACATAGGAGTCTGATGTGGGAGCCGACCATGTATATCCTAATCTCATGTAACATCTGGGCATGCTGCACCCTTTAAACTCTTCAAAGCACATAGTTTTTTTTATTACTGAACGTGATTTGTGGGCACAGAAACTAAAGCAGAGACAGGGGATTCCCAGAACAAGCTGGATAAGCTAGAGTAGAAATATCGGTAAGCTCTGGGTTTGATTGAGAAAGCCTGCCCTAATGAATAAAATGGAAGTGCAATCAAGGATGACTCCTAATAGTCACCTTAGGGCTTCCACATCCATGCTCATGCACATGCATGTGCAGACACACACATGCACGTGAAGATGGAAAATACATACGACATTAATGATATCTTCAAGGACAGAAGGAACTTGGCCCTCTGTTCATTTTCCTGACTGACTTCCCCATGGCGGCTCTTCCTGGTGCTCTGCTCACCTCACATTCCTCTTTCCTGCCTGCTCAACCTCATATCTGTAGCCCTCACTCCACACAGCTTTCATGTGGAGAAGGTTGGCCTGGGCTGCTGGCTGCTTCAGCATCTCCCCTCTGCCAGCCACTCAGTTGTTTATCTCCCTACATCATCATCTCTCCCTGAACTGCTTTTCCTGACACCTCTGAAAATAACAGCTCATTAGAAAGTGATCAGAGACTGAGTGAGCAATTGAATGTAATTACACAAAATTACACAGATCTTAACCCAGGCACCCTACTGTGTCTCAGCCTGAAAAAGTTGAAGGCCTGTGTTTACTGGCCAGGCCTGTGGGGGTCACCTCGGTAGTCCCCAAAGAGAGGTAGGGATGACTCCTGGGTGCAGTGTAGGAACCTAAGAGTTTCCTACTCTAGGGAAAGGAGCAGAGACAGGATGAGAGAGGGGTGCCTGGAGGTGTGCACAGAAAGCCTGCACACACAAACAAGATTCAAAAAAATTTTTACAGCAATGTGGTCTGGGATGCAGCAGGAAGTACCACAGAGGCCACTGATTTCAACTCAGGAAAACTTTCATAGAATGGGTAGAGCAGTCAAAACCCCACAGAAGCTCTACAAATCAAAGTGACAGTACCAAAGTGCTCTTAAATCCTGGACACACCCTACCCCACCCTGACTCTCCCAGTTTGCCCAGGGCGGTCAGCATTTGTCTCACCATCCAGAGCCAGGCAACCTGGCTAGCTGCTGGGTCCCTGTTGAGCCAGGAGGCCCTGTCACCTGCTCAAAGCCACCTGAGTTCGTACAAGTCATTTCCACTTGGAATGCAAACCAGGTGATGGAAAAGCCATTCTTAAGTTTATGAAATTTTACTAAAATGTGGATTTTACAAGGAAGTATCCTGACTCATAATGCTGAGTACAAGAGGTATTTGACAGTACGGTGTCTTCAGATTTGAGAATATGTGCACATACATATCTTCTGGCTGAACCCCAAGTTTAAAAATAACATTATTTTGTGTTTCAAATATACCTTAGGCCCAGAAAGTAACTTCATACAGTATTTTTAATAATTTTGTGCATGAAAGGAAACCTCACAGCTTAGGTGTTCCTATTTGAAGGGCAATGATGGTGCTCAGAGATTTTTGGATTTTGGAGAACTTCAGATTTAAATTGATGAATTGGGGTTGCTTAACTTGTGTTACCTAGCATTTGGAATTTTATATATGTATATGTATTTATGGATATACACACAATCATATATGTACATATACATATTATATATACTCTACATATATGGCATATAGTATATGTTTTATTTACATGTTAATATTAATTTACTATCCAGGCTTGTGGAGTCACTTCAGTAGCCCCAAATTGAAATGGGATGAGCCATACATAATTTGTTTTTTTGTGATGCTTCGGATCAATCCTAGTACTTAGCACAGTCTAGGCAAGCACTCTACTACTGCCCTATCCTAGCTCTAAGTTATTACTAAATATTTTGTTGCATTTATTTATTTACACATGTGTGTGTGCGCCCATGTGTGACACACACTTATACATATGCCACATCATAAATATGGAGGCCAGAGGACAACTATGAAGCCCATTCTCACCTTCCACTGTGTAGATCCTGGGGTCTGAACTCTGATTGCCGGTTTTGGCTGCAATCCCCTTTAATCTGCTGAACCATCTCATTGCTACCTAGAGTCTTTGAGAGAAGGAAGCCTTGTAACTGATTTGGAATTGGGTGGTGTTAATTTGCATAGTCAGAAAAAACGCCAGGAAAGCAGGAAGTGCAAAGTAAAAGGCCTCTGTATCAGAATGCATTTCAGGGCAGACTGATAGGAAGAGAGAAAGGCTGAAGCCTTGAGTTCAAGACCAGGTCATTAAAGAAGTGTGTGTGTGTGTGTGTGTGTGTGTGTGTGTGTGTCTGTGTCTGTGTCTGTGTGTGTGTGTTTTAGAGAAGCAACCATTCCAGAGATGTATGTTGATTTGATGATCAGTGCAAAAGCCTTGGCATACTCACCTCCCCTAAGTTCTTTGTGGATGCAGATAATTGGTTGTCACAGCAAACATGGGCAAACTGGCCTGATTTTGCCCAGGGACAAGGGAGTGCAAGAGGCAGGGTTGTCCTCATGCTCAGCCTGCCCACCTTCACTCCCTCCTGTTTCTACCTCAGTCTGAATCAATACTATTCATTATTTTTGCTTTGGAGCTTGTACCTAGGATACAGATAGAGATGAATATCTCACTTGTATAGTCCCAGTCCCACCTCCTGCATGAGACTGCTTTGAGCAGCTCTGCTTTCTGAGTCTCCCTTTGCTTTGGGAAATATGTTCAAGACTCAGGAGAGGCTGGAGATATGGCTCAATTATGAGAATGCTAGCCTAGCATGCAGGAAGCTCTAGCTTTGATCCTCAGTACTGTATGAACCAGGCCTGGAGATGCACACCAGCCATCCTAGGCACTTAAGAGAATCAGAAATCCAAGGTTATTCTTGGCTACATAGTGAGTTCTAGGCCAGCCTGGTCTGCATGAGACCCTGTTTCAAAAGCAAAAAGAGTAACAGCAGAAAACCAAAATATGAGTGTGATATCTGACAAGGGATAAACAGTTAAATCAGTGCCTGCTTGTGTGTCTCCTACCCGTGAGATAGTACTATCCTGAGGCATGTGCACCAGGAAAACATGAAGGCTTGGTATTTTCATTCCAATGGGACCACAGGCAGAGTTCAAGGAATCAGGGGTTGAAGGTAAATTACCCTACCCAGTTTCATAACATTTAACTTCCTGTGGATGTTCAGGTGGCTGAGAACACTGCTCATCTGTATTAAGACCCCAAGACACTGTCTCACAAACACAGAAGTTTTGTGTTGCCTTTCTACTTAAGCTGAATTTGCCATGAGTTCAGGTCCTGGGTAAGCTGTGTATTTTAACACTGAGTTAGAGGAAGAAGTCACTTCCTTCTCAGGCTCCTGGGTGGTTACCTAGGTGCTGGAGATCAGGAGTGGGAATACTATGTATACATTTCAGGAGTGGAAATACTATGTATACATTTCAGGAGTGGGAATACTATGTATACATTTCAGGAGTGGGAATATCATGTATACATTTCAGGACTGGGAATACTATGTATACATTTCAGGAGTGGGAATACTATGTATACATTTCAGGAGTGAGAATACTATGTATACATTTCAGGAGTGGGAATACTATGAATACATTTCAGGACTGGGAATATTATGTATACATTTCAGGAGTGGGAATACTATGTATACATTTCAGGACTGGGAATACTATGTATACATTTCAGGAGTGAGAATACTATGTATACATTTCAGGAGTGGGAATACTATGTATACATTTCAGGACTGGGAATACTATGTATACATTTCAGGAGTGAGAATACTATGTATACATTTCAGGAGTGGGAATACTATGTATACTATGCAAAGGGTAACTTCAAAATATTGGTTAACGAAAGTTGAATTCGAGAATGCTGTAGATAGAGATATGACTGCTACTATATCATAAGACCACCACAGGCAGTCTCTCTCTTCCCTTCCCTCCCTCTCTCCTCTTTCCCTCTCTCCCTGCCTCCTTCCTGTTGTGTGTATGGGATGTGTGTGTGCATGACCACTAGTATTCTTGCCCATGACATTGTGTCACTTTGGAACACGGAGAAGCAGCCTAATGGCCCAAGTTCTCACCTTGATGCACGGTAGTTGGGAATCCATGCCCAGTTCATCTGCTCCTGATGCGTCTCACCTCACTAACAGAGAAGCATCACTGAGCTCTTACGGATCCTAAAGCATGAAGCGATCTCCTGGTTTTCACATTACATAAAAACATTTGGCTCTTAGAGCTTATCTAGAGGGACATATACAAATCCCTGGGTTGGGATGCAAGAGGAAGGATAATGGGAGAAAACTGCACAGAATAGAAAAACAAACAAACAAACAAACAAAGGGCCTTGGGAATAGAAAGCCTTGCCAAGTAGAATTATAAATTAGAATGACTAGGCTACTCCTTGGGGTCCATATCTCCTTTCTCCCATCAAGATGCCTTCCCTCCAGATTTTCCTTCTGAGTGGCCATGCACTAAACTTGGATGTTGCTATTTGACCAGAGATAGGCCAGTTGGGGCTTGAAGGAGGTCCTGTCCTGAATGCTGAGCAGTATACCTGTGCTGAATGGGTGACAGAGTCTACTCAGATATAAGCAAACTGACGCTTGATGCAGGGAGAAAGGAAGAGGGGTTTTGCTGGCAGAGAGAGGTAAAGAGTAGCACAGAATCGCTGGGGCACCCTGAGGGCCTGGGTGTCCTGTCATGCTGAGATGGTTATGGAACCTGGCAAGGACAAAGACTCTGATGTCCTAACCACAGGGACTGGATTCCTGGCTGTTTTATATCTTGCCTTTAAAATGAATGAAATCACATTCAATCTGTAACATGCAATATATGCAAGCTTATTCAAATACATGATTAGGGTAAGAGATGGTTTGGCACTAACAGAAGGTGACAGGACATAGCGATGCTCCACGTGGATCCAGATAGCTAGTATTCAAGGGACAACCCTGGGAGCTGGAGGTAAAAGAGGCAGGGGTGAATGGCAGGGGTTCTGCTCCCTACCCTCACACTCTAACCTGTGCCTTCGGAATGGCTTCTTTAGGTAAGATGACAACATGAGGACACAGGCAGGGGCCATGAGCATAGCCTTCCACACATGTGTTATAGTATATGGTATGCAGTTGAACATGCTCTGGTGGTGGACCATGGTGCTGGGCATGTAGGACTGGGTGACTGAGTGGGTACTGAGATATACATCTGGACAGTTTAGCAGCCACTGGGGGCAACTGTAAAGGAGATACCAGGGCGCAGAAGAGACAGAAAAGACTCATCCATTGTTAGTCTCACCACACCAAAGAGTCCCCACAGAAATGTAGTAAGTAAGCTCTTTGTCCCATCCTAATTGTTATCATATATAAGCTATATACTAAACCCTATACACTATATACTATAAACTATGTAATCTGCAATATATACTATATACTATACACAGTATACTATGTAGTATATACCTATTATACCCTATACAATATACTATACCCTATATACCACACTACATTCTATATATTATACACTGTGCTACATGTTATATACTATATGTTCCATACCATATACTATATACTATGCACTATACATCAAATATTACACACTATACATATAGTCTGTATACAGTATCACTATACACTAAGCTTTACCCTGTTATATCTTATTCTGTGTTTATTATTTTTACTTAATTGTGTGGTGTGTGTGTGTGTGTGTGTGTGTGTGTGTGTGTGTGTGTGTGTGTAAGCATCTGTGTATCTCTGTTTCTGTGTCTCTATGTGGTGTGGGGTCAGTGGCTCTGTGGGTGCATGGATGAATGTGTGTGTGTGCGTGTGTTTGTGTGGTGGTGGGTGTGTGGGTGCACTGGTGAATATGTGGGTGTGGTAGGATCAGCTGCCTTCCTCCATCACTCTCTATCACCCTCTTCCTTCATCACTCTCTAAAGGAGCCTTGCAACCACAAGTGGCATTTTTATGTGATACTGAAGATCTGAACTTAGATCCTCAAGCTGTGCAGCAGGCACTTTGATCACTGAGCCATCTCCCCAGACATTTATCCCCTTTACTACATTCTCTAAGCAGCTTGTTCATCAAGCCCCTCTTCTATGTCCCTTCTGGAACTCAAGCTCCCATAGTGCCAGCACCTGTGGGTCTGGGGTGAGGAGGCAGGAGCATCTTTAGGACAAGACAGAGATCAGGGATGAGAGAGGTGCCAAAGAATCAATGGGGGTGACTTTAGCTGTGACTCACTACACTGGAGAAGCCCACCTCCTGCAGCCATACAGGAACCCCAGTGGAGCAATAGAGACACCAACCCACCCACAAAACTTTCAACCCAAAATTTATCCTGTCTACAAGTAATGCAGGCATGGTGGAGCAAAAACTGAGAAAATGAACAACCAATAACCCGCCCAACTTGAGACACACCCCATGGGCAAACACCAATCCCTAAACTATTAATGATATTCTGTTATTCTTGCAGACAGAAGCAAGTTGCCCTCTGAGAGGCTCCACACAGCAGCTGACTCAGACAGATACAGACACCCACAGCCAAACAGTGGATGGAGCTTGGGGACTCTTATGGATGAACAGGAGGAAGGACTGCAGGCCTGAAGGGAGTAGGAACTCCACAGGAAGAACAACAGAGTCAACTAACCTGAATTCTTGGGGCTCTCAGAGTCTGAACCACCACCCAAAGAACATACACGGGCTGGACCCAGGCCTTCCCGTACATGTGTACCAGATGTGCAGCTTGACTTTCATGTGGGTCTGAAACAACTGGAGCAGGAACTATCCCCAAAACTGTTGCCTGTCTGTGAGATATGTTCTTCTAGCTGGACTGCCTTGTCTGGCCTCAGTGGGAGAGGAAGCACCTATCCTCACAGAGACTTGAAGTGCCAGGGTGAGGGAGGGATACCCAGGGGGCCCCACACACTCAAAGAAGAAGGAGAGGGGGATGGGGGAAAGATTGTGGGAGGTGGTGACAGGAAAGGGGGCAGTGAGTGGGATGTAACGTGAATATGCAAAAAATAAAATTAAATTAAATAATAAAAAAAAGAATGAATCATCCCAAACTTGGGTTAATTCTTGGCATGCCATAAGCATTCAGGGAATACTACTTAATAAATTAAACAGATTTAAAAAATCTCCACAAAGGCCCATTCAGCCTTTTAGATATTTGTTCTTTTCTGTGAATTCAGAGCTCACAGATCCAACTAGTCCAACTATTCAGCTTGCCTAGGAATCCCCCATCTTCTTCAGCATGGAGGTCACCTGCAAACCACATGCCCATCACACATTTACATGAGTGGTAGGGATCTGAACTCTGTTCTTTGTGCTTGCAAGACAGTTGCTTTACCATTTGAGCTCTCTCTCCAGTCTACAGTTGTGAAGTTTTGAGTATTCCATATTTTAGGTTTGGGGATTGTAGATAATCTACTTACATTCCTATCTTAAAAATTCAAGATTATAGAAGATTAGAAAAATAAAAATGAATTCTAACCCACTAGAAATAGTATCTTGTGTCATCTGATGTCTCAATCTGTGCCACTGGCAGTGACCTGAGCATAGTCCAGGATTCTGCTCAGAGAACCTGAACGAAGACCCCTTTAGAAGAAGCAGCACCTCTGAAACCAGGAAGGCTGCCCCTCAACGTGGTTGCCTCCATCCACAGCAGCAGTGATAGCTGATTAACACAAACACCAGCAACAACTGATGCCCAGCCTTAGAGGAATGCTCTCTCTCTGCTTTGAAGAAGCCTGAGTTCAGGGCAGTGGAAAGAGCCTTCATGTGCATGAAGTTGGTTCACCATCCAGAACGCCTAACTGACCCAGCAAGTCTGTGTGAAAAAAATCAAGAATCTTTCTATTTCCTTGTCTACATTTTTAAAGCATTTTCAAACAGTCTATATTGTCCCAGATTGACTTACTTGGTCTTTCTTAAATCACTATAGTTTATAATGAAGAAAATTCCTTAAAATTGTAAAGGGAAGGGCTGAGTTCAATTCTCAGCAACCACATAGTGGCTCACAACCATCTGTAATGGGATCTAGTGCCACCTTCTGATGCATAGGCATAGATGCAGGGAGAACACTGCATACATACTTTAAAGAGGGAGGGAGGGAGGGAGGGAGGGAGGGAGGGAGGGAGGGAGAGAGAGAGAGAGAGAGAGAGAGAGAGAGAGAGAGAGAGAGAGAGAGAGAGAGAGAGAGAATTGTAAAGGGAATAAAAGGGGAATGGGACAGGCAAATCTTGGCAACAACATGGTTGTAGTGACTCCTTTCTCCTTTAAACATATGCCTGGGCTTCTCAGTTCTTTGTAGACACTGTGGCTTGTCTTGATTTTTACACGGAACACCATTTTAAGATTCAAGGAGGTGCTTACCTTTTGAGGTGGGCATACCCCTTCCCTGATGACACAGGGCTGGCAATTCAACATGTACTCATGTCTGTCTTTGGGCTGCACAGAAGCTCCTGAAGAGCTCAGACCTTTAGCTAGATTCAGTAGGCCACTGGTCTTAGTCACACTTAGTCACACTTAGTGAGGATGGAGTCAGAACTCTGCCTTCAGAGGCCTCAGGATCTGAAGCCCAGCCAGACTCTGGGAATCTCTTTGTGCTTCCTGTGCCATCCACCAGCTTTGTGAACCATGGGAGAGATCTTTCCACTGTGCAGCCTGCAGGCAGCCCTTTGACTCTCTAGGCTTATTCTTGGATCTCTGTGCCTGGATGGGGTTAGGATAGGAGTGGAATCCTTTTGGTCTCAGTTCACTGCCTCTTCCTCACCCTTAGCCTGTAGGACAAGTGTGGTGTACCCGGTGGGTTCAACTCAGCTTTACTATGCAACCCTCAGGTATTGGGGATGTGGGGAGAGAATACACACACACACGCACGCGTGTGTGTGTGTGTGTGTGTGTGTGTGTATGTCTGTGTATGTCTGTATGCATATGCATGTGCATATGTATGTGTACCTAAACTCAGGTTCGCATAAGCAACATTAAAGGGACTTATCAGATTGTGGTGTGGGTGTGTATGTATATGCATATGTATGTGTGTGTGTGTGCCTAAACTCAGGTACACACAAGCAATATTGAGGGGACTCGTCAGATTGTGCTTATGTGTGTATGTGAATGGGTGTGTATATGTGTGTGTGTTTCAATCATTTTTAAAAAGGTCACATACACTATGGTGGTTATAATTAAAATTACTGTCAGTGCTAAAAGTTGGAGAGAATATGGATCATTGCAAAACATTCATGCATTTCTGGCAAGAGTTTAAATTGTACATTTTGATTTTTCTTATGAAGTTAAACACACAATTTCAGTCTAGTATTTACCCAAGAGAAATGCTAACATATGTTCACAAAAAGACTTCTATAATAATATTCCTGCTAACCTTTCTCATATTAATCAAACACTGGAAAGAGCTCAAATGTCTGGGAAATGAAAGATGGGGTGTGTGTAAAATAAAGGAGCATTTCTTTCTGAAACCAACAACAAATGTGTGATTTTCAGAGGTATTAACTTGAGGATAAGAAGCTAAAAAAGATACATACAACTTTATTCTCTTTAATGTGGCAGACGGACCAAAGTAATTGTGTACCACATGTGCTGGTGGTGAGAGAAATCCCACTGGTAGGAGGAGAAAAAGAAACACTTCTTATTGAAATAGAGTCTCCAGTGTCAAATAACAAAACTCAATTTATCTGAAAATTATAAGTCAAAATTCACTTAAAAACTAGATGGTGGCGCATGCTTATAGTCAGAGCACCTAGGGAGTTGAGGCAGGAGGATCTCCCTAGATTTGAGTCCAGCTTGGACTGTCTAGTGAGGTCATGGCTAACTTGTTTAGTCAATAAGACCCTGGGCAAAGTTCACATATAGGAGAAGATATTGTAATGCCCGGAATGGTCAAAATGCAATATTTAGAATATACAGCAGCCTCCTAAAAAATGAAAAGAAACAGGTCCCAGCTATAATCCAGACACAGGCCAAGCAATTAAAAACAACAACAACAAACTGAAAACAAAACAAAACAACAACAAAACAACCAACCCACAAACAACATCAACAAAACAGCCCCAAAGCTACCAATGAACATAAATAAAGTCCCCAAACTGGCCAGTAATTAGAAAGTCACTCATCAAAGAAGAAAGAACAGATGGAGGAAGAGAAGAAGGAGAAGGAGAGAGAGAGGGAGAGGGAGAGAGAGAGAGAGAGGGAGAGGGAGAGGGAGAGGGAGAGGGAGAGGGAGAGGGAGAGGGAGAGGGAGAGGGAGAGGGAGAGGGAGAGGGAGAGGGAGAGGGAGAGGGAGAGGGAGAGAGTGTCAATGTATTTCTAATTGAAAGCTTGGAAGAAGGCAGCAAAGAAGCCGCCAAAATATCTGTGGAAGAGTCCCATTGAGTGCTGCCTCAATTGTGGGATGGAAAGAAATGTACAGTTTGAAATGATATCCATAAGGACAGGAAAGTAGATCACTAGATATTAAATCTAGGAAGCTGGAAGGGTAATGCAAATGCCAGCAAGTTGGAACACCAGTAAAAGCAGGAATGAACGGGAAAGAAAAGCAATGGAGGGAGAAAGAATCATGGCATCCTTGGGTCGTGGAGGGAGGGAGAAGAGAGCAGAGTCCTCGGTACTCTGGGCCCCCTGCATCCTCCAGCTCCAGGGTGAGCATAGGAAGCCTCATGTTCAATCCCGACCCTCAGAAGCCACCTTCCTCTAGTTACCATCAAATGCTGTGAGCAACTAGGTACCAGGTTGTGGGCTCAAAGTCTTCCCTGGATCATTTGAAATCTCCTCTGTAGCACATTTCACTCTTACTTTCTTAAAGACCCAGGAGTGTCACAGAGCATACCTGGGCTCACTGTGCCAGCTCAGAGGGAGCTGGGCTCCACCCCAAACTTTCCTCCCTCACTCCCAATGTTAAGCTAGAGTTGTTCTCAGTGATTCCAGGAGTTCAGGGATCAGGGCTAAGGCAGAAACAGGAAGGGCAGTGCTGTAAAGGCCAGGTTTACACACTGCTGCAGGCTTTCACACAGTGATGTCTCCTCTTGACAGCATGATGTCTGACTTTCCTGCCAGCAGGTATGGGGTACCCAATATTCCCAGGGGTACACCGAGGCTCACCTAGAAACATCTCAAATTGCACCATTCACAGCCAGTGCTAATCCATTCTGATTCTCCTTTCAACAACTCCGTATTATAAAGAAACATTTTGTTTTCTCTTTAGACAAACAGAGAAGTAACTCATTCAAACCCATTTGCACTTCTAGAGTGAAAGATTATGGCCCAGGGATAGTATACAATGCAATTTGTTTGATCTGCTTATTTTATTTTTCTTTTAATTCCCTCACCCCATATGTTGGCGAGATTAGCAAACAGTGAAATACAGTGGAACCACAAGGTGATTACTTCAGAGAAATGCCATTCTATGGTTTAGGATTAGGATCCTAAAGCCCAGGATTTAAAGGAATCCAGGTGAAGCAGCCTCACACTGAGTATACTGAATTTGGTGGGGACAGAGTTGTAATAAAACTGCACAAAATAACACATTCATGAACCAGTTCTTTTCTGCATGCGCCGTGGTGACATCAGATAGCACCAAGAAAAACAAGATGGAGTATTTCTCATGATTGTGTTAAAATAGTGAGTTAGAATGTGTTAAAAATAGATGGGGCCGATGGGGTGGCTCACCAGAGAAAAGGTGCTTGCCACCAAGCCTGAGGACCCCGGTTTGATCACTGCAGTTCTCATGGTAAAAGAAAAGGAAGGGTGTCTCCGCTACTGGTAGGAAAAGTCAGGTGCCAGGCTGTCAGGAGTAGAAATCACTGTGTAAAAGACAGAAGCAGAGTGCCTGCAACTGTCCTCTCCATCTCTGCCCTAGCCCTGATCCCCAGGCACTCCTGCAGCAACTGAGAATAACCTTGTGTGACCTACACACACACACACACACACACACACACAGAGATGGTGAGAATAATGATGATAAATTAACTTTTATAAATCATGAGAATAATTATTGTCAAAACACACCCCCCAAATCACCTGTGTCAAACTTTTACTGTGACTTTCAGTCCTTTGCTTTTGTTTAAGATTTATTAATACTATTTTAATTATGTGTATGCTGGGGGAATAGATGCATATGAGTGTGTTGTTCTCAGAAGGAAGTCAATGGGTCTCCTTGGAACTGGAGTTGCAGGCAGTTGTGAGCAACCATGTGTTGCTGGGAGCTGAACCCCGGTCCTCTGCAAGAATAACAAGTCCTCTTAACCACTGAGCTGGTTTTTCATCTCAAATTTTCACTCTTTTTCAAAAACAAGTTCTTATGAGATCTATCTAAGACCTCACAGGACCTACCTTGACTTCTAAGGGCAGCACATACAATGAGCTAGCAACACAGCACTAGGCCCTACCTCTTAAAGGGCCTATCGTGTTCACCATGGCCATGCTGACTGAGACCAGCTTCCAACACATAATCCCTTGGGAGACATGCTGAAACTCTATCAAACCCTAGAAGACATTATACCCTCTGTATGACAGGGTCATGATGGACACATGTCAATACAAATACATCCAAACCCACAGAATGTGTAGCACCAGGGTGAATGCCAATGTGGATGACAGCTGCAGAAATAACAATGTGTTGGTTACTAACAAATGTAGGGCTGGATGCAGATGCTGAGGGCAGGGAAGCTGTACATGACTGTGCAGGGATAAGGTACATGTGAGAAATCTCTGCATCCCCGATCACCCTGCTACAAGCCTAAAAACAAGGTATATAAATGTAGAATAATACAATTAAACTTATCTACATCTAGCTTCCAATAAATAATACTCAAGTTTTGATATTTATTTATTAGGCTCTTTGCAATTACTGGGGATTATCCCTGATCTAAATCTCTACAGCTAGTTTGGATACTACCCCAACTATGCACCCCCCAAATACTTGATCTTTGTTAATTATCTGGGTTATTTCTGCTTCAGCCATCTAATGTCCAGGGAAGAAGGTAATTCCCTCTGGCACATGCTGCTGGTATATCATGACTAATGGAGACCTCCTATTCTTTTCTTTTCTTTTCTTTTCTTTTCTTTTTTTTCTTTCTTTTCTTTCTTTCTTTCTTTCTTTCTTTCTTTCTTTCTTTCTTTCTCTCTCTCTCTTTTTCTCTCTTTCTCCCTTTCTCCCTTTCTCCCTTTCTCCCTTCCTCCCTCCCTCCCTCCCTCCCTCCCTCTCTCTCTCTCTCTCTCTCTCTATCTCTCTCTCTCTCTTCTCTCTCTCTCTCTCTCTCTCTCTCTCTCTCTTCTCTCCTTTCCTTCTTCTCATTTTCCCTACCTTGACTCCCAGTCTGGTAACTCAAACTCCACCTCTCTCGATTCTTCCCAGTAACCAACTGTCACCAGTTTTAAATTGGGGAGCAAGGTTTACATAACAAAGGCTAGTATATGTGAGGATCCACTCATCTTGGAGCAACCAGATCTTGGGGTACAGAACCTAGCATTTGTTTTTTTTTTTTTGTTTTTTTTTTTTTTTTTCATTTTTTATTAGGTATTTAGCTCATTTACATTTCCAATGCTATACCAAAAGTCCCCCTTACCCACCCACCCCCACTCCCCTACCCACCCACTCCCCCCCTTTGGCCCTGGCGTTCCCCTGTACCGGGGCACACAAAGTCTGCGTGTCCAATGGGCCTCTCTTTCCAGTGATGGCCGACTAGGCCATCTTTTGATATATATGCAGCTAGAGTCAAGAGCTCCGGGGTACTGGTTAGTTCATAATGTTGTTCCACCTATAGGGTTGAAGATCCCTTTAGCTCCTTGGGTACTTTCTCTAGCTCCTCCATTGGGAGCCCTGTGATCCATCCATTAGCTGACTGTGAGCATCCACTTCTGTGTTTGCTAGGCCCCGGCATAGTCTCACAAGAGACAGCTACATCTGGGTCCTTTCGATAAAATCTTGCTAGTATATGCAATGGTGTCAGCGTTTGGATGCTGATTATGGGGTGGATCCCTGGGTATGGCAGTCTCTACATGGTCCATCCTTTCATCTCAGCTCCAAACTTTGTTTCTGTAACTCCTTCCATGGGTGTTTTGTTCCCACTTCTAAGGAGGGGCATAGTGTCCACACTTCAGTCTTCATTTTTCTTGAGTTTCATGTGTTTAGGAAATTGTATCTTATATCGTGGGTATCCTAGGTTTTGGGCTAGTATCCACTTATCAGTGAGTACATATTGTGTGAGTTCCTTTGTGATTGTGTTACCTCACTCAGGATGATGCTCTCCAGGTCCATCCATTTGGCTAGGAATTTCATAAATTCATTCTTTTTAATCGCTGAGTAGTACTCCATTGTGTAGATGTACCACATTTTCTGTATCCATTCCTCTGTTGAGGGGCATCTGGGTTCCTTCCAGTTTCTGGCTATTATAAATAAGGCTGCTATGAACATAGTGGAGCATGTGTCCTTCTTACCAGTTGGGGCTTCTTCTGGATATATGCCCAGGAGAGGTATTGCTGGATCCTCCGGTAGTACTATGTCCAATTTTCTGAGGAACCGCCAGACTGATTTCCAGAGTGGTTGTACAAGCCTGCAATTCCACCAACAATGGAGGAGTGTTCCTCTTTCTCCACATCCTCGCCAGCATCTGCTGTCACCTGAATTTTTGATCTTAGCCATTCTCACTGGTGTGAGGTGGAATCTCAGGGTTGTTTTGATTTGCATTTCCCTGATGATTAAGGATGTTGAACATTTTTTCAGGTGCTTCTCTGCCATTCGGTATTCCTCAGGTGAGAATTCTTTGTTCAGTTCTGAGCCCCATTTTTTAAGGGGGTTATTTGATTTTCTGAGGTCCACCTTCTTGAGTTCTTTATATATGTTGGATATTAGTCCCCTATCTGATTTAGGATAGGTAAAGATCCTTTCCCAGTCTGTTGGTGGTCTTTTTGTCTTATAGACAGTGTCTTTTGCCTTGCAGAAACTTTGGAGTTTCATTAGGTCCCATTTGTCAATTCTCGATCTTACAGCACAAGCCATTGCTGTTCTGTTCAGGAATTTTTCCCCTGTGCCCATATCTTCAAGGCTTTTCCCCACTTTCTCCTCTATAAGTTTCAGTGTCTCTGGTTTTATGTGAAGTTCCTTGATCCACTTAGATTTGACCTTAGTACAAGGAGATAAGTATGGATCGATTCGCATTCTTCTACATGATAACAACCAGTTGTGCCAGCACCAATTGTTGAAAATGCTGTCTTTCTTCCACTGGATGGTTTTGGCTCCCTTGTCGAAGATCAAGTGACCATAGGTGTGTGGGTTCATTTCTGGGTCTTCAATTCTATTCCATTGGTCCACTTGTCTAGAACCTAGCATTTGAATACAAGTAGCACCAGACCAAACCCCTATACATAAAGACCAAATAAGTACGATGTTGAGGGACAGAAGTGAGGAAATATGATGCCAAGATCTTTTGTTTTGTTTTATGTATGGTTAGGTACATGGGGGGAAAAGTTACTTACTTCATGTGTATCCATATGCATACATGTGCATGTATGTGCATGGAAACAGAGGTCTGCCTCTATCACTCTCTGCTTGTCTGAGACAGGGTCTCACTGAGTCTGAAGATCATAGACTGGTTTAGATTGGCTGATCGACAGGCCTTACACATCTCCTTGTCTCCACCTCCTAGCTCTGGGATTACAGGCAGGATTAAAGACATTGAGAAATGTCCCGTGATTTATCTTGTGTGCCTGGCTCTTTAAAGGATCCCCATTTGCTAGTCACCTGGGCCTTTAAGAATTTCTTAGCTTTTGGAACTGCGTGAGCCTATGACCACCAATGTTAGTTGCAGCTTGGATTTCTGGGAACAGGATAGGATTAAAAAACAAACAATCAAAAAAAAAAAAAAAAAAAAAAACCAACCAAACAAAAACCAGCTGAGGCAGAGAAAGTGAATTGGACTGGCAGAGTGAGAGAAAGTAGTTGGTGAAGATATTGTTAGGAGACAGCTGAGCCAGGAGAAGCTGAGCTGAGCAGATAGCCTAGGGCAGTTGTTATAGTTTGGAGATGATAGTACTGGGAAAACTGGAGAAAGGGGCTGATTAAGTAGACTGTTGGGGAATCGAGGGAGCTTGTGAGCAACATTTAAAGGGGCTGGGCTGAAAACTGGGAGGAATGGTTGGGAAACTCTCTCTCCCTCTTTCCTCTAACGTTCTATCCAGCAATAGGAAGTGAAACCTGATGATGGGGGAGATAAAATATGATCAGAAGAAGAACTTACAAAGTAGCAAAGACCAGCTACAGTTACAGAGGTGATAAGAGGCACCAGAGCCCTTCAGAGCCAGAACAGGCTAACAGAAGGCAGAGTAAAACCTTCCAGAGGATAATAGGTCTGCAGAGATATGTTGTATTCCTGTTTTAAGCACACCCATATTATAGTGAGAGATGTGGACTGTTTCAGAAGGGAAAACACTTCCAGTTCCTCTTAGCAGAATCACCTGAGGAAATGGCCAGACAGATTGCTCAGTGACCTGGAATAAACAATAAGAGTGACAGCACACTGAGAAATGTTAGCCTCTGGGATGAGGTTGAAGGACAGAGACATGTTAGCCCAGAGGTCATGCTTCTCTAACTGCAGAAACATCACTTATAAAATGCAGATGCATTTGTCCTAAACAGGCCTCCATACTTGATTGCTGAATCTTTCTCTCCAAATGGCCTCTGGGTATTCTGAACTGCAACCTAGCTTGCTGTACAGGCAGCTATCACCTGAATACACTGGTAACCAAGCAACTGAGCATTGACCAATCAGAGCAGCCCATCCCTCAGCCATTCCCAACCTAAAGACTCCAAAATCATGCCCTAATAAGGCAAGCCTGGTGTTGCCCCTACCAGCCAGTCTCTGCTGTGTCATTTCCCATTCTGCAGATGCAGAATGGACTTCCTCGCTGCACGCTGAACCATCTTCCCTCTGGGATCTTATGTTCCTAGAGCTGTTCCTTTCTTTGACTAACATTTGTTCAGTTCTAATTGGTATCTGTCTTTCTTTGGACTCAAGGTTTGCTAGAAGGCAGATCTGACTCTGAAGGGCTCTCTGATCGGCAGGGCCCGAGGCAGGGCTTCCTGCTGATGCTGATAGCTGCAGACCCTCAGCCTAAGTCAGTATTCCTGATAATGCAGCTGTGGGCAGCCCCAGGAAGACAGAAGAGGCTTAGATGGAGATCCATTCCTCAAACCCAGTTTTGCAAAGAAATTCCAGAACAACACTTTGCCATGTCCATAGGTATGCAGGACTCAGTCATTTCTGAAGTAAATCCCTACACCTGATAATCACATATAGCCTTATAACTCAAACTTAGACCACAGAGTAATGCTAGGACCCCATTGTAGCCAGCTTAGCAGAATTAAAATGAAGATATTCTAAAGAGACACTCCAGTCTCTCAATCTATTAGATGTTGAACAATGGGCTCCAAAGAAACAAAAATTATCTCAGAAATCCCATGCCAGGATTAGGAACGTGAGCCAGCTAGAGGGGTGTCTTATCTCCCTGACAGAGGTGCCACACAGTTCTAAGAGTTCAGTTACAGGGTGAGGCTGGAACCCAGACAATGGTGGTAGGTGGCGGTCAGGACCACATCTTGACCAGGACTGCTTAAATGTACATATTCCTGGACCTTTTAAACTTTGATCCCACCACAGGACCCCAAAGATAGACTTAAGGGGTTTGCTGGACTCTTTGTCCCTTTTCTCAGTGGCCTCACTCTGAATAAACTTCCTTTTATGCTTTCCTTTTAAAATCTGGCTCTTTTAATCGGTTTCCTGGGTGTCTTAGTCAGGGTTTCTATTCCTCGACAAAACATCATGACCAAGAAGCAAGTAGGGGAGGAAAGGGTTTATTCAGCTTACACTTCCACACTGCTGTTCATCACCAAAGAAAGTCAGGACTGGAACTCAAGCAGTTCAGGAAGCAGAAGCTGATGCAGAGGCCATGGAGGGATGTTTTTTACTGGTTTGCTTCCCCTGGCTTGCTCAGCCTGCTCTCTTGTAGAACCAAGACTACTGGCCTAGAGATGGTACCACCCCCAAGGGGACCTCCCCCCTTGATTACTAATTGAGAAAATGCCTTACAGCTGGATCTCATGGAGGCATTTCCCCAACTGAAGCTCCTTTCTCTGTGATAACTCCAGCCTGTGTCAAGTTGACACAAAACTAGCCAGTACACTGGGGATGAGTGGCAGGCTGGGCCCCGGAGTTTGATAGCATAAGTGGTGTGGAAATGGCATGGGCAAGGGTAGCCACATGGAGGTGCACCCAAATGAAAATGAGGCACCAGTTGCATTGCCAAAATATGACAAGCAGCAGGTGAGCGAGTCACATACATTCATGTTAAAAGTTCTGTATGCATTGAGCGATGCACCAAGCTTTGTGAGCATCAGTCACTTAAAAGAGACAATAGGGGCCAGGGCTATGGCCCCAGGCACATTGTGTGATATGTATGCAAGTGTTGAGACTCCCAGGTTTAATGACCAGTACTTACATAAATAAATGGATGAATAAATAAGTAATGATAGCATTTAAGTGACAGCATTGCAAACAGGCAAGGATACAGCTTTTTATTTTTTTTAAAAGAAGTAACTTATCATATGAGAAATTATGCCTAAATTCTAATAAAACCTGCAGATGATATTCTCTCTACTTAACATGTATCTCCGTTCAAGTTTCAACGCATTCACTGAGATATCCTTTTTAAATTACTATTTTCCAATTTATGAGGCAGATTGCTCTTTCACTGCGCTCGCAGAGCCTTGGGGCCTAAGCTGGAGTTGAAAGTTAAACATCTATTTGCATTTGGGTTAGGAAATCCCTGTCATGGTTCCATGAGACTTCAGCTGTCTCTGTGGATTTGGTAAGATCAAAGCCCTAGCATTAAGTGATCCTAGGTTTTCGTGCTCCCCACAGCCAATCACAAGGAGTTATGACTGCAGCACGGCCTGTCTGCCTACTTGCCTCAGCCTGTGTTCACCTGCTTCCATTGGACTGGATGCATTGATGCTGATGTTGCAAAAATCTGCAAAACTGAGAGTAAGCAAAAAATCTGAAACATAGCCATGTGGGAGTCAGAGACATATAGAAGATATTCAAAAGCCGTGTGTGTGTGTGTGTGTGTGTGTGTGAGGGTGTACAGTCAGTCCATGGGGCCCTCAAGTTGCTGGGTCTGGACCCACAGGTTTAGATTTATAGACACAAAGAACACTGCTCTCAAACATCAAAATGATTAACAGTTTATTCTTCTCCAGTTAAATTTAAGTAATCACAGCCTGAGAACACAAATTTAGGTTACCCCAAATTCCATGTTCTAATATGGAAGCCCTTTTTATGAACCAGAACAAAGAAAGTTTCAAATCAAGGGATGTTTAAAATGCATTTGGTGGGTACACCAGCGAGAGGCAGGTACACCAAAAAGGGGGAAGCTTTCCTACAGTCTTTAGATGCTATCTGATCACACTTTTAGCTTTGAGGTTTATGAAAGCTAGTCACTGGGTAAGTTAATAGATTACAAAACATTTTTACCTATTATTCACAGGATGTAAGTTCTGTCACTGTGGTGGACAAGGAATGGCTGTCCATGGAGCTAAGCTAGTCTGTGATAAGGTAATTAGCTTCTAGACCTGCAACACTCCAACCTCCCCATAGAACTGCAGAAATAATTAGTCTCTCCTGACACAGGTTCTTTCCAGGAATTCTTCTTAATGGGCCTTTAGCAATGACCTTAACACTCAAGAAGAGGCAGGATACTGCTGGCCTCGGAATGTCGCCTCCTACACATACATATAAATATACAGTATCTACACAGGTAGGATAAATACTATGTACTGTCTTATGATCAGCAAAAACAACTGTGTGATTATTTTTAGCATAGTAAATAGGAATGTTTAAATAGGATTATTGCCTTTGTAATTAATCTCAAACATGACCCAGGGTGGTAAAAGTGTTTATAAACACAAATACGGAATCAATAGATAAAATAAAATTCACCTAATGATAAGAAAACTATGAGACAGAATAGACGTTTTTTAGAACAATGGATTCCAGCCCATTGTTATTTTTGTTTTATTGTAGGCTCCTAGAAAATGATAGGGAGAGATGATTATTTTATAAGATGATAAATTCGAACTTGTCTAAAGACTGGCAGTATGAACAGCTCCTGAAGATTCTAGATTTACTTCCCCATACTGTGGGCAAAAAGAAAAATCAAAAGGACTTACTTTTCTATGGAAATTACTCAGTCTTTGTTATTCTACATTCTGGGGAGTGTTTCACAAGATAACTGAATAAGGACAAAGAAAATTACATTGACCAAGGGTGGGGACAGAAAACTTTGCTCATGGAGAAAAGAAAATGAAACCATGTATTTCAAGAAAAGAAAATGACAGCCAGTCACTGCCGCCAGGTGGTCTAATTTTCAGGACATGCATATTCCACCGTAATAACTGAGAACTAGAGGCTGCATTTGTAAGGAAAAGGAAGACGGACAGGCAAGCCCATGTGACGCATTGCAGCCCCGCAGAAGCCGATGCCTCCTCATTCTTCAAAGGCCATGAAAATAACTATTTTTCTGCCTCATTCTTCAAAGGCCATGAAAGTAACGATTATTCACGACGCAATCGCAATCTATCAACAAGTCACTTTTCTGTGGGGGTAATCAATGAGAAGCCAGTAACCTAGCCCACAGCCCTCACTTCCCAAGTACAATCCTGAGAGTTCAGCAGCCAATTAATGTTTAATTCATGTTGGGTCTGAATGATGTGGCTTAGGAATCTTTATGAGGAACTTGGTTCTGGGTTATAAAAGAGAGGCAGGAAAGAATGTTAGAGCTGTAGGATGGGAACACAGAATTCTGTGAAAGCCTCACCTGAACAGGCATGGTGGCTACACTCAGGAACTCATTGCTGTTCTGGTTCCCAGGGCAAGATTGGGCTGTCAGCATTTCATCATGAAAAGGTGGGGCTCCTGAGACCCCTGCCCCTCCCTGGTAGTTGCTAGAGGAGGGGGTATCAGAAAAATACATTGAATCAAAACTCAAAACTATCATAAAATGCTGAGATCTGTGCTTTATAAGTTATTGAGGGCTGTCTTAATTTTGCCCATCTTGTAGAGGTATTACTACGTCTATCATTCAGATAAGGTGGCACCATAGAGGAACTGGGCCTTTGTCTATGTCACCACCTCTCCTTGGGGTCCTAGATTCCTGCTTATATACCATTGCCTTAAAAAGTCATTGGGCAGAATACCATGAACTAATGGGTAGGAAATGAAGGGAATGCACCCCTCCGCAGACTTGGGAATTGGGAACTAAGAATTAGGGATTGGCAGCAAATTTAGTGTCTTGTGAGGGTTTGTTCCTGAAAGACAGCACCCTATCAAAGGCAGGGCAGTTCTCTGGGACCTAACTCATTTGTGATGCTCTGCCCATCCGCCCCCCACCCCCTGTCTCTCTCTGACTCTCTGTCTCTCTGTCTGTCTGTCTCTGTGTCTCTGTCTGTCTGTCTTTCCCTCTTCTCTCTCTTTCTCTCTCTCTCTCTCTCTCTCTCTCTCTCTCTCTCACACACACACACACACACACACACACGCACACACACACAACACACACACGCTTTATTAACTCATATGGCCATCACACTGGGACTTTAACATTTGAACCATGGAACATAGAGAATACAAGCATTCAGATCATGTTTAAAAACCCTTTAGAAAGAACTGACAATAGGAACAATCCAGCCGTCATCCACTTAGACACTTGTATTCACTGTATTCACCATTGTTCTGGCTATTGGAGACATTACCAGGAGCATAATCCTTCCACAAGTAACCTCCCTCTGACAGCAGCCAGGCCAATAAACACAGAGGTTCTGTAAATAAGGCAGGATCTTCTCTTCAGAAAGGCAGAAGGAGATGGCTATGGTGGTGGCGAGCAGCCATGGGAGGGGAGCAGGGATGAGTAACTATATAAGTGAGCACAGACCTGTGTAGAGAGAATATTTTGTATGTTGTATGTATGTATGTATGTATGTAAGCCTTTGGCTTATGGCTTAGGCAGGAAATAGAGGTGGGACATCTGGCAGGAGAAAAATTCTGGGATAGAGCCAGGTGGGAGATGGGCCCATGAAGATGTAACAAGATGGACGCATGGTACCTGAGCATAGGTGACCAGTCACATGGCAAAATGTAGGCTAAAATAAATGGGTTATCTTAAGTTATGATTCTAGTCAGAGAAGAGCCTATCTATATGGCCAAGGTATTTGTACATATATTTTGAGTCTGAGTCTTATTTCTGGGAGTGTGGAGCTGGTAGGAAGAACTGATCTGGGTGTATGATGAATGAGGACAACTGACCACAGTTTGTGAGAAGAGCTTGGGTTAACCCTTTGGTTCTTTCCACATTTGAAGAACCTGGCTTTCCCAGCCCTCCACACTACCCTGCATTCAGAAGCAAGCTGAGAAAGGACAGTATCCAGTACCCAGCACAGTATCCAGTACCCAGCACAGTATCCAGTACCCAGCACAGTATCCAGTACCCAGGGTGCTGGTAAGTAGCCTGTGTACCTTGCACAGATATGGCTGTTTTCTGCCTCATGGACCAATGACCGTCTTCTCATAAGGAGACCTAGGGAGGTTGAGGGACAGACTGCAGTTCTGCCTGGGTTTCCTCAACTTGAAAACTGTCTGGCTCACTCTACTTCTGTCCACTGAGCATGGAGGCCTTGCTACCTATGGAAGGCATCCATCAGTAGCTGAGAATGCTATGTAGGTCTCTACTTGTACCAGAGAAGGAAACTAGTTAATACAGATTTGTACTGGATAGATTTGTGTCAACTTGACACAGGCTGGAGTTATCACAGAGACAGGAGCTTCAGTTAAGGAAATGCCTCTATGAGATCCAGCTGCAAGGCATTTTCTCAATTAGTGATCAAGGCGGGAGGTCCCCTTGTGGGTGGTGCCATCTCTGGGCTGGTAGTCTTGGTTCTATAAGAGAGCAGGGTGAGCAAGCCAGGGGAAGCAAGCCAGTAAAAAACACCCTTCCATGGCCTCTGCATCAGCTCCTGCTTCCTGAACTGCTTGAGTTCCAGTCCCGACTTTCTTTGGTGATGAACAGCAATGTTGAAGAGTAAGCTGAATAAACACTTTCCTCCCCAAGTGCTTCTTGGTCATGTTTGGGCAGGAATAGAAACCCTGACTAAGACAAGGTTCCTCAGACCTGTCTCTGGGAAGGGACTACATACATGAAGATCCAGGATATTTGGAGACAACGCCTCAGTTTTCTAAAGGCTTCAATATGTCACCCTGGAGGACAGGATCACCTGGTCTGTTCTGGAAACACAGTAAAGAGACAGGACTCCAGCGATACACACTTATTCAAAAGGTGGCACAGGCTGTGTGACGAGAGGATCTACAACACTCAGGTGGAATTTCTGAACTAAGTGTACTCTTTTATGTTATGTTTCTTCAGGTGGAAGATTACCCTGAAAATACAATAGTTCCCCAGGGAGTTCAAGACTTGATGCCACCTCTGTGGGGTGATGAGGAAGCCCTTTGGATAACTGTCTGTCAAGCATCACACAGCTACATGGGCTTGTGTACTTTAGCATTTTTAATCAGAAAGAGTGGCCACATGCTGGCAGGGAAGGTCAAGTCATTGGCTTTGTAAGATAGATTCCTGCTGTGATTTAAATAAAATTCAAAGGCATGCAAGGTTTTCATAGCTACAAGACTCAGCTTGATGTCAACCTGACTGTCCCACTTCACTATAAATTGTCCTCCTTCTATACTGTTCCCTCTAAATTCTTTTCTTCCCTCCTTCTCATGTGCAGGACACCCTCCTGCCTATCCACATTTGACATGCCATTTCTTCTGAGTGTCTCCCTTCTCTCTTGGGTCTTAGCCAAATCATGGCATTCCCTGGAATGACCACCTCATCTGTCCTCTCCTAGGACACCCTCACCTCCTTGCCCTGAGCAAATTCCTTCCTCACAGTTGTAGGAATCACCTTTGAGCATACATTGGTTTTCTTGTTCCTTTGTAGAAATTAAGCTTCATGAAAACACAGACCTTAGGAATGGTGGCTTAAAGAGGATGATAGGCAGCTGCCCATGAGTTTAGTTGTGCTTGTTATAAATGGCTCAGTTGGGCAAGTGCTTACCTTGCAAACATGAGGGCATGGATTTGATCCCCAGGATCCAGGTAAAAATGCAGGATATGATGATATGTGCTGTAACCCTAGCTCTGGGGAAGCAGAGATGAGAGAATGCCACATGGATGGCCCAAACCTATATTAGACCTCATCTTAAGGGAGATAGGTTAAGCTCTGAAGATGACCTCCATACATATGCATATGCATATACATCATATAAATATACATATGCAACACCTGTGGACCCTTACACACATGGCATAAAAAAAAGAAAAAAGAAAAATACAGACCTCACTCTTAGTTTTTGACATTTCCAAGGGTTGAAAGAGCTGGCAATAGTTCATTACAGGCAACCAATAAACTTGGGATGAACTAATGGACAGGAGATGCTAGCCTGAGCCTAAACTTGAAAAAGGCCAGGGAAGGTGCAAAGCAAAGTATGTGGTCAATCAAATGTCTCATTGAGGCAATTGGTTCTGGATTGTGGCTGAAAATGCAGACTGAGAACATTTTTGGTTCCCAATTTAAGCTTAATACTTCCTCAGAAATCTGTTAGTTACATTGTGTGTGATGAATAGAAAGACCCTGCCTCTACCGTCCCCAGAGATCAGGGCAGGTAGAGAGAATGAACAGAACCCTAAGAGAGACCTTAACTAAATTGTCCTTGGAGACTAGCACTGACTGGGTGGTGCTCCTTCCCCTGACCCTGTCTAGAACACCCCCTACCATTTAAACCTGACCCCTTTTGAGATCCTGTTTGGTACCCCAACTCCCTTGGTGTCCACTGGGCCCTCCCTGGAGGTGGTACTCCAACTCACTGATAGGAACCTCTTCTTGAGGATCCGAGCCCTTCAAACAATACAACATGAAATTTGGCTCAATCTGTCTGCCTTAAATGCTCCAGGGGTGCCAGAAACCCCTCACCACTTCCAGACTGTGTCTATGGAAGGAGGCATCAGGCACAGTTGCTGGAACCCTGGTGGAAGGGACCCTTCCTGGTGCTGCTAACCGCTCCCATAGTCCTCAAGGTGGATAGTACTGCAGCCTAGGCACATGCTCCCCATGTGAAACCTGTAGATGCCCTGCTCCCCACGTACAACAGACAAGCAATCCGCTCAAGATCACTCGACCTTGATCATGATTGCCTGTGATACTTTTGATTTCTGGTTCCTTCCCCCATCTTATGTGCCTGTCCTCCAAACCTGTTACAATACTCACTGTCTCCCTTCTGTTGGGGTTAGGGGTGGACAGGGCAGCCACCAGGACTTCTACTTCGGTCTTACAAGAAGAAAATTATGACAGTCCGAGGGCAGCCATTGATTTAGATATAGAAAGAATAAAAACTTCCATCAGTCACCTTCAAGAATCATTGACTTCATTATCAGAAGTAGTACTACAGAATAGGAGATTAGACTTAATTTTCCTCCAGCAAGGAGGGCTATATGCTGCCGTAGCTGAGAAGTGTTGCTTCTGTATAGACCATTCTGGAATTGTTAAAGATTCAACGGCCAAGGTGAGAGAAGGGCTAGCCAAGCAGAAGAGAGAAAGAGAACAGAGTCAGGGCTGGTTCAAGTCTTCGTTTAACTCCTCCCCTTGGTTAGCCACCTTCACATCCACCTTGTTAGGACCCTTAATTGTTTTCCTGCTATTGGTGACCTTTGGACCCTGCGCATTGAACAAGCTTACAGCCTTCATAAAAGAGAGAATAGGAGCAGTGCAGCTGATAGTCCTGGGCTAACAATATGAGACCCTGAGAACAGGACCTGAAGAATATGAGTTAGTTACCCAAGACCCCTAGAGTAGCTCCAGGATTGGAGCTTGTATAAGAAAAAGTAGGGAACAAGGGACCCTAAGGGGTTTTCTAATCCTATACCTCCTTATAGCTTTCCCCTCCCACCTGAAGCCAAGTTCCATTCTCCAACTACAGGAACATTCTTGAGTAAAAATATTTTCAGAATGTACTGACTGATAGTTACCAGACCCCCTGGAAAGTCCTAGGTAGAGTTCAAATGTGTGCCATGCTTGCTAGCCAATAGATTTAAAGGTCAATATGCTTAGCCAATAAGTTTGAACTGTAACCTTGCCAATGTAACCCGTGTGCCTAAAAAGTATAAAAACTGCTTGTAATAGCCATTTGGAGTTGTCTTCTTAGTAGCTCACCTTGAGGGACCAATTGAAGGCCGACCCTGATGAACCGGTAAATAAACCTCTTGCTTTTGCATAAAAAAAAGACCCTGCCTCCAAAAACCAATGGGGGTCTCTCCCTTAAAAGACAATATTAACCAGGACTAAACTTTTTACACACTATGTAACAGAGTTGGAGGTGTCTGCAGAACCAGGAGTCCCCAGAAGTTGAATTGTTCATCTGCATTATAGCATGACCCAGATCTGCACCATGATGGTAAGAAATCTGGGAGGGTGGTCACTTTATCTGGATAATGACTCACCCTGATAAACAGAAATCTAACCTTGGGCAAGGTACTTGTATTTGTTGAGACATATCATTTGTAAAATAAGTGCTAATAATTTTCTTAAGAGGTGATTGTAGCAGTTGCTTCCTCATTATTATGGCAAAGTCATTGACAAAGGACCTTCAAGAATGATGTTTATTTTTGCTCACGATTTGAGCATGGTAGCTGTGGTGTGAGGGATCTGCTCATATTGCAGCCACCATCAAGAAGTAGAGTTAGGTAAATGATGGTGCTCAACTTGTTTAAGCTTTCTCATTTTCTTAAATCTGGAACCCCAGCCCATCGAATGGTGCCTCCTACTTTCAGGGGAGTCTTCTCAGTTAAGCTAAAGCTGAGACTGCTCTAACAAGCAGACTAACAACTGTTTCCTAGGCGACTCAAAATCCAGTCAACATGACAATCACGATTAATCTTTGTGATTCCTATGACATTTAAAAAAAAAAAAAAAAAAAAGGACAAGTCCCTTCCGCTCGGCTCGAGCCCCGGGCTACCTTGCCAGCAGAGTCTTGCCCAACACCCGCAAGGGCCCACACGGGACTCCCCACGGGATCCTAAGACCTCTGGTGAGTGGAACACAGCGCCTGCCCCAATCCAATCGTGCGGAACCTGAGACTGCGGTACATAGGGAAGCAGGCTACCCGGGCCTGATCTGGGGCACAAGTCCCTTCCGCTCGGCTCGAGCCCCGGGCTACCTTGCCAGCAGAGTCTTGCCCAACACCCGCAAGGGCCCACACGGGACTCCCCACGGGATCCTAAGACCTCTAGTGAGTGGAACACAGCGCCTGCCCCAATCCAATCGTGCGGAACCTGAGACTGCGGTACATAGGGAAGCAGGCTACCCGGGCTTGATCTGGGGCACAAACCCCTTCCACTCCACTCGAGCCCCGGGCTACCTTGCCAGCAGAGTCTTGCCCAACACCCGCAAGGGCCCACACAGGATTCCACACGAGATCCTAAGACCTCTAGTGAGTGGAACACAACTTCTGCCAGGAGTCTGGTTCGAACACCAGATATCTGGGTACCTGCCCTGCAAGAAGAGAGCTTGCCTGCAGAAAATACTCTGCCCACTGAAACTAAGGAGAGTGCTACCCTCCAGGTCTGCTTATAGAGGCTAACAGAGACACCTGAAGAACAAGCTCTTAACAGTGACAACTAAAACAGCTAGCTTCAGAGATTACCAGATGGCGAAAGGCAAACGTAAGAATCCTACTAACAGAAATCAAGACCACTCACCATCATCAGAACGCAGCACTCCCACCCCACCTAGTACTGGGCACCCCAACACAACCGAAAATCTAGACCCAGATTTAAAAACATTTCTCATGATGATGATAGAAGACATCAAGAAGGACTTTCATAAGTCACTTAAAGAATTACAGGAGACCACTGCTAAAGAGTTACAGGCCCTTACAGAAAAGCAGGAAAACACAGCCAAACAGGTAGAAATCATTAAAGAAAAACAGGAAAACACATCCAAACAGGTGATGGAAATGAACAAAACCATATTAGAACTAAAAGGGGAAGTAGACACAATAAAGAGAACCCAAAGCGAGGCAACGCTGGAGATAGAAACCCTAGGAAAGAGATCTGGAACCATAGATGCGAGCATCAGCAACAGAATACAAGAAATGGAAGAGAGAATCTCAGGTGCAGAAGATTCCATAGAGAACATCGACACAACAGTCAAAGAAAATACAAAATGCAAAAGGATCCTAACTCAAAACATCCAGGTAATGCAGGACACAATGAGAAGACCAAACCTACGGATAATAGGAATTGATGAGAATGAAGATTTTCAACTTAAAGGGCCAGCTAATATCTTCAACAAAATAATAGAAGAAAACTTCCCAAACATAAAAAAAGAGATGCCCATGATCATACAAGAAGCCTACAGAACTCCAAATAGACTGGACCAGAAAAGAAATTCCTCCCGACACATAATAATCAGAACAACAAATGCACTAAATAAAGATAGAATATTAAAAGCAGTAAGGGAGAAAGGTCAAGTAACATATAAAGGAAGGCCTATCAGAATTACACCAGATTTTTAACCAGAGACTATGAAAGCCAGAAGAGCCTGGACAGATGTTATACAGACACTAAGAGAACACAAATGCCAGCCCAGGCTACTATACCCGGCCAAACTCTCAATTACCATAGATGGAGAAACCAAAGTATTCCATGACAAAACCAAATTCACACAATATCTTTCCACGAATCCAGCCCTTCAAAGGATAATAACAGAAAAGAAGCAATACAAGGACGGAAATCACGCCCTAGAACAACCAAGAAAATAATCATTCAACAAACCAAAAAGAAGACAGCCACAAGAACAGAATGCCAACTCTAACAACAAAAATAAAAGGAAGCAACAATTACTTTTCCTTAATATCTCTTAATATCAATGGACTCAATTCCCCAATAAAAAGACATAGACTTACAGACTGGCTACACAAACAGGACCCAACATTCTGCTGCTTACAGGAAACCCATCTCAGGGAAAAAGACAGACACTACCTCAGAGTGAAAGGCTGGAAAACAATTTTCCAAGCAAATGGACTGAAGAAACAAGCTGGATTAGCCATTTTAATATCGGATAAAATCGACTTCCAACCCAAAGTTATCAAAAAAGACAAGGAGGGACACTTCATACTCATCAAAGGTAAAATCCTCCAAGAGGAACTCTCAGTTCTGAATATCTACGCACCAAATGCAAGGGCAGCCACATTCGTTAGAGACACTTTAGTAAAGCTCAAAGCATACATTGCACCTCACACAATAATAGTGGGAGACTTCAACACACCACTTTCTTCAAAGGACAGATCGTGGAAACAGAAACTAAACAGGGACACAGTGAAACTAACAGAAGTTATGAAACAAATGGACCTGACAGATATCTACAGAACATTTTATCCTAAAACAAAAGGATATACCTTCTTCTCAGCACCTCACGGGACCTTCTCCAAAATTGACCATATAATTGGTCACAAAACAGGCCTCAATAGATACAAAAATATAGAAATTGTCCCATGTATCCTGTCAGACCACCATGGCCTAAGACTGATCTTCAATAACAACATAAATAATGGAAAGCCAACATTCACGTGGAAACTGAATAACACTCTTCTCAATGATACCTTGGTCAAGGAAGGAATAAAGAAAGAAATTAAAGACTTTTTAGAGTTTAATGAAAATGAAGCCACAACGTACCCAAACCTATGGGACACAATGAAAGCATTTCTAAGAGGGAAACTCATAGCTCTGAGTGCCTCCAAGAAGAAACGGGAGACAGCACATACTAGCAGCTTGACAACACATCTAAAAGCCCTAGAAAAAAAGGAAGCAAATTCACCCAAGAGGAGTAGACGGCAGGAAATAATCAAACTCAGGGGTGAAATCAACCAAGTGGAAACAAGAAGAACTATTCAAAGAATTAACCAAACGAGGAGTTGGTTCTTTGAGAAAATCAACAAGATAGATAAACCCTTAGCTAGACTCACTGGAGGGCACAGGGACAAAATCCAAATTAACAAAATCAGAAATGAAAAGGGAGACATAACAACAGATCCTGAAGAAATCCAAAACACCATCAGATCCTTCTACAAAAGGCTATACTCAACAAAACTGGAAAACCTGGACGAAATGGACAAATTTCTGGACAGATACCAGGTACCAAAGTTGAATCAGGATCAAGTTGATCATCTAAACAGTCCCATATCACCTAAAGAAATAGAAGCAGTTATTAATAGTCTCCCAACCAAAAAAAAGCCCAGGACCAGATGGGTTTACTGCAGAGTTCTATCAGACCTTCAAAGAAGATCTAATTCCAGTTCTGCACAAACTATTTCACAAAATAGAAGTAGAAGGTACTCTACCCAACTCATTTTATGAAGCCACTATTACTCTGATACCTAAACCACAGAAAGACCCAACAAAGATAGAGAACTTCAGACCAATTTCTTTTATGAATATCGATGCAAAAATCCTCAATAAAATTCTTGCTAACCGAATCCAAGAACACATTAAAGCAATCATCCATCCTGACCAAGTAGGTTTTATTCCAGGGATGCAGGGATGGTTTAATATACGAAAATCCATCAATGTAATCCATTATATAAACAAACTCAAAGACAAAAACCACATGATCATCTCGTTAGATGCAGAAAAAGCATTTGACAAGATCCAACACCCATTCAAAGATAAAAGTTTTGGAAAGATCAGGAATTCAAGGCCCATACCTAAACATGATAAAAGCAATCTACAGCAAACCAGTAGCCAACATCAAAGTAAATGGAGAGAAGCTGGAAGCAATCCCACTAAAATCAGGGACTAGACAAGGCTGCCCACTTTCTCCCTACCTTTTCAACATAGTACTTGAAGTATTAGCCAGAGCAATTCGACAACAAAAGGAGATCAAGGGGATACAAATTGGAAAAGAGGAAGTCAAAATATCACTTTTTGCAGATGATATGATAGTATATATAAGTGACCCTAAAAATTCTACCAGAGAACTCCTAAACCTGATAAACAGCTTCGGTGAAGTAGCTGGATATAAAATAAACTCAAACAAGTCAATGGCCTTTCTCTATACAAAGAATAAACAGGCTGAGAAAGAAATTAGGGAAACAACACCCTTCTCAATAGTCACAAATAATATAAAATATCTTGGCGTGACTCTAACTAAGGAAGTGAAAGATCTGTATGATAAAAACTTCAAATCTCTGAAGAAAGAAATTAAGGAAGATCTCAGAAGATGGAAAGATCTCCCATGCTCATGGATTGGCAGGATCAACATTGTAAAAATGGCTATCTTGCCAAAAGCAATCTACAGATTCAATGCAATCCCCATCAAAATTCCAACTCAATTCTTCAACGAATTGGAAGGAGCAATTTGCAAATTTGTCTGGAATAACAAAAAACCTAGGATAGCAAAAAGTCTTCTCAAGGATAAAAGAACTTCTGGCGGAATCACCATGCCAGACCTAAAGCTTTACTACAGAGCAATTGTGATAAAAACTGCATGGTACTGGTATAGAGACAGACAAGTAGACCAATGGAATAGAATTGAAGACCCAGAAATGAACCCACACACCTATGGTCACTTGATCTTCGACAAGGGAGCTAAAACCATCCAGTGGAAGAAAGACAGCATTTTCAACAATTGGTGCTGGCACAACTGGTTGTTATCGTGTAGAAGAATGCGAATCGATCCATACTTATCTCCTTGTACTAAGGTCAAATCTAAGTGGATCAAGGAACTTCACATAAAACCAGAGACACTGAAACTTATAGAGAAGAAAGTGGGGAAAAGCCTTGAAGATATGGGCACAGGGGAAAAATTCCTGAACAGAACAGCAATGGCTTGTGCTGTAAGATCGAGAATTGACAAATGGGACCTAATGAAACTCCAAAGTTTCTGCAAGGCAAAAGACACCGTCAATAAGACAAAAAGACCACCAACAGATTGGGAAAGGATCTTTACCTATCCTAAATCAGATAGGGGACTAATATCCAACATATATAAAGAACTCAAGAAGGTGGACTTCAGAAAATCAAATAACCCCATTAAAAATGGGGCTCAGAACTGAACAAAGAATTCTCACCTGAGGAATACCGAATGGCAGAGAAGCACCTGAAAAAATGTTCAACATCCTTAATCATCAGGGAAATGCAAATCAAAACAACCCTGAGATTCCACCTCACACCAGTCAGAATGGCTAAGATCAAAAATTCAGGTGACAGCAGATGCTGGCGTGGATGTGGAGAAAGAGGAACACTCCTCCATTGTTGGTGGGATTGCAGGCTTGTACAACCACTCTGGAAATCAGTCTGGCGGTTCCTCAGAAAATTGGACATAGTACTACCGGAGGATCCAGCAATACCTCTCCTGGGCATATATCCAGAAGATGCCCCAACTGGTAAGAAGGACACATGCTCCATTATGTTCATAGCAGCCTTATTTATAATAGCCAGACGCTGGAAAGAACCCAGATGCCCCTCAACAGAGGAATGGATACAGAAAATGTGGTACATCTACACAATGGAGTACTACTCAGCTATTAAAAAGAATGAATTTATGAAATTCCTAGCCAAATGGATGGACCTGGAGGGCATCATCCTGAGTGAGGTAACACATTCACAAAGAAACTCACACAATATGTACTCACTGATAAGTGGATATTAGCCCCAAACCTAGGATACCCAAGATATAAGACATAATTTGCTAAACACATGAAACTCAAGAAGAATGAAGACTGAAGTGTGGACACTATGCCCCTCCTTAGATTTGGGAACAAAACACCCATGGAAGGAGTTACAGAGACAAAGTTTGGAGCTGAGATGAAAGGATGGACCATGTAGAGACTGCCATATCCAGGGATCCACCCCATAATCAGCATCCAAATGCTGACACCATTGCATACACTAGCAAGATTTTATTGAAAGGACCCAGATGTAGCTGTCTCTTGTGAGACTATGCCGGGGCCTAGCAAACACAGAAGTGGATGCTCACAGTCAGCTAATGGATGGATCATAGGGCTCCCAATGGAGGAGCTAGAGAAAGTAGCCAAGGAGCTAAAGGGATCTGCAACCCTATAGGTGGAACAACATTATGAACTAACCAGTACCCCGGAGCTCTTGACTCTAGCTGCATATATATCAAAAGATGGCCTAGTCGGCCATCACTGGAAAGAGAGGCCCATTGGACTTGCAAACTTTATATGCCCCAGTACAGGGGAACACCAGGGCCAAAAAGGGGGAGTGGGTGGGCAGGGGAGTGGTGGTGGGTGGATATGGGGGACTTTTGGTATAGCATTGGAAATGTAAATGAGCTAAATACCTAATAAAAAATGGAAAAAAAAAAAAAAAAAGGGCCAGGCATGGTGGCGCACACCTTTAATCCCAGCATTTGGGAGGCAGAGGCAGGCAGGTTTCTGAGTTAGAGGCTAGCCTGGTCTACAAAGTGAGTTCCAGGACAGCTAGGGCTATACAGAGAAACCCTGTCTCAAAACAAAAACAAAAACAAACAAACAAGCAATCAAAAAAAAAAAAAAAAAAGAGTAGCCAGGAAAGCTATGAAAGCTATTAGGTAGCAAGGTATTTTGAGCAATGACTACTAGCCACTGGAATAGTGGCTTAAGGAAGATGATGGGCAGCCCCTGTACGTACAGTTGTACTTGTTATAATGACCAGGCTGTCTGTGATGCCAGGATACAGCTGGAGTACAAGGAAGGAGAGCAAATTGTCACAATGTTGGAGTTATTCAGAGGAGTGTAAGCAGAGGCACATCCAATCCTTACAGAGTGCTCCACATGGTGACAAAGGTCCCATGCTCTTGCCTTCATTCTGAGTTCAGGGTCTTCTAGAGGCCCTGCCACTGAACACACAGCCAGGTTGTAGGACTAGCTGGCTACTGCTTAGCTCAAGACAAGGATGCACCCTTATAGATGATCATGTCCAAGCTCTTCAGACTCCAAGATTTGGCTTATTCTTGCTGATATCTTATCTTTCCCATAAACAACAAGGGCCACTTTTCCTTTCCTCATGTAGACTTTGTCACCAGTTCTGAGGGTAGCATGTATCTGGTGAATATATTCCACTTTCCTCTTGTCCACTAGAGCCCTAACTAGCTAATACCCATCACAAACCAAGAAAATAGAACTATTTTAATATATCTAAACAAAGCTATTCAGAGAGTAGGTTTTTGAAAAGAAAAAAAAAATTACACAGGCTCATGATTGTGCTCAATTTTATTTGAATTACAACATAGATTTGCTTTAAAAAAATAAAAATAAGCTTTGGAACCAGGACAAAGGTAGTATTTGTTTGGTTAATATTTCAAAGGTAGATTTGTTTCTCTGTTTGCTTATGTTTGCTCAGAAAGTGTCAACCCTAGCCCAGGCTGTTCTGGAACGTATTCTGTAGCCAAGACTAGGCTGGAGTCCATGATGATACACCTCCCTCAGCTTCTCCATGAGTGAGTACGCCTAGCTTAGCACCTCTTGGCTTTTGTTTTAGGGTTCCATAATGAACACTGTACTGTGTGCTTGCATGAAAGAGCTCCATAAATGGTCAGAAGGTAGAGGAAAAGTGACTTTGGGGTGCTTATGCCCAAATGACCCATTTATTACATTAGAGGATCGTGGACACCATGGAAAGCTTTGTGAGAGCCTGAAGCCTGGGGTGCCTGTCACATGACAGCTTTCAAACATTCATGGATATGGCTTTCATGAACTATCAACAGCATGGCCTGTAAAGACCACACCAATCTGTAGGCCAAGATGAATGGAGATAAACCACCAAGGCCTCACCCACAGGTAAAGACCTATAGGCTTATTGGTACGTTTAATTGAAATTCTTCCCTTTGGGGACAGGGAAGATCAAAGTCAGTGCTTTGCTTCTCAAGTCAGGCTTGGTTCTGTCACACACCATGGCCTCTTTTTTCTGTGGGTGCCCATCCACCTTCTCATTCCTCCACAGGCCTTCTGACTTTTCTTCCAATAAAGACCAACCCACTGGCAGGTCACAGTGAGCTACATGTTTGGCCGACAGTGATCTGCCTCATGCATCTCCTAGGGCTGAAACTGACACTGGTTTACTAGGATGGCTTGAGAAGTCCCTAACACTGCCATACCCACATGGGTGATTCACAACACATGGCTAGGACTATAAAAGCCAGACACCAGCATCTTCTCTCCCCAAGCCCAATGACACCATTATATTTAAGATAGGCATCAGCATCTTATCTCCACAAGGATGATGGTGCCATTATACTTCCCACCAGTCATGTCCACACACAGGAATGTAATACTGCTTCCCCTGAACAGCAATTTTCTAGGGACATATTGATGATAAAGCATTAGACATAACATACCTACCTATGTCTCTGTTCCTGCAAAGCATCCTAAGAAACCTGTTGGGTAGTCCAAAAAAGAAAAAAGGGGATGGGGACATGAAAGCAGAAGAGGGACTAGTCAGAAATGGATGGAAATGGAGCAAGTATAAGAGAGGCTAATGGGGTGAAGATGAATTTTAAAATGCATTATGCATATAAAAGTATTATGATGAAGCATATAAGTGTAATTAATATATGTTAAAGCTGGAATTCTGATATTTGCTGGCCAAAGGTGGTGGCAAATCTGAGGCCATGTGGAGGCTCTCAAAGGTCACCTGTTTTGTCAAGTGGTTATTAAGTTTGGTAGTTATGTTTGTTCAGGTAAGAAAGTATGGGAGGGCAGGAAAGCATGCACAGGCTTTGAGCTTGCCAGGTAGTCCATACAGCCTCATGGAAATCCTTCCCAGCAGGAAAACATCTTGAACATTTCCATCCATCACCCCAGGTGTTATTAAATATACACAGTAAGAAAAACTATTGAACTCAGATGATTTTTAATGAAAACACAAGTGATTTAAGGCTGGCTTCACATTACAATTTTATAGTTGAGAATTACTCTTCAGGGAAAATAAAATTGTTCATTTGTGCCTCATCTCTCAAAAAATGTCATAAATATGTATAGGTATCCTTGGCCCATCAGAGTAACAGGGAGTCAACAGGAGGCCACATCAGAAGCAAAATCAACAGCCTGTTTCTGCATTGGTGTTTATCCCTAAGATGAAACTCCTTCTCAACCACTCATCCTCAGGACACTCTTAGAAGCCGTTTCTACTGATTGATTTACTTCATCATCTAAATTTGCTAACTTAGATCCAGAAATACCATCTCCTCACACAAGGCTCACTAAGTGAGATGGAGATTGCTTCTCCCTTGGGGATGCCACTGGCTCAAACCATGTTGGTCTCTGTTGAGTTTTCAGTACAAAGAGTAGATAGGAAAGATCAGAATAAAGGGTTCCTACACTTGAGTTTGATTTTAGGGTATAATGATATGTTTAACTAAGTGAAATGTGACCTCTGTAGGTTTAACTGCAGAAATGGGTCAGTAGTGACGTCCCCTCTACACAGATGCAGAAATGGGTCAGTAGTGACGATGTCCCCTCTACACAGATGCATGGTTTTCTAAGTCCTACAGTTATAGAAGCCCAGCAAGTTTCAGAGAAGCTTCATCGCATTAGACAGTGGTTAGCAAAGGTTCTTAGCAAAGGTTGTTAGTAAAAGACAGGGCAGAAACAGGGAACATTCTCCCACTACATCCTAAACCCATTCCCCTTATCTATTTCCCTCTTCCCCAAGTCCCAGCATACCTGACAACTACTCATTTCCTTATTTCCTTTATAATTTTATCTCTTCTGGAATGTTCTATAATTGCAATTGTTAGGTCACAGTCAGGCAGCATTTTCAGAATGGCCTCCGTCATTTGACAACACACACTTAAGATTCTCCCCTGTCCATTAGTAACTTGACTGCTAAATACTACTCCATTCTACAAATGTACAGTTTCCTCATCCCTTTAACGACAAGAAGGTATCCTGATTGCCATTGTGGGTAATTATGAATTAAGCTTGTCTCAGACACTGACATGCAGGCATTTGTGTCCTTCTCCTATATTCGTTAAGCATTTGTTGCTCTTCTTGTAACTGACACCCAGCTCCCAGATTTTCTGTTCCCTCCCCTCTTTGTTTTTGTTTGTTTGTTTTTGTTTTTGTTTTTGTTTTTGTTTTCACTTTTCTCCCTCTTTGGATTTCAAGTTGAATAATTCCTATTCGGGCATACCCATTCTTGTTGACTCCACTTTCACTGAGTATGGTTTTATGCCAATGTGCCCACCAAAGTCATCCTTCACTTCTGTTAAGTTTGTGTTTATAGCATACCTAAGGTGGAAATTTCTGCTTTCTTTGGAGACTCAGTTGTGTCATGTGATGTTTTTCTGGAGACTGCTCATGAGAGGATGTTTTTGCTGAAGCAGACAGGTGGTGTTTTTCTGGAAGCAGCTTGGGAAAAGGGCATGTGATGTTTGACTAGAGTGGGCACGGGAGAGAACATGTGATGTTAAGAAAGGGTATAAATATAACCCAACAGACAGTGGACGATGCTATGTGGTACTGGTATACCTTACCATTATTTGGCAGTCATAGTTTGTTGTGACTTCATATAGAGAAACACACCAAAGAACTTCTGGTGGTGTTCTGGCAGCTTCTTGACAATTCCATGGACTCAGGCCAATTGACAGAGACTAGTGTTTCTTTTGGATTGAACTGCTGTTGCTGATTCGTGAATGGTGTTTGCGAGTGGATCGAGGAGCTGCTGCTGATTTCTGTGAACAGAGCTGCTGATATCCTTACAATGTGCATTTGATTTGATCCAAAGAACTAATTCTTAACAGGTCCACATCCTCCTTTGCTCTATCACCCTTTCCTTTCCACTGCCTCTGGTGGGTGGTGGGCTAGAAAGGAGGTCAAAGCATTTAAGAACCCTTATTGGAAGGAGGTTTTGAAAAACCTAAGCCTACACATGCCTGTCAGTCTGTCTTCCACATCTGTTTCTTTCATGTTGTCTACTTTATTCCACCTCAGTCTACTAATCATGATTGATTTGAATCTCTGTACAATTCCCCATTTCCTGAAGTAATAGAGCCTGGTTGCAATGTTTCTTCTTTTATTCCATATGAATTCTTGCTTCTTGTTTCTTAGATGTATTGTTAAGGAAAGCCAGACCTGATGATCCACTGGGTATGCAAGAACATCACACTTAGACTCTGAATGTGGGGTTCTGTGGCTCTGGCCCAGAGCCATGTTTGTTACACTGTGGCTCAGTGTCCAAGAGACTTTAGTTTTATCTTGTTATCTCTCGCCTGTTGTCTTGGAGCCTCTCTACAAACTCATTCTTCGCCAATACTGGTCTGCCATTCTTAGTTGTAGTAAATTACTATTAGTTGGGGTCCTATTGACGTGGTGGTAAGGTATTGGGAAGGGAAGATTATGTGTCTTGTGACCACATCTCAGCTTTTTAGCATGTCTGAGACTCAGCACAGTGACCTTCAGAAGGGGTTGAATTTGGGAGCTCTCCCTGACCCCTACCTTATCATCTTTCTCTTAATGGAGGCAAGAATGCTAGAAAAGGCTGCCACAGATGTCTGACTCTGCTTCCTTCAAGTCAGAGAAGAACTCTGAAAGGCATTTTTCCTTTAGAGTATAGCTTATATGTGAGCAGAGTACCCTGGGCTTGTTGCAAAAGTTCCCTTTCTGCTTTCCATGGCCCAAACAGTTTGGGATTTCTCTCTCTTCCATGTAAAAATCTGGAAAGGTTTCTGGGGGTGAAACAAAGGTAGAGTAGAGATTCTCAGGGCACTTTAACTCTCAAGCATACTTGTTCCTGCTCCTGCAGGCTGATCTTGGCTATCACTCTCTGTATCTTCCTGCACCTCCAGATTTCAGAAGGATATGAACTTCTGGTGGTCCCATAAAAGTCACTGGTTTTCAGTTTTTTCATTCATTGTAAGAAGCAAAAACTGTATGGGTGATGATTTCCAAGCTCTCTGTGTGTAACAGCTAAAAATGAAGGTTGGTGAACTTCAGGTACAGGACAGATAGACAGCACGTACATTTCCCATGGCAGCCACTCAAGTGTGATATTGCCATCTGAGAACAGCTGGAAGGCAATGCACACTGAATGGATGATGGCATGAATCAATAAATATGTATTTATAAAATCAGGTGGGGACCAAGCTTGTTTCACAACCCAGTTTTCCAGACTCTACTCTAGGTCAAAGGCCATGAACCAAAATACTATCAAGACAAACTTGAGAAAGCTGAATCGGTTTTAAGTGGAAAAATGAAATGTTATTTACTTATACACTAAAGATATTATTGGCATCAAATATGCTGTATCATATTTTTCTTGAAAGAAACATTTCACTTTGGGTAAAAATGTGTAAATCAAGCAATACTTTCAGCTGCTATATGAGAAGGTTTAGAGGACATTGGAGAATAGAGAGAGTAGGAATAGAGGAGACCAGAGTCACCACTAATAGCTTCAGGGATGAGGTGGAGAGGACATTCAATAGAAATTTAAAATCTAGATTTTTACATTTCTTCATTGTGTTTGTGAATGGGTAAAGGGCATATTGTACATACATGGATGCTGTACACATGGGGGTCAAAGGACCACTTGCAGGAGTTAGTTTTCTTCTTCCAGATAGATTCTGGGGAATCAAACTCAAGTAGTCCGACTTGGTGGCAAGTGTCTTTACTCACTGAACCATCTTACTGGCTCCATATTTTAGACTCTTAAATGTCCATAAATACTTTGAACATTGGCAAGTTCAAACATGGACTAGGTCAACAATGTGTGGACCAAATGCAAGTCTCCTTAATGGCTTCAGTGGGTATTGCTTGAGTATGAACTTCAATGCAGTCCAAAGCCAACCGTGACCTGAAGAAGAACAGGAGTTAAAGACCTTCTCTGAGGTCACACAGCAAAGGGCCATCTGGGGTGCTAGGTGCTATTACCACCTAGTGCACTGCCTTCCTGTATCAAGGCACAGGTCCACTCAGGTGGACTTTCCTTCCTCCGTGGAATTAGTGGCTACTGTGTAATCAGCACAGATCACTTTCTTTCACAGACAATATTAATGGTCCCTGTGTTTACATTCTCAAATCGCTTTTAAAAATCAGCTAACTTCATCATTTTCTCCCAAGGAGCATAATTATGTTTTACTTAATCAGCAAGGAAAAAAAAAATCCTAATCAAACAATCACCATTTTGCCTGTGCTGTGAAATCACGGCAAGATTAATGGTTCCAATCAGTCACAGGCCATCCTCAAAAGACCATGGCATTTTAAAAAATGTGCTTCGGGTTACTCGGACCCAACCTCCAGCTGCCTCACTGCCCCCTTTAATTCTAAATAATCCTAGATGCCAGGCACGGTAGCTTTCTACCAAGCAATGTTAAAACTCGGAGGGCAACGTGAACAGTAATTGAATGGGCAGAGTCTCCCAACTCGGTCAGGGATTCCCCCCTCTATACTGTCCTTGGACATAGGAAGTTGACAGGAGCCTAGATTACTGATTGTGTCTGAATAAAGGGAGAGTCAGGGGAAGTGGGTTTTGCAGCTAGAGAGTTTCAGGAGAAGGAACCCTCCACTCAGTGTGCAGTGACTCTGGACCTGTAACTGAGATGCATTAAGACACCTAACAGTTACCAAAAAGCCAGAGAGACTCAAGTTAGAGACAAAGGTCTTATTGAAGCTGTTGAAGTCTGAATTTTTTTAAAAAATATTTTATTCTATGTGGATGTGTCTATATTTGTATGTATGCATGTGTATGCCTGCTGAGGTCAGAAGACATGGTCCCTTGGAACTGGAGTTACAGGTGACTCTGAGTCTCCTGATGTGGCAGCTTCTGGCAACCAAACTTAGGCCCTCTGGAAAAGCAGCAAGTGCCTTTAGCTACCGAGCTATCTCCTAAGCCCCTTAGGTTTGATATTGAAATGTGATATCAGCACACATTAAAGTTACCAAATGAATGCAAATATAAACAGTAGACATAAACTCATGTAAGATAGTCTTTTCATTGGCAGCCAATAAGGAATTGTTCAGGAAACCTAGCAGCAGGCATCATGACAAACATACCACTGCTTAGTGTGGCCTCACACCTTGCTAACCTTACTGTTAGTTGAAATTTATCAAGCCCAACATGCATTTAGCATACCAGAAAACCATTTCTCAAGGGCCAGAACACAATGGACGGTTGGCAACTTTGGATCACTGTCACTACCCGTGCCATAAAAGGATGTCACACTCATACAGCCAGCTCATGAAAAGGCTGAAATTCAAAACCTCGTAGTCTGTAAGGATCTGTATTACTTCAGTAACATTGTAATGTCAAATGGTCATGTGTCAAGGCACTGTCACACTAGGAACATCTATCTTTTACATGGTGTTACAGTCTTGACATTTCATAGCAGTGAACGATTGACTACTCTGTGATTGAATATAATAATTGGTGCCGAAGAGAAATGGTAAAATGATGGGCCACATATCCTCAGAGTAGCTATCTCATCACACATAGAATCTCTGTGCATTTCCGCAACCCCCAAACCAGCATTCAAGGAAAACTAAGAGATGCAGCTCAAAATAAACTGCTTCCTATCCAACTAGCTTTTGATAATTAAGCTCAGTCTTAGTGAAACAGGTTTTGTGCCACAGGATGGACCAGACAACAGGTGATATTGGCTGAGGAAGGCAGGTAACTCTGACAGTGCTGAGTGGGGTGAAAGAGAGCTCCTGACAGACTCACCACCATGCTGCCTGTGTCACCATCTAACAGGGTCCACGCACCTTTCAGATCCATTGATCATCTGTGCACACACTGAAGTGTGCTACTTGTAAATTCATTTTTTAAAAAATAAAATCTTTTCTTTTCTTTTTTTTATTCATGAGTATGTACAAGTGTCCGTGTGCCTATGTCACTCCAGAAGAAGGCATCCAATCTATTGGAACAGGAGTGTGAGATGGTTGTGAGCCACTGTATAGACGCTGGGCATAGAAGCTATTTCCTCTGCAAGAACACCACTGAGCCATCTCTCCAGTCTCTATCTGTAAATTCTTGGAGAGAAGTGTTTTGTGAGGCAAAAATTGAGAAACACAACATTTTATTTAGAAGCATTTAAATAATTTCGGCAAGTTCGGTCTCCAACTGTCACCTCTCTATGACTATTGTCTCTAGAGTCTGCCCTTCATTCACACCCATTGTAATCTCCATGGTCCTTCTGCATACAATGGCTCAAACTGGATGGATTGCTTCAGATGTTTAAATTAGAAAGTCTGGGTTTATCCCCCAACAGGATCTAAAAATGAGCTGAAATATGCACATCATACTGAATTTTCAGTGCCAGGAGCGGCAATTAAGCAAAATTGTTGTCATAAAATTTACAGCGAAGCGAGCGAGAACACCTGGCTAGCTATCCATTAATTCCCCTCATAATGTCTGGCCCAGCTCACTTTCTCCTTGTGTGCTATGATACTGGGGTGGGGGTGTTTACGGTTTACAGGCGGAATTAAGATTTCTGTGAATAGGAAATGGTTTCTGTCTGCTCTGCACACATTAGACAACAAGGAGAGACGATGCTTCAGGGAGGTGACACGGTCTGGGTGGCATACTCTTGGTAGGGTAGACAGAGTAGCACTGTGAAGCAATATGTGGAGGGAAAGTAGGCAGAACATGGATCCACTTTTGTCGATACAGAAGGGAGGTAGCAATGGCTTCCCCGAGAAATGGTTCATCCTTGGTGAGAAAAAACAGGTGTGAGGTCATTAAGATTGGGCGGTCACAATGTCGCCAGCTATGGAGCTGCATAGAAGCTTACTCAGATGTGGTTTACAATTAATATTCTGTTCTTTGCTCTCTTTGCCTGTGTTTTAAGGTTCACATGAAACTTACAAGCCACTTGACTATGAAAGTAATGCAGGAATGTTGTGGCTAAACTGGAGCCCAGGAAGACAGCATTCCCTAGAGAGAGAGAGAGTATTTGAGTGTATTTAGAAACCACACACCATGCCCAAGTGGCTTCAGAATAACAAAAATCGTTTTTGCAATACATGCACATGAGTATTAATGTATCTGTGGAGAGAGGAAGGGGTACTGTAACTCCTGGAGCAGGAGATAGAGCCAGCTATAAGAGACCCAATATGGCTGCTAGAATAAGAACTCAGAATCCCTGCAAGAGCCTCAGTCAGCACCAAGGCCATGGTTTTTAATTTATCAGTGTGATGAGGAATGACTACAGTCACACTTTTTTTTAAAGGAATATTGTTATCAGAGCAGGACATGGGTTTCTCAGCAGTGCTGAGAAGGAGAACCACCTCCTGCTTTTCCTCTTTACAGTTTGGGGACCTGGAGCCATTAGTTTTTCTTTAGGAAGCAAAACTGGCTGCACCTGGACACACTACTAGCTGCTCACTGCAAGGCTGATGAGCTGTAATCTAGCACGGAAGGGAAAAAATAAAAACAACAACAAAAAAATAGACAAGACAATTAAAATGGAATGCATCATTAGGCACCCAACACCTGGCCGTTTTCCAGAATTTAATATCTCGAATTTAACAGACACAGGGGGATTTGAACAGGAGAAAATACAAAATAATAGAAACCTAGAGGCTAAATTATTCCCTAACACACACACATGCACACAGAGACATATAGACACACACATTGCACATGAGGTAAAGTTCTCTTCAAACCCTCAAGTTCAGTCTAGGAGAAAATACAGAAAGATATATAACCCATCTGAGGGACACTGGACGATGAGAAGGCAACCCTCACCCCTGCAACCAAGCCCCGGTCAAGAACACCTGCAGGGAACTGGTTAGACTTAATCCTGAGATCCTCAGGAGTCTGCTAGCAGGAGAGCAGGCCTAGGTCTTTTCCATGGTCCACAGGGCAGGCTTGTTCTGGGCTCTATTCCCCAGGATCTGGGAAGCCAGCCAGGGAACTGCCTAAGGGCTGGTTTCAGGCCAATCCAGTCTGTGTGCCATTTTTCTATGCTCTGAAACTTGAATGGGCTAAAATCCTGATGAAAAGTAATAGAAGATTCAGAGCTAGTGGGGCTTCCTTTAACGATTTTATAACAATTAGAGGCTACTTTACTTAAAATGAAATAAATATTCATGAACACCAAACTGTTGTGGCATTTTAAAGAAATTCTAAATGCTCTCATCTGTGGGTTGTAAAGAACAAGCCCCTGTGTTACACTGGGACAAGTTTCACAGATGAGGATGCACCAGAAGTTTTAGTTCATGGCCCAGAAGGTGAGCTTAGCTCTGGTTCTGTAATTGCATCATAGAGACTGCAATGAATGACCAGTAACATGGCTCAAGGAGTACAAGGCTTGCTAGGCAAACATGTACTCACTTCAATTTCATTGATGTGGTAAAATACACTCATGGAAAGGCAACATAGTGAAGGAAGGTTTCATCCAGCTTCTGATTCCAGGTCACAGGCCATAATTTTATGGAAGTCAAGGCTGGCTTTAAGCCATCACGTCTACAGGCAGCAGCAGACAGAGGACAGCCCATGGCTCCTTGCCTTCTTGTTTCTTCACATTCAACTAGCTTTCTGCTCTCTTATACTGTTCCTTACTGTTCCTGACCATCTGCCTAGGGAATGATGCCTCCCACAATGGGCTGTGATTTCCTATACAGATTGTTACTCAAGACACTCCCCCATAGACGTAAGTCTTCAGGCTATCTTGATCTAGGTAATTCCTCTTGAAAATTCATCCTCTGGTGATTCTGCATTGTGTCACAATATTTAAAACTACCAAACATAGTGGGTGCACACTGACTTTATTAAGATTGTTGTAGATGACATGAGATGAATGGTGCTATAGGTCCAGCAGTGGACATCCTCACTGTGGAACAATCCCCTCTATCATACAAAATGAAGGTGAATCTTTTATGTGATTCGGCAGCAATAAGCCACATGTTAACAAAACATCAGCGGTACCCAAAGAGATACATTTTACCCAAACTGTGCAGAACCTACAGACTGAATGTGCACATCGCCTATACATACTTTACCCTCACTTGTGGACTCACACACACCGATAGAGCTGTTGGTGACTAAACAAAAGGGGCAAGTCTAAGAGATCCACCATTTGGGATTTCACCATTGTGTTACTTTCGTTACTGCTGCTGTGATAAAGCATTATGACAAATAGCACAGTTCTCAGTACTATCTCTAATTGCAGGAAGGTCAAGGCAGGAACTCAAGTAGCTTGTAATGTTATATCCCTGGTCAAAATCAGGAAGAAAGCAAATGCACAATGCTTGCTGGTGCTCAGCCCCCATTCTACTCCCATAGAGTCCAAGATCCCCTGCACAGGGAATGGTGCTACCCACAGTGGGCTGGTCTTTCCACATCAATTAATATAATCAAGACAATCCCCCACAGATATGCCTACAGGCCAATCTGATGTAGACTCATTGAGACTCACCAGTTGATTCTAGGTCATGTCAAGCTGCTATTAAAACTATTACAAACATTTCATGGAAGTTGTGAAGGGGTTGACAGAAAGAAAGATGATTGTAACATCAATGGGAACATTGTCTTTTGATGTTACCATGTATTATTATATTATATGTCACAAGGACATCATGTAGCTTATGGCTATAACTATGTTCTATCTGTATGTGCTATAAACTTGAAGAGGAGGCTTAGATGGCTCAACACTTAAGGTAGCCCGCTGCTTCTCTAGAAGACCTGAGTTCAAATTCCCAGCATCTATCAGGCAGTTTAAAATGCCAGAATCACTTAGTATGTTGAAGGGGATTAACATTTCCTAAGAGATTAGGGTATGTCTTTAACACACCAGTTGTGGGGTGTGTGTGTGTGGTTATTTTGTATATGTGACAGTCAGAATGTATATGTCTGTAACAGTGCCCAGTCAGTGGCATGAGATGTGTGAGAGATGCAGACACAGGGAGCTAATCATCACCTCTTTCCAGCTCTTTATACTACCACAGGCCTCAAATATAAAATAGACAGTCTTTGCATGTGTCCTTGGCCTAGATCTATCTAAAGAATAAAAGAAACTACTATGTGCACATAGTATTTTAATTTTTGTGTGTGTATGTGGTATGCATGCCTATATGCAGGTGCACTTATGTGTGTTCATGCATATGGAGGCCAGAGGACAGCCTTAATTGCCATCCATCAAGTATCGTCCAGTGGTCTAGAGACCACCAAGTAGAATAGGCTGGCTAGCTCGTGAGTCCCAGGTATCTGCCCATCTTACTGCTGCAGTGCTAGGGTTGGGGTGGAGGTAGGTGATCTCTACTACTGCAGTACTGGGGTTGTGGTAGGGGTAGGTGCTCCTCTGCTGCAGTGCTGGGGAGGGGGACTCCACCCCACAACTGTATGCCATAATACTCTTCTTCCTACCCACCTTTACATTCAGCTTCATGTTCTCTCAGAAGAGAGTCACAAATCTACACCCTAAGTCTGAGTTTGTTCTGCCCAGGAATTTTCTGCACAATTGTACTTTGTCTAATCTAATTTTCTGCTTGACTTAGTAAATTCTTGTTGACTTAATTTGAATATTATGAGTGACTAAATGTTATCTAGTTAAGATGAACCCTCCAGGTAGACAGGCTCAAAAAAAATCACTGTCGGGGAGTAACAAGGCTGGCTGGGTTCTTGTTGTTATTTTGGTTTTGTTTGTATCATTTTATTTATTTTTTCTGTTTCAATGAGAACTTCATATTTTATAGTGTAGCCAGGCTAGCCTGGATCTTGCAATAACCTGCTCTATGAATAGCCAGGGTTACAGGCATGTACTACCATGCTGAGCCTGGGAACAGTGATTTTTAAATAAAATGTAATTCACTCTATTTTTATATAATGAACATTTCTCCATTTTTCACAAGTATGAAGTAAAATATTATATCTCTTAAATTACCCCAATATATAATGAAATTAATTATTTAAAAGAAAGGAAATTAGGTTTGTTTGCATAACTTATTTTCAGTGAGCCCATTGTGTCTTGTTTTCATTAGCACTTTATTAAATTTCTACTTATAATAAGGCTACAAAATAATCAGCTCTAGAAATTCATTTTCCATCATATCTGTAAGTGTTACAAATGTGGCCATGAAGACTTCTATAGTCAACAAATCTTTCTTTATTGTAAGATTAAATTTGAACTGGAAACTATTTTTAAACAGCTCATACGAACAGCTAAATGCCACGAAATTTAATGAGCAAAAAGAAACTGACAGGTTCCTGGACACATACTCCATTAACATGAGGCTAAACCATGAATGAAGGCAAAATTGATAACAAGTAATAATTGACACAGTAATTTAAATTTATCCCCCCAAAGTACCCAAACCAGATAATTTCTCTGTTTAATTCAACTAATCATTGAAAGCAAAGTAATACCAGTTCTACTTAAATTAACACAACTGTGAGTTTTTGCAAATAGATCCCAGAAGGCCAGCACTACCATTGACACACAAATCAGAGAAAAACACAAGAAGACAGAAAGTTGTCAGCCAATATCCTCAATGAACATTGGTGAAAAAAATTCTCAGGAAGTTAGCAAACCAAATCCAATAGCACATTTAAAAATATATTTGCCATGAGCAAACAAGAATTACCCTAGGGGTACAAGGATGGTTTAATAGCTACAAATCGACAAACAACACATCACATTGGCACGATGAACATCTATGATAAAACCTGAATAGATGAGGCACAGAAGAGAATTCAACACAATAGAACAGTGTGTGTGTGTACATGTGTATGCATGTGTGTGCACATATCCATCCATATGTGTGCACATATCCATGCATATGTATGTGCACAGCATGTATGCATGCATGCGTGTGGGAGTGTGTGTGTTTGTGCATGTGTGTGTATGTATGAACAGCTGGCTTTATGTTGAACTGAGAAAATCTTAAGGCTGTCAGCTTCATGTGTAGAACAAAATGAGAATATATGCCTCAGTATTTTTATTCAGCATAATACTAGATGTTCTTCCCAAAGCAATCACTCAAGAGAGAGAAACAGAGGCAGCTGGATTAGAAGAGTACACAAAACTGTCATTGTTTACAGATGATATGGTCTATTTTAGGAAATCTCAAGGGCTACACCACACACTCCTAGATCCAGTAATGAAGTCAGCCAAGATACAGATGCAGAGTTGGCTTGCACAGAAGAGTGGCTTAGATGTGTGAAAAGCACCGATTTCTGAAACAGAAAGTTACCTCTTTTCAACAGCTGAAAAGTACACCAGGAAAGAAACTTAACAAGAGAAGTAAATTGTCACAGCAGCATCTACGAAACACCAACCAAAGAAACCGAAAAAGACACAGAAAGCAGAGAGAGGCTTGATGTTCGAGGATTACAAGGATCATTACTGGAGGAGTACTCAGCTAAATGTAATGTATAGACTTGAGGAAATTCCTACCAAAATGGTAATGGTGATCTACGCACCACTGCAAAGAATAAGGCCAATGTTTACAATGGAGCCACAGAGGAAAATGTAAAAATCCTGAATAGCCAAACACTCTTGATAAAAGAAAATAAAGCAAAATGCTGGAAACAGACATGTAGACCTGTGGAATAGAACAGGGATAATAAGTAAATCTTCAGCCAATTGAGTTCTGACAAAGGCACCAAGAACATACACTAGAGGAAAGATGGTCTACTAAATAAATGTGCAGGAGGAGCTAGCTGTCCATAGGTAGAAGGAGGAAGTCACACAAAGCATTCAAAATGCACTAAGAGAGCAAATGCTTAATAGTAGGGCTTCAAACTATGCCATTTATGAAAACTTAAGAGCCATGCTTTCAGCACATTGGGATGGACAATGATTTGGAACAATAACCCCCCGCCCTCAAAGCATGGCAACCAAAAAAAAATATGCAAGTGGGATTCCATCAAGCTGATAAAAGCCTGAGGATTTTTTTAAAATCATAAATGAGAGTGATTTAAACATTTACAGCCACACAGCTCACAAATTTAAGTCTGTGCTCACACGAAGCCTGCAAATGAATGCCTATAATGTCCTCACCCGCAATCTCTCATAACAAAGAGCCCAACCTTTCTTCTCTTCCTGTGAGAAAATAAACAGTGGTCTATCCAGGCAGGGGAGGATCCCTCAGTAGGTACAGACTTGAGACAGATGCATCCAGGGAGAGAAGCCAGGCCACATGGGCTGCCTCCTGCACACCCAGATATCCTCCTTGCTAAAAGCAACATATGGGATGAAAACCACAGCAGAAGCTGCGAGGGCTGAGCGTGGATGAAAAGGATGCTGTGGGAAGGAGCAGACACCTAGGCATATAACTGAGGCTAATAAATAATGAGCACGCCTGCTACTCAGCTTTACACACACACACACACACACACACACACACACACACACACACACACACAGAGCATCCTGTCAACATTGTCCTGAGTACATATGAGCTCCACCCTCAGATTTAACCAATTAAATGTAGAGTCATGGGAGGCACAGTTTTGAAGGTGAGGAATTCTGGAAGAACCCTTAAAATACACTTAAGCAATTCTAGCAGAATTTGTGAAAACAGCCTTTACAGTGGGGTTAAGAAGCAGACTTTTTTTTTTTTTTTTTTTTTTTTACAGAATAGAGACCCCTTTGTTTCTTAAGATGTTTCCTGAGCACAGTGAACTTATTAGACACTTTGATGTCACAAAAATTGTGATGTGCATATGTACAAATGATCTAAACATGGCAAAAAGCAGCTATAATAAAAAAAAATCAATAAAGCAGCTTTTTTAACAAACACATTCTGCACTGGATCAAAGAGAATGCCGGGCAGCTACATGGTGCAGATCTGACACCCATTAGTTTTCCATTTCAAGGAGACAGCTTGGCAAGAGGAAGGCAAGGCCTGTCTGTAATGTCTGTAATGAGCTTCTCTGGGGCAGATGTAAAGCTGCTTTTCAAACAGAGAATAAATACATACATACAAGCCAGTGTGTGCCTCCTCGTGGAAAACTCACCTTCCAGGCAGGCTTGAGGAAGAGACAGATTCAAACCCCTTCAGCAGGAATCTCCCACCCCAGAATGCACTTCAAATGTAAATGTTTGGTCAGGAGCAAAACCTCCCCTTGGGTATTTTTGTTTTCTTCTGGTTTTAGTTTTTTAAGGCATTATCAAATAAAGGAGGAACTGGCTGCTAATGAGAGCTTCCCTGAACACAGCTCTCCACCCAAGGTATGTGCTAACAAAGAAGCTTCCACAAATATGGGATTTTTTTTAAAAAAGGAGCCTATTGGGGGTTTTATTTCTAACAACCAGTCATTTCAGGGGTTCACACAGATGGACAGACACCCATGCCAAGTTCTCACCCAGAGTTGCCTGGCTCAGTGACACGCCGACATCCCCAATAGCTCTCTGGGAGATCTCACTGAGCTTCAGTTTCCATCTTATTGTCCCGAGAACCAGACCTTCCCAAAGGTTGGGTTAAGAAGAAGCAAAGTGCACCTGAATCCCAGTCCCTCCATCTATGCAGTGACAGCAAGAGATGAACGCAAGGGACTCAGAGACAGTGATTTGCTTTTCTACCTGCCAGACCCAAAAATCCACCCAAAGAGGAATGCCACCAGCCCTAGCAGAGGACAGCTAGACTGAGAAGTTCACGGGACCCTAGGAATGGTACAGGTATGACACTGAGTGGGAGACATGAGACAAGCCACATCTCCAAAGGGTGTCCCCTTTGGAGCCTGGAAAGCGTGAACAGTCAGCATTTCTGTTAAGTCACTTTCAGGTACCTCTCCATCCACCCAGTCTCCACAGCCCTCAGGCTCAGGCCCTCCTCCTGGCTCAGTTCATAGGACTCTTTGTCATATGTTCTGGGAGGTGGTGGCTCTTCCTGGCCAACTGCTTCCTTATGGTTGGCTCCTCTGGTTCCTGTCTTTCACTATTTCCCCTAAGTTCCTGTATATCCATCCGACCTCCTCCCTCATCAAACTACTTACATGACCTTTCAAAAGGCACTCTATCTGACTCTCTAGGGAAGCTCTTGAGTGGCATTGGGTTCCTCTTGGCTCCCTCAGAGGAAGTGAATCACTCTCCCCTAGCTGTCCCAGAGCATTTCTGCCCAGCAACACTTGCAAAGATTCTCTCTGCTCTGTCATGTCTCCTGTGCAGTAAAATGACCAGGATGGAAGAAAGAAGTTATAAGAATCTGTCACAGAAGCCAGTAATGGCCCTTCACTTGGGCACATAGCAACAAAAACGGAATGACTGATAGACTCTCAGGACTGAAATAGAGCAAGGAAGAACAGGATGACTAAGATGTCCAATCAGATCCATGTGCTGTAGCCAAAAAACAGACTAGCCAGTGTTGGGCTCTGTGGATGTTTGTCACTTTATAAGATTTGTAATAGACACAAAAAACAATATAGATATGGTTTATAATAGAATTAAAAATGGAATAGTAACTATACATCAGTTAAGGCGCACAGAAATTAGTTCATGACATTAAATGGAAGACAAGGAGGAGGTAAAGGAGAGGTCCATATATAAACACACACACACACACACACACACCACATACCACTCATACATATACAAACATACAAGCACACACATATAAGCACACACACCCTACAATAAACACACATACAAATAGACACACACCACACACACATACAAACACACACATATATATATAAACACACACACATACCACATGCACACACATATACAAACACATACATACTACACATACACACAAACACACACATACCACATGCACACACATATACAAACACATACATACTACACATACACACAAACACACACATACAAACACACATACATACTACACATACACACAAACACACACATACAAACACACACACTATACACATACAAAAATGCATACACATATGCAAACACCACACACACACACACACCACACATAAACACACACACATACAAACACACACACCTTACACATACATATACACAACAGACACACAAGCATATACATATATATGTACATATTAAAAGACATACACATGGCTGGAAATATAGATCAGTAGTTAAGGGTACTCCACTGGTCTTGCAGAAAATATGGGTTCACTTTCTAACCTCCACATGGATGCTCACAGTCATGTGTAACCCCAGTTCCAGAGTATTTTATGCCCTCCTCTGAACTCTTCAGGCATTGCGTGGGTGTGGTTCATAGACATACACGCAGACAAAGCACACATGCACATACAACTTTAAAACTTTTAAACACTGAAAAAGGCGTACATTTACTCTTGTATTTTTGTGGTTTTGGTTGTGAGCCTAGCTTTTGACAGCTGAGCCATCTCTCTAGCCCCTGGCACACATGTACTAAAGGCCAGTTCTGTACACATGCAAGAAAGGATTTTGTACACAAGTATGTGCATCATCAAAATCTGAGTCTGAGGTCTGAAACACAGAAACAACTGGATCCCAGAATTAAACGGATGAGATCTGACTCCAGATAAGTTGCAGATCCTCCAATGGATAGTCTGACACTCACACACACTTTGGCAGCTCCCACTGGACTTATTTGAGACATGTAGCAGGGTAGGGGGAATAGTTGGGAAGGAGTGGGCAATAGATTTGATAATGAATACATTGTATGCATCTATTAAAATTACAAAAACTAAGTAAATAAGTATTGACTTATAAAAGCTTTGGTAAAATAGTGCAGATGAGAAGGTGCTAAAAGAGTTAAAGAAAAAGTGGAAAACTGTTAATGAAAACAATCTAATTAATGAACAAAAGTGGGACAGAGGCAAGGGCTGGCCAACTTTATCAGTTTGAAACTAAAGAAAAGGCTTGTTACTTCTTATTGTAGGAGCCTTGCACATATGTGAACATGTGTGCATACATGTGTGTGTGTATGTGTATGTACCTGCATGCATGTGTGCATATGCGTGTGTGAGAGACTATGTGTATGCCAGCATGCATGTGTGTGTGCATGCCTGTGTGTATGAGTGTATATGTATATGCATGAGTGTGTGCATGTGTGTTATGTCTGTGTCCATGCACGTGTGTGCACTAATGCATGTTGGCTGACAGACTGTGGGTAAGAACTAGTTTCATTGCATTTTTCTGATAAGCCAGTTTGATTAATCATACAGCTATCATGAATGTGCCATGGATCTGCCTCCCCACTTCTGGAATACCAAGTGATAAGATGCCACAGTTTTCACAAATGCGATTTACTTAGGGCCTTTTTAGATAAAAATTTCATAATCACTCAGAACTAAGCTTCCTGAGTCAAAAGAACTGATCTAAACACAGAGAGGACACAAGGACAAGGTCAGCCCTTCAGACATTACCCTGCACACAAAATACATACATATACAGAAAGCCCCACTGGCCCTGAGATACAGGCAAAATGGATGCTCTGAAAAGAAAAACTACATTTTGTCCTAATACTCGTTTAATAGATTTTTTCAAAAAATGTGATAAGAAGACTGGAAGAAACCTGGGTAAGTCTGGGTGGATTATGCAAATTCTCATTTCATTCTTGTGCTTCGGGGTGAAGTATCTGGACTGCTTTTTTTGCAGGCTGTAAACCCCCCAACATCCCCTATCTGTGCTCCGCAGCTGGTAAGCAGAACCAAAGGATTAGGCGTGATAAGCATGTGAGGCCTCCGGGAGCTCAGAGGAGTCTCAGATGCACAGTTCCCTGGGGCTTACGATGTGGATTTTAAAATGCATTTTCCCAATCTTCTGCAGCTTATCTCAAGTTAGAGGTTCAATATTCTCCCTCAGTGAGAGGGAAATGAAAGAGACAAAGAATGTGCTGCCTCTACTGCAGGGGCTACACAAACTGTCCTCTGTAGGTTACCCCAGGATGTAGAGAGAGACCTTCCTCCACCTTTTGAGAGTGTGAGGTTTTTACTGTGAAGACTCCATATTCTTTTGTGAAGCAGCATCTCATTAGCAAAGCTTCACTTGGGCTGAAAGAAGGATGAACCTGGCTTCCTGTATCTCTGCCATCTCCAGACTGAGAGCTCAGAAGACTTGATTACTGCAAGCAGGTCCTTTCCAGTCTAACTACACGAAGCCAGAAGCCTAGAGATGTCTCTCCCAAGGCCTCATTTGGCAAATGCACACATATTTGCCATTGGTGGCTTGCTACACACTCAGGAATCCCCCAGGAAGTCCTAGGAGCCCAGGGACTGAGGCAGAATTAAGCATGTCCCTACAATAATATCCTCACCTTCCGAGAGCTAGAACTTTCCATGCTAAAACAAGGGAAGTGCTAAAAATAAACCTGAACAGCAATGTTCTACAACAACCTCAAGCAGGGGGAGACATCTACAGCCTCCATTTTCCTGATAAAACCCAACAGAAACAGGTCCGGCTTGAGTGAACCTCAGAGATCAATTAATTAACACCCTGGATGGTCATGTCAATCAAAGCTCGGTCTGCCTTTATTTGCTGATGTAGATAAACAGGATTAACTAAGGAAAGTTACTTTTTATTATGTTTTCCATGTTGTAAAACCTGCACAGCTGTGTGCAGAGCACCCTAGTGATACCCTGGGCTTCCTGACACAGTCTCCCTAGCTGCAATATGCCAACAGAACCACTAACAGACCACTGGAGAGAAATCAGCAGAGTGTGGTCTCCTTGAGATGTCATCTAGTGATGATGGATTTTTGAATGCAAGGATAGATTTCAGTTGGGGAGCCTAAAAATCAACTGGCATTGAAACAGAATTATAAGCACTAAGGTCTGGACAGTGAGAGAATTGTGAGTGTCTGTGCCCAGTCTGTAAAAGCAGATAGGGTTAATGGCTTCTTCCTGTGACTCTGGGGCTCCCTGATTTCAAGCATGGCAGGGCCGGGGCTCTAATTAAGAAATGGGTAGTGCTGTTCACCAGTTGTGTGTAAGCTTTAAGCTAATAACTCAGCAATTACGAGAAAAATGAGCAGTAATTACACCATTTCACTCGCGGCTAGACAGATGGAACGCTCTCTCGTTATTGGCAAACTGTCACCATATTCGGCTCCTTTTTGCTGTTTACTATTTTTGTATTTTGATTAAGAGTAATTATAGGCTAGAAAAATATGAAAAACATGAATGTTGGGCATTCTTTAAAAATAGAAGGCCCTTCTCCCAATTCTGTGTTGACGGGCTTGCCACGAGATCCATTAACACAGCATCTGGCATCAACACCCTGCATCCTCAAGATGGTTGAGGCCGTGTGTGTGTGTGTGTGTGTGTGTGTGTGTGTGTTTCCCTGTGTGTGCGTGTGCATGTGTGAAATGGTTTGTTAACAACATGGTTCCCACAGAGCCTCCTGGTGACCTGCATTTGGGGTTTGCTTCCTCTTTTCATTTTGTTTTTATGGTTCTGTATCTCTCATGGTCTCTCATAACACTTCCAGCTATTGAGCACAGAACTCCACCTGCCTCTGGAATGACCTAACAGTGGGAGAGCTCTCCTGCCTGTGGCACCCATGGCTCTGAGAAACAGATGGTCTACCCTCACCACAGTGACCAAGTACAGCAAATTTGTCCAACCACAGTGATGCTGGGTGTGGCCCACATATCTTCTTCCAAGCCTTTGAGTATGATCAATATCACCTAAGATCATATGATGCTGACCCTTTAGTTCCTGACTTGTGACAACATGAAAAAAAACTAAGAGGATTCATGATCAACAACTAGTCATAACTCTAGCTGGTAATATTGGTGCTCATATGGGCTGGAAGTGCTCATGCTTTTACAAGAAATATCAGTGGCAAATAAGAATATACATATTGAACACATGGGCTTACTATTAGTCAAAAAAGTATGAATTTTTGCTAATATGAAAAAATGTCTACTTTCAGTTAAGTCTGAAGTATGAATGAATGTGTTGATCTCATGGTGCTTTGTGCGCCTCTTTCTGTGTATCTGAGAACATGTGTGTGCATGTGCATGTGCATGTGTGTGTGTGTGTACATGACAGGGGGGAGGGAGAGGGGGAGGGAGAGGGGGAGGAAGAGGGAGAGGGAGGAGAGAGAGGAGAGGGGGAGGAAGAGGGAGAGGGAGGAGAGAGAGGAGAAGGAGGAGGGGGGGAGGGAGAGGGATAGAGTCTGCATGAATGATTGTGTGCATGTGTGAGTCTTACTGTAAATAGCTTGAGCCAGGATAGCTTGATTCCAAATCTGATGCCTGTGAAGGTGCCCTCCTAGGGTGATCACACCCTCTCAGTACATCACAGTCTACACTAAGCATAACTTGCAGACAAAAATTACTTTTTTCCTTCCTAAAAGGCAAGCCTGGGAACATCTAAGAGACTGTTTGTGATGCATTTTCTTAATGGGAGAAAAATGGGGGCTTGTTCTACACAGGCTGCGTATTGATTCGTGGAAGGGCTGTGTGTTCACACTCCCACTTGCTAATGGCCCTGCCTGTGTGGTGATCTGCTGAGCCAGCGAGAGGCACAGAATTGATTAGGTCCTTTAACAAGCCCTGGACTGTGCTTCTCAGGGGTTGGGTACACAAGGCAGGGTGGGTGCTGCAGCACATGAGCCAAGAGAAGCAGCAGGAACTGAGGGAGGACTGTGGACGTGGGTGCTTTTTTTTCTTTTTTGGTAAAGAATATTCTCTGCAGCTGCCAAATAACTGACTTTCTTCCCAGGCTGGAGGGAAAGAAGCAGAGGGGTGACCAGGTGCAGCCTGGCAAGGGGCTGCAGACCTGATTCTCTCTTCTCCCTGTCACCTACACTGCAGTAAACCTCCCTGTGCCCACACTGCTCACACAGTTTAAGGGGAGGGGCTTGTGTCTCTCTGTCTTCATTTCTGTAACACTGCACCATGAAAGTTTAACCAAAAAGCAAATCATAGAAAGCAATTAGGCAAGTCAGCTCAGCTAATGGCTTCCCAGTGATTGATGGGCAGATGAGTGGGAGAGAGGCTGCCCTATGAAGCCAATTGCTAAGGGAGTCCAGAGAAGCACCTGGTGCAGAGGGGAGATTGTCTCACACACTTTGTTCCATACCAGGATCCATATGTCCTTGTAGTCTGAACTTTGGTCTACACCAGCTGAGAAGGGCTGGTAGGGTGTTCAGGGGTCCCCCTTCCCCAGCCCCACATCCTCCCTGATAATAGCACACACCACATACATATCATATATGGCACCCACTATATATATATGTGTGTATATACATACATATATATATATGTATATATACATATATATACATATATATATATATCTGTGTGTGTGTATACATGCCACATGCCCATTTCATATACATTAGGTACACATTATACTCTTCATCACACACATACACACCATAGACCCCAGGAAACACAGCTATACAGCACACACACACACACACACATGCCACAGACTCCAGGAAACACAAGTACACAGCACATACACGCACACACAGACACAGACAGATAGACACACACAGACACACACACACACACACACACACATACACACGCACCACTAGAGAAACTCCTTGGAATTTCCATGGTTTTAACCAAAGCAGCTTTGTCTAGTCAGTTTTCTCTCATTTCTGTCACAGGCCACAGCTTACAAAGACATTCTCTTTTCACCATCCTGTGAGCTTGTGTTGGGAGCCGGGGCTGTTCACCTACATATTTGTGCAGGTAGGCCCCAAATGACAATATTCACAAGTCCTTAGAAGAGATGTTCTAGAATATTCCAACCTGAAGACAGCAGACTTTCAATACAACAGAATTTCACCTCAGCTCAGCAGATGTGCTGACTCTGAAATTAAGAGCCTCATAGCCCTATCCAAGTTCTGGAGCAAAAGCTGTCATGAAAACAGCAAGCATGCCCCAACTGCTATTGCTTCCTGTGTGGACAGGTCACCTGTTTGTTGTCCACCATCTGACACAAGGCCCTCACCAGAACTAAGCAATGTGGGCATTATACCCTTGAAACATCAAAACTTGTACTACATTAACACCCTCTTCTTCATACATATTGTGAGAGAAGGAGAGACTGATAGGAAAGACATAACATCTGCAGAATAATCATCCTGAAAATCACTGCAACCCTCTGGGTGCCATTTCTTACCTGCAAAAAGATAGGCTGGGTCTCAGCCATGTTGGAAAGGGTTGAGGGCACAAAGGATGATGGGAGAAAATGGAAAACATGATCAATATAAAAAGGAGAGAGGCTGTACTGGATTTCAGTGGGACTGACAGTCTAGTCTAATGCTAGTGTGAGTTCTGAGGACAGAGAACAGGACTCTACTGTCTGTAATTCCCCTTCTAGCCCCAGATGGACAGGGTCACTTTCAGATGCCATCTGAGCTCTTAGTCACAGAGCCTTCTCTCCAGCCTCAAATCTGTGTTTTGGTCTTTGCAGTATTTTGGAATCTTCTGGCTATGACTAACTACAAGTTACAAACATTGCAGAAAGATTCCAGTCTCAGGTTGAGGACACAAAGCAAAATGTGATGTGTGGCAGACAAGCTCATTCAAGATTTTGTTGTTATTAAGTAATTTTGGAGACCTCTCTGAAATCTATACCTAGGTCAAAGTCCAGTTCCTCGTGTATGGTGGTAAAATTGCTAATGAGAGACAGAGACATAACAACTGTAGCACAGCTAAAAGACAGATTTTCTAGAGTAACTTGCAGACAACTTAAATCTTGTCCATTCAAAGATTCTTTCTGAAACTATGCACCTTCAAAAGTCACCATAAGTGTTATAGCAGCTGGCAGCCACCTTACATTGTCCAATGCAGAAGCTCATGGACTTCCCAACTTTAACTTGTTTATGGGACACCACATATCCACACGAAAACAAAGATATCACTAGCTGCTTTTAAGAATCCAGATGCTCTAGCAGGGTGGTGGTGACGCGCACCTTTAATCCCAGCACTTGGGAAGCAGAGGCAGGCAGATTTCTGAGTTCAAGGCCAGCCTGGTCTACAAAGTGAGTTCCAGGATAGTCAGGGCTACACAGAGAAACCCTGTCTTGAAAAACAAAAACAAAAGAATCCAGATGCTCTTAAATGACCTGGCCATGTGTCTTCCACATTCAAAGTGCCACACATGCAGTGTGTGTTACATACAGAAGGGAGAGATACTAGTATTGGTTCAGAGGCAGAAAATGAGTTAATTCCATGCATGCAATGGATGTCCCTCAGAACAGTGAAGAAAAGGAAGAGAAACAGAGCTATGTATTCATATTTTGACATCAAAAATGACTTTTAAGTAAAGTCAAAGATTCAGTAGATTCTGTTCTACTCATAGTCCCAAGGGTAGTGTGAAAATGACAGAGCATCTTGTGCAAATGCCTGCATCAGAATTTAAGTCCTTCTATCTGATTCTGAATTCACACACAAAAACCAAGTGCTCAGCCAATTACTCATCCTGGGGCTCTATGTGCCCTTTAGAAATGGCCAATGGGACCTTTCCTTTGGTACAAAGGCCTGGGAACACGTCTTGGCCAAGCTATGATCTGTCTTCATGTCCTTCAAGAGAAAGTAGGAGAGGGATGGCTGGAGAGTGGGTTAGGCAGGCTGCCTGTAGAAACTGTCCAAGATCTAGGCAATGGACATTTCAGGTTGATCTGCTGTCCAGTTCAGATGCACCTTGGATCTGGCCTGTGATGACATTAGGCTTGAGATTCTAGATAGGCTGCGGCTAGGGCTGGCAGCTTGAGCCATTGGTTTCTGGTACAGAAACTGTCTCCAAACAGTCTCGTTGACAGTGTTCAGGCTAACTGGATAGCACAGTTGTGAAGACAGAAAATGACTAAACCTTTACAAATAGTAGAAATGTACTATGTAGTTCTAGTTGGCATGTTCTTTTTCAGTATCCTGCAAGCTTCAAGTCCCCTGTGTGTGGCAGAGGTGCATATGTACATGTGGGAAGGGTAACTGCACCTGTGTGCATGCCCACAAAGGCCAGAGGATGGCTTTAATATTATCTTCCACCACTTTCCACCACATTCCTTTGAGACAGGCTCTCTCATTGAGCCCGAGCTTACAATTTTCCAGCTAGGCTTCTAACCAGCAAGCCTGAGAACTCTGTCTCCACTCCTTTCCTCCTGCCCCAGTGCACGCTCTCTCTCTCTCCCTCTCTCTCTCCCTCTCCCTCTCCCTCTCCCTCTCCCTCTCCCTCTCCCTCTCCCTCTCCCTCTCCCTCTCCCTCTCCCTCTCCCTCTCCCTCTCCCTCTCCCTCTCTCTCTCTCTCTCTCTGTGTGTGTGTGTGTGTGTGTGTGCGCCTTACCACGGTTGCCCTTTTACTTGGGTCCTGGGGATCAAACCTTTGGCCCTCATGCTTGAATAGCAAATACTTTGACCTACTGAGCCATCTCTCTAGTCTCAAAATGCCTTTTTGAGTTGATTTAATTGGATGGATCATAGGGCCCCCAATGGAGGAGCTAGAGAAAGTACCCAAGGAGCTAAAGGGATCTGCAACCTTATAGGTGGAACAACAATATGAACCAACCAGTACCCCTGGAGCTCGTGTCTCTAGATGCATATGTATCAGAAGATGACCTAGTTGGCCATCAGTGGAAAGAGAGGCCCATTGGTCTTGCAAACTTTATATACCTCAGTACAGGGGAACGCCAGTGCCAAGAAGTGGGAGTGGGTGGTGTGATGGTTTGTATATCCTTGGACCAGGGAGTGGCACCATCTGAAGGTGTGGCCTTGTTGGAATAGGTGTGACCTGGTTGGAATGGGTATGTCACTGTGGGTGTGGGTATAAGATCCTCACCCTATAGTTTGCCTGGAAGTCAGTCTTCCACTAGCAGCCTTTGGATGAAGACATAGAACTCTCAGCTCCTCCTGAGCCATGCCTGGATACTGCCATGCTCCCACCTTGATGATAATGGACTGAACCTCTGAACCTGTAAGCCAGCCCCAATTAAATGTTGTTTTGTTATAAGACTTGCCTTGGTCATGGTGTCTGTTCACAGCAGTAAAGCCCTAACTAAGACAGGTGGGTAGGGGAGTGGTGTGGGGAGGGCATGGGGGAGTTTTGGGATAACATTGGAAATGTAAACGAAGAAAATACCTAATTAAAAATAAATAAAATCCTGAAATATCAAAAAAAAAAGAACAGTTGACTAAATGATCTGAGAAGAATTCATATTCTATATATCTGTTTGCATCTCATCCGAATTATCCCAGCAATGATTTCCTTCAGTCTGTCCGTTCACCCCCCCCCCCCGCCCCCTTACTTGCTAATGCAGTTTACCAGCCTCTGCAAACTGCAGCACTGTGGCTCCTGGTCATTTAACCCACAAAGCTCCAGTACACTAAAAACTCAGTTCACAGCAGCTTACTGAGTTGCAATCCACACGACTGATGTGTATTTTACAACACACACTGCTGGCTGATGATCCAAGAGAGATGTTGGTTCTGTTTTGTTGGAAACATGATCCACTTGGCTTAAATTGAATGCAACAAAACCAAACTCCCTCTGCTGGTGACTGGTCTCAGGTGAACATGCATTGCAGCCATTTCCCCCCCATTTGAAATACTGTTTCAGGAGTGACTTACCTGAAAAGGTCCTAAAGGCCTCACAACCCTCGCAAAAGATACAAAAAGGTTTCCCTGCTTAGTAAGGGACAAACCCCATTCTGCTGCTGGCCACTTGTCTGCAGTCTAACCATCGCTTCCTATAACCATAAGACTCTATTAGTGTCATTCGTTCCGTGGTGGAAAACGCTGGAGATTTAATCATGTCTTTAGTCACATGTCAGGCTGTGTATGCATGTGTGTGTGTGTGTGTTCATGTGTTTCATCTGTGTGTACATGTGTGTTCATGTCTGTGTGCATGTGTGTGTGCATGTGTCTGTTCATGTATATATGCATGTGTTCATGCATGTGCATGTGTGTTCATATGTGTGTGTGCATGTGTGTGCATATGTGTGGATATTAAAAGCAATGTTGGGTGTCATTCTCATGTCATATGCTACCCTTGATTTTTTTAGTCTCTCTCTCTCTCTCTCTCTCTCTCTCTCTCTCTCTCTCTCTCTCTGGCTCTGGTCTGGAGCTTGGCAGACTGGATAGATGTGTTTCCAGGTGAGCCTGAGACCAGCCTATTTCAGCTTCCTTATATGTCCTTCCTCTCTCTCTCTCTTTCTCTCTCTTCTTTCTTTCTTTCTTTCTTTCTTTCTTTCTTTCTTTCTTTCTTTCTTTCCTTTTTCTCTCTTTCTTTCTTTCTCCCTCCCTCCCTCCCTCCCTTCTTCCTTCCTTCCTTCCTTCCTTCCTTCCTTCCTCCCTCCCTCCCTCCCTCCCTCCCTCCCTCCCTTCCTTCCTTCCTTCCTTCCTTCCTTCCTTCCTTCCTTCCTTTCTGTGGATTCTGGGGATTGAACTTATATCCTTGGGATTCCAAGACAAGCACTTTACCATCTGGTTTGTTTTTCCAGTTTGTGAGTCAGAATTTGAGCTTCAAATGTCTAAACTTATATCGTCCTAGACATGTTGCTGATGGGATGAGCAGTATGCTCCAGACAGACAGCATGCTTTTTCAAAGGCAGCTTTACCAACCATGATAGGACAAGAAGCCTGTGAGCTGATGACAGGGCTCTATATGTGACCCTGGGAATGGGTTAGTCCCACAGCAACCTCCTCTGATAAAAGCAGACATAATGCAATCACAAATGAGTTTATGATTACATGAGAGTCAGGGAGTCTTTGCTCGTGGGTTTACTCACCAGGCAGGATGTGTGACCATCACACATGCTAAGGAATACAGCCATGCTCAAGGGACTTCCACCCCTTGTCATGCCCACATGTGTACTTGGAACAAAGGGCTATGCTGTGGAAGTTAGAAATAGTACTGATCTGTTCTTCTGGACTCCTGGGCCATGTGAGTTGAGACTCCTTTGGGGGTCAAATATCAGATATCCTGCATTTCAGATATTTACATTATAAGTCATAACAGTAGCAATGTTATGGTTTTGAAGTAGCAACAAAGCAATTTATAGTTGGGGATCACTACAAATTGAGGAACTGTATTAAAGAGTCACAGTATTAGGAAGGTTAAAAACCATTGTTCTAGTAGGTCAGGCTTGGAGATGCTGTGATGGGGCAGTTGAGGTCAATCAAATGAGCACTACACATCTATGTCACTGACTCCTGATAAAATCTGAAACACCAGGCTTGGCATAGAGTTTCCTATGTAAAGTTGTGTGCTGTGAGGCATATTTCCCTCTGTGGCTGGACCATGAGGAAGATGCTGATCCTATAAGATGACATCACCACATAATCTCATAGCTATGGTTTAAGTAAGTCTTCCCTATGAGATTTTCACAATGACAGCATTGCCCAGGGATGCCCCTGTCTTCAGCAGCATTGTGTGTATTCACAGGAGGAGGAGCATGGGAGAAGGGGAGGAGAAGGGGGAGGAGGAAGAGGAGGAGGAAGAGGAGGAGGAGGAGGAGGAGCGATTCCAACTTCAGGGCAAAGGCAAGCAGAAGCATTTGTGGTTTGAATGTGAATACTTGGTCCCATCTGGTGACAATGTTTTGGAGACTGTTGACGCTTTATGGTGGTGGAACCTTACTGTTAAAACTGGGTCACTGGAACCAGGCCTTGAGGTATTACAATCTGGTTTTACTTCCTGCCCACTCTTTGCTTCCTGACTGTGGACACAACCTGCCAGGCCAGCATCCTGCTTTGCTTGCTGTCTGCTTTCTCCACCATGAGGTTGGCAGATGTGTTGTTTCTTAAGCTGTGAGTGTGAATAACCTTCCTCTGTCTGTTTCTTCTTGTCAGGTGTCTGGTCACAACGCAAGAGAAACCTCCTAGACTCTCACAAAGTCTCTTCTGCAGATATTAATCTGAGGCCCTTTACTGTAATAAGCTTCAGGCGTGGAAAGCATTCCCTCAGTTCAGTGAGTCCCCCATCAGACTGTCTAGCTATGTGTGACCTCAGGAATCCTAACAAACTCTGACCTTCCTACATGAGTGCCTACTATAGTATGGATCATAAGTGTTTTCCAAAGGCCTAGGTATGAACATTTGGTTCCTAAAGTGAACCTGCTGAGAGGCTGTGAAGCCTTTGTGTGTGTGTGTGTGTGTGTGTGTGTGTGTGTGTGTGTGTGTGTGTGGTGGTGGTGGTGGTGGTGGGGTTCAATCTAGGCAGAGAGACCTTGCCCCTCTGCTTCTCTTCCCCTTTCCCGTCTCCAGAAGAGTTCTAATCTTCCCTCCCACTTTGTGCTTCCTGGTCACAGGCTGAACAGCAACAGACTAGTCAGTCAGGGGCTGAGGCCTCTAAGACCTTGAGCCCAAGCAGGCCTTCTCTCTAAGCTGCTTACCTCAGAGAGCTGACCAACACAGTTCCCACTGGTGGTGCAGGCTAGGAGCATAGAGAGAAGCTGTTCACTTCACTGAGCTCAGGCCTGTATCAACTGAGACTTCCAGGCAAAGTGTGGGAGGCTTTTGAGATCAGCAATCCATCCCTGAATTGACTGAGATCACCACACACTAAATGAAGTTAATACTCTGCCACCTGGTGTACTGAGGTGTATATTACAAACTAACTGAGTTACACAAAGATACAATATATAGTTTCTGCATTGTTTTCGTAAAAACATACAGCATCCGTGCTTTAAGCATCACACCCATAGATATGCAACCACATTCCCAGGATTGTAATATCCTTTTACTTTTCTTATAGAACATACTGACTATCAAGAGAACACACAGCAAGATTACAAGGCGGAGTCTTGCTAGATACAGGGTAGAGAGATGGAGAGAGAGGCATCCTGTGGCTGTGCTCAGGGAAGCACAGTTTCTGCAGTCAGTGCAAACACCCATGGTCTCCTGGAGCCTCTTTCACCTCAGCTCACCTGACAGGTTACGCAAGGCAAGAGGTACTTGTTCATGGTATTAATTTTCCATTGCTTCAGTAACAAGCTATTGTAAACTTGGAGGCTTAAAACAAAATGAGTGGGCTTGATACAGTCAGAAAAGTGTTTGCCCTCCAAGTAGGAAGTCCTGAGATCCATCCTCAAAATCCACATTATAAAAAGGTATATGTGTGTAGAGGGTGGTCCATGTGGCTGCATGCTTGCTGAAATCCCAGCACCAGGGAGAAGACAGAAGATCAGTGGTATGCACTGGCCAGCCAGCCTGGCCTACTTTGGAAAGCCAGCCCCTACCTTGTAGGGCTAAAATTACAGGTCAGCCACCACTCTCACCTAGTGTGTATATGGCTTCTGGAAAGCTGAACTCTGATCCCCTTGTTTACACCGGTGAACATTTCAACTGCTGAGCCTTCTCCACAAGCCCCTTTCTCTGCTTAAAGAACCACACAGGACCTGCTTCTGCCTTCACACAGCACAATTCCACATTGCTTTCATGGAAGTCCCTTCCTGTAGACAATGCATTTCAATAATCTCATCTAGCTTCAGAGCTGCCTGTGATGGTGGCGGTTCCAAGGGCTGAGTTAATTATATGTGACACATGGGTAAAATGGCCACGCTAAGTCCTTTCAGCCAGTGAGGGGGGTGGGGGAAGATATAGAAATCAACCGGGAGGCTGGGAAACAGCTCTGACTGTAAACTGCCTGTCACACGAGCACAAGGATCCATGCATTTTTAAAAATGAAAAAGAAAAAAGGAAAGAAAAGGTGGGTCTGTAACCTAGCACCACTGCTGCAGGCGTGGAGACAGGAGAATTCCTGAAGTTCATTGGCTACTGTGTAAAAATTTATGGGCTCCTCATTCAGTTAGAGATCCTGTCATCTCAGGGAGGAAGGGAGGAGGCAGAGCTTAAAAAGAAAACACTCAATATTAACGAAAGACATCTAGCATCAACCTTTGACTTACACACACACACACACACACACACACACACACACACACACACACACACACACACACAGAGAGAGAGAGAGAGATAGAGAGAGAGAGAGAGAGAGAGAACACATCAGAATAGACACCATCTTCTCATTGTAAGTAAGGATGGGGAGCCAAAAATGTGTCAGTGTATCTGATTTTATCCTGTTTTAACTCAGGTAGATCAAAGGTGGGATTGTAGTCATTTGTTCAGTGAGCAGTGTCAACTACACATGAGGCTGCCTACAAGAACCCATTTATTCCAGAGAGACTTTAAGTACATGTCTATTTGTCCAAAAACACTCAGAAGACTAAAATGAATCCTTGAGGAAGATTTTAATTTTATATAATTTTAAGTAATTTCAAACCTTTAAAAGACAACCTTTTGCCTATTTGAGGGGTGGAGCTACTAGGTATAGCCTGGCCTTGTTAGCAGGCTGTCTATACTCCTGGTAACTTGACGTAACTTTCTGCCATTATGGTCAAATGAGCTTAGCCTGTCTGAGAGAGGAAGCTTGGCTCCGGTAGGTCAGGAGCAGCACTTGGTGGTGGGTCAGGTTATTTTGCATAATCTTCCATCTCTACAAGTTCCATTTGAGCTGACCTAAGGGCCACATCAGCAGTCTCCACTTAAGTTGTAACTCTCAGTTGGACTAATTACCCAAGTAATCATCATAATCAATAAAAGCATGTAACTCAGGACATAACTCCATCTCTGGGGTCTTACCCCAAAGCAGTACATGCAACATTTTCCTGAATAACATTGATGGAACAATGAGATGGTTGTCACAATGTGGCAATTAGTTGGGGGTGGGGGGTGCTTTACATAGAATTCTGTGATGCTGTGAGCACCCCTGATGGAGAGTGATGTAGACTTGAGTGTTTTTTTACACACAGTGTTTCTGGAAGGACAAACAGCTAAAGACTAACAATGCTTCTTACCCTAATTAAGGGTAAGAGTTCGACACCTGGAAATTGATGGATGAGAGGCTGGAGTATATATATATGTGGAGACAAATGGGACCCATGATATAAACTGAACAGGACAAAAGAAACTGATAATTCTAATTTTTTTCCATGATGAGCCTATGTACAGAAGAAAGACACCTAAGAAAGAGGGCTGTGTACTTTCTCTAGCTCCTTCATTGGGGATCCTGTGCTCAGTCCAACGGATGGCTGTGAGCATCCACTTCTGTATTAGTCAGGCTTTGGCAAAGCCTCTCAGGAGACAGCCATGTCAGGCTCCTGTCAGCAAGCTCTTGCTGGCATCTACAACAGTGTCTGGTTTTGATGGTTGTTTATGGGATGGATCCCCAAGTGGGGCAGTCTCTGGATAGCCATTCCTTGTCTCTGCTTCACACTTTGTCTCTGTAACTCCGTCCATGGGTATTTTGCTCCCCCTTCTAAGAAGGAACGAAGTATCCACACTTTGGTCTTCCTTCTTCTTGAGTTTCATGTGTTTTGCGAATTGTATCTTGGGTATTCCGAGCTTCTGGGAAAATATCCACTTATCAGTGAGTGCATATCATGTGTATTCTTTTGTGATTGGGTTACCTCACTCAGGATGATATCCTCCAGATCTATCTGTTTGTCTAAGAATTTCATAAATTCATTGTTTTTAATAGCTGAGTAGTACTCCATTGTGTTAATGTACCACATTTTCTGTATCCATTCCTCTGTTGAGGGACATCTGGGTTCTTTCCAGCTTCTGGTTATTATAAATAAGGCTGCTATGAACATAGTGAAGCATGTGTCCTTATTGCATGTTGTAACATCTTCTGGGGATTTGCAGACCCATAGGAACAACAACAATATGAACTAGCCAGTATCTCCAGAGCTACCTGGGACTCAACCACCAACCAAAGAAAACACATGGTGGGACTCATGGCTCTAGCTGCATATGTAGCAGAGGATGGCCTAGTCGGTCATCAGTGGGAAGAGAGGCCTTTGGTCCTGTGAAGGTTATATACCCCAGTATAGGGGACTGCCAGGGCCAGAAAGAGAGAGTGGGTGGGTTGGTGAGCAGGGGGAGGGGGGAAGGGATACAGGGTTTTCAGAGGGGAAACTAGGAAAGGGGATAACATTTGACATGTAAAAAAAAGAAAATATCTAATAAAAATAATGACTCTAATAAAGCATAAATATGTACAGGAAAAAAAGGAAGAGGGCTGGATGTATGCCATTTCCTGGAGTGCAGAGGTTGCTTGCTATTCTGAGCCTGACACTAACCCTCCCCCTGCCCCAAGCCCTTTAGTCTAATGCATCCTATACCTAAGTCTGAACTAATATATGATTTGGGTTTCAGAAGAGTGTGTATCATGCTTTGCCTGAGCCATACTCCTGTGCTCAGGGTCACAGTGAGGCAAGAAATTCTTTCATAAACCCTTACCCTCACATCCTGGAGCATCGTGGGAATTTCTTGAGAATTTTCATATTCATGAAACTTAATTATAGCAAAATTGCCAATCTGTAAAATATGTCTGCATTTGAACACTACTTTCAAGTCTGAAATGGAGCAAGGAGACAACAGCCCCCTAGAGATCCCCACAGTTTCCATAGAGAAGGTAACGGTCGAAGAAGAGAAAATACAAATGCGTCCAGGGGGGCTTTATTTACCTAGAAAATGGAAAGTCTCAGTCAAAGGAAGGATCTTATTATGTATGACCTTATAATCAACCGTGATATTCAACTTCAGAATTAACCGTTAGCTCAAGTCACCAGTTTAAGATATCAGCCCTAAGGACAGTACAGATCTTAGCTCCTTGGCTAAGAAGAAGGCTGCCAAGACAACTCTCTGCTCTGATAACAGGAAGCTGAAGGCTCCTCAGTAATCACTGGGCGAGCAAAGTGTGCCTCGGAGAGGAGGCAAAACCATCTGAAATTCCCAAGAATCTGTGCTCCACCAGCATATGGACAGAATGACCCGCTGGGTCTGCCAATGTGCAGAAACAAAATTATACATATGTTTCAAATCCTTTGGCAAAATTGAAGTAATTAGGTTGTAGTGCAGCTTTGACTTCCTACCAAAGGAGTAGTCATAACCACAGCCTAGCACATTGTTCTCCCCTACTTTCAGAGAGAACTTGGTAAGCTCTGGTCCAAGGCTGATGTGCTATTCATTAACTTGAAACTCTGGAGACAAACCCCCTTTAGCTTGTCTTTCTATCTATGCCAAGAGCTCATATTTGGCTGTACTTGAGGGTTTAACCATAGAATGACCATGCTGAATACAAAGCCTTCATCCCATACTTAAAGCAAGGATGGAACACAGTGGATGATATTTTCAGACAGATGATCCTCCCACAATTTATAATTAATAGATAGAAAATCAGGATGCATTGGAAACCTAAACAACAACAACAAAAATAGATGAAGGCAAATCCATTGCTCTGAAGAGACCAACCAACCCCACACAGTGTGATATGAGACCAGTGCCAATGAAAGCAGCTCCCTCTCTGAACAACTTACTGGGTACTAAGCTCATCTCCTCCATCTTTTGTTTGTGACTTTGAAGCACTGAAGGGGGTAGGTGCAAGGATGTACCCTCCTTCCATTGGAAGTTGCCAAGATCAAAGGTCACACACTCAACGAGAGGTATAATTCAGCCACAAAACTACTTCAAAACCTGACTCCATAATGCTTCACCTGGCTGACTTCTTCCAATGCTGAAGAAATGACCAAAAGGAGCAGGGAGAAAGGGAGAGAGAGAAACAGAGTGAGATAAAGGAAAGAGAGAAAGAGAGAGAGAGAGTGAGAGAGAGAGAGAGAGAGAGAGAGAGAGAGAGAGAGATGGGGGATGCCAACAGTAGGCCACAGAGTGTCTGGATTCATACTATCTCTGCAGAAATGAAAACACACGGCTTCAGTCTTTCATCTGCAATCCCAACACTCAAAGGCACATCAACAATAACGAAGTATTCTCTTTGTTCCCCTTCATGGAAGAGTGGGCCCATAGGAACTAGGAACTTCATGGGGGTCCCAGTTGGTGTTCATTAGAACCAAAGGTCCAAATTCTAGTTCAGAAATGCTGAGTCCTTGATAGTCTATGTTCCTGGAGGAGCATGGAAAACATGCACAGGACAGTGTGATGACAGAGGCAGACCTGGCTAAAGTCCAAGAAACTAGAGAAATTCACAGCTCCCAATGTTGGCATAGGGCTGACTGCTGACCAAGAGTACTTCTACTCTTGGCAGTCAGAAGAGCTAGAAAATGAAATGCCTATGACTTCAAACAACCAACAAAACCAGAAATGCAGTGAAACTCCCCAAACTGAAGCCAGGTCACTGACAGGGAAAAGGTGGTCACTGGGAGCCAGTCACAAAAATGGATTAAGCCAGTCCTAGAGAGATGCCATGTCTCTCATCTGTGAGTCATAGATTTTATATAGATTTGTAAATGCTATGTGTACAGATGCCATGGAAGCAGACGGGAAGAGCAAAGGGGAGGGGTGTGGGAGAGGGGGTGGCCGGGATGTGGGGGTCGGCCTGAAGTATAGCACACGCTTGCATGGAAATGGCCTTAGTAACCAGCATGATCAAAGAAAGAAAATCAAAGCTGAACCCAAGAAATCAAAGAGAGAACCCAAGGCAGCAGCGTAAACTTGTTGAGGTCCTGCCTCCCTGCAGACCCTCTCAGCTTGGGTTTCTATGGGCCTTCTCTCCATCAAGGTCCCAGCCCTTGGCCCTGAGGTTCTAAAAAAGTAGGACATTTTGCTTTGTGGGTTTTTTTATAGCAAAGTTGAACAGCTTTGATTTGAAAGGATTAATAAGCCTCCTAAGGTTACTCTTGAGCATGTAAAATTTCATCCATATACACTTAAAGAAACATACCAATAGATCACTCCCATAGGTTCCAGATTCACAACAATATCCTAAATATACCCCCCAAATACACATAGAAATGTTAGTTGGATTTTATGCCTGTCAATATTATTTATGAAATGCAAATTAATTAGACATGAAAAAAAATACAACATAAGCATTGGGATCTACACTGGACTTAGCATTTTGGTTTTTTATCTGTCTCTTTCTATTAATTAATTTAATTAATGAGAGAGAGAGGCACACCAGGTATCAGTCCTGAAAAGAGAGCTAAGTAGACCTCTGCTGTTTTCTTGCTCTTTACAACAGGCTAGTTGGGCATCGAGCTTTCGGGGATTCTCCTGCCTCAGCCTTCCAGGTCTCCATAGGAACACTGGGGTGATTGTCTTTTGTATCACATGGCCAGCTTTATGAGAGAGTTCTGGGGATTCAAACTCATCCTGGTGCAGTGAGTACTTAACCCCTTGAGCCATTCCCAGCAGCCCTTTTCTTTTAGTTAGAGATGTATTAATTCAACAACGAGAAGAACCGTCACTGACTCATCTCCCTGGCAATAGGAAAACAGATATGAGCCATCACGCCCAGCTGTTTTACATGTATTCTGGGGATTGAACCCTGGTCCTGTGCTTGCAACACACACACACACACACACACACACACACACACACACACACACACACACGAAACTATCTCCTAGGCAACCCCTCCATTTTTTTTTCATGTCTCATCTCCATGATCTGCTTGAATTATTTATTCTGGAATAGAAAACACTTAGCAACCCAGAGCTCAGTGCTCAACAATCCTGTGATAAACAGACATGGGAACAGTCTGTGTCTAGGAGCATTGTGTGATTAGTCTAATCTCCTACAGCAGATGCCCGAAGAGTAATTAGCACACACAGACCCCACCACGCATTCAATGAGAAAATGTTCTCGGAGTTCACACCATTCCATAGCCACTGCTGTCAGCATCCACACACCAACCCAGCTCTGCAGAGGAAGCTCCTGCCCAAAGCAAATTTCACTCAGGCACCACAGAGTTAAAGACCACACAGACCATGAGAACTACCACCACTTTTACTCAGATGTCATTACAAACTCAATTTCCACATCTATAACTTTTTTTTAAAAATTTCCTCATAGCTTGTTGTGCTTCAGTATGTGGCTGTGATAAAAAAAAAAATAACCTCAATTGGCTCATCAATCACATTCTTCTGGGTTTTGTTTGTTTTCCTGAGATAAATTCTACTCTCACATTGAAAGCAATCCTTCTGCCTCTGTGTCCTGTGTACTGAGATAAAGGGTATAAGGCATTCTGTCTAGCTCGGTCACATTCTTTTAACTAGGGTAAGATTTTATGATTTTTTACAGTTGTTTATAAACTTGTGTCACCACATCCTACTATTCTTTAGCTAAATCTTTATGTGAAAATCGGGTTGCTTGTATACTTATTAACCTGAAAATGTGTAACTAAAAACTGTTACCCTTCATGATGGTTAGGTTTTTTTTTTTGTTTGTTTTATTTTTGAGTCAACTTGATGCAGGCTAGGGTTATCTGGGAAGAGGGAAACTCAGTTGTGAAAATGCCTCCATCAGATTACCCTGTAGGTATGGGATGCATTTCCTTAATTAATGATTGATGTAGGGGGGCCCAGCCCTCTGAGCAAGTAACCATGGGTGCTATAAGAAAGCCAGCTGAGCAAGCCACAGGGAGCAAGCCAGTCAGCAGCACTGCTCCATGACCTCCAACTCAGTTCCTCAGTTCCTGTCCTGACTTCCCCAGTGATCAGGACTTGGAAGCCAAATAAACCCTTGCCTCCCATGTTGTTTCTCTTAGTTGTGGTGTTTATCACAGCAATAGAAAGCACACTAGAATACATTTTATTGATCTCTCTCTCCCTTCCCCCCGACTCTGTGTGTGTGTGTGTGTGTGTGTGTGTGTGTGTGTGTGTGTGTGTGTGTGTGTGTAAATACTGGCATTCACATGCTGCGGCATCTATGAAGAGATCAGAGAACAGCTTGCATTTAGGTCCTGAGGACAGAACTCTGTTGTTGGGCTTAGTGACAGGTGCCTTTAAATAGAGCCATCACTATGGTCAAAGATGATTATTTTTAATTTAATTGTGGCTCATCTTAGAAAAGCAACCCTTTATATTCTAGAATTTCAGTATTCCTAACTAGCATAAAAGCAAACCTTCATTTAACTCATTTTCAGTTTTTAAAAATTGACATTCATAAGATGCCAAGTCCCAGAGTGGTGGTGTGCCAACCGTTTGTGCTAACCAAAGACTCTGGAAGTTCAAGCACAGTGAGGACTTGCCACTCAGGGTTCCTTCAGCTTGTCATTTTGAAGACTTCAGAAACATTAAAGAATAGTGTGGCTAGAATAAAGCACTATTTATCCACTATCTGCCAGCTGCCAGTGAGTGCTCCCCATTGCTGCTCAATGGACTCAGCCACAAGCAAATCTCTGCATCTGGCAGAAGACAGCTTCATTTGTGAGGTGATAGCTTTGGAAGCATAAAAAACACTAGGTCTGGTGGCATGAATTTTCAACTCCAAAACTGGGGTGGCAGAGACAACTGGATCCCCTGGGGCTTGATAGTGGGCCAGCCTAGCCCACTTAGTAAGCTCAGACCAGAGAGAGACCTAGTCTTAAAAGAAAAAGAGAAGATGGACAGTACTGAGGAAAAACACGTGAGATTGTCTTCTAGTCTACACATCCATGCACACATATGAATACATACCCACACATACATGAACATATAGACATGCATGCAAACACACACATACATAAACACAGACATGTATACACACACAGAAACCCAAATACATATACACACATACATGAACAGAGAGACATGCACACATGTAGTCACATACACACATGAACACGGCATGGATGTAGACACACATGGAGACAAAAATACATATACACACATACATGAACACACAGATATACATACAGACACACACGTGTACACATGTACATGAACACACAGACATGCACACATACACAGACATGTGCACACACACACCCCTTTACTAATTGCTTCCTGCCACCACTGCTGCTTTCAGGCAGGCCCTTTGACATCATTTCATGGTATGGCTTGGTGGGTGTTGATGGGTATGTATTTGTTCAGTGTTCAGTCACTATTGATACATGCTCAGGGTTGAATGCTTGTTCCTGACTGCACAGGCTAACGTGATTGCATACACTCATGTGTCTCATACACAGTGGCCTGTCAGTGAAGCCAGGTCAGCAGGCTAGAGTCCACAGGAGAAAACAAATCAATACCTCTTTGAATTAATCATGCAGCCATCTGATGGGATTATGGTATGGATGCACGAGGTGGAGCAGATGTGCAGAAGCCGTGTGCTTCTATTTCCCTCTAGTTTTCCCTTCATTTCCCCGCGCTCCTTTCTGCACTCTTGTCATTGATTTCCAATACCTGCCTCTCATTCCCAGTTTCTGTCCCACCTAATCCTGTCCAAAAACCCTCTGAGAGATACAAAGACTCAAATGTAAGTCACAGGTAAGTGTGCATTTAAATTACTATGTTTCCCTTGATGTTTAAATGCTGGTTACATATGATGGCTAGAAATAAACTAAGCCTGCTGTCCTTCAATCCTATAGTAGTAAGGTGATGAACATGAGTAGTGTGTGTGTGTGTGTGTGTGTGTGTGTGTGTGTGTGTGTGTGGTGTGTTATATGCATTTATATGTGTTTATGTATGCATTATGTATGTATTTACATGTATGTATGTTTTTGTGTGCATGTCTGTGCACTGCATTTATATGTATATGCTTATGTGTGTTTCTGTATGTTTATATATGTAATCATGCATATTTGTATGTGTGTTTTGTATATGTATGTAGTGTATATATACAACACATACTTTTCCTGACTTAGTGGCAAGTGTAATGTTACTAACACATTCAGGAAATCATTGTAGATGGTGTAAAAATGACCTGCAAGGACAGATCACACTTCCTTCAGTGCTCCATTATTTTCAGTGAGAACATGAAAACAGGCATCTTGCAAACTTTGAATCTGGGACAATGCAGTTTAAAGAACCCTCCTCACTTGGAAACCATCACTGAAGAAACACATCATGCAAACCTGGCCCATGTGCCCTCTGGCACTCCACCAAGGAATCTGGCCTGGCTGCGTTCCCTTCTGGAAAATGGCCCTGTTCACTTTCAAGTTCATTTGGCTTTTTCAATGATAGGGTTTCAATTCAAAGGGATAGCAGTGTTGAGAACTAAAAATGTCACCATCTAATTAAGGCAAGGGGGTGCACAGTACTCTTTTCTCTCCTAATATTATCTGTGGTCTGAAAATGACTCCATGAAGGCTCTTCATAAAAACCCTTTCTTTTCCTGGTATAAGAACAATTGCCACAGGAGATGCTATAGGCACAGAAGGACAAAGGAACACAGCAGAAAATGAGCAAAAGTCAAGAGCAAGGGAGAAATGAAGAGAGCATGGAAGGCTCACAGGCAGTTGAGCTGAAAACAAAGGGATGTATTTGCCCCCTGCATGCAAGGCTTCCCTAAGCATGAATCCGTACTCAGTCTACTCAGGGGTGAAGAGGGTGAAGCACAGAAGGCTGAAAAGTCACGATACTTGGGTGCTTCTTGTTGTGACACTAACCAGCCACCATTCCATCAAACTCATCACTTGCCCATCCGTCCCTCATACAAAGCAAACTCAGAAACCAACCACCTAAGAAAGCTTTCATCTATCACAGAGTAAATGCCAAATCACCTGTGTGCTTCCAACTCCCTAAGATGGAACCTAAGCAGAGGTGAAACCCAGGGCAAAGGATGTGATCATGAATGATTAGAGTCCCCATGAAAGGACTCCAGAGGGGCCCTTTACCCTCATATCCCACAAGGAAACAAGAAGACAGCTGTGAACAGGAGGGTGCCTTGCTAGGTAAAACTACCCAGCACCTTAGATTCTCTAGGACTATAAGAAACAATTCCTATTCTTTATATCAACCAGTCTAGAGTGATCTGTTACAGCACCTACAATGGAAAGAGACTATGATTACCCTATACATACATACATATCATGCATGCATAAACATGCATATATACACCATACACATGTGTACATAGGTACCCATGCACATGTGCACATATTCTCTCTCCAGAAACGTTAGAAAAACATTTGACTACATAGGCATGACATTCTATTTGTATCAAAGTATAATATAAAATATTTGAGACTGAAGTAAGCTCTGAGTTATAAGTCTGTTTCAGAAGCCACTCAAAAAGCTGCATGTGGCTTTCACTGAACTGTTAAAGAAATAGCCTTCAAACCACTAGTCCCTGTGGTCTTCTCAGTACAGGAGGCTCACCAACACTAAATACACTGGGTCTGTCACATCTCCATCACATGTATGCCCTTTGTAAATAGATCATGTGATTTGTGAAAAGTGGCCATGGTTATAATGGTGTCATACCCATCCCACATGCTGACATTAAGGTGATGAAATAATTTTAAGTACAGTATAATGGCAAAAAGAGAAACACATACACGTGGCCCTGGCTGTGCCCTGCTCTGAACACAAAACTTCGGTGGCTTGGACTCTCTGGATATCTCCTCATCTTCACTCAGCATTCCAGCACAAACATGGTCCTGCAGTGAGTTGGAAGGATGCTCTGAGAGTCTTTCCATCCTCACCTAGGCTCACAGGCTTCCTACTTGGCCACACAACTTTCCCCATTACTTCTTTCACCATGTCACCCTCTCCTGTCTACTTTTTCCAGGTCATAAAGTTGGTCTAATGTTCTCCTATGAACATCCTATAATCGCAATACCCATGATCATTACTGGGTGTGAAATATCCATTACAGTGTGGCACGACATGCATCCACATGCAAATGTCATGAGTGCAGAGGCATCTGTTGCTTAGATAGAGCGACAGGTGCATCCTAAGCTGTGAAGACATAAATGTGGGTCCACAACATGGAAAATGCCATGATATGTTTATTAAGGCCTTGGCATGTATCTAGGCTCCTGTGGCTTGGGCTGTGCTTTGATTAGATGTATGTCATTGTTGTTTGAGAAAAATCTCAAGTATCTTAGGCTAGCCCCAACTCACTATATATTCCAGCATGACCTTGAACTCCTGATAACTCCTGTTCTGCTCCAAGGTGCTGGTGTGTGCCACCACATATAATTTATGTGGTTCTAGGAATCAAACCCAGGGCTACATGCATGCTAAGCAAGTTCTGTATTCTGTGACTTGACACATGTTGCAGTGTAGAACTGAAAGGGATAAGACAAAAAAAAATATTTCAGGGAAATAAAAGAGACAGTGTTCACTCTGAGGAAAATGAATAGTAGCAATTAGGTGATCCCTTGTCCCACGGAGTAGCTCCGTGTCAGCTGCAAAGTCCAAGACACCTCTCATTTGTCCACCAAAGTACTCTAGAGAGGTTATGTGAAGTCATATTTTAGAAAAAAAATTTTAGAAAAAAAAAGTAGGAGAAAAGAGAATCCATTTCTTAAAGTAATGAGAATAATTAGAAATTTTTGAAATAATTTGAAAACTCTCCCATTCAAAATATACTCAATAAATGTTTGTGAAGTCCCTCCTCTGTGTCCAGCAACAATATACTATCCTTGGTGGAGGGGAAGGAAAAATTAGAGATTGTCTTGAAACTAAAATTTATCTTTCAGGAGCCTGGAGAAGAAAAGCCATCACCTTTCTTATCCAGCTCTAGGACCTGGATGCCATCATAGCAACCTGTAAAGTAAAAGCGGCACACATGCCATGGTGGTGACCGACCATTTTCTCATTGGATTTGATGCCTGCTCCATAGGAGGGAGTCCCTGCCTGGTACTGTGGCATGGTAAAAAGCCTGTGCCTAGGAATGTTATTGGCCCCATGTAGGCACATACTATGATGGATTTACTAAGTAGATGTTATCAAAAGGCCTCCTATATATTTATTTATATATCCATCTACTAGTTCTACTGTCTGCCTTGGTCAAGACATTTCTTTTGTAGTATGTAGCAGGCATTTAATGCACAGATTCACAGTCAGTCAAAGTGGTGAAAATAAGCAACTGTTGAATATTCAGATCTAAATGAGAGATGTATATCATCCACAACAAAGCTCAGGAAACATCCCAGAAGAGCGGGCAGGGAAGGGGAAAGAATGCAAAATCTGGAGGACAGGAAGACTGCTGTGAAATGTCTTCTGGGCAGGACCTTTGCTCTTATGGCCTCACAGCCTCTATGGTTTCCAGCACAAGTTTTGTACAAGATTGAACCTGTCAACATTTTATTCTGGATGTGGGATGTGATTCAAGACAATCATGAGAGCTGGCTCCTTTCTCAGAGGCCACTTGCAGTTAACGATTGCATAGGGAAGAGGAATAATTTTCTTTATGATTCAATAAATAACCTCCCTGCCATGATCATGCAAGCAAACATAACTAAGTGGTATATACACACACACACACACAGCACTTATTATTGAGAATGGTCTCAGCACAAGGGGAAGGGGATAAGAGCAGGTAATCGCTGGTAAAGACAACCATAATACTTTGAATACATGCTTAAAGCTATCAAATACTAAATAAAGACATTAAAATAAAACAACATAAACTATGATGTTGGGTATGCAAATGTCTCTGAGTTGATCATCATTAAATACTTAATCTAATTATTATTAGATTAAATTATTATACTCCATGAAAAATATACAATTATATATCAATAAAATGTTAAATAATAAAAGTACTATTATCTTTGCTTAGGGAATTTTGTGTATTTGCTTTTACACAACATACGTCCAAAGACATTAATCATGTTGCCTTCAAAACACAATTAAATACCCTAAATACACCAAATATCCAGAGTTAAATCCATCTTGGTTCATGTAATTGTAAATATCCTTCTTGCTTTGATAAATCTCTACCTTATGAGAGATTACTGTTATAAATGTCAGGTCACTCCATTGGTGATATTATCTAGAGATAAGCTCTCTGGGCCTCAGTTTCCTTATCTGTGAAGTAGGATGGTGGGAATAGCACCTGATGGGATTGTGATATGGCTGTCTCTAAAGGCTGATGTGTGTGTGCAATGCCACGGAGAGCTACTGCACCATTTGTACCCTGTAAACATTCCTGTGTGCCTGTACTGCGAATCACCCATGATAGCTAAAGCAAAAAGTTCTGTTTCCTTTCCTGCCAGTTTGTTGCTAATTTTCTACCATCTAATTTATATTTGAGGAAACACTTAAGTCAGTGTAAGGGCATTTGTTATGAAAATCCTGTACTGTGGTAGTTCACACCGTCCTGGTGCTTCAGTGCCACAGCGGTGGGGCTCCTGATCATTCACTCTCAACATCCTCTGCACCCTTTGCATGTTGACAACTCTTCCTGAATTACCTTTGCTTTTCTGTTTTAACAAGTTCTTTACATACAACTGCAGTGTGTTCCAGAAGCACACTGAGAACATGATACAATGGTAACAGTGGCCAGTGTTTATGTCATGATACAAATGGTAACAATGGCCAGTGTTTATGTCATGATACAAGTGGCAACAATGGCCAATGTTTATGTCAAGCCTCATTCAGGACACCTTACTCATTGAATAATGTTGTCTATATAAAGGATGTGGTGAGGTCTGGGATGTAGCTTAGTTGGTAGGGTACTTGCCTAAAGTATACAAAGCTGTGGGTTTGAGCCTCAGGACCTCATAAACAAGGCATTGGAATGCACACCTGTAATCTCAGAAGGATTAGGGGTTCACGGCCATCCTTGGTTACATTTGGGGTTTGGCACACCTGTCTCTTACATGAAGATCCATGCATCCCAGGGACAGAGTTGTATAGAAAGGCTCCCCTGTGAACAGACTGAAGCCAGTCACATGTTCACTAAGCAGAAGCACAAGTGATTCCTTCCAGACAATGATCTTTGGGAACATGCAAGTCATTTGGAGTAAGATCTCTTTTTGAGGTTGGGAATATTTGGCATTAGTGCCATTGTGCCCACTCACCTTCTTAGCAATATTGATGTTTATATTAAAATTACGATTCTGGGGGGTGTGAAGCCCATGACCCATCAACTCAAAAAAGTTGTGTGGTACAGAAAGAGACAGTAGCTCTGAGACTGTTGCTGTTAAGAGAGGTCAGCTCACATGGTGAACCTGTTGCTGTTGTCTGCAAACAGGGACTTCGAAGGGCCTTGTTACCCGGTTTGTAAGGGTGGTCACTTGCCTGAACTGTATAAATAAATGCAATTTGAGCTGAATATTTGCCCCTCCTGGAGTGTCCAGGATGAGGGTGCCTGTATGGCCTGACCTTGAAACCCTGACCCCACTGTCAGTATATATTGTAGCTTTATCACAGCTTTCTGCTGCTAGAATTTAGTTTGTCCTTTGTGACTTTGTGGGAAGGGAACTGAAGCTCCAGTGTGGCTATCCTCTCAGGCCCTTGTGCTTTTTCTCTCTGCTGACTCTTCCCTCTGAGTCCCTCCGTTTTAACAGTCTCAGCGTGGGTATGGCAGTTAACTGTATTAGCGATCTTCTGAATTTTAGCAAGTGACCAAAGTTGACCTGATCTTAGGGATTCTTGACACATGCATAGAGTACCCTGGGAGATTATGTCTGAGGGGGGGGGGGTGTGATTCAGACAGCCAAGATTAAGAAGGGGGGATAAGCATAGAGTTTCAGTCTCCAGCCTCCTGTCCTTTACTGTGGATGGACCTGTGAAGCCATGAGTGCCCACTTGAGGACACTGAAACTAAAACCAGAGACACCTGTCCCTGTATCCCCAGTTAGCGCTCTGAGTCACAACTGAAAGCCATTTCCTCTTGGAAATACAGAAAAGTCATTTGGAAGGTGTGGGAGACTGCTTCAAAGAACCCATGCTGAGTTTTACACACACTTGCCACATATAGCACATGCTTGTGTACTTGTCACATGCACAGCATAGCGACACACATATCACCCCACACATACATCATACACATATCAAATTCACTGTACAAATGTATGCACAGATGGACACCTCTGATATCTGAGGTGTCCCCAGCTCAGGCTAAGTCTGCTCACTCACTGCTCTTTTCTCTTTCATAAGAGCACTACTATGGCTGTGGCTTGTGGCCCTGCTTCTGTGGTTTGGGAATCTGCTCTGCAATGCACAACTTGCAGCATGGAGGGTAAAGTTCTTCCTCTTGAAAGGACACGGTGCTCTGTTGCTCAGGGACCTACTTGTTCAAGGGCATCAAACCCAGCTGCTGACAATACACAGCCCCATCTCAGGGTCCTTAGGAAACTGAGCAGAATCACAACTAACCTGGTTCCAATCATACTCAGGGAGACAGAACATAGACAGCTAGTTCCCAGAGCAACAGGCTTAGCTAAATGTAATGAATGGCTTTCAAATGGAAGTACTTCGCTCTCCTCTCAGAGCTTTCTCAGGGAGCAGGCCCAGCATGCCACACACACCACACCCTCCTCAAACCTTCTGATTCCAACCCCTGCATTGAGCTTTCTGTGCTGTGAATGAGGCTCCTGTTTGCTAAAAGTAAATGTAGGTGAAATTAGCTAACATACATGGATAAAACCCAGTCTGGGAATGCTCCACTCAGTTTTACCTGGTTCTTACACATTCTTCTCTAATGTTTCCTTCACACAGGGATTTCCTGGCATATTTGAAGTCAAACATGAGGTCTGTCAATGACATCTTCGTCCTTACATCACACCAGTGATGACCTCATTACCCCTTCAACTCCAGAATGTTCTGGTTGCTAACAGGATAATGACCCAAACAGTAAAGTAACAGACTACCTGCAAACACTCAGCCCTGGTTGTAAAATTAAACTCTCAGTGCCAAGAAGGGAGCTGTTGTTCCAAGTCTACAGATATAGTCACAAAGCATGCACACCCCTAGACCCCCACTATGGTACAGCTATTGACCCAGCATCTCTCCTTTAGTGAAAATGGATTGTATCCAAGCTACCCTCAGCACAGCTTGGTTGGCTGTGCTGAAGGGAAGCCTTTCCTAATTTGCTCTACTCTACCTATCTTTTAATTAGTCTCCCTTCCTCCATAAAATGCAAAGGCTTTCTTACATAATACTATTCTCTAGAACTTTCCCTACTTCCCCAGGCAACTTCTGTGACCTGAAGCCTTTGCCCATTCCCCTGACTGTCTGTCTATCTGCTACTCTCTCTGAGCTTTATAAGACAAAAAGTATCCCCAAAGTGTGCCAACAGGGGTTACTTCTCAGAGTCATCCCCTGGTTATCTATGACATCCAGACACAGTTTTGTCCCAAGACCTACACAAAGGTTTGATGCAAACTACTAGTCTGTGCCCTTTCTAATTCTATGAGGACAGAAAACCCCTTCCTTTAATCCCAAATGTGGGCAGGAGAGAATCAGTTTTTAGATCTTTATTCATGGATCCTATCAGAGAAAGCTCTTGGGTCATCTCTAAAGAGGGGTTTTCAGCTAAGGAACACTACAGAGGGAGACAGCTGCTACAGGGACGGTACAGTGTCTGCTTTTTCCACTTTCCAAATCTGGTCCCCTTTGGCTGCGTCTTTGATGTTAGCGTGCCTGAGCCCCTGGAGAGACTCTCACAACTTTATCAGCAGAAACAGAGATGGAGTGCCAGACCCTCACATCACTGCCTCCCTACATGGGAGGAAATTCTCAATGGGCACTATGAACAAACCTCACAAAGGAAGACGGGATCATTGTTCTCTGGGATTGTGTCTGAGGGTTCTTGGCAGCAGTAACAACTCCATGCACTTTGATAGCCAACTCACTGTGTGTTTATGAGGTTGCATTAATATTCAAAGGATGTTTGCTGCTCTACAGGACAAAGGGGCATTGAACCATGTAGGCATCCCTATGTATCACTGTTCCCGTTTCAGTGGTGTAGGAAGACAGTGTGTCAAAGTCCGCCATATTCACAAGGATGTGGGTTTGTGGTGTGTGCATACAAGATCTAGGCCCCTATCCATTCCACTAGAGTTTGAGGGCAGTGGCAGATAGCAATGGAAGCATCAGGCATTATGATCTTTGGCGTAACTACAGGAGTCCTACCATTAGGCTACCAAAGTATTCTTTGCAAAGGTAATCCAAAAGAAATGAACTCGTTCATGTCTTGAATATTGGGAACTTCAGGAGTAAAAGGAAGCACAATTTGTCTCTGAGTGGGCCTCTGGCCACCTGTAGCCTCCACCATCCCCATTCCCATCCCCCGCCCCAAAGAGAATTTGGTTTTCACATAGAAGAATATGCAGCGAGTTTGTTGAGACAGACACATCAGAGTCCCTTGGACCAGTCCTGCTGCATCTTGCTTATTTCCTCAGCTCAAAAGAACAAAAGCAGTGTGCCATGGGATAGCCATCATTCTGTTGCCTCTTGTAGCAATTCATCAAATGATTCAACTTTTCTTTCATTGAGAAGCAGTTTAGTGGGGCTGGGGAGGCAGAGATGTTCTGTGACCAAATTGCTGTCAATGCAAGTGTGAGTGAGGGCCTGAGTTCTGATCCCCACATAAAGGTGGATGCAGATGCCTGCATCTGTAATCCCAACACTCCTATGGAGAGATGGGAGGTAGAGACAGGAGAATCCATGAAGATAGCCTGGAGTAAGTGGCAAAGCAGCAGTGAACAACATGAGACCTTGTCTCAGAGAAGATGTAAGGGGAGGATTGCCCATCCCCATTTGTAGAGGACAAATATCCATTTCCTTAGTCAAGATTCCCAAAGACCATCTGGTCCACAGATTTGCATAAACCTGCTGCTCATATACTCTAAGCACTCTGGGTGCTCTGAACTCAAGTGGCCCCCAGGCCTTCATCCTGGATACTCTTACTGTCACCTCCAGTGACTTCATTACCTTGTCCCCTCAGTGGGCCCATTGTGGATCCCCACAGACACCAGTAGATCCTGTCACAGAGCTTCACCCCTCCCACCTTTGCTGTCAGAGCTTAGCACAAGTCTGGAGCCTTGAGGCCATCAGCCTAATTAAAGGTCTATTGGATTCAGAATAGCTGACTAGAGTCTGTCTCCAACTAGCCGGCATACAAACAAATGGTTTTCGATTGATGGGTTCCTTCATAAGATAAAGTCCCAATAGCACTTGTCCCTCTTTTCCTTCAGGCCCATGGCCCACTGACCTCATTATTGAACCTGTGACTACCATGTGAATTTCATAAAAACAGAGATGACGTGTGTCACTCTCAAGTGCAACATGGTAAACCTCTTTCTCTCCCAGGGAAGATGCTGAGGCCTGAACTGGATGTGTTGCTATGTGATGGTGGAATAGCCTTCAGTCCAAACCTCACAGTGAAGGTGACAGTGAGCAGAGCTCTAAATATTCTCCTTCCGAGAAGAACCTTTCCCTCCAGGGATGTGCAACGCCTATTATGTCAGCATGGGGGCTGATCTCTCCCAGGATGCTCTCTGCTTAGCTATGTCAATGTGAAGGCCTCTTTTCTTCAACACTGAACAAATACATAAATGTCTCAGAATATCCCCCATTTGCCATGCAAACCTCTAAGGAAAAGAGGTAAAAAACCATGAATGCAGCCAAGCAGAGGTGCACAAGAGTTTATTCTCATTACCACGATCATGTTCACTTCTGAAACTCAGCATCACTCAGGATCCATCAGACCATAACAGATTATACAATTGATCAGCATTGCATCAAGAACTTATCATGCCCTGAGGTGTGAGGGATTCATCTTCTCTCTAGGTCACTACTAAAGCCAGGCTTGGTGTCACAACCCTGTCATCCCAGCTCTTCAAGAGGCTGAGGCAGGAGGATTGCAAATTCAAGGCCACCCAGGATTAACATAAAGAGGTTCTTCTCAAAATGAAAATCATAAAAGGCCTGGGGGTGGAGCTGTGTGGCAGGATGGTCACCAACACATGGGAGGTCTCTGCTCAATCCCCAGCAAAGAAAACCAACCAACAGAAAAGGCAGCATAAAAATAAACTAACTAACTAATTAGCTAACTAACTAACTAACTAAAACCACTGGTCTGTCCTGTAGTTCTTTAATATATTTTCAGAATGACATACCTTCATTTTCATTAGGATCTTTTAAGTGGCTGCTTTACATGAAGCGACAGGTGACAGACTTATAGGTAATTAACAAGCAGAAACAAAAACAAGGCATCTCCATGAAGGGCTGAGCTACAGATTGTCTCTTTGAATACACAGGATGCCATAGCTACCAGGGACAGCACTAGAGAGGTGTGTGTGTGTCTGTGTGTGTTATGTGTATGTAAGTAGTGTATGTGCATATATGCACATGTGTATGTATGTCTGCTAATGTAAACACTTCTGCAGCCTCTTGCCCTAGTTCATTGAGACCACCAAGAACAAAGTAGTTGCTTCCTGAATATCACAACAGATCCTGCATCAGAAGGTTTCCCCATGGAAAGACAATTTTAAGACACCAGAAGTCACAATGGAAGGAGACACAGGAGAGGAAACCTGATAATTTTACCTAGGTGGCTTATCCAGGTCAAGAGCGTGGGGCAAAAAGCCAACATCAATACTGGTGATGGTGGATATACTGTGATTTACCACAGACTGTGCTGGCCTTGAAATTTCTAGATACCCAATTCATGATGAGAAGCTATCCCATACCAACATATCCTTCTGATGAGAAAGAACATAGATTCTCAATAGAAACAGCATGTTCAAGGTTAATGGTGTGACATTTGAAAGGATCAACAGAACACAGAACAGAAACCAATGCTTTGTTTCCACACCCCAGTTCCAGAATATCAGCACACCTGAACATCACAATACACTATGCATCAATGAAGTGTCTCAGAGACACAGTACTCAACTTACCTGCTTTTGAATGCAAAAATAAAACCTCAATTTCCCCATACAAGTTGTGGCTAGGGCATGGTACATGTAATTAGCATCCCTTCATCAGTTGACTCTTCAATGAGTATGAGAATGGGACCACTATATACCAGTAGGTATGGTAACTGCACCATAGGCATGCCACCAGGAATATTTGTAATATGGAGTCAACCAAGGTAAACTCATCCTTTGATATAACAACCCCAGGTGTCCTTCCATATATCACACAGAAATGGAGGCCCATTCCTACCTCTAAGCAGCCTCACAATGGATGTGCAGTGGCGCTCAGCCTACCTGAGACAAGTGAAACCGTGTCTTTCTCCCATGAGACGACAGTGACGTACGCCTCCACCGAGGAGGGGATAATGCACTTGAACACCGCGACATTGCCTCTCATGGTTTTCTGGTCCTCCACACGGACTGTATAGGGCTCCCGTAAAACTGAAAGGCAGAGAGAGGACCCTTGGTAAGAACCATTGAAAATAAGCCCATTCTGGCCAAGGAGATATTGTTCTAATGCTAACAAGGCATGGCACACAGATAAAAATTGCATCGCACAGACACTGGAAAGAAATCAGCAAACATATTCATCTGTCATTCTTTGTCTAATTAAACAACCATTTCATTAGCAACACACTGCACCCTGCTCTAAAGGAAAGAGTTTAACCTGAGACATTGAACTAGACCTTTAGCCTATGAGGTGGGGTGGGGTGAAACTGGGGGTAGCCGCTAGAAAGTCCCAGACTCCAGGGAAGTGGGAGGTTCCTAGGACCCAATGGAGATGACATTAGCCGAAATACCCAACAAAGAGGGGATAGGACCTGTAAAGACAACTTCCAATAGATAGGTATGGTACCCAGCTCAGGGATAGGGCCACCCACCCATCTCAAAAATTTAACACAGAATTGTTCCTGTCCAAAGGAAACATAGGGACAAAAAAAAAAAGAGCAGAGGCTAAAACAAAGGCCATCCAGAGACTGCTCCACCTAGAGATCCATCCCATCTGCAGACACCAAACCCAGACACTATTTCTGATTCCAAAAAGTGCTTGCTGACAGGAGCCTAGTATGGCTGTCCCCTGAGAGACTCTGTCAGCACCTGACTGAAACAGTTGGAAATACTCACAACCAACCATCAGACTGAGTCTGAGGACCCTAATGGAGGAGTTAGGGGAAGGAGTGAAGGAGATGAAGGGGATTGTAACCCCATAAAAAGAATAACAATATCAACTAACTGGACCCTTCCTTCAGAGATTCCAGGGACTAAACCACCAACCAAAGAGTATATGTGGAGGGACCCATGGTTCCAGCTACATATGTAGCAGAGGATTGCCTTATCTGGCATCAATGGGAGGGAAGGCTCTTTGTCCTGTGGAGGCTTTAGGGGGATGCTAGAGTGGTGAGGCAGGAATGGTGGGTGGGTGGAGGAGCACCCTCTTAGAGACAAAGGAGATGGGGGATGAGATGGGGAGTTTGCAGCAGAGAGACTAGGAATGGGGACAGCATTTGAAATATAAATACATAAAATAACCAATAGAGAATAAAGAAGACAAGGAGAGTACATGAGTCTCCTGGAGGAAGAGAGCTGGGCTCTAGGGATTAGCTTCTCTTAATCCTCCAAAGATGGAAGAATAAGTCTGTTAGAAAAGGAAATGAATACAAAACCTCAAAAAATTCAGGCTGGGGGAATGACAGTGGGTCAACTCCTTACTCTGCAAGTGTTAAGCTCTGAGTTCAAATCCTCAGAATGGCTAGCCAAAACGGCACACGTGTCTGTAGTCCTGGTGCTCCTAAGCACAGATGGGAGGTGGGAACAGAAGGATTCCCGAAAGCTATTAGCCTGATGTGCATAGTGATGAAGAACAGACTCATCTTAAGCAAAGTGGATGGTAAAGACTGACACAGAGTTTTCTCTGACCTCTATATGCATACCATGACACATGCGTGCCTGTATCCATGCACATGAACATGGAGACTCTAACCCTCTGCCATCACACACAAACATGACAGAGTGAAGAGAAGAGAGATAATCAAAAACAGTAGAACAAGAAAAATAATTCTTTACACATAAACCCTTTAAAGATGTTTAAAACCTGTATGGAAAATCATCATTGTTCTGAGAACTCTCTAAAACCTCCCAATAATAGAAATATTCCAGAAAGAGTCCATAGGGACGTCCATGCATTTTTGCCACTTTAGGGATCATGGGGCACTCAGTGTCTACCCAGCATGCCCAACTACCTGGGTCTAAATGCTTGCCCTGTCTGTCATTACCTGCAAGGCAGAGGAAAGCCCCAGCTCTAACCGGACCAAGCAGGTGATGATGGGAGGCCTCCTGCCTAGGGCTAGGTGGCCACTGAAGCTGATTTGTATCTCCTGAGCAGGATAGCTGAATTACCTTCCCAACAGCTGGGGATGAATCCAATCTCTGACACCAGGGTAAAGAGATGATGATGAGCCCTGCTCTTATTTTTTTCTCTCTGAACCAACTTTATTCCCCAAATTTTAAATCAAGACATCTTCAAGGTCTTAATTCCAAGTCTGCATTTTTTTTAGCTAGGCAGTGGAACACCCTGCCATTCAATCAGCTTCCAGAAGGATGCCACCCAGTAAACAAATACAGACCAAGGGAAATGGTAACAGGGATGATTTTTTGAGAGGCTAACACCTCAGTGAAGAGAAAGAGAATGCCCCTAATGGGGTGTCCAATGGGCTGAAGGGATGGTCTCTGAAAGGGGACGGCTGAGAGAGGCCAGCAGTGGAATGCTGAGAGTCTTCACAGAAGATAAGGCATTGATGACACTCTCAATCATTTTCATTTTATAGTTTGTTCCTCAAGGATAAAAAAAAAGTGTATTAGTGTATTCTCCTTTCCATTTACTGTCTGCCACACCCTTCTTTATCCCCACCCCCATTACTCCTGGACCTTCTCACTGGTCCCCTTCTCATGTCAACATTTGTTTTATCTTGTAAGCCACAGCTCTCTTTTGACATTCATATTTGATTTTCTCCCCCTCAATTTGGAGAATTTCTTCATTCCTGTCTCAGCCAGAGGGGTCCTTCCAACTTGAAGACACTCATGAGATCCTTCACCTGCTCTAAGTGTAACCTGAGGCTCTGTGTAGCATATCAAACTCACATCTGGCACAAGAGGTCCATGGGGCACAATGAGGGGAGGGGAACCCAAAAGCTTGTCCTCAGAAACATCATTGTGGCCAAAGGAGGGGATGACTTGGTGTAGGCAAATGCCTGGACCTAGAGGAGAGCTGAGGTCATTTCCCAACTTGGTAGAAAGGGACTCTAGAGAAAAGAGAATGGATAAAACTCAGTAATGAAGGAGAACTCAGGAATTGAGAAAGCAGCAGGCAGAGGAGAGGATGAAGGGAAAGAGGGGATAGGCAATAGAGAGAGGATGGGGCTCCTGAGAGCCTGCAGGGTCTCTGTGTCTTCTGTCTTGTTGTGCTTTGGACTCAAGCAACTTCCTCAAACTTCCAGGGCACTCAGCTTCACAGCTCACACCTCACAGCTCAGACCTCACATCCCACAGTTCACACCTCATAGCTCACACCTTATACTTCCCACCTCACACCTCACACATGGAGATATCTACCAGAAATCAAGTCAAGGGACCTAATTCCATATCAGCCCAGAGAAAGTAACTTCTACCACGGAGATACAGGCAGCATCTTCATAGCCTGAATGCCTTAGCTAGAGTTACTGTCGCTATGATGAAACACCATTACCAAAGCAACTCAGGGAGGAAAGGGTTACACTTCCACACTGTAGTCCATCACAGAAAGAAGCCAAGCCAGGAACTCAAGTAGGAGGCAGAAGCTGATGCAGAGGCCATGGAGGGGTGCTGCTTACTGGCTTGCTCTGTATGGCTTGCTCAGCCTGCTTTCTTATAGCACCTAGGATCACCAGCCCAGGGATGGCATCACCCAAAATGGGTTGACCCTCAACCATCAATCACTAATTAAGAAAATGCCTACAGGCTTGCCTATAGCCTGATCTTATGAAGGCATTTTCTCAATCAAGGTTCCCTCCTCTCAGATGACTATAGTTTGTGTCAAGTTAACATAAATCTAGCCAGCACAATTGACCCCTTGTCAACTTGACACATGAAATTGTTAAACCACAACCTTTCCTTTCTTGTTCATCCCCACTAATAAAAAAATCACAATATATAACATTTTTACAGACTGATAATGTCCCACAGCCTTACAAATTCAAACACTTCAAAAGTTATTTTTCTTTTAAAAGCCAAAGTCTCAGTAAAACTAAAAAAATCTCCTTTGTAAATGTTTAATGTCTCTCAACTGTGGGCTCCTATAAAATCAAAAATAAATTAAATAGTTTCTTACTTCAAGGGGGAAGAACCAGGGCACAGTCATAACCGAATCAAAGCAAAGCCAAACTCCAACTGTGTAATTCAGTGTCCAGTGTCTGCCATTCATTCACAAGCCTCTGTGTTCCGGTCTCGAGCTCCACCCACTGCAGTGCACACAGCTTGTCTTCCAGGCAGCCTCCATTCCATGGTTACTGCTGTTCTTGGTGGCTATCCCATGGTACCAGTAGCTCCAATCTCCTGGCATTGCAACTGGGCTGCACTTTTCACCAACGGTCCCTCTTCATGGTGCCATGCCTCAACTTTTCTGTGTGACCCCTTTAATTCTAGGCCTTCAACGGCCACTGAAGCTACCCTTCACCAATGCCCTCTCCTCGCCTCTCACACTGCCAAGCCTCAGCTGCTCTCCACGACCCCTTCATACTTTCAAAACCTGCACCACCTGTGTGACTCTTACACTAGCAAGTTTGGTTGCTAGCATGAGGTACAACCTTGGTTGCCTCTGAAACACAGGTTCTGTGTGCTGGCTCTGAGGAAACACTTCCCAGGAGATTTCAGGTCAGTGATGCTGGTCTCTTCTTAACCACAGCTAATTCCTCAGTCCCAGCTGACTACCACTGACTGTCCCATTACCAAAAAAAGGTTTCATTTCAGTGATGCTGATCTCTTGTCTCTTGTTAATCATGGCTGACTCTTCAGTTCCAACTGACCACAACCAGATTCTTAATTCAAACTATGTAATGCTTCTGATTATCTTTTAGTGACTCTCAAAGTTCCTTCTGGAACTTTGCACTCAGGGAATCCATCTTCTGAATTTCTCTCAACATTCTTATCTTTCACACTCCCAAAAAGACTTCTCATCAAGGTTTGAATACTCTCTTCCAGACCAAAGTTCCAGAGTCCTTCCACAACCCTCCCCAAAATAAATGGTTAGATCTGTCACAGCAACACTCCCTGAACATCAAGAACAAAGCAACTTGAAGGAAAGGGGTTTATTTATTTGGTTTATACTTCAACATTGTAGTCCTCAGAAGGAAGCCAAGACTTGGAGAACTCAGGCAGGCCAGAACCTGGAGGCAGGAGCTTAAGCAGAGGCCATGGGGTGGGGATAGGGTAGCATGCAGTTCTGCTTACTGCTTGCTCCCCATGGCTTGCTCATCTTGCTTTGTTACAGTACCTAGGACCAGCCGCTCAGGGATGACTTCATCCACTGAGAGATGACACCTGGGTCTTCCCACATCAATCACTAATTAGGAAAATACTCTACAGGCTTACCTACAGACCAAACTTACACGGAGGCAAGTTCTCAATTGGTGTTCTCTCCTCTCAGATGACTGAGAGTTTGTGTCATGATGACATGAACCTCGCCATCACACTGAGCAAGACTGTTACTTGGGCCTGAGCTTCAGGGCCACAGACTACAAGGTGGCCAACTGCAGCCTATACCTTGTCACCAGTCCAAGATCCTGGGGGGCTCTTCAGTCTTAGGAAGCCACACTTATACTGTTGAGTGACTTCTTTTGAAACCTATTGCCCTGTGTAGTGCAAGAGCTACCTTGAAAGTCGGGATTTTATACCTCTGCGACTGTTGCTTCTCCCCCTTGTTAGTTCAGCTCCAGGTTCTAAAGCAATGATGTCATGCAGGCCACTAAATACCTGTGTCCAAACACCTCCCCGTATCTTTGCTTCTAAAGAACAACAGTAGAGCAATCCAGCTAAAGCCATCATAGGGGCTGGAGAGCTGCCTCAGGCAGTAGAGGCTGGCTGGGAAAAATCTAAAGACCTGAGTTCAGATCTCCAACACAGAGAACAATTAAATAGTGTTGGGGACAAGGAAGATTTCCCCAGAGCTCACTGGCAGTCAGCCTAACAGAGTTGGTTCAGTGATAGACTCTGTCAGAAAAAAAAAAAGTTGGAAAACAATTGAGAAACCTAACATCCATTTCTGATCCCCACCTGGAATTTGCATCAACCTCATGACCTCATATCACACACATCACAAACACACACATGCACACACACACATATCACACACATCACAAACACACACATGCACACATACACACATCACAAACACATCCACACACATCCACACACAAACACCTACAGACACACACAAACACACACACACATCATACAAACACATATATACATCACAAACACACATACACACATCACACATACACACATCACAAACATACATACAGACATCACACAAACACACATCATACAGACACACACACACACACACACACTCTCACCCATCATTGTAGCTATTTCTCACACAGGCACATAACAAATGCTCAGTGAATATAGTCATCCCTCAGTATCTACACCCCTGTATCAGCTCCAGTGACCTGGGCAGCCAAGTCTCTGGATACCTATATTGGGTTCTCAATAGAAGGATCTCTGAGAGATTTGGGGTTATGAACATGATGACCCAGGAAAAGCTGTGAGGGGGAAGGACACAGAGAGTCCAGGGAAAGCAGGTATACAAGCATGGCCTTTCAATGAAGTCCCTACCCCATTCACTTGGCAGCCCAGGATCCTTCCCATATTTATGCACAGTAGGTCCCAGCAAAGGTGCAGTGCTCACCCTGAAACTATATTTTCAGGACTGCAGTCTTGTTTGCATGCCATGGTGCCAATCACCAAGCAGTCCTTCAAAGGCTGCAGGTCCAAGCTCAGCAGGAAAAGTACAGATGCTACAGATCTGGACCAAGGGCTTCCACACCTCCATTGCAGTCTCTCGGGTCTTCCTCAGTCAGCCATGTGAGGTGTGGAGTTGGAGGTCAGAAGGAAGAGACTTTAGTGATTGATTACCCAAGCAGGACTACTTTCTAAGCAACAGTAATAGAATGGGTATAGCTGGGAGTATCCCTTCCTCACAGGCAGCACCTTTTGAAACATGGCCGATTGGCACTGTTGCTTCCCCCATGGGGCTGCAAACCTTCTCAGCTCCTTCACTCCCTTCTCCAACTCCACCATCAGATATTCCCCACTCAGTCCAATGGTTGGCTTCGAGCATCCACCTCTGTATTTGTCAGGCTGTGGCAGAGTCTCTCAGGAGACAGTCTCCTGTCAGCAAGCACTTCCTGTCATTCACAATATCATGCAGGTTTGGCAACTGTATGTGGGATGGATCACCAGGTAGGACAGTCTCTGGATGGCCTTTCCTTCTGTCTCTCCTCCACACTTTATTTCCCTATTTCCTTCTGTGAGTATTTTGTTCTTCCGTCTAAGAAGCACTGAAGCATCCACACTTTGGTCTTCCCTCTTCTTGAGCTTCATGTTATCTGTGAATTGTATCTTGGGTATTTTGAACTTTTGGGCTAATATCCACTTATCAGTGAGTACATACCATGTGTGTTCTTTTGTGACTAGGTTACCTCACTCAGGATGATATTTTCAAGTTTCAAGTAATTTTCCTGTGAATTTCATGAAGTCATTCTTTTTAATAGCTGAATAGTATTCCATTGTGTAAATGTACCACAATTTCTGTATCCATTCCTCTGTTGAGAGACATCTGGGTTGTTTCTAGCTTCTGGCTATTATAAATATGGCTGCTATGAACACAGTAGAGCATGTGTCCTTGTTACATGTTGGAGAATCTTCTGGGTATATGCCCAGAGGTGGTATAGCTGGGTCCTCGGGTAGTACTATGTCCAATTTTCTGAGAAACCACCAGACTGATTTTCAGAGTGTTTGTACCAGTTTGCAATCCCACCAGCAATGGAGGAGTGTTCCTCTTTCTCCACATCCTCACCAGCATCTGCTGTCACCTGAGTTTTTGATCTTAGCCATTCTGACTGGTGTGAGGTGGAATCTCAGGGTCGTTTTGATTTGCATTTGCCTGATGACTAAGGATGTTGAACATCTTTTTAGGTGCTTCTTGGCCATTCGAGTTTGCTCAGCTGAGAATTCTCTGTTTAGTTCTGTTCCCTCTTAACAATGAACCTCCACTCATGGAAAACATATTTCTCCTTTGATTTCTGTCTCTTTTAGTGTGAGATTTATTCTTAAGTATTTATTGGCTGTGATTCTATTGTAAATAGTCCTTTTATGTGCATTGGTGTTTTGCTTGCATATATGTCTGTGTGAAGATGTCAGGTCTCCTGAAACTGGAGTACAGACACTTGTGAGGTGCACGTGTGCTGAGAATTGAACCTGGGTCCTTTGGAAGAGTAACCAATGCTCTTAACCTCTTAGCCATCTCTCCAGTGTAAATAGTACTTTTAAATTGTCTGATGAATGTGTGTGTATGAGTGTGTGTATTCATGAGTGTGTATATGTATTCATAAGTGTGTGAGAGTGTGTGTGTACTTGTGAGTGTGTATGTATTCATGAGTATATGTGAGTGTTGAGTTAAAAACTCTGGTTTTAACAGATCCACTTATTAGCCCCAGTAGTTTTTTTTAATAGATCACATCAGAATTTCCACATTCATAATTATATTATCAAAAATATGAGTATTTTTTTAATTTTGAGGGGTAGAGAAAGGTGTATTTTATTTGGGTGTTTGGTGTATATTCATGTGTGTGCACAGGCATGTGGAGGCCTGAGGCTGAGATATGGAGTCTTTCTCAATCAACCTCTATCTTCTTAACAGAGGGAGAGATCCCACTTCATGTCCCCAGTAGAATAACAGGTGGCCACCACACCCTCCATGTGGGGTGTGTAGTGTGGATCCCAACACCTGTCCTCATAATTGCATAGTAAGCTCTTTGTTCACAGAGCTGGGTCTCCATCTTAAACTTCTATCTCTGCAACATTGTCGCACAGTCCTGTCTACAACTTCTAATGAAGTTGAAACAGAGTAGAATCTGGTATTGCTCCTGACTCATGGGAAAGCATTTACTCTTTGGCCTTCATTTCTGGTGTTAAGTAGGCCTGAATTTTTGATTCTGTTAGGATGAAAAAATTATCTCTTACTCCAACTCTTCTGGGATTTCTGTTCCATAATCATGAAATGTGGGACTTGTTAATAATTTTCTGCACCACTTGAAATAATTTCATTGCTTTTACTTTTGATATGTCAATAGAGTGAATTCACTGATCAGCTTTCAAGTCTGAAGCCATTCTTGCCTGCTGGAGAAACTCCTTATGTGGGTATAGTGTATTTTTCTTACTTGTTATTCAATTCAGTTTGCTGAAGGTTTGAGAAATTTTATATCAACATTTGAGAGATACTTATTTATAGTTTTCTTTTCTTATAATACCTGTGTCATGATTAGGATCAGAGTAATGTTAGTCTAAAATGACTTGAGGAAATATTAATTCTTGCTCAATTTCCTGGAAAATTCACCTTAGAGTTTTTATTACTTAAATGTTTATTAGAAATCAGAGTGAATCCATATGATCCATAGATTTTTATCATAGAAAAATTTTGTTCACAAATTCAATTCTTTAACTCGAGGGAGTTTTGAGATTTTGAGTCTTCAGACAGATTTTTCATTTCATGATTATTGAATTTATATATGTATGTATATATTTAATATTCAGTTATTATTCTAACACTTCTAAAACATGTGTGAAAGCCCTTCCTAGTGTAGAGCAGTTATCCCTTTCATTCTTGGTATTGGCACCAAGTCCTCTCTTCTTTGCTTCTTCTATCTGAACAGCAGTGTATACATTTTATCAACCCCTTGAAAGAACCCACTTCTAATTCCATGCTGTCCTCTAATGTTTTCTGGACCATCTTATCTTTGCTTCTACTATGATCTTTGTTTTCTTTCTGAAATATTTTTAATTTCCTCTTTATATTTAGGTAGAAAATGAGACCATAATTTGAAACCTCTCTTTACATGTAATGTTACAGGTGTTCAGAGTTATGCATTCCATTCTGCCTGTGTACTGCTTTGGTAAGATTCCCCCATTATTTTTTTTACACTTGTATTAACATATATTAATTATGCATAAGAATGGGTTTCCTTGCAGCATTTTCATACATGTGCATAATGCATTTGAGTATATTCACTCTGTTACCCTTTTGGGTCCTCTTCCCAATGTATCTCATCTCCCTTTCACTTTCATGGATATTTTATTTCTTTGATGATCCAGTGAGCCTCATTAGGGTTGCTTATAGGAGCATGAGATGCTATTACAGAAATGTGAGCCTCTTAGCTGTGGCTTTAATACTAAAGAAAATGTCTCTCCCTCCCCAGCAATTGTTAACTGCCAACAGATTCTCAGAAAGGGGATGGGACTTGTGAGTCCCTTCTCTTTCAAATGCATGATTCTTTTCCAGGTCAGATGCAGGTAACCACAGCTGCTGAGATTTCAGCAGTGCTACAAAGCAGCATTCCACAGCACTCAAACCCCTCCTCCATGCCCCACACTTATTTTTCTACCTTTCTTGTGGCCCTTGGATTGATCCAAAATTATATTATCTCTGAAGACTTCTAATTTTTCTTCTATGTTTTTTTTGAAATACAGATTGTTGCTATTATTAGTTATGTGTTTGTGTGTATCTAGGAACTCACATGTGGGTACCCACAGAGACTTGAAGAAGCTGTTGGATCCTCTGCAGCGGGAAGTACAGGTAGTTATTAACCATATGACATTTTCTGGAAACCAAACTCCAGAGTTCTCTTAAAGACTGAGAAGAGCTATTGACCCCTGATCTATCTCTCTAGCCCTAAGACATATGTCATTTAGGAGTGTATTTTGTACCCAAATATTTGGCCATTTCACAGAGATTTTGTTATTATTTTCTAATTTAATTCTACTGCAATCAAATAGTATGTATCAAGTGACTTGGCTTAAGCGTCATCTGAAACTTGTTTTACTGCCCAAAACGTGTTGTATGTTATAGCAAATATCAGTGTGTCACAGAAGATAGACAACTCTTATTCAAGTAGAAGCTGACTGAGTTGATTGGTGATCTCATTCAAGGGCTCTTTATTCCTATTTGTTCTGTTTCTGCATCTATTAATTATGAACAGATGATGGGCATTGAGTTCTTCAGCTGTAATTCTGACTCACCTTCTTCTCGCTGATGCTACACCAGCTTGCATGCTATGTGCTTTGATGTCTTGTCTTCTGCATAAAATTTACGGGACCATCTAGTGACTGCCATATGCAGGGATCCATCCCATAATCAGCTTCCAAATGCTGACACCATTGCATACACTAGCAAGATTTCGCTGAAAGGACCCAGTTATAGCTCTCTCTTGTGAGACTATGCCGGGGCCTAGCAAACACAGAAGTGGATGATCACAGTCAGCTATTGGATGGGTCACACGGCCCCTAATGGAGGAGCTAGAGAAATTACCCAAGGAGCTAAAGGGAACTGCAACCCTATAGGTGGAACAACAATATGAACTAACCAGTACCCGGGAGCTCTTGTCTTTAGCTGCATATGTATCAAAAGATGGCCTAGTCGGCCATCACTGCAAAGAGAGGCCCATTGGACTTGCAAACTTTATATGCCCCAGTACAGGGGAACGCCAGGGCCAAAAAGGGGGAGTGGGTGGGTAGGGGATTGGGGGGTGGGTATGGGGGACCTTTGGGTAGCATTGAAAATGTAAATGAGGAAAATACCTAATAAAAAAAACTGAAAAAAAATTTCCGAGAATCATACCATCTTAATCAACTTATATCTTTTCCTTATGAAATGACTTCTTTAGCTGTGTATTATTCTTGGATATAAAACATATCTTCCTGCAATGACAGGTAAATCCACTCCATCTTTCTGGCAGTCTTTTACCCTGATTTATCTAGATGACCATGGTATTTCCCCATCTTTTTATCTTGAACCTATTTTTTTGTGACTAGGACATGACAGGAGTGTGCCCACTAAAGGTCCATGTTTTGGAAGCTTCTTCCCTCTAATGTGATGGTGAAAACAGATGTTGGGAGCTTAATATAGTGGGAGATGACTGAGTTTCCAAGAGTGCAGCCTCTGGAAGGAATTAATGTACTTCTTATAGGATACCAGTCAGTTCCCATGAGACCAAGTGCTATGAGAAGAATAAATGTGGTCCTGAAACTTAAGCTTCTTGTGAGTCCCTGTAGTAACTCCTTTTTCATTGTCTGCCATGCTGTGACCAGATTAAGAGGCTCTCATCAGGAATAGCAGCCCTCAAAAACGTGAGCTAAGTAAACTTCTTTGAGGAAAAAAAAGCCTGTGGCTTCAGGTACTTAGTTAAGCAACAGACAAGAAATTAACTAATTCTTCATGTATTTATGTTTCAAAGGAATTTTACCATGCAAAATCCAGTCTTGCAATCTCTGCCTTATGACTAGCATGACTTGAATGTTTACATGTGATGCCAGCACTCAATATCTTTACATTTAATTTCATAGTGTTGTTCTTTCATTCTTCATTATGTCTGATCTCTGCTCATTATTTTATTTTCTTCTTTGTTTGGAATCATTATTGTTATAGATTTATTTTTATATGTATGAGTGTTTTGCAAGCACTTATATCTATGTACCATGTGTGTACAGTGATTACATAATTCAGAAGAGGATATCAGATCCCCTGGAACTGAGGTTACAGTTGGTAGTGAGATGCTATTGGGTGCGGAGAATAGAACTCAAGTCCTCTGCAAGAGCATCCAGTGCTCTAAACTACTGAGCTGCCTCTCCAGTAGCAAGTTTAAGATTTTTTTTTTTAATGAGTACTATTTCCCTTCTTGGTTGACTTTTTCACTATTACCCTTTGGTTAAATATTTTAATATTGCTTCAGATTTAATAGTATATATATCTTTAGCTCATCATCATCCCCAGAAGGGTGGTATTATGCCATGACATGCTTTGTAAAAGAATTGTGTTATTAGATTTTCCTGACTTTATGCTGTTTTAATGCTGTCAGATATTTCCTTTCTGCACACTACACAAGACCTCGGTGTCCTCTGTGCTTAAATACTCAGTTACACTCTCAATGATGTAAAGTTAGTACAAAGAGACATCAAAGATAGGTAAATTGTTTCTAAACTGGCAAAGCACTATTCTTGCACACCCAAAATGTATGCATTAAGTGCAGCAAGAGAAGCAGTGGTCAGGAACTTGATAAGCTCCCAGGGAATGGCTTATCAGGGTTCCTGCTGAAAGTGGGCACTGGGATGATAAATGTGGGAGGTCAGGGTTGACTCTGGTTGAGAAGATAGGCCTAAGAAGAGCTCTGCTAATCATTAATATAGAAGGGACTCTTCATCATTATCTGTCCACTTTGATGGCTCTCTCCGCAGCTCATGCTTGCACACCTATGAATGAAACTGCTATGCACACACACACACACACACACACACACACACACACACACACACAGAGAGAGAGAGAGAGAGAGAGAGAGAGAGATTTCTGTGTCCTCCATCAGGAAACAGGAGACAGTACAAAGGCAAATCACAGACTGGCTGGTTCTTGCTCATCCAGGGCCCAGTCCTGGGAGCTGCGGGTTTGTGTGTTTGTACCTTTCCAAATGTTTCCCATTTGTTTTGTTATTGGTTCAGATAAATGACCCCTGCTTCTCCATCTGGGCCATAAGTTGATGTCATTAGCTCCAGTTTGCTCCGGAGGAAGCATTGCTGGACATGTTTACCTTTCCTGAGCTCCAACAACTCACTGCTGTTTGCTAACTGGCACACAGAGGCAGGCAAGGGACAGTAATATGACAGAGGCCCATGTGTACCCAGCCTTTGGACAAGGAAGTGTTTTATGTTAGAATTAATATTTCAAGTTAATGAGGCATAGTAAGTGGAAACACCTCCACTTTCAGGCACCTAAGCCTGAGTCAACGTCATACAAAGACTGTAAAAACCAGAGGTTAGAGAGAATCAGGGTAAAACAGGACAGGTCTGTTACATTCACGGAGGCAGAGTAGCTGTGGTTGTCTATATAAGACCTGTACATGATCAAGACATCCAACATTTGAGCATGGAAGGGGAGCATATCACAACCCACTTCCCCCTCCAAGACTGAGGAGATATTGGCAGCCGATAGTTACTCAAGGAGGGAGAGTAGGTTTTCCCCAAGAGTGCTGTGTGATAAGTTGATTGTGGTCCAGAGGATGGCCCTTTACCCATGTATATATGGGGCAACACTAATTGGACTCAGTGGGATATATGTATGTCTGTGTGTGTGTGTGTGTATATATATACATATATATATGATGTATATGATGTATACATATGTATATGATATATATGTGTGTGTGGTGTGTATATATATGAGGATGTTTGGGTGGATACAGGAGGAACTGGAGGAAAAATCGGGTAGGGGCAAAAATCTCCCAATATATTATACACATGTATTATATTTCCAAAGGATAACTTTAAAACTAAAACAAACTGCAGAGCATTGATGAGAATGTGAATTCCATGCTGTGAAAAAGAAAAGTGAGGGTGCACTGGATCATTCCAGAATAATCCCAACAGCAGCCTAGAGGGACAATTCTGTTGGGTGACATAGGAGACCCCATGAAAGAGAACCCCTTCAGCTCCATTCAGCCTCACTCTCTGAAGCCCGTGGAGGATAATGCGACTCTGTCTTTATATGCACCAGGAGCAGCATTCGAAAGCATTCGATAAATAATCTAAAGATTACGGTAGGTGGTGGGAGAGTTGCTCGGTTGCCAGGCACAGGCTCAGCCTGTGAGGGCGCCTGTGTTCAGCCCCTAGTACTGAAGAATAATTAAATGAATGGAAATAAAGGATCAATGCAAACATAATGTGTTCATAACAGAAAGCAAGATTAATTAAGGAAAGACCTTGGGGGGACGTGGGTGTCCGAGTTTCAAGCTCAGACTAACAAAGACATTGTGTCAGTTCCTAGTGCACCAACAGCATCCAAGCTATGAAGCTATACCAAAGGGACCCCAGTCACACTGGTACTACATCACTCCCTTCAGAGCTTCGGTATCTGAAGTAAGCGGTTGGTTCTGTGACAAAGTTAGAGGAAACTGAAGAGAGGGGCAAGGGTGATAGCTCAGTGGGTAAAGTGCTTGCTGCATGAGGCTAACGCTCTGTGTTGGGATCCTTAGGCCCTGTGTAAAACCTGGGTGTGGTAGCACATCCTTGCAATCCCATGGCCAAGGGTCAGGGGAGCAGAGGCAGGCAGGTACCTGGAGCTTACTAACCAGCTAGCCTATACAAATCACTGATCTTTTTTTTTTTTTTTCCATTTTTTATTAGGTATTTAGCTCATTTACATTTCCAATGCTATACCAAAAGTCCCCCTTACCCACCCACCCCCACTCCCCTACCCACCCACTCCCCCCCTTTGGCCCTGGCGTTCCCCTGTACCGGGGCACACAAAGTCTGCGTGTCCAATGGGCCTCTCTTTCCAGCAAATCACTGATCTTAAGGCTCATTAAGTGACCCTATCTTAAAGGATCACCCATGGAAGGAGTTACAGAGACAAAGTTTGGAGCTGAGACAAAAGGATGGTCCATCTAGAGACTGCCATATCCAGGGATCCATCCCATAATTAGCCTCCAAGCGATGACACCATTGCATACACTAGCAAGCCTTTGTTGCAAGGATGGTGATATAGCTGTCCCTTGTGAGACTAGGCCGGGGCCTAGCAAACACAGAAGTGGATGCTCACAGTCAACTATTGGATGGACCACAGGGCCCCCAATGAAGGAGCTAGAGAAAGTATCCAAGGAGCTAAAGAGATCTGCAACCCTATCGGAGGAACAACATTATGAACTAACCAGTACCCCAGAGCTCTTGACTCTAGCTGCATATGTATCAAAAGATGACCTAGTCGGCCATCACTGGAAAGAGAGGCCCATTGGTCAGGCAAACATTATATGCCCCAGTACAGGGGAATGCCAGGGCCAAAAAATGGGAATGGATGGGTAGGGGAGTGGGGGAGGGAGGGGGGTACTTTTTGGGTTAGCATTGGAAATGTAATTGAAGAAAATTCGTAATAAAAAAGAAAAAAAAAGATTGAAGGAGTCTAAGGAAGATACCCAATGTCAATGTTCAGGCATAGGTACATGGACCACTCTTATCCACAGCACCAAAACCACACAAAACAACTGAGCATTCAGCATTGAACCAGTTGGCCTGATGGAAATACCAAGTCGGAAATCCTGGGTCCAGTCTGAAATATGAGGTCTTCCTTTAGTTGTATTTTGTAGAACATAATAAAATGATCTTAGCAGCTTGCTAAGATGCTCAGCTGTCAAAGGCATGCAGGGTGTCTCCACCTGTCAGGCTATGGGGTCCCTACCCAAACTTCATTTGCTTTACTTTAGGATTTGACATATTGCATGCTCCCAGTTCCTGGTTAAAGCCAACCTTCTGCTATTTCTAAGTACATTCTTTACAGGTGTTGGAACTGAAGGAACAGGTAATATGAGTCACTGTTGAATGTATGGTTGCTTATATCAAAGTGATCATATTCAGAGTCTCAAAAACATCACATACTTAGCTCCTGCCCTGGCGTCTCCCAGCAGACCTCCTCACTCACCGTACAAATGATACTTAAATTTCCAACATTAGCCAAGACACCCACAACGGTCAAACCTTGTCATTCTCTGTGCTGTGACCCTCGCCAAGCATTTTAGAGCAAGACTTAAAAATACCCCAATTCTGTTTGATAAAAGGGTTTTCTTAGCTGGGAGCTTGCATTTCAGGGCTTTGTTGACACCATCCAAAGATGTACATAGTATGTCCTATGCAGAAGCCCCTCAGGTCTATATATTTCAGGCAGGATCTGGGAGTAGACTTTGTAGCAATGATGATTTTTTTAAAAGATACAATGTGTCGTTAAAAGAAAACATTTCAGCTGTGCACAATGCCATCAGGAATGTGGGCACAGCCTTTTTATGTCAATGGGAAAGTGAAGCTACTGGATCAACAACTTTCCATTACAGCACACATATACACCATGTTTGTTTTTCTTCCCACTCAAATCATGACCTCCATTTTTTCTCCATTTCCCCTCTCTTAAGGTTGGGTAAGGAACAGACAAGCAGAGAAATGGGTGGACGCATACACAGGTATAAAAACATGAGCCAAAGTAGCATAATGAGTGAATACAATATAGTTGCCACGGGCCTGGATAACTATTAGATCCATGTGAGCATATGAGTGTGGTATTTGGACACATGCACATATATGCACATACATATGGCAAAGGGCCAGTGGATGACATCATCCTCCCCTCATCCTCACGAGACAGGACCTCTCTGTGAACCCAGAGCTAGGCCGGGAGCCATGAAACAACCTTAATAGTGTTAGGGTTTTGATGATGTGGCCACACCTGGATTTCTTATTTGTATGTTGAGGGTAGCATACAAACTTACATACTGATGCTTGCATAGTAGACAGGCACTCCTATATAGAGTCTTTTCCCCAGCACACAAAACATAATCTCTTAAAGTTAGATCCAGCACCCAGGGACACTAAAATCTAGTGTAGGAACACTATAACCATTAACATCAGAAGTGCCCCCATGAGCTGATGAGGTTCCCCCACACCCTCATCCATCCTGATCATTCTCCTCCCATCCAAGAAGGCCCAAGAAAGAGGGGTACTTACCAGCCTTGATGTGGACATCCTGACTTCTAATTTTCCCTGAAGGGTTTTCAGCTGTGCAATAGTAAGTATTATCATGGATTAAGGTGCTGAAGCTTGAAGGAGGAAAGGGGAAAATTTGGAGAGTGCCATTGGGATGGACGTGGCGGATCCCGGGGACATCGTAGATCTCCTCGCCCGTTGCTAGGTACCATCTGAGAGTCACAGGAGGGATGCCTGCAGCCGGGCAGGGCACCAGCGTCCCCGATGTGCTTGCAAACACTACCTCTTGCAGCGATGCATTGACAAAGTAGAGGCTGGAGTGGGGCTCTTCACTGAAAACTGCAAGAGACAACACAGACCTGTCAGTCAGCCTGGCCTCTCAGAGGTATTCTGAGAGACAACGGGGAACTCCCATAGGACTGGATGGCTTAGCATTGCTTGAAACACTACAGAGAGTCTGGGTCTGGGCAAATGGAGTGATGCTGGGTTCATACTCTATATGCAGCCCACAATCTCTAGGAGACTTAAGAGGCTCAGTGCATGCTCTGTGACCTGCTCTCTCTCTCTCTGGTGACCAAAGCTGGACTTTGTATTAAATTTAGATGCATGGAATCCTCTCCTTCTCCTCACTAAAGCCCAAGTCTCCTAGAGACCAAGGCCTGGCTATTCTCACTCTTTTCTAGGGCACATGGTCCAACTACCAATGAGAAGCAGGGTGTGAAGTCTCACAGCTAGGCCAGGGATTGAAAGTTCCATTTCCCAGCCACAGTGAGACCCATCTATGAATGAAATACACCACAATTTTAACATGGAAAAACTAAAGATGGCAGATAAAACATATTACCAGACAAGAAAATGTCGTAGCAGTGATGTTCATTTTGTTGGACATTGGTCATTTTAAAAAGAACACTGACAAGGCATCGACCCACACCTTCACCCTACAGTCTCTGCTTTGACATGGAAGCCTGTCCTTGCAGGCTATCTATCCAAGTGCCTTGTCTATGTACTTACACCACGTTAAATCACAATGCTTCGCTATAGCGACCACAAGCATGCCATTGTGGTACTATGTGACAGGACATGGCTTTCAGAACTGTTTTCCTCAGCTTTCTATTTAAATCATTTCTGTTTTAATGCCCATGAATCAAACGTCTGCAGACCTGTCCATACACATCCAGTTTCTTAGCCACTTAGTAAGTGCCTGTGTTTTACTCCATGTCATATTCTATGCAAAACAATGAAACTCAACTCCCAAAGCCCAAAATACAAATATGCATAATTACAGTGAACAGGTTTGCTCAGACATCCTTCTTAGAGTGGATGCACAAGCTGCCATGTACCTCAAAAAGAGACAAGAGGCTTACAGTAAGTAGCTCAGCATACAGATAACATTAGGCTATTCCTCATCCTCCTATTGACTGTCATATGGTTATTATCTTATGCAGATCTACAGTGAAAAGGAGCAATCAGGGAAAAGAGAAATATAAAATATGCAGTTTGAAGAGAGAAAGAGCACTGGAATATGTAATATTGAAGCCAAGTCCTATGTCCATGGAGATAAAGAGTTTAAAGGAAAAGCTTGATGCTAAATAGGATAAAGGGAATCAGGCCGAGACCCCACCCAGCCAAGCTTATTATAACTTCGAAAAGGAATCAAAGGGTAGTTTAAGCAATGAAGGAAACCATCAACAAAAGAAAATGATGCAAATATAATCTGAGGAGGGGTGACAGTCCAACCCCAGCAAACAGAGCTGGGCAGCTTTAACCAAGTGGTTCTGGGTTCAAAGTCAAGAAGGACACAAGAAAGGAGTTGTAGAGTCTCTGCAGTTAAGAAGAGCCCTGAGGTCAGGCATGTGGCAGGGTTGTTTAGAAAGGCCAATTCCTTGAAGCTGTGAAGGGGAAGTCTGGGTTGTGTTGGAGAGTTAAAGATGCCAGCGCTATGGGGAGTCTGCTAAGGAAAGCTGTAGGGCAAGCATGGAACCAGTCCAAGAGAGAGGCAGGAGCGTGCTGCAGTCAGGAGAGAGGAGAGCTGAAGAGCGCGTGGACATCAGACGCGTGGAGGCAGAATCTGGAGTTTTCTCCATTGGGTTTCAGTCTTACTTTGGTATTTCCTCACTCTGCCCTTCTCCCTTCCTTCTGGATAGTAATATATATTCTGTGCCATTGTATGTTAGAAGTGTGTGATCTGCTCTTTGGTTTTAATTTTATAGAGGGTTACAGCTAAGAGACTGCCTTGTGTCTCAGAAGAGGCTTTAGATGTTTAAATAGTGTTGAGACTCAAAGAGCCTGCGGACTTTTCTTCAGTTGGACTAAATTCATTTTGCATTATGATATAACGACAAGCCTGTGGCGGGGGAGGGGGTGGTGCGGCAGGGTATGGTGCTTTGGAGGAAACTAGACTCATAGTTTCACATAATTGCATGCTTAGTTCCCAGACTAAGCATTGGGGTGGATTAGGAGGTGTGGTTTTATTAGAATAGGTGTGTCACTGGCATAGGCTTTGAGGTTTCAAAAGATGGCCTATAAGCGTACAGACCCAGAGTTCAGGAGAGCTAATATGTTGACTGTGAGGCCATACAGACTGACAGATGCCTGTTGGTTAGTGACAGACTTCTCCAGGGCACTGAGATATTGAAGAATCTGCTTATTGGTACCCACATGAGCTGTAGCCTTCTCTCTGGGAAAGCCTTAACATCACCAAAAAGACAGAAAGAACGACTTTCTTCCTTGTAAACATACATGACTGCATGCTTCATGACCTCATTCACCCTGGATTCAGCAACTATAATTGGTTGGAGCTGGGTTTGTTCCTTTGGTAAAGTGCTTGCCTTAGAACTATAAGGACCTGAGTTTGATACTCAGAACCCAGGCTTAAAAGGTCACTTGTGGTATCACAGGCTGGCAATCCCAGCGATAGAGGAGTGACAAGTACCAGGGCAGTGAGTAACTTTGGCTCAAAACGGTTAATGTAGGGACCAGCAAAATTTCTCAGTGGGTAAAAGGGCTTGCTCATGTGAGCTGGATGACATGATTTTGTCCCAGATGTGGTGGTGTGCATCTGTGATCCCAGTACTTCCATAGCAAGGTAGGAGGGGAAGACAATAAAATCATCTGGAAGGCCACAGGCCAGCAAATCTGGAGTACAAACCATGGCAGACACAAGAGAGATCTTGTGATGACAACTGGATGACAGAGAAATGATTCCAAAAGTCTATCCTCTGAACTGGACACATACACACCTACATGTATGCACATTCACCTACCGCATACACCTGCTTGCATAAGCATATATACTGTTCTTAAAAAGGTGTATTGGTTGGAGAGCATCCTGAGGAGATGCAGGCTGGCATTAGCTTTGAGCAGGAGCTTCATCCAGCCATACTGTTAGACGTTTCAAGGGTGGCCTGGGGTGATGGGCAAGTGAGACAGTGAGACTTGCTCTCAGCTGCGAGCACTATCTCATAGGCACATAGATGATTGTATGGCCAGTCATTTCAACACTGTGCACCAGCACTCTGTCCTAGTGAGATGTCCTAGAGATGGAAGTCATCTTTCTCTTACATTCTGTTCACTCAGCCCTTCCAGGACACACAACAAACCATGCAAACATCATTCTATGCAGCCCCAGCTCCTTCCATGTCTCTCAAAGTCCCTATAATAACACGGTTGATTCCCTTCTATGGTTCCCTTTAATGAGACCCATTCTTAGGCTGTTTGTGCATGAGGTTTGGGCTTCTCCAGACAGGGGAGAATGCTTCTTCTCTTGATGACCCTGGGTCTGAGCACAGCTAGAGACAGCTAAGCTGGGGGAAAGGATAGCTGCCATTCTTGAGAATAGCATAGAGAAAAACACATTGTTTGAAAGTGAGATCCTTCGAGGGCTCGCAGGGAGAGGAGTTTCTAGCAAAGCTTCCCAAATCAGAATATGAAAATCATCACTAGCTGAGAGATCTGCTTAGATCAGAACAGAGACTGTAGCTCAACATTGCAGTTTTCAACTCAAATAAAAACGTGGATGCTAGCACTGTAATTTTACATTTGAGCTTTCTAAGAAACTGACATTACCCCAAACATATTGTTAGGAATGAGGTAACTGTCATTCTTCAGGGCTAATTAATTCCACCCAGATTTCCGGGGATTTTTTTTTTCCCCTACATTAATCTTCTGCCAACTCAATTGTGTGTAATGTGAACTAAATAAAACTTGGTCATATCTGAATTTATCCTTCCTTATCCTGAAAGTAGCATTGCCAAGAATAGCCAAATCTTTGAAACTATAAATGCATATAAGAAATATTGCTCAATGAAATATACAATGTGTTGTTGAAGGCCACATTCCAAGAGCCAGCTTGCAAACTGTTTTTTTTTTTTTTTTGATGAATGTACAAAAAAGGTGAAAAATTTTTAATCTTGGCAAAGAGAAGAGACATCTGAAGAGTTGTGGTCACTTACATTTTTAAGCTCTTCATCCCTCTCTGACCTCACACCAGTGGGCTTTAAACTAAGCAGATAAGCATGGTTGTGAATGCCTTTAGGCTCAGCTCATAGAGGGCAGAGGCTGGTGAATCACTGTGAGTTATAGGCCTCTGTGGTCCATAAAGTCAGTGTTTAGGCTATTGGGGGGGATATACACACACACACACACACACACACACATACCCACACACACACACACACACACACACAGAGGAGGAGGAGTAGAGGCAGGCCATGAGCACATGGAGAGAGAAGCGGGGGATGGGGGGAGAGAGGGCAAGAGCAAGAGGACAAAGAGAAAGGAGGGTAGCAAGCAGCCCCTTTTATACTGTGTCAGGCGCACCTGGTTGTTGCCAGGTAACTGTGGGGCGGAGCCTAGACTAACCACCAACAGAGACTATATATTCTCCAGACTCAAGCAAATGGAAGTCCAGATCTGTTCAGAATGATTCTGTCTACTGTTTATGGGGTCATGTATAAACTGGAATCATGAAATTTCATGCCATAGAGTATCCCAGCCCCTGGTATCCCTGCCATCTACACTTTTACTACTCAGGACTCAGTCAGCCTCCGAGTGAATTATATATGTCAAAACCAACAGAAAACTAAACAGACGGTTTGGCATGAGCTTGTGTGAGATCCTGGGGAACCCATAGAAAGCAGCCAGAGGGTCGGGCTCCAGAGACGTCTTCCCTCAGTTGCAGACTTGGCACTATGTTACAGCTACCACATATGGTACAGGCGCCAGGGACAGAGAATGTTCTACACCAAAGGGGGGAAAAAATCCATGTTCAGCTTCCTTAAAATGTAGATGTAGTCAGGTGACACGGGTGAGGAAGAACTCATACAAAAGGTAGTAAAAAAATCATTCGTTCCTGCACATTCATTGAGTACTAGCTGTATTCTAGACTTTCGGTAAGGCCTTGACAATACACATGTTTAGTGCCATTCCCCAGGATGCTTTAACCTGGAGGCCGAAGAAAACAGTTAGAAGTCTATCAGCCAAGTGCCCCAGAGGCATGTGCAACTAAGCAACCCAAGACAGGGATGGTGAAGAAGGCTTTCTATGTGATGAAAGAAAGCACTACAAACAGAAAATATAACATACTGGGATTCTGGGTGTCACAGTCAGGAAAGGACTGTAAAGGTCCCTGTGCTGAGTAGTTAACTTTGATTAAACCTAGAATCACATGCAAAATCTCAATGAGGAACTGCCTAGATCACACTGCCCAGTAGGCATGTCTGTGGGGGTTGTCTAGATTATCATGTGAGGTGGGAAGATCTAGCTTGAAAGTTGGTGGCACTCTCTTATGGGCTGGGCCCTGCATTATACAAGAATGAAGACGCCAGCTAAGTTTAAACAAAGAGCAAGCACATGAAAGAAGACGCTTCTCTTTGCATCTGACTGTGGACATGGTTCTCTCAGTGCCTGCTTTGACTTCCCACAGTGATGGACTGTAACCTGAAATTGCAAAATGAACTCTTCAGCCACATTTGTCACAGCAAGAGAAATGAAACTGGATCAGTGCCCATGACAGCAATGTAGGACATGGCTGGCCCACGTAGGGTCCATGTAGTTCCTCTGGACTGAGCAGGCTGACTACATCTTGAAGCTGAGCAGCTGTGAAGACCCACAGGAGACCCTCAAAGGACTGGATTTATTCATAGCCCTTCATGAGGGGGAGAAGATAGGTCACAAGGCTCAGGAGATCCATAGGAAGTGTCCTATGAGATCCTTAGGTGACCTGCCCCTCCCCTCTCTGAAGTGATAGATGAGGTAGGTAAGAGATGAGAGGGTGGGATTCTTTCATGCTGCAGCCACATCTAAGTCACCCATGCATCTGTAAGGAACCCCAAAACACTTACTGCTTCACCAAGCTAGACCTGCATAGAACTCTCCCTTTAGTCTGTTGGTGCTCTCCAGCCTGGTGTGAAGAGATGTTTCTTTATGTCCTCTCAGGAGAAGCCCTGCTATAGGGCTTGTATTTCCCCTTCATATAACACTTATTTAACATATGCTGAGTATCTGGCTCTGGTTCAGGATCTGGGGACATTAACAATCAAGGCTCATTGTCACCAATGCCATGGGCTATAGCAAAAAGTCCAGAAAGAAAGCTAGATGGCTTATTCTCAACTCTCTAGAAAATAGGGAGTCACACCAGTGGGCACATTCTACAGAGAAATGAAAATGTATGTTCACACACAAAGCTGTACACGAATCTTCAAATCAGTGTTGTTTATAACAACCAATGAGGACACATTCAGTGTGCTCATCAGTCGTAAGGCTGGCATGTAAGGTGCAGTTTATACATAAAATAGAATACTACTCTGTAATAATAAAAGCAATGAACTGCTATCATAAGCTGTAGTGAGGCTGACCCTGGATGGTATTATGCTGAGACTGGAGAGCCACAGAGGAGCACAGACCATATGATTCCATTCACATGAAGTTTCTAGGAGAGAAAATGAGAGAGAGAGAGAGAGAGAGAGAGAGAGAGAGAGAGAGAGAGAGAGAGAGAGAGAGAGAGAGAGAGAGAGAGAATATAGGTCAGTGGTTTTCCTGGGACTGGAGGGGGGCTGAAGGGACTAGGAAGCCACAGCTAAATGGTACAGGTTTTCTCTCTGAGGTGTTAAAACTGCTCCAAAATGGACAGTTAAAGGCTACATATTTGTGGATAAATCAAAACCTCTGAATTACATACTCTAACTTGCTTCATTTATGGCAAGCAAATTGTGCCTCAAAAAGCTGTTTTTGGAAGTTGAGAGCATCATTGCAAGTCTGAAACAAAACAATTTCCCAGATCAGAGTTTGAGATGGGAAACATGGCATAGACAGGAGAGAAGGCTGAGGCAGGATGCCTGGAAGCTATTGTGCCAGCTAAGAGGAGAATGGCCCCATCACACAGACACATCTGATATAATCTCCCCCAGCACAAGTGCACAGAGCCTGCGAGAAATGAGAGGGCAGAGAGCAGTAAGTCTGTATTATACAAGGGTGACAGCTTGGATGCTTGGCCTCAAAGATGAGCCATTAACGAAAAGGTCATACAAGGCAGAGAGGAGGATATGAGGTAAAGAAAAGAAGACCAGCTTACTCAGTGAGGCTCAGGGCACTGCCCTGGGACAACAGGTTAGCATAGTCATCCAAGACTCCAAAAAGAGTTTCCACATCAGAGAAGAGCCAGTGAGGCTCAGGGCACTGCCCTGAGACAACAGGTTAGCATAGTCATCCAAGACTCCAAAAAGAGTTTCCACATCAGAGAAGAGCCAGTGAGGCTCAGGGCACTGCCCTGGGACAACAGGTTAGCATAGTCATCCAAGACTCCAAAAAGAGTTTCCACATCAGAGAAGAGCAACCATCCCTAGGTGTGTGTCCCAATACAGAGAGGAGCATGAGAAGAGATGGGACCTGAGATGGGTCTTCAGACACAGGGAGTTTTTAGTAAGATGAGGGAAAGACATCGGACAGAGGATTTGACCCCAGATAGAGATTGAAAACCTACATGTTAATTACACATTTGTGTGCACACCTACACATGTGTACACACACACGTGCACATTATACACACACGATAAAATAAATAAATATAGGTTTAAATTTTAAAGTATTTTTCATATACAAAAATTATATATGTATGTATATATATATATATATATATATATATATATATATATATTTCCTTATGCATTCTTAAGACAGGGTCTCAAGCTGCATCCCAGGTTGACCTCAAACTCACTATACAGCCCAAACTGGCCTCAAACTTGTGAGCATCTTCTTTCTTGCTTTGGTCTTCAGAGTTATGGGATTACAGGCATTTGCTACCATACTCCTAGTGCATACAGTATGTTTTTGTTTGTCTGGTTTTGGTTTCAGTTTTAGATTTCATATTATGTTGTTGTGATGGTCATTGGTGGTCTTCTGATGGTTTGTTTGTTTGTTTGTTTGTTTGTTTGCATTGCTCAATTGGAACTCAGCATCTCATGCAAGTTTAGTCATTGAGCTACACACCCAGGCTCTTATATCATAATGCTAAATAAAACAAAACAATAAAAACACAGGCACAAAAGAGTCCCATCTCTCTTCCCTCCCCCATCAAATATAATCGGAGTAAGAACAAACCCATAGTGTTAGATTTAAGTGTGGAGAGATGAATACCTATTCAACTCTCCTCATGGGAGGAGGTGGAGAGAGCCCAGGGGCTGTCACAATTTGTCCTGATCTGCATGTTCTTATCTTCAGATAAGATTTCCCAGTGCTATCCACTGGGATCAGCACACAGTGACAGCATGACTGCTGTATTCTACTTAAAACCTTAAGAAAACAGAAAAAGAAAGGAATACATAGGAGATACAGGAGAATGGTAAGATCCGTGGTCTAAATCCCACAGAAAAAATGATGTACTAGACACAAAAGGATGGAAGGCAACTCAGAGTCTCACAACTCATCATGCCAGCACCTAGGAGATTGGAGGCAGGAGGATCACCATAAATATGAGTCTAGCCTGGGCTACATAGTAAGTTCCTAGCCAGCCTGAATTATAGAGTGAGACCCTGTTTGAGCCTTTATACTTCCTAAAAGAAGAAGGAAACAAACAGGATGGCAGTATTGGATGTCGGCATTTTAATGGATTCTGAGATGTCAGAATTCTGAGACCTAAGGCAGGACACCAGATTTATAGACCACAGGGACTCACTTTAGGTGGACATTTTATTTGGGTCCAAAATGCTTTTTATTGATTTTATAAGAACCTGTGAACAGGTATGTATACTACTTTCTGTAAAGGCCTTCCAAAATAAAAGGAACATAACTCTACCTTGGGTAAATATGTCAGGGAAGTGTAACCTTTCACTAATTCAGAGACATGAAACTGCTTTATGTTCGAGTTGATGCCTTCAAACTCACTGTGACCTGGCTCTGACCACTGGAATCAGATGAATGATGGTCACATCACAGCCTGGAAAGTTCCTAAGTGTTTGAGAAGCAATTCCAAGTAAGGTTATAAAGATGTGCCTATGTGTTTCTGCAGTAGCATGCTGAACTCTAACTAATGTATGTTAATGGTACCCAGCATTAAAGCACGTGATCAAATAACTCCTCATGAAATAAGAGTCAGATAAGACTTGTCCTTGGCAGACAGTGTATGTAGTTCCATGCCTACTGATAAAACAGCCACAGGCACAAAACTTGAAACTGATTTGGACCTCCTACTTTTACAACCAAATATTCAGGCAATGTGAATAGCAAACAGCAAACTAGCCAGGGCCTCCTCCTTCCCACATTCCCAACATCAATCCACAGGGTAAGACTGAATTGCTGAATTAGGACAACAGAGTGAGGAGCTAGAGAGATGGCTCAGTGGCTAAGAGGAATGGCTGTTCTTGGAGAGGACCTGGGTTTGGTTCCCAGCCCCCTATTCACACACACACATACACATACACATACACACAAACACACACACACACACACACACACACACACACACACAAGATTATAAATAAAATACATTGTTTTATTTCTAAGAGGACACTAATGCACACAGAGGGACATTGTATATAGAGAGCTGCAGAGAGCTGGAGAGGGAACCCCAAATAAGTCTTTACCTGGCATTTGCATGTGGTTAAAAAAATTGAAAAAATATGGAGCACTGGAAAGGAAATCAGAACAGGGTAGGTAGAAAAGATAATTCACATCACAACTAGCCAGAGCACAGAAACATAACACACATAGCTGAACTGGTAAACTGTCATTGCAGCTTGAGCTCACTAAGAATCTAGCACTGGAACTTAGGTCTCTGCCCCCACTTCAGACCCTAGCATTTTAATCTCAAAGTGTCCTCCCTTGTCTTGGGATATGCTGCTCCTAACCCCAGGACCCAGAGAGATGAGCAAGATAGCTTAACCAAGTATAAAATGACATCATGTCCTTGGGGACAGCTAGAAAGTGAACCATTTTCAACAGAATTCACCTCTGTTTATCCCACATTATAAAGACAGACGCCTCACTGGGAAAGAGAAGCCAGAAGGTCAGCCGTAGGAAGCTCAGCTGTGGAGATAGAGCTCAATCAGAAACTCCACCAATGTCAACTTCCCCACTCAATGTCTGCTAGATGTCCTGAGCGTGACTTGTGACATCATCCCCATCTGCTGCCATTTGTTGCTTTATGTGGAAGTCTCACCCAGAGGGAATGTGAGGACACGCTGATCTGCCCAGGACTCTCAGTGGGGAACTCCAGCTGGCTGCCAAGCAGGGCTTCCCAGATAATTTCTGATGGATACTATGAGTGCCTAATTGGATATTTTGCTTCTTTCTTTCTATCCATCTTCTTCTACCTATTCTTTTACATGGGCTTTGCTATTTACTTACTGAACTCAGCAATTCAAAACCAAAAGTATGACCAGCATAGAACATTCTCCGGACGCTACAGCAACATACTTCAGGCACAGCATGCAGAACACATCACCATGGCAATGGGGGGTCAATGTCATCTCAGCAAAGTTCACAGCAGAGCCTACAGGGCCTTACTGGTTCCGAGTACCTTAACTGCATGATGACTGCAACGCCGGTTAACAGAAAACAAAATGCAACCATCAGTACAATGAATTTCTCAAGAGTGAGCTCACACCATGGAGTCAAACTCAGAAGTGAGAGACAAGGAAACATCAGGAAGAGACACTGAAAGAACTTCAATAAAATGTCTCACAATGCTCCAACCAATCAACCAATCCAGCAAAAGAAAAGCATGCTGATTGGCTCGATATTCCAACTCGATTTTTTTTGGGGGGGTTCTCAGCTTGTACATTTGTACATTTTGTAGGAATTTAATTCTGAATTGTCTCCCAACTAGACACCACACCCTCCCTCTCAGCTTCCTGAGACAATCTGTCTTAGTCACATTTACCATCATGTAAAAAAGCCCTCCCCACCTCCTTACCCCAGGCACAAAACACAGATGATGGTACAGCTTTGGTCCTGGTACTCAGAGCATAAACACGTTCTTAACAAATGTCTCTATGTGTTTATTAATAGACCATTAGATGTCTAAAAGGAAAAAACACAATTTTTTTTCATATAACCAAATATTCATTATAAGGAATAATTCCTGGTGTGCATTTCTTAGACATTATCTGTCATAACCAAAAGTTCATCATCAAGCCCTCAGGGACCATGAGTGGCTGAGAATATAACTCCTGAGGTGCCCTGAGAACTCACTTCTGAGATTTGAACTGCTTTGTCAACAGTGTTCTTTATACCCAAAATTCTTACAGATTTTACAACATGACTAATAATAAAAAAATCATCTTTCATTGTGTGCTTTACAAATCTCCAGAGGAAAAAGTGTTTTAACCAGAAAAAATTGCTCTAAAATATCTGTTATACCCTTCTAGAAAATTATCTCATATGTGCACAGTAGTTCATTGTGCACATAAAGTCTCTGGGTCCCTGGGGACATCTGAAAGTTGCTTTAACATAGTGGTAGTTGAAGTGTGCATTTCAGGAGGAGAACATGGGCCCTCAAATAAGCCATGAGCATGTTGTATGTAACAATCTAGCATTTAAATTTCAAGTTTACATGTGTCGAAGGACACTAAAGTAGTCAGCAATTCCAAAGAATTGGAAGCCCAAGGAGGGGATGGTTTTCTACAAATTGCGCCAGAGCTAATCTAAATCATGTGACCTAAATCATGTGACTGGTCCTGCCATGGTTTGAATGTGATCTGAGTTGTCTCCTAAGGCAAGTGTACTAGAAGTTGTAAACATGAAAAATACCCTGATACAAGCAACTGAGAGAAAGGGGATCTTTGTTGGCTCACATGTTGAAGTATAGTATATCTTGATAGAGAAGTCAGAATATTGGGAGCTTGAAGATGCTGGTCACATGGTACCCAAGTCAAGAAGCAGAAAGCTATGAGGAACTCGACCATTAATTTTTATATGGGCCAGGAACCATGCCCAGGAAATGGCACTGCTCAATTTTACTGTGGGTCTTCAGTGTTCAGTTAGTCTACTATATTCTAATTATTCAGCATGATTCCCTATAGGCCTGCCTCCCAGGGGATACCAATTCCTGTCAAGTTTGTAATGGACAGTTTGGTGGTTTGAATAAAAATGGCTCCTATAGCCCCTTGGGAAGTGGCATTATTAGGAGGTGTGTCCTTGTTGGAAGAAGTATGTCACTTCGGAGGCAGGCTTTGAAGTCTCAGATGCTCAAGCTAAGTCTAGTGTGGCAGTTCTTTTCCTGCTGCCTGAGGATCCAGATGTAGAACTCTCAGCTACCTCTCCAGCGCCATGTCTGCCTATATACTACCATGACGATGATCCATTAAACCTTTAAAACTGTAAGCCAGCCCCAATTAAGTGTTTTTCTTGTAAGAGTTGGGGTCATTGTGTCTCTTCACAGCAAAGGTGTAACAATGCGGAGACAGTGGGCTCATTAAGAGGTGGGACCTAATGGGATTGTCACTCTTGGACATATAATTCTTACAAGGCTGTAGTTAGTTATTATCAGAGACTGGGCCTTCAGTAGTCTAAGGTTTGATGTCATTCCACATGATCTCTCCCATATACACATATCTGGCATGATGTTATCTGAAACCACGTGTTATGGCCAGGGTATATAGGATGACAGAGACAGAACTTCAATAAACATCTCCAAAACTGTAGGTTAAATAAGCCTTTTTTTCTTCAAATACGACCTAGCCTCAAGAATTTTGTCATAGTAATGAAAATCAGACTAACTCAGATTCCTTGGAATTTGCAGATATTTAGGGGGGAAGTAAAGGTAGTGAAGAAAGTATGATGATATCAGAATCATGTGAGAAATTATGAATAAAGGGGACAGGCAGAAGTAAGGGCATGGGGACTCATGCCAGCATTATGATCATGTGGAGAAGACAGCTTCTTAATTATAAACATGAACGGGAGACTGTGGAGATCACTTGTATGAAAGTGTGTTCCCCAACATGGAAGAGAGGAAGAAAGAAAGAAAGAAAGAAAGAAAGAAAGAAAGAAAGAAAGAAAGAAAGAAAGAAAGAAAGAAAGAAAGAAAATAAGGAGGAAAGGAGGGACAGAGGGAGGGATGGAGGAAGGAAAAATTAATGAAGAAAGGAAGAAAAAGAAAGAGAGAGGAAGAAAGAGAAAGAAAGAAAGAAAGAAAGAAAGAAAGAAAGAAAGAAAGAAAGAAAGAAAGAAAGAAAACCATCACTTAGCAAAACAACAAGTAACCACAGAACAACACATGAGGTGGGGGTGCAGAGCGCTACACTGCCAGAACCCACCAGCATTCACTGAAGAGCTGAATAAACTATAGCAGGGTTTGGGATGCTCTCTCCATATAAGAGGGAAACCTACATGCAGTGCTAACACCCACAGAAGCAGTGTGGGACTGTGAGCCTATACTACCACAATAGAGCACTGGGGGTACTTGACAATCTGGCACCACTTCTGGCCTCTGCTTCCTGACTGTGGGTGCCATGTGCTGTCAGGTGTCCTTGCCACCACAATGGCGTGCGTTTTTTCTTAGCCTGTGACCCAGAATAGATGTTCCTCCTCCCCTAAGGTAGCTATGTGTTCAGAGCAATGAGACAAAAAAAAAAAAAAAAAAAAAAAACAGATTAATATACCTACCTGGAATACCATATCCCAGTACAAAACAGTCCAGGCTGGGAAAGAAGGTGTACCCCACCCCACCCCCCTGATGAGAGAAGCGTCTGGGAAAAAGATGAGTGTGCAAAGGCTGCGATGCATCTGAATGTGTTGGGAAGGGAACCAAGCTCAGATGGAGAAACCAGAGGGTGAATTAGTAACTCGCACTGTGAAACTAAGTAAACAAAGAAGCAACTGACTATTTTTCCTCCAGAAAGCACAATGCTGGAATAGAAAAATATCCTATTCATTGCCTATGGTTCCATGACAGCTAATGCTTACACAGTCAAAGTAATGTAACCGAAGTTCCCCATTTTGATTTACCTGCCATACTGTTGTCCTGTGGAAAGGACAGAGGAAGACAGTGTAACATTAAATGCCTACCTGAACCTGGAAGTTTGTTTCAGTGTAACTAGATAATTTAAGAGTCTGAGACCAATATTAGAGGGACAGGTACGGGGGTTGGGGGGTAGGTGGGATAGGGATAAGCCCGGAGAAATGACTCACTCGGTGGTAAAGAGTGTCTGCTGCTCTTCCTGAGGACTGGAGTTCAGATCCCAGCACCCACATCAGGAGGCCCACAATTGTAACTCCAATTTTGGAGAACCTGATGCTCTCTTTTAGCTTCCATGGGCACTTGTGGTGGCAGCATATGTGCACACATACACATACATACAAATAAAATTTATAAACGAAAGAAAGGGATCTAAATGAGTCACTGGTGGCTAAGTGCATTGGTGACTGTGTATCTACAGACTGTTTGGTTCCCCCTTTGATCAGAGGTAGGGAATCCTCAGATGCCATAGAACTGTCTACATGGAGGGACCGCATTGTGTGTGATTTTTTCCACTGTGTGTCAGTCAATACAGAGCACTGGAAGACACAAAAGAAGAAGCAGCGCTCTCTCCTAGGGAGAATGGAGATAAGGGAGTGTGTGTGTGTGTGAGTGAACACGTGAGGGCCAGAGTCTGATGCCAGGCTTCCTTTTCAATCACTTTCTAACTTAGTGCACGTGCTACCGGCACACACATGTGGTCTGTCACTCTCAGCCTCACTAGTTTAAAGCAGGCCCTTCTGCTGAACCTGTTCTGTTTTCATCTCCTACTGTGCAGGGGTTAGATTGTGCCCAACAATCCCCTACATCTTATGTGGGTGGTGGAGGTTCAAACTTAGGAGGTCATGCTTGTATCATACCCAGTGAGCCATTTTCTCAGACGTCTCTACCTTACATACTTCTTGAGGCAGAATCACCTACTTGACCTGGGGCTCACTGATTTGGCCAGACTAACTTTCCACAAAGTTCTAGGGACCATCCTGACTCCACCTCCTCAGTGTTGGGATTATAGACCTGTATCTCCATACCCAGATTCTTATGAGGATTCTGGTACTCAATTAGGACCTCGTGAGCCATCTTTTCAGTGCCAAAATACAAGATTTTTTGCTAAAACGATCAAAGACCATCCATTTTCTTGATAGTTGCTCAAGCCAAACACAGGAAGCGCCTCCTCAACCCCACCCTCCCTGTGATTTGAATTTTAAAAGCTGTACCTTCAAATTCTGCCCCAAATCTGCCATTGCCCCCTCCTCTGTACCTCTGCACCCATTCATCATGGCATTGCACTGGCTTGGCCCAGTGCTGCCCAATGGGCTGTCCTGTCTCCACCCTCCTCTATGCACACTTCCTCTCATTCTTTCCCTCTGAAGCAGCTACAACCAGTCCCATTACATTTCCCCTTGTTCTGGGTAAAAAAGTTTCTGTTTTTCTCCAAGCCCTCTCCCTGCTGTTGCATCTTGGGGCTGCCTTCTATACCTTTCTCTATTCATTCCCCTTTAGCTACAAGGCCCTGATATTACCTCCACCCATTCCTGCAGGTTCACATCTCTGGATCTCTGCACATGCTCTGCCTCTCCATGGGATATTCCTACCACAAAGCTACTTGCTTCCTTCTTTACCTTGTCAAGTCTTTGCTGGGCCTGTCTTTTCAAGGAGTGCCCCTCTTCAGTCACCTAGGCCATAGCACTTGCTCCTATCCTACAGCTTGGGCCCTGCGTTCCACTGTGCACTTTTCCCGTCTAGTCATCTGCTTGCACGATCTGTCTCTACTCCCACCTAAAACGGCTTCCTAAATCAGAGATATTTTAGGTGTCTTTATTCCCTAATATATCCTCTAGGATCTCAATAAATATTTCTTTACCACATGACTGTTGGGGTAAATTCAATTGCATATAATTATATCTCAGTGACAGATGATACTTTAAATTGGTCTTTCCCTGCAGATGATTCATTGTGCCAATTTATGAAGCATTTAGACACTTGCAGAACTTCTTATCCCTTCCAGAGACTCTACACCCACTCTGTCTCTTCTAATCACTTGAATGCTTGGTGTCATAGACTCAGCTGGTTAAGATGCAGTGGGGGAGGGGGTTGGTTATCTGATTATCTTGATTATCCATATGTTCAAACTTCACAGTACAAAGTGTATCCTTTACAGGGTCCTGTGCATCTCTATATGACATCATTCTAACCTCTACTTCTATGAGAGGCTGGCCTCACTCAAAGTGATGCCAGTGCATTAGGAAACTTCATAAGGCTGCAGAATGAGCACCAGGAAACACACAGTGTGCCTAGACAAACACAAAACCTTATGAGAATCTTAGAGCCTTGCCTACAATGTAGTTTGCAAACAGTCAGAGCTATTCTAGCTGCTGAGTTGGGCAAGACTGAATAGCTGCCCTCTGGGGATGTCTCTTATGTGTCAAGACTATGCTATTCTCCTGGTGTCTCTTACAGAGATCTCGGATTACTCTTTTCTTAAATTGAGATGGAAAATCTGCAGGAACTTTGGTCTGGCATTGTTGTAATGACACAGAGCTGGGATTTGGTTCAAGGTCTTCATTTAAGTACATCTTCAATTCTGTGTTTAACCTTAGGCTGTTTGAGAAGAGAGAGAGAGAGAGAGAGAGAGAGAGAGAGAGAGAGAGAGAGAGAGAGAGAACATGCTCAAGGGCCGGCTTAGGAAGGAGGGCAGAGACCACATGCATTTGCATCCTTGCTAAAATCCCCTCCTGACACTATGTTTGGTTATTCTACCAGACATGTCTAACTGCAGGCTCGTGGGCCCCATGCAGCTGAGGTTAGCCACAAATGTAGTTCATGGCAAGATCGTGAACATTCTTAAAATGTTATGAGATTTCTTGGCAATTTGTTTGTAACTAAAGAGCCCACCATGAGCTTTATAGATGATGTCTAACACCAACCGGCTGTCACAGAGACAGAAGAAGCCTGAATACATGCCCAACAGTGCTACAGAATAATTACATAACAGCTAAAGGGTCCAGCAAGTTTGAGGGAAGCCTGTGCTAGACTACAAGTGACATCTTATCTCAAAACAAAACCCAAAAAGAAAATCTGAGATGGCTCATCTGTCTAGTGCTCACCACTTAAGCACCAGTACCTGAGTTCTAACCAATCCCTGCACCCACTCAATGTTGAGTATTCCTTGTTGCGTAACATTGATCTCTGGCTTCCACAGGCAAACACATACACACACACACACACACACACACACACACACACACACAGGCTGCTACTTTCCTTTTTAATCCACTATGTTTACACAAACTAAGGCTCTATAGTATGTTCTTCCACTAGAGCAAATAAAATAAAATAAAATAACATAAAATAAAATAAAATAAAATAAAATGAAGCAAAATAAAATAAAGCAAAATAAAATAAAGCAAAATCTACCAAGGAATGTCTTTGACTCCAGCATTTGTCCCTTTTCTTCTTGTTATTATTGTTCTGTAGAATCTACATTATCTACTTCTGAGTAGGTCTCAGTATTAGAATTATGATCAAGGATGAAAGCAACCAAACCAGGAATCATGCTTTTCAGAGTACCTTCTTCCTCCAGGTCTGAATCCAAAGCAAAAGTATCACACATTCAAAGGCACGGTGGCATCAAAGGTAACTTACAGTCACACTGTGTTTCCTTGGAGAGATCGGATCTCAGTTGGAATTCACTGATTTCGACATATCTGCTGAATCACACAAGTTTATCTAAAGAAGGAAGGATCCTACTACCCTGCCGTGAGGTATCGGAATGGATCTCAAACATCCTCCAGGCAACAGGATACTCCATCAACAACCCTAGAATCTGTGAGATGAGGCATGGGCTGTACTAATCAGAGGCACTGCAGCCACCCAAGACATTTCCTCATACTTAAAACCTCCTTGTCATTCATGGAAGAGGCCAGCTGTCCAGCTCCCCACCCCACCACCCCTATCCCTAACCACACAGGGAAAGCTCATAAAGAAGCCTATTATCCCATGGAAATTTTAGTTGATTTGGATTTGACACATTTGAAGGAATGTGACAGAGACACATCTTTTCAGGAAGGTTGGGTTGGCCTGGAATTCTTCAGAACATGTTTAAGGAAAATACGACTTTTAAAACATTCCCTCACTGATAACTTTTGAAAACCAAATTAAGCTGTACTGCCTGGAAGTAACTACTGGCATATTTCAAATTAAATCAACTCAGGATTACCCATTTTCAAGAGAGAGCAAGAAGATATCACCAGGCACAGTATTTGTAGAACTTTAGTGAAAATCTCTCCTTGAGGAGATAGACAAAACTGAGATGCTACCATAAGGAACCCCTGCGACCCTTCAGGGAATGCCCCAGAGCCAGAGTAGGTATGTGGCCCATCTCTCTCTCCATGGCTATTTGCACGTAAGTGAGATCTGCAGTGAGATATTGTTAGAGTGTTGCTAAGGCAACAGGACTGCAGGAGATGATGAAATAGGAACCAGAATCCACACTGCTCCAGAGCCTATGTCACCAATGTCTCATCTGTATACAAGGGGTGCTTAAAGAATCTTATTGAAAATGCCATGCATACAACTAGCTTAGGTGTTGTGTGGTTCCTCTTCACTGACAAGTCGACAAGATTTAGCATCACCATAGAAACACATCTCTGTGTATGAGGGTATTTTCTGAAAGGTTTAAATGAGCAGAGAAGACCCATACTAAATGTGAGCTAGTCCTTTCCCATGGGCTGGGCTTTGGCCTGAATCAAAAGGAGAAAGCGATCTGAGCACTAATTCATTTCTCTCTGCTGCATGACTACAGATGACCTCACACTCCTGCTACCATGATAGACACACTGCACCACGTGATTTAGAATAGACCTTCCTACCTTAAGCTGCTTTTCGTCAGATATTACATCACATCAACTGGAAAGTAACTGAAAAATACCAGTAGGATTGGTGCTGTTCAATATAAATGCCATCACAACCAGTCTTTAGAAAATTAACCTATGACCCCCCCAGGCCATGAACACAGGATTATTTGCATGGCAGTATATAAAGACTGATTCTATTCAGTTAAAAATGTCAAAATAACAACTAGTTTGACACCTTTGTTTAACATAGAAGGCCAGAAATTTGGAGAATGCCAAAGGCCACATAAAAACACCTCAGTGAGTAGAAAAAATGGTGACTGTTGTTATCTTGAATGTTCTGAAGAAGTTCTCCATGGGAACTGTGAACTACCCCACTGCACTTCTGAAGAGACATGGGACTAGACTGGCTCTTGATTTGTTTTATTTGGCATTCGGCCACCTAAACTACCAGTACAATATTAACAGGAGGTGGTGCTGACTAAATTCTGTAGTACATACTCCTCAGTGTTTTGTGTGAACTCATCTGGTTCATGAAGCAGGAGCATTTCATTTCTTATGGCAGAAGGGAAAGCAGATGCCAGAGAGGGGCACAATATACCTCATGGGAATAGAGAGTGTATGAACTTGCTCGATCACTCTGACAAAACACCACAGAATCTCACGGTTTCAACCACAGAGATGTATTTTCCTTTACTTTTGGCACAGTTTCAAGACCAAAGTATTGCAGTGTGTGTCTGTATGTGTGTGTTTGTGTGTGTGTCTCTGCGTGTGTGTCTGTGTGTATGTCTACATCCTGATCTCCATTCTCATAATTACATAGCAATGTTCAATTAAGACATACCTTAATAATCTCTTTTGATTTGATCACCCCTTTTAAGGTGATCCTCAATATATGCACACTCTAAGGCACCTGAGTTTATGGTTTCAACTTAATGAAATTTGGAGGGAGAAATTTATTCTTTTAACAGAAAGAAACAAAGTCAGTCAAGAACTATTCTGAGATGATGGTAGTGAAATTATGGAGACAGTATGGTGACTCCTCTGTTTGGAAAGACTGAGTGTTTTCACATGGCCCTTTGGACCTTAAGATGTCCATGTGAGGCAGATGTTGCCTTCATGTATGATAGGATGCTCTGCCAATTAGGTCTCCCAGCACTGAAGGCTTTGCAAGGATGTTTCCAATGAACAGGCAAAGTCAAGGGCCTTAGAGCTTGATTCAGCAATGTCTAGGTTCTCATGCTTTCCTAGTAAGATGCAGAGAATAATGAAGATGAGATGCACCCTCAGCTTTAAAATAGACATCATTTCTACGAACTCATCTCCTCAGAGACTCTTCTTCTAGGGGGATGTGAACAAGGGTCCCGCAATTAATTACATGTTAGCTCTCATTCCCAAAATAGCTCATGCAATTATTGAGACAATTTCAAGTGAACATGCTTCGCAAAATAAGTTACTTTTGCCTCTAAACTAGTTTTAATTAACTACATGGATAATAAAACTGGAAGATTCCGGCTCGGATTTGAGATAAAAGTGTAGGAATGATGGCCACAAAACACTTCTGGAGAGACAAGACTGTAGTGAAGGCCACATATGATGATTGTCACTATTTAATGACACTTGGTACTCATCCTGGGCTGTGAGCCAGCCCCTCAGATGTGAACATCATTTCCTATCTAGCCTTCCACTGCCTAAGAGTACCTGCCCCATGATTGGCAGATCAGATGAATGGATACAGTGATTTGAAAGAACAATGTTAACAGCTGATTATTAGTGTGCAGATGTGTCTACATCTAATTTTCCTTCCAGTATCTGAGAAACTTTCTCATGGTCAACATTCTATAACACACACACACGTGCGCACACACACACACTTGTACTTATACTGTACAACTGTGCTGGCCATGGGAGGAAAGCAGAGTGTATGCAGATGAGGAGGGTTCACAGCCAAGTGGCCATGGTCACCATCTACAATACACAGCACACAGTTCTTGCAAGAAAGAGTATGGGGAAGCATTGGGATTTGGGCAGGTTACTGGGGAACAGCAAAAGAGGATTGCTTCTAAGACACAGCCGTGACTGCTATGCTGTCTGTGGTATATATTCTACTTTAAATCTCTCATATTGAGTTTATTATTATTAGCATTAGCATATGCTCTCTCTTTCTTTCTTTCTTTCTTTCTTTCTTTCTTTCTTTCTTTCTTTCTTTCTTTCTTTCTTTCCTTCTTTCTTTCTTTCTTTCTTTCTTTCTTTCTTTCTTTCTTTCTTTCTTTCTTTCTTTCTTTCATTTTTTGGAGAGAATTTACACTGGAGAAGTCATTATCTACCTAGGACAGTTCTGCCCATCAGGGCAGACACAACTGGGGCTAATGAGGTATTATAACATGACACAGTAGCTGGCTTTCTTCTGAGTCTCCTCCAGGACACAGTACATCTCCTGACGATAAAGAACTTTGCAGCTCAAAATGTCAAAGGTGCCACAGATGAGCATCTTTACACAAAGTGTGACACCAGCTCAGCATAGGTCAACCATTTTGACCAGGCCCACAGTGCCATCAAGACGGGCAGGGGTCCATTGACCATCCTCACTTCCTTTGCAGCATGAGGACATAAAACCCAAATCACGCTCCAGCCAACCTCTTAGGTCAAATCACCCCCCAGCCAACTTCTTAGGCCTGGTCATGGATGACTAAGAGGGCCTGGGCTCTCTTAGCCTAATCACTACCATTTCTGATAGGGAGCCTTAGATAGTCATCACAGTATCAGGGTGATCTGTCTCCTTCTTTTTGGACACCAGGGCTATCTTTTTTGGTACTGACAGAGTTTTGGGAACCCATCCCCCTGCTTCCCTACTTTTTGGGGTAAGAGGCCTTACCAGCCTCACCAAACCCTACCACTAAGCTGTATCTCTACAGGTATTCCCCTTATCCATCCCTTCCTATTGGTAAAAACCTGCCTTATCCTAGTTAAGTAGGAGCTTCTGTTTCTTTTGTTCCCTATATCCATTTGACCCTAATCTAACCAGCTACCCCTTTCTCTTTCTCTCTCTCTCTCTCTCTCTCTCTCTCTCTCTCTCTCTCTCTCTCTTTCTTTCTCTTCCCCTCTCTCTCTTTCTCTCTTTCTCTTTCTTTCTCTCTCTTTCTCTCTCTTTCTCCTTCAAACAACACACTCTGATACACCTTTTCCCTTACTAGCTTCCCAGGTGGATGGATGCCTGGGTATGAGGCACCCCAAACTCCTCTACAGGCAAACATCATTCCCCTTATCTAATTACAATGCCCTTTCACTCCCATTTATAGTGAAAGGCAAGATGTAGCCTACCTGCATGAGGAAGCCTGCATTCATGGTTCTGGATGTTTGGAAAGTTTATCTGTCTGTCTGTGTGTACAGATGGGTCTATGTTTTCTGGTGCATCTGTAAGTTTTAGCGTAAACATGGGAGCTGAGATGGAAATCGGTCAGGCTCAGTAGAACATATAAACGATGGTAGCCACTGCTTGTTTTGCTTCTGCCTGGTCTTCTTTGAGTGTGTGTTTATTGGTTTTGCTTTTGCTCTCTATGCTGATGCCAGCCATCATCCACCACTGCTAGCTAATGCTGCTTGCTATGGCTGCACCATGGCCAGAGCTCCGAATTTCTCTCTGGGTTATCAGGTCACTGAAGTCAGCTTGCAACAGATAGGATTTACAGCAATGTTTGTTTAATAAGATATTAAAGGTACACCTGTATGCATTCATATGCAAGAATGTACCTCTGGCCACAGCTGAAATTCTTATATGTTAATCAAAGAAGTTAACCTTTGGGTCATCTATTAGTCCCTTCTCCTCACCAACTGTCCCACCTTCTATGTACATGGTCTTCAAATACAACTCCCTTCTTGAGTTCTCTCTCCTTAGGTAGCATTGGTAGAACATGCACACTTACCTTCTCAACACTTCAAACTGACTCAAGCTGCTGATTTGACTCCCTTAAACTTGCTCTCTCCTCCTCTATTTCTCCCTGTCTATGCCTGTCAGGGGTAGCTCTTACATGTGGATGTTTAACATCCAAGAGACCTCTACCTCTAACCAACATCCTGTCCTAATAGGGTCAGGGAATGGCTCTCGATAACTGGCAAAGGCTAATCCAGTCCTTACAACTCTTTTATCCATGTCTCCTATCCCCATGCCTATTTTCTCTATGAGTGAAAGGAAGATTACTGTAAAAAGTGGCCAGAAACTTAAAGAGGTTACCCATACTGGTCTTGTAAATACCATGGGATAAGTTTAGGCTGCCCTAATCACATATTGAATAACACTATGCCTGGCCACTTTGGAGAGTGCAGGCTGTGTGCCCCTCCTAGGTCATAGCCTAACCCATTGGAATACTAGACGCACTTAGCCTCTCATTGACTACTCTGAGCTAAATACCATTGTCACCCCTTATCTCTTCTATGCCTCTCTTCAGTATTGCAGACAGGTTTAACTCCCCAGGGACACACTTTATGGACACACTGGATCACTTAGAATGTAACAACACTTTGATTCTGAGCATTGCCTCCCAGTCCTTAAGTCTGAACCTTCATACTACTTAGGGTCACCTGGAGATACAAGTGCTTCAGCCTAATTATGAATGTAGACCAGAGATGACTCTAAAAATTCCTTTCTTGTAGATTCAGGATATCTTCAGCTTCTGGAGAACAAAGACTATGGGGCCACTCTAGATGGCTGTAAAATGCAGTATGTGTCTGCCTACACACACACACACACACACACACACACATGAGTGTGCCTGTTTGTGGAAGCTAGAGGTTGACACTTCCTCAGCCTCTCTTCATCTTAGCTTTTAATCCACAGTCTCTCAGTGAACCTAGAATTGAGCTATACTGTCTGCTCTGCACATCCATGGATTATGTTCCAGCCTCCCAAGCACTGAGTCTTCAGGCAAGCATTGATATGTCTGGCATTTTATGGGATAGATCCAGGAATCCACACAGAGGTCCTCATACTTCTTCAGCAAGCACTTCTCTGATGGAATCTTAAATGGTCAGTAATCAATTGGAAAAGTTCTTTTCAAAGTATACAGGCCAGGGCAGATGGCTCAGTGGTTTAGATCACTTGCTGCTCCTGTAGAAAATTTGTGTTTAGGTCCCAACACCCACATGATAGCTCAAAACTACCTGTGGTTCAATTTCCAAGTGATTCTTTGCCATCTTCTGACCCCTGAGAACACCAAACACACATATAGTGCTCATACACACACACACACACACACACACACACACACACACACACACACACACACACACACACCACACATACACACACACGTTTCATCTCCCTATGGACAGCAGACAGAGCTGTAGACAATGGAAAGATCTTCATGTTTATTTATTCTACACAATCTCCACATACCTCTGGTTCTGTGACTCCATCTTGAGCTCCAAAGGCCCTCAAACATGCATGGAGGAAAAAACAGGTGCTTCCAACAGATAAGAGAGTTGACAATATCAGAGAACCCAAGTCTTAAATCTCCCCCCGCTTTTTTTTTTTTTTACTGTATGCATGACAAAATGTAGAAACAGTCACAGGTTTGAGTTTAAACTGATCAACCTCTTGCAAGTTGGTTTTCAAAATCACTAGGTATATGGAAGCACACTGGTAAGCCGTACCTCTTTCCCCTTCCTGTGTTCTAGCCTTACTTCACACAACACATGATAAAGAACCCCATGCCACTCTCATTTTCTGTACATATAACAGTATAGTGACCTGGGGTTATATTCCTCACAGCTAGAAGTGCAAAATAGCAAAGCACCAAGCCCTATTCATCCTGTGTTTCCAACACCTAGCCAGACACTGATGCGAACTACAATCTCTACTTTATTGCATAAACTTTTCCTGGGGAGATGGTAACAAACACCTTGGCTCTGTGACAGGTGTCACATCACTCATCCAAATGGCAAAATTGAATGACAATGTTTGGAAGGTTGGGGGTAAACTGTGCAAACATGTGCAATGTGTTTGTCCTCTCCTCCCAGGGCATGAGATGAGAGAGGTTGTACTAGACTCCCAGGGCTGGTCTCTAACCTCTTCATTTCACTCCAGTTGCTCTGCAGCACAAAATTCAGTCACTCATGCATGCCAGTTAGGAAAGCTCAGCTTCTATAATAAACTGACCGATGCATCTAATGGCTTGTGTTAACAGATGCCAAGGTCCTGCTGGAGTCAGGTAACATGATGCTGCTTAGTCTGTTTTATTAGCGGATTTATGCACTGGTTCAGGACCCTTGGTTTTTGCTTTCTGGGCATTTTTTGTCCTCTTGTTCAGTGATTCCTAAAATAGAGCTTCACTGGAATTTTCCCAGAGGCTTGTGAGAATACATGTGGCTTGTCCACTCCAGAGTGTAGTGTTCAGTAGGTCAGCAGTGGGGTCCAAGCTTCTGTTCATCTGGTAGACCAGAAAGATACTGATATGTAGGTTGGAGGCCATACTTCCAAGAGCCACTGCCTGAGCCACATCAAGAACCACAGACATCAGAGAAGAATGTGAGGGTATGAAGGGACACACATCTTATTGGACTTTGAGGTCCAGATTAGTGTCACTCAAATGCCTGTCCACCACTCAGAGCTAGTCACATGATCACTGGGTAGAAACCAAAGCACAACTGTGTACCTTTATCACTAGGCATCATGAAGAAAAGACAATGGTGTGGGCACTGGTACAAGTGGACCATCTCTATTACATGCAGTTGTCCTTGCCCAGAACAGGCCATCTGTCCAAAGAGTCCTATCAATCATGTTCCCTTTACCTGGGTCCTATTAATGTTTGCTTTTTGCACATTGACACTGAAGGTGGAGACTGTAATTCCTCCTCTTATCACTTTTCACCTCAGCCTTAGGTAGCCAGAAAGGCTACACTGAAGAAGGTAGGGGTATGCTGCTGAGAACCCCAACAAAGAAGACCCATCTACTTGGGAGAGCAGGAATAATGAGCTGCTCATGTAAAGAAGGGTGGAATCTCTACTGGCCTAAAACTCTACATTCTAATACTGTTTAACTCTGAGACACCATGGTACTCAGGCTACTGTGACAATGTGCTACAGGCCTAAGGGTTTCGATGATAGGCACCTCTATCTCTGGACCTTGGTAATCCAAAGTCAAAGTATCTATAAGCCTGGCTCCTCATAGAGCCTGCCTCTTGGGCATGGTGGTGGAGACTTCTGCATCCTCAATGGTCTCACTTGGTATGTGTCTCTCTCCCAACTACCTCTTTTTTTTTTTAATAAGAACAAACAGCTATATCCAGCCATTCAACACTGCAACACAATGAACCTCTGCAGAATCACATCTGCATAGCCTTTCTTGATAACCATAATTGCACTATAGAAAAAGAATTACATACAAACATGTTTCAAGTAGGTTTACTACTTTACATTCATAGTTATCCCTGGCCCAATGTTATGAGCCATAGGTCAGACAGGCCTGAATTGTTAGAATCCAGGCTGATGATTATTTAATGTAGTCACTGCTGCAAAGATCCTGCCTCTGAATACAGTCATGTAAGAAGGTCCAGCGTGAGGGCTTCCTCATAGAACATCTGCAGAGCCCAGGCTAGCCCATGGCTCTTACCATATGATGTGGTTTTAATTCCCTGAGTCATTTACTTTCTCTAGCAACATATGCTTATTGTGACTGATACTTTAGTCTCAGTTGCTAATGTCTTTGATTCTCAAAAATAATTCTTGTGTTCCATTTGTTCGGGAAAGGCTGTCTCTAGGCATATAAGTGAGGCTACCTCTTTATAACCATTAAGCCAAGACTTCCTCAAATCCTGACCAGATCCTTGCTGCCAGTAGCCCTTAAGTTTCATGCCTATATGGAAGAAACCTCTGTACTGACAGTCCACTGACAGCTTCCAAAGCCAAGCTCTGAGGATTCTGACATTATGAAACTCAGAAATCCTGTGGAACTCGTATACACATCTCTTCCTCCAGATATAAGACATAAAATCTCCTGTATTCAGCTAGCTCTAAACTACCCAATGGCCTCCTTGGAATGTAAAGTTAAGTAGGGAGACACAGGACCTGGCAAGTGATTTAATGCTGGTGCCTCCAGTCTCTGCTGGCCAGAGTAAGAATATCTAAATGAAGAAGCCAAGAAAATGACAAGGCATGACTGTCCCAGGGCCCTCCCTCCCTGCATTATTCCATCTTCACTGGGAACAGTGAGCACCTCTTTAAAATTCAGCATCAGGCCTCATTTACATTTGAGAGCAAATTACTTCAATCATGAAATTTTCTTCATCTGTGCAACGTGGCTGCTTTGCAAGAACCGACTGTTCTGGACAGTGATGGAAAGAAGGCTGGAGTCCATTTGGACTTGAGGTCTTAGACCCAAACAAGGCAGCTTGACTTCAGAATTGCAGGTAAGCTGTTGGGTAAAGGAGAACTCAGAAGCATGTTGTGAGTGTATTCAACTTCGGTATCTACATCCTGAATTCTATCTCCACTGATTCAGCCATCACAGGTAGATGATGGGGTGGATTGCTTATTGTGATTCTCAAAACAACAGGGGGTTTGCTTTTGTTTTTAACAGGGTATCTGCATTATAGTAGGTATTATAATGAGCCTTGAGATGGTTATGATATACAGTATAGAAGATGTGTCTCTGTTCTGGGAAAAATAGAAGGAATTAGATTTTGGGTGGGTCTAGAAGCAATCCTCACAGAGAAGACAGTCTTCTGATATCTTGCTTGAAAACTCTCAGAAAAGTGGTGCAGTCCTGAAATGTCCTCTGTAATCTTTAGGGGTTTCTATCAAAGGGTCAAGATAATGTTCATCTCAGCAGATCTTGAAATAGAATCATTCTCTAAGTCTAGGGCAGCCACCTGGCCATCTCTCTGGTTGATCCAGGATACCCTGGCTCAATAACCATTGTGTCTTATGCAGGGGGGGGGGGTGATGGCTGTTCCCCCAGCCCAGAATCTTGGAACTCCAAGGAATTTTCTCAGAAGATTCACCTGGAGTCAGAGGAGAACATGATGGTGAATTGAGAAGATAATGAGTGTAGAATACTGACTGTGGCCTTGAGTCCCCAGAGTGACACTCTGGGCAAAGCCAACATCATTCCATCTACATGGTTCACCTCCTTGGTTTTCTACCTTGTCCTTGTGGAGAGAGTGGCAGTGAAGATTATACATTCCTATCCTCTGGTGGTTGGATTAAAAGGATGAAATCTTATTTTTAAGAAGTACAGAATACAGAGCTGGAGAGATGGCTCAATGGTTAAAGGCACTGACTGCTCTTCCAGAGGTCCTGAATTCAATTCCAAGCAACCACATGGTGGCTCACAACCATCTGTAATGGGATCTAATGTCTCTTCTGGTGTGTCTGAAGACAGCTACTGTGTCTTCACTCATAAATAAATAATTTAGTTTTTAAAAAGAAGTACAGAATACTGACTGGGGCTGCAGAGATGGCTCAGTGGTTGGGCACTGGATGCATTTGCAGAGGACGTGGATTTGATAGCCAGTACCTACCTGGTATTCACAATTGTTGTTAACTACAGTCCAAGGGGATTTGACACCATCTTTTGGCCTCCTTGGGCACTTCACATATGTGGTATGTAAATATACATATAGGTGAAACTCCCATACACATAAAAATGATAAAGTACAAACAGTTAATATCTATCTACATGGACATGTAACACTCTCCCTCCTTCTAGAATGTCATCAGCTCTTTGGCCCTGCACATGCCCTGGGATTTATCTTTTATGCCAAAGCAGCTAAACAGTAGTTTTCAGAGCCCAGTGTCACAAATTCTCAGCCTTATCCACAGGGTTACTTGAAATGCGTATCTCAGCCTCTGGTATATACAGCATCACAAAAACTGATTTAACAAGCCCAAACAGCTGAATCAGAATCTCAGCCATTAGGACCCAGACCCAGTCCTTTATATTTAGAAATCCCCTTTGTGATCACATTACATGAACTTTTTTTGGATAAGGAGAGGGGGAAGGGAGATAGACAAACACCTGCTTGTCCCCTCCTCCCTAGATAGAGCACTAAGGAAAAACTAGTGTCCAATTCTACTGAATTCCAACTTGGCAGCCAATGAGCTTATTGGGTTTGCTTACAGAGCATGAGTAGGAAGGAGTTTCCCTACAGGAGCATGTATGACCCCGAAGCAGTCATAACATCAGAAATACTCAACTAGTTTGGATAACGGCTTTCTCCTAACCCCACAGAGGGAGTCACTCTTCAGTTATTCTTTAACACTACATAGTTCCACCATGACTCCTAAGAGAGGCCAAATACCTATTTATGCAGCCTATGTGAGTGTTACATAATGGTTTCTTCCTAAATAGAAATACTCCATCCTACAAAGAAACTCTTTAATACAGAATGACTGAAAATAGTTTCAGAAAGTCCCTGAAACTGACCAGACTTACTAGCCTCCTCCTTCTCCAAGTAATTAATAAAGCAGCTAAGAATCCCTCTTCGACAAGCTGCAAAGAAGACTATAAGACAAGACAATCTTCCTGGAAGAAGCAGAAACCAGCTGAGCTGCCTATAATAGGTTTAGACAAACTGAGTCACTTAGAGCACTCTCCAATCTGCTGAGATGCCTATAGGCTGTGAAGTAGTGCTCTGGATTCCTAGCTTTTTGAGCTGTCTCCTATGCTGAGATGGACTTTGGTACAGCAGGTGTCTTTGAGTCATTTCTGCTCCTGAAAGTGACCCTTACCCAGATTTCTATAAGTGACTTCAATTAAACTTGTTGTACTTTAGTCTGTTGTGGGCTTCCTATCTAGGATGATTAGATATGCATTTTACATCTCTCTTGGAACAATGTGGGAGAGATGTGGTGGAAACAGTAGAGAGGAGATAAGTAAAAGGTGCTGGGAATATTAATTAACCAAAGTAGAAGAAATTCAACTACTATTACTCCTGATACAAAAATTACCTCAGAAGAACAAAAGTCAACATAACATAAGGTTGAACCTTCATATCCTTGGATTCTGCATTGATGGATTCAACCAATATGGATCAAAATGTTTATTAAATATTAGTATCTATTGAACATACATAGACTTTTCTCTCTATTAATCCCTACACACAGCTTACACAGCTCTGACCTAAGATTGGGTGTTAAAGCTGTTAAGTCATCTAGAAATGATTTCTGAAATATCTAGAAGGAAGTATAAGATCATCTAAAAACACTATTCTTGTATATAGAAGGCACCTGTGAATTAGGAGTCCTGAATATAATTCTTGGCAGATACTGAGGACCACCTAACTATATTTAAATTCCAATTCAATTCTCTAGTGGGATTTGATTTCTTAAGGCGAAAATACAAGTTGAAAAACTGTAAGATTATTCAAGGATCACCTATTCGCCAAGAAATGTTGGCAACAAGTGAGTAGTATTTAAAACATCTATAGTACACAACTAGCAATAGATTAACATAGAATTATATTCTGTTTTTTCAAAGAGAGAAATAGTAAAAGTGACCACATAATCACTGAATGGTGTAAAGACACTGGGAGACATTTCACAAGATAGAGAAATGAAATATCCACACAAATGTGTCTCCTGAATTAAAGGGAAATGAAGGTGGGTGTTGAAAAGTGCACCTCTTTGTACACTGATTTGGTAAAAATTAGAAAGCTGGATGGTATCAAATGCTGAGCAAGATATAAACAATTAGAATGGAAATATTTGGCTACTGGATGTGGAGCAAACACTCCTCAAAATGAGCAAAACTCAGGAGCTATGGAAAGCCCATCTATCTATCTATCTATCTATCTATCTATCTATCTATCTATCTATCTATCTATCTATCTATCTTCTGTCTATCTATCATCTATCATCCATCTGTCTACCATTGACCTACCTATTAACTATCTACCTATCAATCATCTACCTATCATTCACTGTCTACCTATCAATCATCCATCTAGATATGCCTACCTATAAATAATCTATCTATATCTATCTGCCATCTATCAAATTTCATCTATCATCTCTATCTACCCATTCAAACATCTATCATCTATCATCTATCTATCATCTACCTATCTAATCTACCTTTCATCTATCAATTGTCTTCTATGTATGTATCTACAATCTACCTACTTATCTACCAAGTGTTAACAACACTTTTTGTTTTTAACTCACTAGACTCCCCTTTTCCTTAGACTTTCCCACAAGCATATACACATCAGAGATGTTTGTCTTATCACCCATCACCTATTCCCTTTGCTTCCCCGTCTCTTTAAGCCTCCTGTTCTCTGCTCCTGTATCCCCTGCCTGCCCAAGGAGCAGTGTTTGGAGCTAAGTCGTGCAGACTCCTCCGACCTGCATCTACCTGCTTCTCTGCACTCTTCAGCAATCCTTTTACACCATCTGTGGTTTCCATGTCCATGCAGAGTTTCTCTTTGGAATAGTGTACTCTCTTCTATGCTGACTCTTCTCATTCACTTCAGCACACAGAGGAAGCTTTTTATCATCCACATTACAAGAAATCCCTAGTACCTGACCATAAGGGAACGTGTGCTCCTACCTGCTGCCATCAATTTACTCTAAAGCAGTGGTTCTCAACCTTCCTAATGCTAATACCCTTTAATACAGTTCCTCATGTTGTGGTGACCCCCAACCATAACATTAATTTGTTGCTACTTCACAATTAATTTTCTACAGCTATGAATTGCAATGTAAATATCTGATATGTAGAATGGTTGGTACATGAGCTCCAAGGAAGTCTCCGCCCACAGGTTGAGAACTACTGCTCTAGAAGGTGCTTCAGTGGTCTGGAGCTGCCATGAAGAATATCTGACACTAAAACAGGGTCTGGCTTCCCTAAGGTAGACAGAAGGGAGTTTAGATTGCCTACCAGTACACTCCATGCTATTTAACAAATATGCATTGAATAGATGAAGTAGCAAAGCCAAACAAAAGAAAACATTGCTCAAATCTTCAAAGCTGTAGGGTGGCTCCACCCATGTCTACTCAGCTAGCTACTTTCTTGCACTGTGAGCCCTCAACACTAAGGAAACAGCACGCATTAGGGAGAGCCAAACAGTGGATGAGGATGCATCTTGTCATTTCTACTGAGTGTGGGGTGCTTGGTGAGCTTACTGTTTTGTTTAGTTAATCTCTATTTGGGGAAACTCTCAAAGATCAGTCATCCAATTTTCATATGCAGGGGCATTGCCTCTAGGGACTAAATAACCTTGGTCTAGGAAACTCTGGTCACACATGGCCAGCCTACTGTGGTATCACTAAATAAAGATCCTTAAAACCCCAGAGGGGCCAAAGTGATCGAATGAGGTTCATGTCAATAGAAACATCAGAAGCAAAGGAGAAACAAAGATTCTTCACCATGGGAGGAGGGATGCTTCTCTATGTGAAGATGGAGAGAGACTTGGATCCCAGGGGTAAAAGCCAGACATCACACAAAGAGTTATACAAAATTTAAGCTACACACTAATCCATTTCTTGGTCTACAGATAGACAAATCCATTTAAAAACTAACTGAGTTGTTAGGTGCAAAGTCTATCTAAGTAGCCTCAGTTAGCTCTTCACACTAATGGCAGCGATTGCATTTAAACAACTTTAGATGAGGTCTGGGATGTTCTACTTAACTCCACTTTTTCATTGTGAAACCTGTGGTTTAAATCATCCTAACAGGCAGCATACAGCACATACACACACCAAGGGCATGGGGAACATCAGAAGGTACAAAGGAGAAACTGGAGTTTTGGAGAAAGCAGAGGCAGATGGAAGCCAGGCTGCACTTGAAATAGAGCTGGCCCTGGTCGCTGTCCATGGTCTCTGGCTCTGCAGATGTTGAGACTGACCCTTCCTTTCCATCCCTCCCTATTTCCAATTTCCACCTGCAAATCAGGGGCCTGTGCAAGTGTCGATGTTCTGTCTATGTGAGCACAGAAACATTGAACAGGACAGAGACACACAAGTCGGAATGAACTGTGGTGGGTTTTTCTACCCTCCCTGAGATCAACTTCCATCACTGTTTCCTGCCCCTCACACAGACCCTCAGAAACATCCTGATTCATTCTTGTGTTGATTCCCACACACAGGACCTTTTCGGGACCACAAGAGCAAGTTTCTAACCAACCCATGCTAGCCAATAATCCTCAGAAAACACACAAAACTGGGGCCATAATCAAAGCATATTAATTACAGCTTCCCCAGAACACTCTGACTTGGATGCTTATATGAAAACAAGTAAACTTGAAATGTAATGTGAAGAACACAGGCAAAGACAGAAGCCAGTGCTCAGAAGTCCCTGTCAAGTGGTCACTACTGTGCACAATGGAGGCTGAGGTGCCCAGGGCACTGAAAGCCTGAGTAAAAGCATGTCTACACATCTGCTAGAGGATCTCATGAGTGCAGTGTGAATTGCTCACTCCTGCCAGTTATGGGTAAAGCTATCCTCAGAAACCAGTCTCAGGTGAGTCCCAGCTTCCAGAGAGGTCTAGGATAGTGCCTTGCTACTTCACAGCTGGAATTCAGACAGCCTCCAGGGGATGGAATTCAGTGGACATTGGAGAGCACCTGTGCATCTGCTAGAATGAAGAGTCCACAAATCCTGCAGCTCTAGCTCAAGGGATAGGACCCAGGAAAGTGAATATGTGTGCATGCTTTGACTCTTCTGAGCATACAAATGTCCCTCAGATGCAGAGGGAGATTGTTTACAGCACACGGCTCCAATCTCTTCCAGTCCCTCTAAGTGTACAGTGTGATGCTGTCCCCCAACCCAGGAATGTGGGGGTGGACTTAGAAGTTTCTTCAGCCAGTGAGATATTAGTAAAAGGCAGTGAAGTAGAGACTTAGGCTTCTGCCTTGGGGTTACAGCATGTATGTTAAGGCTGAGCAGAGCCCCCTTCCCCCAAAGAGCTGAGACACATGGCACTAGGCAACCTTTCAGAACTGACAAGCAATACCAGAAGAGCTCCCTGGCTGGCCCACAGAACCATTAGAAATACTAAGAGCCCATCTCTTAGGTCATTCTTAGGTTTGGCACAGTTTCCTTCATAGTAAGTTCCACGATGGCTCTTGTAAATTTTATAGAGACTATACTCTCTTGTCTCAGAATCAGGCCCATTACTATTGCTTCATTCCTCCCTCCCACACTAGACACTGTGCCCTGTGCTCAACCTGGTCACCAACCCCCAAATACATCGTCTGTCTCCAGATTATACCATAGTGGGTAGAATTGTATTCCTTGAGAAGCTAAGTTCAACCTAATCTCTTGTCCTTTGAAGTGTGACCTGAGGGGAATATGAGTTTTTATGTATTAACTAAATAGTCTTGTACTAAGGTCAAATCTAAGTGGATCAAGGAACTTCACATAAAACCAGAGACACTGAAACTTATAGAGGAGAAAGTGGGGAAAAGCCTTGAAGATATGGGCACAGGGGAAAAATTCCTGAACAGAACAGCAATGGCTTGTGCTGTAAGATCGAGAATTGACAAATGGGACCTAATGAAACTCCAAAGTTTCTGCAAGGCAAAAGACACCATCAATAAGACAAAAAGACCACCAACAGATTGGGAAAGGATCTTTACCTATCCTAAATCAGATAGGGGACTAATATCCAACATATATAAAGAACTCAAGAAGGTGGACTCCAGAAAATCAAATAACCCCATTAAAAAATGGGGCTCAGAACTGAACAAAGAATTCTCACCTGAGGAATACCGAATGGCAGAGAAGCACCTGAAAAAATGTTCAACATCCTTAATCATCAGGGAAATGCAAATCAAAACAACCCTGAGATTCCACCTCACACCAGTCAGAATGGCTAAGATCAAAAATTCAGGTGACAGCAGATGCTGGCGTGGATGTGGAGAAAGAGGAACACTCCTCCATTGTTGGTGGGATTGCAGGCTTGTACAACTACTCTGGAAATCAGTCTGGCGGTTCCTCAGAAAATTGGACATAGTACTACCGGAGGATCCAGCAATACCTCTCCTGAGCATATATCCAGAAGATGCCCCAACTGGTAAGAAGGACACATGCTCCACTATGTTCATAGCAGCCTTATTTATAATAGCCAGACGCTGGAAAGAACCCAGATGCCCCTCAACAGAGGAATGGATACAGAAAATGTGGTACATCTACACAATGGAGTACTACTCAGCTATTAAAAAGAATGAATTTATGAAATTCCTAGCCAAATGGATGGACCTGGAGGGCATCATCCTGAGTGAGGTAACACATTCACAAAGGAACTCACACAATATGTACTCACTGATAAGTGGATATTAGCCCAAAACCTAGGATACCCAAGATATAAGATACAATTTCCTAAACACATGAAACTCAAGAAAAATGAAGACTGAAGTGTGGACACTATGCCCCTTCTTAGAATTGGGAACAAAACACCCATGGAAGGAGTTACAGAGACAAAGTTTGGAGCTGAGATGAAAGGATGGACCATGTAGAGACTGCCATATCCAGGGATATGGATATATTATATATATATATATTATATCCATATTATATATATATATATATAATATCCATATATATCCATATATATATATATAATATCCATATATATCCATATATATATAATATATATCCATATATATATAATATATCCTTATATATATATATATATATATATATATATATATATATATATATATGGGATATGGATATAATATATTATATATATTATATCCATAATCAGCATCCAAACGCTGACACCATTGCATACACTAGCAAGATTTTATCGAAAGGACCCAGAGGTAGCTGTCTCTTGTGAGACTATGCCGGGGCCTAGCAAACACAGAATTGGATGCTCACAGTCAGCTAATGGATGGATCACAGGGCTCCCAATGGAGGAGCTAGAGAAAGTACCCAAGGAGCTAAAGGGATCTGCAACTAATGGATGGATCACAGTCAGCTAATGGATGGATCACAGGGCTCCCAATGGAGGAGCTAGAGAAAGTACCCAAGGAGCTAAAGGGATCTGCAACCCTATAGGTGGAACAACATTATGAACTAACCAGTACCCTGGAGCTCTTGACTCTAGCTGCATATGTATCAAAAGATGGCCTAGTCGGCCATCACTGGAAAGAGAGGCCCATTGGACACGCAAACTTTATATGCCCCAGTACAGGGGAACGCCAGGGCCAAAAAGGGGGAGTGGGTGGGTAGGGGAGTGGGGGTGGGTGGCTATGGGGGACTTTTGGTATAGCATTGGAAATGTAAATGAGCTAAATACCTAATAAAAAATGGAAGAGAAAAAAAAAAAAAAAAAAGAAGGGCCCTAATTCTGATAGGTGGCCCTATCTAAAGAGGGTGATGTTGAAAAAGACAGGAAGGCAAAGGTAGATACAGGAAGTGCTGTGATATGGCAGTTACATAGCACATATGCACACAGAGCCATCGAATCGCAAAGATTCTACAATGGCTTCAGAGGGACCTAAGCCTGCCAACACTTTAGACTCCAGAAGTGTGACACTGAACAGTTCTTTCAAATCAGCCCAGCTGTGTCACCCTGAAATTGCTGCTTAAGAAAAGTTAAATACATAAATTCTAGTAGACACAGGACAGGGGACTGGCAAAGAATAATCACAAAACAAAAGAAACATATTATAACAAACAGGAGGTGCAGTGAAGTCTGGTGAACTTGAGTGGATAACTAGAGTTACTTTTAAAGGTACTCTTGGCTCTGTAGTCAGCTGTCTGGGTGAGGATAAGGGAGCCTGTGCTCACATCCCTTGAGGGTGCTGACTCAGCTCCTCCATTAGGGGACTTTACTGGCCTCACTCCCAGTTAAAACATGCCCACGGCAAGAAAAACAGGTAGTATGTATGTTTGTTTGTATGTGTATGTGTGTGTGTATATGCATATATGTATGTATGTATGTATGTATATATATACACATATATATATATACATACATATATATATGCATTTGCCTGTGTGTCCTACTGAGGTTACTATTGCTCTGATGAAACATCATGACCAAAGCAACTTGGGGAAGAAAGAGTCTATTTGGCTTACACTTCTATATCACTGTTCATCACTGAAGGAAATTAGGACAGGAACTCAAACGGGGCAAGAACCTGGAGGCAGGAACTGATACAGATTCCACAGAGGGGTGCTGCTTACTTGCTTGCTCCTGTGGCTTAGTCAGCCTGTTTTCTTATAGAACCAGCAGCCCAGGTGTTGCCCCACCCACAGTGGGCTGGGCCCTCACCATAGATCACTGTTTGTTAAAATGACCTACATGCTTGCTTACAGCCCCAGCTTGTGAAGGTATCTTAACTGGCATTCCCTCCTCTCAGATGAATTTAACTTGTGTCAGGTTGACACAAAATTAGCACAGTTGACCCCTTATTAACTTGACCCACAAACACATCGTTGCAAAGCCACAACCTTTCCTTCCTTGTTCATCTCCAGGATTACACATTTATAAAATTAAAAATAAATAAATAAATACTTTCTTATTTCAAGAGGGAAGACCAGGGCATATTCACAGTCAAATCAAAGCAAATTCAAACTCCAATAGTGTAAATCATTCCATATCTAATATTTGAGATTCACTCACCAACATCTGGGCTCCCCCAATAGATCTGAGTCACTTCAACAGATCAAGTCTCTGTAGTGCACACAGCTTGTCTCCTAGCCGGAAGCTAGTGCCACTTTATGGCCACTGCTGTTCCTGGCAGTTGTCCCATAGCACTGGCATCCCCAAAATGCTGGGGTCTTCTGCTACAATCTGGCAGCACTTTCACCAAGACTCTCTCCTTGGCTCTCTTCATGGTGCAAAGCCTCAACTTTCTCCATGATTCCCTTCATACCTTTAAAACCAGTACCATGTGGGAAATGCTTATACGTGTCCAAGCTTTGCTGCCAGGACAAGGTACAACCCTGGCCATCTCTAAACCCAGCTTGCATGAACTGACTCATCTGAGGAAATCCTGGAAGATTTCACCTTAATGATGCTTGTATCTTCAACAACCAATTTCTCAGCTCCAGAAGGCCAGTATCAATTGCTCCACTAAAACAAAAGGTTTTACTTCAGTCGTTCCGGTCTCTTGTTAATCACAGCTGACTCTTCAGTCCCAGCTGACCAGAACCACAGATTCTTAATTCAAAACAGCGAATGGCCCTGATAGACCCACGAAGGGATTCTCAAACTTCCATCTGAAACTTCATAAGCCAGGCCTCTATTGTCTGCATTGATCTCAACATTCTTGTCCTCTAAGCTCCCACAGAACAGCTCACCAAGCTTCAAACATGACATGGCTTTGCTTGCCCAAAATTTGAAAATTCTGCCACAATCCCCTCAAAAACATTATGGTTAGATCTGCTACAGCAATATCCCACTATCCTGGAACCAATTCCTGCCCTAGTCTGAATTACTATTGCTGTGATAAAAGACCAAGAACAAAGCAACTTGGGGAGGAAAGGGTTTGATTGACTTATACCTCCACATCACTGCTTGTCACTGAAGGAAATCATAACAGGAACTCAAGCAGGGCAAGAACCTGAAGGAGGAGCTGATGCAGAGGTCATGGAGAGGTGCTGCTTACTGGCTTGTTCGGCATGCTGTGTTACAGAAACCAGGACTACCAGCCCAAGAGCTGCCCAACCCACAGTGGGATGTACCCTCTCCCATCAATCACCAATTAAGAAAATGATCTACAGGCATACCTACAGCCCTATCTTATGGAATCATTTTTCTCAATTGAGGTGCCCTTCTCCCAGATGACTTTAGCTAGCTTATGTTGTGGCCATAAAACTATCCAGCACAATGTATGTATGTGCTTTTGTGTGGGTATGAAGCATAACCAAGCATGTAAAAACAAGACTATAATATCGGATACTGTTCTTTAGACACTTTAGACATAGAGTGTTTTTGAGACAGGGCCTCTTAACAGCCTGGAACTCACTAAGTTGGCAGTGTAGTGAGCCCCATGAACCTGCCTTTCTCTGCTTCCCCAGCATGTAGCACCATAGGACTAAACCCAGATTGAGCACCTCAGAGACTGAGCCATCTCCACAGCCCCAACTGGGTTTCACAGTAGAGTCTGGTGAGAAGGCTGTGACTAACAGATGACAAACCATTACAGGAAGATTTCAAGAATATTTAGCCCTTTCTCTGACCCACAAGAAACATTTATCCAGTAAACAAATAATCACATAGTTGTGGAGGCTGCTGATATCCTTCTATGACTGTATGACCTCCCACACAGGTCTTATCCCCAGGGTTAGCTGTTGAGGCTGGAAGCCCAGAGCTCAGAAGACGAGCTTGGAGATTTGGTAGCCATGGCTGTGGCCCAAGGCTCTTGAGTTTGCTCTATATCCTTCCTCTTCACCCCTCTATGAGCTTGGCTGGGAGAGCTCACTCATAACATGGTGGTACTCTATGCTTCAGCATTCCCTTCCTCCACACTTCTTTCCCTCTCAGTGCCACAGAGCCACAAAAAACCTTAGCCATGCTGTCTGTCCACAGTAAGACTTCTGAAGAACAAAGGTGGTGGATGGTATTTCCACCTCTCTTCCCTAAGAGATGGGAGATAACCTCTTATGTCAGCCAGCCCTTGCAGCCATCATGTTCCCAATACCACAGGGTTGTTCCCATTTTCAGATAACGAAACCAAAGATGAGATGGGTATTTTGACTTGGGCACAATTCTAGAATGCCTCTTACCCCAGAGACTCTGCCTCTTTCCACCACACTTAGAAAGCCTGCCACCCCTGAACCTGGAAAGTGTGATTTACCAATAGCTACATTTAACAGTCAAGGACAGAGATGGGACCTCAGCTGGAAAGCATTGCAACCAAACACTGACCACTGCCCTGCTTTTATGTCCTACCTCCTAGGGAGTTAGATGTCCATCAGATACATGGTCAGCCTATCTTTCCATCTTCCAACCTGAATATCCACTTTACATAGAACACTGATTCCAAGAATCACTGTGTTATACCTGGGACATGTGTGTGTGTGTGTGTGTGTGTGTGTGTGTGTGTGTGTGTGATAGTGCAGCTGTGGGCTGAGCTTCTCAGAGGCTGAAAGAGCTTCCAGAAACCCTAGATTCCCACATCTCAGCTCTTCCTCCTTCTTCCCTGAGGATGCTGGCATCATTGTACAATTTCTACCCACAGCACTTCAATGCCTCCAACCCCCACCTGGGAGCTCCATGGGATCAACAGCCTGGCATCTGAGTCACTAGAACCTTGGCAAGGGGCCTAGACATTGCTAGTGAGCTACTCCAGGACAAGCCTAAGCTGCATCATTCTGTGTCTAAGCCTCAGGAGGAATCTATCATCCCTGGTCCTGCCTTATCGGAAGCATGCAGTAAGGCTAAGTTGAAGACAGCTCCGGGTAGTTTCACTACCTCAGCTTGCTACCTGCATTGTTTCACATAGCTGCTGCAAAGATTCACCACAGACGTACTTGCTTAATAACAGACCAAATGTATAATCTTGTAACTGCATAAGTCAAAGGTCAAACGTCTTGGCAGGGATGCATGCCTACTGGAGACTGCAGGTGAGAGTGTCCTCATTTTTCCACTTTATAGAAGCTGCTGAATTCCTTGGCTTACTGCTTCCTTCTCCAACTTCAAAGCCAGCAGCCCAACAGAACTCTCAAATAAATCAATCCCATGTACAACTAGACTTGGACTTCCCCAGCATGATTAAGTTTTTCATGGGCAAACCACATAGTTTTTGGGCTTGGTTGCATTAGCCATTAAACCAATAAAAACAGAAAAGTTCTATATTTGAGTAAGAGAAATCAAACTTGTTAGAAAGTTTATGTGGCTCGCAGCATTAGCTAGCACTTTTTGAGAGGCAGGGGCATGGGTGCAGGGTCGTCACTCAAGTTCAATTTCCTAACTAACCTGGGTGTCACAAAGGTTGTGTGCACATCTCTCCCAAGGGAGCCATGGACACAGCTGAGGCAGTTCCCTAGGCTTCTGCCTTCCCACAGAGCTAGCCTAGAGGAGAGCTGCAGAATAGCCTGGCCAGGGCCAGTCTCTGGTGTCCCCTCCTGCCCACTTTTCCCCACCCTCATCTTCCTCCTTCTCTTTAATTGAATAGAAACAAAACCCCGACATACAAACAATAACAACAACTACTCTGTTATCTAGAGAAGGCTCAGTGTAAGTATTGAAATTCAGGCCCTCAGAGCACACATAAATGCCACATGGACATGGTGACATACCTGCAGCACCAGCACTCTCATTAAGAAAGTGAACACAGAGTAACACTTGAGCAACCAACTAGGTACCCCAGACATTTCAGTGGGCTCTGGACTCAAGTGAGAAGTGTTGCCTCGACATATAAGATGAAGATCAATGAAGGATGACTCTGACATCAGCATTGGCTCTGCACAGGAATATATGCTCATTTGCATGCACACACATACACACAAACATACAGGTAAATACCACGCACACCACACACATAGAAACACCTTTTAAAAGGTCACTTTGTTTCCTTGAGAAATAAATTGGAGGCATCAGAGCAGCTGTGGAGTGGTATCTTTGAGCCAATCATGCTTGTAGACAGGATACCTCAAGACCACCCCAGACACCTCCCAAGATTTGCAGGATGGCATTTTCCCAGAACAAATTAGTTCAGGACATTTTGCAAGGAATGGGGCAATTGTCTGCTGGAGATCACAATAAAATAGATGTTTGTCTTAATTTCCAAGCCATCGACCCCCAGACTCTCAGTGTCTTCTATTAAAGGCCACAATGGCCCTCCTTCATGATGCTAATCTATACTCTGATTCCTTCTCTAGACAGGCCTCAGTGCTCCTCTTACCTACTGCTGATCAATTGCAGGGAAATGATGGGCCTGTATCTATGCTGTACTAATTAGGGAGCGCATCATTTACTCAGCCTGGCAGACTGGGCCCTCCTCCTCCCCGCCATCACAAGCCCTCAGAGGCAGGCAGCGGATTCACTCTGTGACAGCTGGCAAGCCAGCCTCTGGGAATAAAACATTTTAGCACTTCATAAATTTCTAACAAGGTTTCAAATTGCCGCCATTTCCCTTCTCCCAGCTCCATCAACTAGCAAAGGGGTGGGGATAGAGACTAATTAAATCTACAGGGGGAACGTTCAACCAGTAGCATGGCTACTTATTAAAAATAATGAACTGTTAGGACCAACCTGCAAAGTGAGTTGAAATTCTCCCTGTGGCCCCTACATATAGAAATACAAAACACGGCCTCTGACCGTGTGCTTTTGACATGAAGCTTAGAGATGCCAGAGAACACAATGCTGACAGAGTCGTTGAGGGATGGCCTTCGCAAACCTAACAGAAGGTGACATGAAACTAGAATGCTGGGAGCAGCTAGGATGCTGAATAAAAACACAAGGTTGGCTCGTGATAAAATAGGTCATTTCAAATTCATTTCCTCCTATGATATTTTTACTGCAAACAATTGATTGTTTGTGGGTAGGCACCAAGCCAGAACAGCACAGTCCTCTAATTCCCAGGCAGAGAAATTTTCCAAGGTCTTTTTATGATTTTTATTTTATTTTATTTTTTGAGAATTTCATACATGAGTGCTGTATTCACATCATTTCTATCCCACAATCTCCCCCTCAAGTTCCCACTATGTCTCTACCACCTCCTTTTTTACTTCCTGACCAGTTCAGTTATACACACACATAACATATATACAAAACATATGCATATAAAACACATATATGTATATGTAATATGATCACTATCTATTACTTTGTAAAATTACCAGGCAGCAACAGCAGATAGCCCTGACCACTCCATGCTGTAATAGGAAGGCTGTTTGTTAGCAATAGAAAAGTGTGCCTGTAGCTGAAAGGGATTGCAACCCCATAGGAAGAACAACAATATCAACTAACTGGACCCCCCCAACCCCTGCCAGAGCTCCCAGAGACTAAATCACCAACCAAAGAATATACATGGAGGGACCCCATGGTTCCAGCCACAGATGTAGCAGAGGATTGCCTTATCTGGCATCAATGGGAGGGGAGGTCTTTGATTCTGTGGAGGCTTGTTGCCCCAGTGTAGGTGGATGCTAGGGTGGTGAGGTGAGAATTTGGGGGAGCACCCTCATAGAGGCAGTGGAAGAGGAAGGGAACAGGGAGCTTGCAGAGGAGAATCTGGAAAGGAGAACAACATTTGAAATGTTAACCAATAAAGAAGAAAGGAAGGGAGGAAGGAAGGAAGGAAGGAAGGAAGAGACATGAGCCCATGGACAGCACAGGTGAGCAGAGCACTGGATCACACAAAGACAACACACTAGAGGCATGGGGGAGGGGTGGCTGCAGACGATACAGAGATAAAAATCTTAATTTTCTACTGAGGAAGGCAGTATCCCTCTCTTTACTTATGTGTAGATAATCACAGACTGGGGTCTGAGTCTCACAAACTGAAGTCAAGGGCCCCAGGATGGGCTGGTCACATGAGCACATGAGCACTGAACCATGACACTGAGGACTCCCAGCTGTCATTCTGTTGCCAAATACTAAGCAGCCATGTCCTGCTCAGCTGCCACTGCTCTAAGGAAGATGCTCTGTGGCTCTGCACCTTTCTTTCTGGCTGTGCATGGCTGACCTCTGCAGTCCCAGATTCCTGTGAGGCCCTGCCCAGTGTGGCTAGGGATGAGGGTCAAGGTGCCAGATCTGCTCAATTAAACATTCCTTTAAATATCATCAGCATGACTGCCACTGAGAACAAAGTGTGCTAGAACGAGCATCTCGAAGCTGTTCCTGATTGAATGGCAGGTTGAAGTGATGTTCCCAATATTAATTGCAGCTTTGCTAATGTCTGGTTCTGGGCATCACAGCTAATTGACAATATGAATTGACGGCACTGCTCATGATGTCTTCTGTGACATTCAGGTCAGAACGCCAGTGATTTGCTAATTGGTACTTGGCTCATCTCGCCAGTGTGTATGTGTGTGTGTGTGTGTGTGTGTGTGTGTGTGTGTGTGTGTGTGTGTGTGTGTTTGTGTACACATGTCCATATGTGTGTGCCTATATATGTACATGTACCTGTGCGTACACATGCACCTGTGTATATATGTGTATATGTCTGCATGTGCACCTGTGTGTTCACTAAGGGATGAATTAAAGGGCCAAAAAAAAATCAAGCAGACTATTTTGATGAATTGGAAAACTATGTACTTATCAAACATTTTGAGGGCCTACAAAATGACTCAGCAAGCAAAGGTGCTTGCTGCTCCAGCCTGACATCCTGAGTCTGCCCCCTGAATCCACGTAAAGGTAGATGAAAAGAAACTATATGAAGTTGTTTTCTGATATCCATGCATGTGCCATGACTTGTGTATATTCACACTCATACACACATATTATATACCATAGTAAATAAACCACTTAGTTAGAAGAAAGAACATTGTGCTATTGAACATATTTTAGGAAAACATCTGAATTTATAACACAGCACAGGCCAGGGCATAACTAAAGGACATACAGTCATCTAACCTCACACCACATCACAGATTATTCCCTATCTCTAAGCCATGAGGCTGCAGTGTGATCAGTTTAAAAACAACACCGTGACACTCTTGCCTCACATTCTACAAACTCCCAAGGAGTCTTTTACACTCATCCCACACAATGCTTCCAATGGCTATTTCATCCCTTCTGCTAATGGCAACCCTTAGTCTTGCTTCCAGTGAGCCCTGCAGGGCATACCTGATGAGGTCAAGAGTGGTCCTGGCTGGTGTCTGAGTGTAACAAATAATCTTGCCTGAGCTTATTCTCAATAAGACACCAAGCCTATCCTGATGTTCCTGAGAGTGAGTGACTATCTGAAGGTTTCCCTAATATCCTTGGGGCCCCATCTACAGGAACTCTGTGTACTGGGTCACCCAGGGTAGAGTGGTTTCTAGACCAGAGCAGCTGCCAGGGAGCATGTCAACTGGAATCAGCAAGTTTGAACCAAAAGCAATTAGTTATTGGGAACTCAAGCTAAACCCTAGACTGTGGAGAGCCTTAGACAAAAGAGCCTGGGAATGAAGAAAGGAATGCCACCTTACTCTGGAAAGGAAGGCAAATGGAAGGATAGGAGCCTGCAGTTCACTCAACAGGGAAGTGCATCAAGTGTCCCAGACTGTAGTGTTAATGAGCAGTTAAAGACCTCTTTTGATGTCCGAATGAGTTTGTTTGGAGACCAAAAATTTAGAGCCTCCTATAATGGGTGCTGGGAATCTGTTCAAATTAGCACATATAAGCCTTGACCTTGGAGGCTTCCCACCATCCTTCCACTGTCGTTAATCTTTCTCACCCTACAGGAACACTCCAGATCAAAGAATGTCGTTCTCAGTCTTTGATAATCTGTTCTTCATGAGGTCTTCATAATGGCTTGATGTTCTGAGCTGGGTATTATATAAAAGAAGATGAGTCACATAGATGGTTCTTACAAAACGTGGGAGTCTGATGAGCAGCTCACAGATTACCTCAGCTAAACACCTGTCCTGCAGAGCTGCATTCATGGAACAGGGAGAGATGAAACTGGTGGTGCTTTCTGGTACCTACAGATGAGTGTGGCTTGCAACTCAAGAGCCCTTATGAAAAGCCAAATGCAAGTCAAGGCTCCTCTGGTCATTCCTCAGAGAGGAGCTTCTATCTGCCATCCTGGCCCCAAGTCATATCCAGTTGGAAAAACCATCACTTACTGAGCCACCTCTCCCTGGGCTCCCTAAACTCTCTTTGACTAGCCACACATTACCATCTTCTGAGTTTATATTTTTTTACATTCTCCAAGATTACCAGATGTGATGGATAATCTTGGTAGCCAACTTGACTACATCTGGATTCAACCAAAATCTAAGAAGCTGGACACTTCTATAAGGGGTTTCTTGGTTACATCATTTGAGATGGGAAGAATCACCCCAAATCTAGGTCACACCTTCTGGTGACAGCCCACATAAAAGGACATTTTTTTTTCTGCTTGACCAGCAGCTCTCTAGGAATCCTCTGAGACCCCAGCACCAGATCGAGAATACCGAACCATCCATTTCATAAACTGAACAACTACTAGATTTTTGATCTTTCCATTGACCACACACGGTCTTCAAGCTACTCTAATAAATTCATGTATGTATACATACACATACACATGCATATACAATCAGTTACTTCTTTAGAGAGACTAATGCAAACACAACAGGATTCCAATCAAGATTACAGAGCCACCCTCAATATCTGATCTGAATGGGCTTCTTGGCCTCTCCAGCTCCTGGGGATGACTAGTGATGCTGGTCAGCCTTTATCAGGAACCTTATCAGGTCAAGCTAGCCATATGCCCTTCACCCATGCTATCTCCTACTGATTTTTCATCCACAGACCTCTGACCCTGGACTGTAAATCTTAGCTCTCCCTACCCAGTTTCTCTTCACCAACAAGCTCCCTGACTAATCCTTATACCTGCAGACATCACTTCCTTTTTCAGTAATAGCTCTGCCTCTTCTCTAGGGAAAGCCACGGGATGTCTTTTGAATGTACCCCATCAGCTTTCTAAAAATACAAGGGAGTTATTACATCACTGGTTCCATTTTTTTCCCTCAGCCAAAACAGGAAGTCGCCTTTGACATTTCTTCAAAGAATAATTTCCTTCTCTTTTCTCTTTCAGTTTCTCACTTTTATTGAAACATGAAGGCAAATTTAGAATTGGTTCTCCAACTTCTTTACACTGTTTCCCCACTATTGGCAGAATAGGATCACAGGATCAAAACAGGGATCTGATTGTAAAGTTTCCCATTTTACCTTCATGTAGTCACAGAGGCTCTATCTGGGGCTGCGGCCAGGGTGCACAGTCCAGTGCATGGTTACTGTAGAGTCATCCACAGTAAGTGCACCTGAGTTTCTTCATGAGATCATTTCACTGTTGCCCAATCCCCATGACAGTTCCAGACTTTCAGCACAGCTGAGGGTAAGGACTAACAGATGGCATTTAGCACCTAAAACATACCTACCAGATGCTGGCTCAACCTTCTATACACATGTGCTTACATCCTTCTTATACCAACTCTACATGAGGCAGATCCTATCAAGAACCCACTTTCTAGATGATAGGACTGAGGCGCAGGCCACATAGCTGCTATGGAAAGGAAGAGGTCATGGGCAGCCTTTCCTTTCTAGAAACTTCTAGAGGATTTGGAAAATCTGCAAAAGAATGTAACAGACAATGGTTGGTAGGGGCTCCTGCAAATCTGTGAGCTTGGGTAGAGCCTGAATGTGCATAAGTCTCAATACTTACAGCTCCCTCCAGAAAAGGCTGAGGCATCTACAGAGTCTCAAATGGTAGGAAGCCCTGATGAGATGTGTAGATGGCTGTAAGTTCCACCTGATGCTGCCATGCAAGTCTTTTTTTTTTTTCCTGTTTGAGGAACAAAGGGACAGAGGCCTTGGCACCCAATCACAGTGGAAACCCAGGCAACTTTATCATACTTTGCAGAGGATGGTATCTCTGGCTATCCCCTAACCTTCAGGCAGCTTTAACAGTTTCAAACTGTGCCAGATGGAGGAGAGAGATTCTGGGATTTGTCAAGACAGCATCTTCTGAAGAGAGGGGCTTTGAAATAGAAATTTGTGGTGGACACCAGTGCAGGTGTACCCTGGGACTATGGCTAAATTATTTTTTTCCATTCATAGATCTGGGAACAGGCCAGCTATTTTGGCCCATCTCTCTGACTCCAGAAACTGTGTGTTTCTTTTCTGCACCCTTAGTGCCCAGTTCCTTTCCATCAAGCACAGGCTGAGAAAGAATGAAGGTGCTAAGGAGACAGAACCACACTTTTTTAAAACTCTCAATTATTTTAGGTAGAACTTTAAAACCAATTTTTTTGATTTGCTGCTGTTGTCATAAGTTTAAGCCCAGAAATAAATTCCATGCCGGCATAGTAGGAATAGCCTAAAATGGGAGGGTAAGTTCACTTTACACAAATGTTTTATTTCCAGGAAAAATATGCACATACCACACCACAGGGAGAGAAGGCAGAACCTAAAGTTGACCATGGAATCTCTGTGTATTTTTTTACTACATCATAAAATGGACTGAGGTCATGAAAAACATTCTTCTAGGCTTCATATGCAGGTCAATTTATAAGATGGATGAGAATTGTTATAGAATTTATGCAGAAAAGATTGATTGCACATTCTAACTATGTCAATGTAAACTAAACTCCTAATTGTCCGTCTTTACATTGGGTTAGAGTCATTTCATATCTGAACCCCTACATGTTTTGTTTTGTTTTGTTTTGTTATGTCCTCCCCGTTGGTTAACATCAACTTTCAATTCGACAGAACCTAGAATTATCATAGAGACAAAATTCTGACATGCCCATGAAGCAGGGTTTCACAGACTGAGTAGCCTGAGGTGGCAAGACCTACTCTAATGTGGGGAGCACTGTCCCACTCTGGGGTTGAGATCCCTGGCTGTGCAAAGAGTGATCTGAGCACCAGCCACTCCTCTCTCTGCCTCCCAACTATGGAGGCAATGTGACCAGCTGTCTCAGTCTTCTTCGGCATCACTTCCTTGCAATGGTGCACTGTACCCTTGAACTTTGAGCCAAAAGAAACTTTTTCGTGCTCCAAGTTGCTTTTGTCAGGTTTTTGGTCACACAATAAGAAGAACAAGCAATGTACACAGTTTGGAAAACCACCTGAGTTCTGTTGACGGTAGTTCCCTTTTCTGCTTCTCTTGGCTGAAAAAAAAAAACCACATCTATAGCCCAGTTCTCCTTCTCACTGCCAAGAAACTCTCCTGCTGGAGAAGCTGGAGAAGGGGTAGAGCATCTAGTGTGTTGTTAACACCCACAATGCCCTGCATGGTATCAGTCAACTTCCTCCTCCTCCTCCTCTTCTTCCTCTTCTTCCTCTTCTCTCTTTCTCTCCTCTCTGTATCTGTCTGTCTGTCTGTCTGTCTGTGTGCTGATATGTGTGCATATGAAGGGAAGACAGCAGCAACAGATGTCTTCCTCCATTGCCCTCTATGTTTGATACAGATTCTGTCACTGGACCTAGAGCTTGACAAACGACTAGTCAAGCCAATGATCTCATGGGATCCACTGGTCCCCTTCTCCTACCCAGTCCTAGGGCTTCAATTGTGATCCAATATGCCTGGCTTTTTTTTTTTTTAAATTCAGGTGGTGAGTGTCTGTGGTCAGGTTCTCATGCCTGTGTAACACTTTACCCAATGAGACATCTCTCCAACTTTTAGATGCTCTCATCTAATTACTACTTATCTTGAACTAAGGCCTGCAACAAATTGTACAACACAACAGGATTTGGATTATGAAACAGTACTTAAGGTCCAGAAACCTGGCTCAGCGGGCAAAGGCATTTGCTGCAAAGCCCAATGACTTTAGCTCAATCCCTGGGACCCCCTTGTAGAAAAAGAAAATATCTCCTGAAGATTATCCTCTGATTTCCACACAAGTAAGTAAGCAAATAAAGTGTATTTTTTAAAAAGACAGAACTAGTAGACACTATGGTAGTGTGGTTGTGAGCTCTTCTGCCATGCAGGCCTGGTTGGTCCATAGCTGCTTCATATTTCAGCAGTGAAGGCCTTCCAGTTAAGCATCCCCCATCATCTACCTTCTTCTAGATTAAAACCAAATCCCAGTATGAGGTGTTTCTCACTTTCCTCTGCCCACATCAACCAGAGACTGACTCCACTCAGGGGCTTCAGATGCTATAGGATGGGATGGTTCACAGGGAAAGCTTAAGTCCCAAGGTCTCCTACAGGTCCCTTAGGCCAGGCCCTAATTGAGAAGTGCCCTTGCTGAAGCAGTTCCCCATTCTGCCCTTTTCCAAGGGCCTTCAAGTTAGGTCCCTCAGAAGAATGCCCCTCTCAGGCTCTGCTTCTGGGCATTCAGGCACAAGCAACTGCCACAAATCTGTGGCTTGATATAATAGAAACTTCAAACCTGTGTGAGGTGTGGGTGACAAAGGAGAGCCTTCCTCATTCCTCCCCATTCCTGACTTTGCCGACCAGCCTCTGGATACCTCAGTTTGCTGTCATGTTGCTCCACTTCTTGCCTCCCCCTCACATATCTTATTTGTTCCTCTGAGACTATCTGCCTAACCCTCTTTACAAGCACAGTATCTTGTTTAGGATTCATCCTAAATCTTGGTTGACTTAACCTGCATATCCTTATTTAACTCCACCTGCAAAGTTTCTGTTTCTACCATCCAGCATCAGGTGACCACTGATCCTAGAGAACACCATTCAACCTACCCAGGTCACCACCCTAAAGCACCAAGCCAACTACCCATAACTCAGGCTTATCAAGAGCAGACTCAAGTCTTCTTTTCTTTCTTGGCCTCATCAATAGACATTTGGGAGCAAGACACTGCAACAGACATCTCTGTACCTGGGAACTGTGGGCACAGTGACCTCCATTGAGCTTATCTACCACACTTATAAACAAACAAACAATGAGAATGATCTTATAGGCAAGAAAGCAGGCAAGATCCTGAGCACAGGGAAGTGTGGGTTCAGGTGCCAGCTGTTTGCAGCCATTTTTCAGGAAGGCCAGATGCCCTGCATTTAGGACTCTTGGGAATCCAGTTGAAGCTGGGGCCAGATGCATCCCTACTGCCAGGAAGGAAGCCATGGGCCCTTGGGAAGCTGAAACTGGGTTGAACCTTACCTACTGGGAACAGAGCAGCATGCCAGATGAGACCCTGCACAGCTGAGTGCTTCTTCTGAGAGTAGCAACTCTGACACCACATCAGGTATGAAAGCTAGTCTGGCACTTGGTCAACACAACAGCTTTGCCAATCTTGTTCCTCCTGCCTGAAATTACTTAATATTAGGCATAGAGAGGAGCCAAGATGGTTCAGTGGTTAATGCCACTAGCTGCCAAGTCTGAGAATCTAAATTTAATCCAGCCAGGACTATCCATTGCTAGTCATCTGAACTCCACACACACACATATTAATGCACATACATGTTCAACATGTATACATGAATAGATACATACATATTTATACATGCATACATATACACATATACACACATATATGCATACAAACACAAATACACACCTACATACATACACACACATATATACAGAAACATACATATGCACACATACATATATAGAAACACACACACACCACAGCACAGAGCAAAAAGATAGCCAATCTAAAGATGAGAAGAGCACGCACATATCAGGAATGAAGGGAGAGGCATGGACAGAAGCTGTTGTGCAGAACAGTAACTGAGGGTATCAATTGGGTAGCAACATGCAACCTCATGAGTCACACATGCAGGATCCAGGAGACAAGATGCCCCTAACAATCTCCTATGAGCTTTAGTGACCTCTCAGTTCCAATTTCGAAAACATCTATCTGGGCAAATGCCTTTTATCCCTACTGCCCAGCCATGCAAATTGAGGAATTTTGTCCTAATTCTTCACAGTAATCTTAATGATAAACTCTCATTAACTATAAGGTTGGAGTCAGCTTACTCCAATTCATTAGTGTGAACCAGCACACTTCCCTATAAATGTTGAAGATAAATTAGTGTAAATATGTGAGACTATAACAAAAGTTTGAAGATATTCTTATATATGTGAGTATGTATATGTATACATACATACTATGCTGGCCTGGATCTTACAGATCCTACCTCTGCCTCATGAGTTCTGGGATTATAGGTATATACCACCATGTGTCATCTTCAAAACAAGCTGCAATGTGCAATTTTAAGGCACTATTGGATACAAATAAGACTTCTTCATACTATATGCCATATTAATCATTATTTTTACTCATGGTTCTGGTGAGCTGAAGCTAGCAATCCTTAGCAAGATCACTTGATAGGAACAAATCAGACCTCTCAAAGATACTCTAAGACAACTGGTCAACCATTCACAGCCCCTGATCACCACTCACCCCTCAGCCTTTCCTATACCCATTTCATTTGCTAAAACTAGAAAAAGTGCATCTTATTTTTATAACAATTTCACTCTGACTTGTGGGCAAGATAGATTTAATCAGACATAGTCAGGAAAATGAGACTCATCTCTGAATGGCAAGAAAGATCAGAGGTTGAAGTACTACAGAGTAGAAAAGCCTTTCAGACAGAGAGAATGTGACACAACTGTGCAAAGCCTGAGAAAGGATTACTGTGCATTTGAGGAAGCAAAAAGAGCCTAGGAATCAACACATGAGAAACACATAAGGAGAAGCTGTCCAAATGCCTTTAAGGTCAAGGTAATGACTCTGGCCTCTGTCTCTAAGCAAAAGCCAATGGTCAGCATGTTTAACAATGAAAATGCAGCTCAGTGAGAGGGCTGGAACTGTCTAACATGTAGGAGGCCTTGGGTTCATGCTCAAGTATCATGAAAGGAAAGGATTGGTAAAGAATAAAATAACTGTTGTATTTTTAAAACCACATGAGACTTTTCATTGAAAGTGGAAGGAGGAGCTTGGCATGTTCATCTCCTCTATAAGAAAAGAGGGAAAACCTTCATGGAAAAAGAAGCACCATGGGCTACAAGATCCCAGCAACCTCTGAAGTGCAAACCTCACGGCATCTTCCTACCTTCACTCGGTGGCAACAAAGAAAGCCCAAAGGCAGGGCATTTTATAAAGAGCACCAGACCCTCACTTCTGTGGTCTTGAAAAGTCGAGGTCAAGGCATTATCCTGGGCTTCTTGTGAATGGTTGACCTCACTCACGAGGGCTCCACATTCAATTTTAATCACCTCCCAAAGACTCGACTTAATAACAACAAATCAGGTATTATCTTTCAACACAGATTGTAGGAGAATCAAACACCCAAGTCATTTCACACCTTAATGAGACAATGCCTATAACACAAACCCTGACCAGTTTCTTCTCCAAATTGTCCAAGCTTTATATAGCTAGCCAATATCTTCTAGATATTCCAGAGAAGCCCACATTATAAAAGGGGAAGCTTGCATTAAAAAACAAACAAACAAACAAACAAAAAACCCAACAATAAAAAGCATAAAAATACAAAACTGGATAGAACAGAATTCAGAATGCAAAAAAGAAAATAAAACTATGATTCTCAAGAATTGTACATGATGATTGATAAGATAATAATAAAATGGTGATGAGAAATATGAAAAAATAATACATTAAAAGAGATAAAGAAATAGGATGAAAACAAGTATGCATCAAACTAGAACCTCGGCAACACAGAAAAGAGAAAGGAATTTATAAGAAAATAGTACAAATATTTGCATTTTCAGGAAAATGTGGATGAAAATAAAAAAGATCAAATATAAGTGAACCAAAATAATACATAAGTAAAAGGAAATATAAGAATAAATGCATTATTGCATGCAGCCTTATGAAATGACAGCAAGCAAAGCCTGAGTTGGACAGCCAGTCCTTGGAAGAATGCCAAGAGAAGGGGACCAACGGTTGCTTCCCACTCTACAGGATGTTACCGTTTCAGTCATTTTGAAAGGAACAAACTTTAAAAAGAAAAAAAAAATGTGTTCTTGGTTAAATATGGAGAAGATGAGTTTGGAGAGGTGAGGCTGCTCTCTGGGTGCTATTTTGGGAGCCCACGGGATGATGAGCAAGTGGATCTTATATGTCCCCTTGTTAGCCAGCTTATGGAGCAAACAGGAAGTGATGCAATCTTCAGGATGCGGCCCTTGTGCAAGAGAGTTAGGTCTTGGGGACTTGTTCTTGATAGGGATAATCAGTGTTCCCTCTGTCTCTCTGCTTTTCTCTCCCACTCTCCATTTCTACCTCACTTCTCCTTTTCTCCTTCCTTCTCCTCCTTTCCAGGTCTCCCTCCTTCTTTCTCTCCTGGTTGACCTGAGACTGGTGAATACTTCCTTTAAAATAGAAGTTCTGATACTTCTTCATTGCGGGTTCTGATCACAGGCTAGTTCCCCTGTGGGAAACCCTCCAGAACAGTTGACAAGGCTTCCTATATGAGGTTACAATGGTTAGCGGGATGCTAGTAATTTTTGCAGTCTAAGAAACACTAAGGATAAGGTCCTCCTCCCTCCCCAGCCCAGTGCTGCCTCAGCACTCCAAAAGCATCTTCAAATGTTGACCCCTCTTGTCCTTTTCCATGTAAGCCATTATTCAGGTAGGGGCTCAAATTTAGGAGGAAAGCAAGGTCTTGCATGCACAAGATCCTGGGTGTAGTCACAACTACTGGGCACCCAAGAAGTCAAATGCAAAGTGTAAAGCCCTCCCCTCTTCTGAAACCCACAGCAGCGTTTTCACCTGCCATTTAACAACCACCACATCTGACCAGCCCATCATGCAGCTCTCGGCCATGAACCAAAACTAAGGCTTCCTCCTCTTAAGCTGATTATTTCAGTTATTTTGTCAGCAACAGCAAGCCAACTAACAACAACACACTTAGTAAATTTCTCTAAAACAACCTCAGTAGTTGGATAAATTCTAAGGAATGGAATTTTGCAGCCAAACAGATGTCAGTTTACAATTTTTAATATGAATTGTCAAATTCTCCCCCAGAAAGACTGTGTCTTTTAATGCTGTTACAATATTTATTAAAAATATTCTCATTAAAGTACTCATTGCATATGGTACTAGCACAGGCACTCTCTTGGTTCATAGCAAGGAGAGAAATATACAGTCTGTCTTTCCAGAGCTAAGTCCCAGGGTAAGGGGAGAAACAGTATGGTAAGTTAATAAATAGATACTCCCATGTAATTTATTTTAACCTGGAGAATAAAGACAAAAACTAATGCAACTTCCATTATTTACCATTAGTTATGGTCGCTTGGCTGGTGTCTTAGTTAGGGTTTCATCGCTGGGAAGAGACACCATGACCATAGCAACTCTTATAAAGGACAACATTTTCTTTACATGAGTCACATGAATCAATGGGGGCCATACCTATTCAAACCACAACAGCTGGGAACTGGCTGGCCCAAAGAGGTGCTGCCTGTGTAGAAAGAAGGCTAGCATGCAGGATGTGGGGTCAAGTTAAGCAGGAGATAGGCAACCATGGGAAGCATGCATACTGGGTAGTGAGGTGAGAGATTAACAAGAACCAGGTGACAGGAAGCTTGGGTTATCATTCAAATAAATATCCAAGCCGAAGCCATGTATATTCATGGAAGAAAAGAATGGCAGAGGCAGATCAGACCAAAAGATTTTTTTTTAGTATACAATAGTAGTGCCCTGTCCCTGCTAATCAGTGGGCTTAAGGCTTCCTACTTCCCTTTGTCTGTTTATGCCACAATGGCAGAGATAGACAATATCACCTCCATTTTCCCATTGAAAAGCCAGAGTCAGAGCCAGAACCCACAGTGTGCATGTAGATAGCCTGTCTTTAAAACAACATGGTACTTAAATCATACTCTTCCTGCCAGGAGCCAACTAACCACTGCCACACAGACTAGCATATGAAGCCTTAGAAATAGCCGCATGCCCACCTGAGCTTTGCACAGGTGACAAGGAATTCAGTATTTTATTTACTGCATATAGTCCTTTACATTGCCCATTGCTACATTACCCACCAGATTATAAGCTGTCTTATTTATTAACCAAAACAAGTACCACAAGAAGCTGGAGAACAGAGATATGGATGGCCACATCTCCTGGAAATAGCTTATTTTAAAAAGGAACTAAACTTGGTCTTGTTGGGACTAGAGAGATGGCTCAATGGTTAAGATCACTTGTTGCTATGGCAGAAGACCTAGAAGTCAGGTCCACCAGCTCACAAGTGCCTATAACTCCAGCTCCAAGGGACTCAATAACCTCTTCTAGCCTCTATGAACAACTGCACACATGTGCACGCACACACACACACACACACACACACACACACAGAGAGAGAGAGAGAGAGAGAGTCATGCACATGTATACATAAATCAAAACGAAATCTTTAAAACAAAACAAAACTTTAATTCTGGTTATTTGTTTCTGCAACTGCACGAAGTCAACTTAGCTCTGGTAGTCTTGTTGTGTCGTGAAATAAATTTCAACTCTACTGTCAAGTGACTCTTCTTTAAGCTTGAAATGGCAATGCTAATCATTTTATAGGGGTGAATCATGTTGGTAAAGGCAGGTAGAGGTTGGAACCCATGAACCAGAAAGAATGGGAGCATCAGTTTGGAAAGCCATCACATGAGATGGAATAGGCCAGCACCAAACATTGGTGATCTGGATTCTGTCAGAGCTTCATGCACACCATGAGCTGCTGTCTCATGAAGAGAAAACACTAGAAAACATTCAGAAGGAAAGTCCACCAGGTGTATGGTCTGTCTTGTTAGGGTAGAGATGAGATCACACAGAGGAGACAGTGTATACAGAAGCCACAGATGGAAGAGTTTAACAATATAGCCCTATTAATTAGGAGACTTAGCCTACTGAACTGAGTTCTCCCGAGTGCTTTTCCCCAGCTACGGACTTAAAGGGTTCTCAGTACTTCTTCCAGGGAGGATGCTTGGACAGCTCACCAGAGGTAGATCCTTGAAAGAATCAATAGAATTCCAGTCCCAGGTGTCACTGAGAATGCAGCTTTTCCAGCAGCAAATCCTAGCATTGTCTTTGAGAGGCACACGAGAACTCCAGACCTCTTATTAGCAGTCATTACAATTAATTTCACTTTAGAAACAAATTAATTACTTTTACAAAGTTTACATTAAAACTCTCTTCTCTCTTTTGTCTGTCTTGCGTGCGCATGTTTGTGTGTGTGTGTTGGTTTTTGCCTACTTGACACAAGCTAGGGTCATATGGGAAGAGAGAACCTCGGCTGAGAAAATGCTTCCATCAAGTTGGCCTGCAGGCACTTTCTTGTTAACGACTGATGTCAGAAAATCCAGACTACTGTGGGTGGTGTCACCCCTGGGCAGGCAGTCCTGGGTGGTAAAGAAAGCAGCCTGAGCAAGCCAGAGGGAGTAAGCCAGCAAGCAGCACTCTTTCAAGTTTTCTTCCCTGATATTTCTTCATGATTAACCACAAGCTGTAACTGAAATAGATCTTTTCTTCTCCAAATTGCTTTTGGTCACTGTTTTATCTCAGCAATAGAAAGCAAACTAAGACAGTGTGATGCTGAAAAGTAAATCCAAAATCTTGTAAATGTAAACAAGCAGAAGAAACTGTGTAGAATATTTTCATGTAATTTCATGTAGAGGTGAGGATATAATACATATGCTTTAGAAAGACACAAGATTAAGCCATGACACAGTAGCACCTGATTCTTATCATTTATAACTTATGATTTGGTCATGTTGATGGCAATGTATTGTCTTACTATGCAAAATGAAAACAGCAAATCCTAAACTAGGGACCAATAGGCTGTTTCCAGAGAGAATGCTAAGAACTGTAGCCGTCTCCAAGGCTGTATCAATCCACAACCAATCCAAATTTACATTTGAAGGGCTTACCCCAATACTGACCTAAACACAGAGGCAAATTTTTACTCTTGCCAGCATGTTTGGAGATAAAACATAGAACTGCATTACTGGTTTGTTTAGCAAACTTTCTACTGTTAGGAACACCACACAGATTTCCAAGCATTTTCTAGACAGAGCTCATTGTGGGCATTCGCCCGATCCTGTGGTTGGCTTATCTTTGTATCATTGTGTGATGGTTTGTATATCCTTGGACCAAGGAGTGGCACCATCTGAAGGTATGGCCTTGCTGGAATAGGTGTGACCAGGTTGGAATGGGTGTGTCACTGTGGGTGTGGGTATAAGATCCTCACCCTAGTTGCCTGGAAGTCAGTCTTCCACTAGCAGCCTTTGGATGAAGACATAGAACTCTCAGCTCCTCCTACGCCATGCCTGCCTGGATAGTGCCATGCTCCCACCTTGATGATAATGGACTGAACCTCTAAGCCTGTAAGCCAGCCCCAATTAAATGTTGTTTTCTTATAAGACTTGCCTTGGTCATGGTGTCTGTTCACAGCAGTAAAACCCTAAGACACATTGTTATTCATTTTAAAGGCTATAACAAAAGATTATTTCTTTACTATATGAGTCATATATTATCATAAACATCATACAGAGTACCATTTGTATTTTTATAATATTTTATAGGACTCATGTTCAATTTGTCAAATTATACATCATCTTTGAATCTTTTATCATATCCCAGGAAGAATTCCCTACCAAAAAATTGTTTAAACTAAACCGTATTTTTTAAAGTATTTTGGATCCACATTTTAACTATAGACATTTATTTCATCTATTATACATTTAGGGATAAGGACTAATATGCACACTTAAGTTTACTCTTTCAAATAATTACTATGTATCCCACTATTAGCATTAAAGTAATTTTTCCCACCCAGACTGGTATTCAGACTTGGCTCTGGACTTTCTTATATGAAATTTAACTGTCTCTTTACTTGAGACAGTGGATAGTGGGTACAAGTTAGCATGATACTTGTTTCCTTGTCTTTCTCTCTTCTCCCAAAGGCAAAAACTAGTATTTGAATCCTGGCTCTCCCAAGGTGTGTCTATAATTAAAGATATGTGACCTACCCTCTCTCTACTTCACCAGCCTCATACAGAAAATGAAGATTTTAAAGAAATCCTACCATATACAGTTCTTCTGAGTGAACCTAACAACAGGCAACATAAGCACTTGTCCATTTTAGCCATGTCATCATTACCAAATTATTGTTTTCCTCTATGGGGAGTTGTTATTTTGTCACATGAATCTTTATCTACTAATTTTGAAATTTATGTTTATATTAACACTTTCTCATGGTGATAATTTAATTGTAAATGATATTGAGTTGATATCTCTTGACTTCATGAGCTATTAATTTAGGTTTCTAACATCTTTTTTTCCTCTGTATTCCAAGTTTAATTTACCTTATTTCATGTTAATAACCATACTTCTGTAGAAATCTGGCTTTAAAAGCTCATCAGTACTTTTACTATCACAACTCCTGGAGATTATGACAATAGACCTTTTTCTACTGGATTTTACGTCCTTCTCTGGGATGAATTATATCTCCCAAAATTTGTATGTGTTGAAGTTCTAATCCTTCAAACTTCAGAATGTGTCTGTATTTGGAGACAGAGCCTTTTCTAAAAATGAAATTAAGGTAAAAGGTACATGAGGCCAGGCACTAATCTAATGAGTAGCATCTTTATTCTTAAAACGGAGATCAAAGGCTGGAGAGATAACTCTGAAGCTAAGAGAGCAGTTTGTTCTTCTGTAAGACCCAGGTTGAATCCGTAGCACTTACATGGTGGCTCACAACAATATGTGACTCCAGTTTCAGTAACTAAAACAACCTTTTCTGGCCTCTGTGGGCACCAGATATTCACATGGTACACAGACATGCGTGCATACAAAATATCCATGCACATAAAATACAAATAAATTAATAAAAATTAAGAAGGAGATCAATGCCCTGAAAGACTGAAGAGTAGACATGGATATATGGTTGATTCCAAAAGAAAACCAAGAAGCCTTAGGAAAACCCAAACCACCAATATCCCTCCAATCTCTGACAGACTTTATGACAATCCAGGAAACTCATGCAACATTCCCATTGCAATACTTGGGAAATACTTACAATAATAAAGCATTTATTGTTTGCCTGAAACTCAAAACATATGTTTCTCTTAACTACCCCTAGCCTCCCTACCCTTTACCAGTCTGCTCCTCTCTAGATCTGGCAGAATGAGAAATGTTCGTTTTCAAAGCATTCCCATTCAACTTTTCTGGCCCTAGTGCCAGGAACAGAGTAAGATCTGGTACAAAGAATTATTTCCTGAGGTATCCTGACTGACACTCCTCATACAGAGAAGACTTACCATGTGGATTCCAATATTACGCTAGACCATTGGTAGTTTCTCCCAGTGTTCACTGCACTATTTCACTCAATGGACAGATATGTGGGGGTGGGAACTGTCAAACAGTTTGTCTTTTACCCTAGAGCTTACTTTTAATTAAATTGCTCTGAATTTTTAATTAAATGTAATAAGTATTTGTCTACTTATGCAAAGAGGTAAGCTCTGATTTCAATATTTTAATTGAAGAATAATCTTCCTTGGCCAAAGACTAAAGATGTCAACCCCCAAAGTACAGATATAGATGTAGCCAAGCAATTGGTAGCAGAGTAGTATGTTTTATGCCGTGAAAATCTCAAAGGCTGATACTCTAAATCAAGATGCACTGACAGGATTTATCCTATCACTTAGAATTTGTAGCATGTTATATATAGGGACATTAGAATTCCCTAAAAAATCTAAAACAAGGAGAGAGATTACACCAGTAGAACTGCAGTGACAAACAATACTTACATAGCTCTTAAAACACACCAACTATTCTTAATTGTTTTATATTCTTACTTACTTAGTGTTCACTGGGAATCAGAGACCTAGAAATACTCAGGAACATACCCAAGACCATTGGTGCCTCTGTGAGTAAGGCAGGGTTTGAACTCAGGCATGCCAGCTACAGGGTCCTCACTTGTAATACCATGCTCAGTGCCTCCTGAGTAATTGTAGGTTTTGTTATAACATTGACTCATGGCATCATTGTACAGAATGACCCAAGCCTGTTCTGTTCACAGATGCCACTTATCCATCTCAAGTCCAACCTGGGCCACCCACCGAATAACTGTGGAAAAGTTTTGTTGTCCCTGGCATTGAGACTATGACATTCAAGTGTGGCTTGCTGGGCATTGTGTTTCATGTTTAAATAGCCAAGGCCTCTTTTAGACACATGATCCTGCTTTCCTCTTTTGTGTGGGGTGCTCAGGATTGAAACCAGGAGCTTGTACATACTCAGTAAATGTTCTATTCCTGAGCTCACACACTATTGTCCCCAAATGCCCATTTTAACCAACAAGTTAACAATATCAAAATGATAGTGAATCAACTTGCCAAATTGACCACTGTCTGCCCAATGAGTACAAGTTAAGGAACTCATCACCTCTTTTCCATGGTTTGAAATTTTTCGAGGAAGGAAAGCACCAATGAGTAGCCATGCTGGCTTATAACTTTTTGTGTGGACAGTTTCTCTTTCTAAAAGTGTTAGGATCTAGAAATCCTCCTTTAGCTTAGGAAAACCCCAAACACAAGCTCTATCTTCAAAGATACCACACAAGTGAAAACGGGAGATGTGTGGATTTTTTGCTCTGTTTCTTTTGAAAGATGATAAAAGAGTAAAGATGATTTGGAGAAAAGAAAGAAGGGAAATTCAAATGTGTGGTCTGAATTTGTAATAATTTGTTTGTCTGTGTATTCACACAAGACACTTCTAAAGAAACTAGGTTTTCTGAGACAGACACAAGGAGAGCCTAGTGATTTCCCATCCATCATTAGCTGTGGGAAGCCACATGTGCCGTTGCAGGGTGGCGCTGGCTACCACGCATACATAGGCAGTAAAGTTTTTTTTTTTTTTTTTGCCAAGATGAGGTTTTGAGAATTAACCAATCAGATGAGAGAGAAGTTAACCAATCAGATGAGAGAGAAGTTAACCAATCAGATGAGAGAGAAATTAACCAATCAGATGAGAGAGAAGTTAACCAATCAGATGGGAGTGAAGTTAACCAATCAGATGTAGGCATGCAAATGAGGTGGTAAGCATAACCCATGCATAACCAATCCGGGTGTGAGACACGCCTCTCCTAGGCCTATATAAGCAGCACCAGTTCTGGGCTTGGGGTCACTTCGCCTCTGCAATCAAGCTCTCCCAATAAACGTGTGCGGAAGGATCCTGTTGCAGCGTCGTTCTTGCTGGCTAGTTGGGGTTGGTAAGTCCCCAAAGCAGGTCAGACATGGCTCTGAGATCTAACTACATGATAAACAGAACAACCTGTTACTGAGACAAGTTGCCTAAGAGCAGGATCATTTCCATAGCCACATCCCCAAGTGGTAAATGTGTTACCTGTAAAATGACTTAAATATTTTAGATAGCACACATAAAAGACACAAAGTTCTGGTATTTTATTTACAAGCTATAAGCCTAGATTGTGAGGTTTTGAGCTATTCTAACTTACATCCCAGCCATATACCCCTTGTTACTTGCTGTTTGAATCTCACCCAGGATATTCTCAGGGTCCACTTCTCCTGGCCACATCTTTATGGCCCATCTGCTCCCCTGGAAGCTTCCTCCACCCTTTGTCTCCTCTTGCCTGGTCTTTCCTGAGATCCCCCCTCAACTTGATTCTCAAGTCCTACCTTTCTTTCTCTACTGCCCAATCACAGGCTCTAGCCTTTTATTAAGCAACTAACTTTAAATTGGGGAGCAGGGTTTACATAGCATCACTTCTAGTATACATGAGGACCTCCTCATCAGGGACAACCAGATCTTGGGGACCAGTAATTCATATTTGAATACATAACAGCACCAGACCAGTACCCAATAGTTACCTGAAAGTAGATAATGAATTTGAGATGGCCATCTCAGACTAAGGCCTTCATAGAATTTGAACTTGAGAGTCCCTGTCTAAGGCACAAAAATGTGAAGTCCTCTAATTCAGTTGTTTCTTAATAACAATGATACATTTTCCTGTCTTAACACCTCAGGCAATGAAAATCCCAAATCATGGAGTATTAGCCCCCAAACTGCATCGTTCCAGAATGTACATGCTCAAGACCTGGTCCCCAACTTAGAGTGTGACTGTATTTGGAGGCAGGACCTTTACAGGTGATAGTAGAAAAATGAGTTTATTAGTTTGGGACCTAACCAGTGTCCTTGTAAGAAGAGATGACGATGTGAAGACACAGGAGGTGATGCCATCCACAACCAAGGATAGGTTGCAAGGAACACCAGATCTAATGGCATTTTGGTCAAAGACTGTTAGTTTCCAAAATGATGAGAAGTAACTTTCTACTGTATAAATCACCAAGTCCATGGTATTCTGTTACAATATCCCTGGCCAGCTAATACCTGGAGTATTTAAGCAGATCAAGGTAATAGGCACTAATAGGAATACTTCTGTGGCCACATGTGGTCATATATTTAGAATCTAGAAAACAAAACAGGTTGCTAAGAGTTAACTATTATCAAGTAGTTTTAAAACTGCATTTATTTTTAAATTCTTATCATATATTGATTTTTTTCAACACCTAAAAAGCAAAAGTTCATGGACTGCTATTACTGAAACACTAATATTAGAAACGTACTTACATTGTGTTTCCATGGACGCCTTCCAAGTGTGGCTCTTGCTGCTTCTTGGTCATCTCCGAAGTCATGTCAATTTTGATTCTGTGGCTGGCCAGCCCAACCTATCATCACTGAAGCCAACACTACCTGTTCTCATGGTCTACCCTTGCAATGCCTGCTCCTTTAATCTTGCTTTGTGTAGGAGGCTGACTCCAAAGCCAGCTCCAGTAGCACCACTTGGAGTTTATTTTAACCAACCATCACAGCCTCTGTCTTCTTCCACTCATGTTTCACTTTGAATCAGTAATGGATGTTCATGCTGGTTATTGGCTTATTTATTATATAATAATAATTTTTTTATTATTCATCTTATTTCTCCTACTAGTTTTTAACTCCTAAGGGAGATGTGGTTTATGAGTCTTGAAGCACATTCTGTCTGTTTTACTCATAGCTAGAGTCCTATATCCACTTTCTAAATAATTTCATTGTAAGAATTAATTCTCCGTAAGGCAGGTAGCCTTCTAGTGTGTGTGTGTGTGTGATTGTATGTTTGTGTGTCCACGTTTGTGCATGTAAAGTTCAGAGGTTGACATCTAATGTCTTTCTCTATGGCTCTCCACCATATTTTCCAAGAGACAGTTACTCATAGGAACTAGGCCTCATTGTTTCAGCTCAACTAGCTGCCCAGTAAGTACCATATGTACCCCCTCACTTGTGCTGGGGGTTTTTGTTTTTGTTTTGGCAGTGTTGGGAAGTTGGGGAGCTTGGGATCTGAACTTAGGTCTTTTTTTTTTTTTTTGGTAGGATCCTTTATTTCTTATCAAAACCACATGTGGTCAAAGGAGGAAAGAAATCTCTGATTTGAAACAAAGCTATACACACAACAGAATTCTACATGTAAGGAAAAAGAGTTACTCATGGGAATGCAAATATTCTGTTATGTTGGAAAACCTGTGTGAATGTTCAGGAAAGTACGAAGAACTGTGTTCACAGCCTCAAACAAATTACATCCATTACAGAGATTACTAAACACAATTTGAACATGTTTTTAAAAAGGGAAGTGTGGGGGGAGAGGGGAACCTGATCTGGTATTAGGTGAGGGAAAAGGACTGAAGCCCTGAGGGCCAGCAGAAAGAATGAAAACAGGCAATAGGACATTGGGGGGACCCTCCAGAATGCACCAGAAACCTGGGAGATGAGAGACTCTCAGGAATCAAAGGGAGGGATCTTAGATAAAATGCCCAACAGTAGGAAGAGACAACTTACAGAGCCACACCTCCAGCAGGAAGATAGGACATCAAGTGAGGGATGGGGTTGCCATTGCACAATCACATCTCTGACCCACAATTGTTCTTGTCTGAAAGAATTCAAGGGATGGAAATGGAGAGGACCCTGAGGAAAAGAAGGTCCAGTGACAGGTACAAAGTGGGATCCAGCTCAAGGGGAGGTCTCAAGGCCTGACACTATCACTGAGACTATGGAGTGTTCACAAAAAGGGATCTATCATGACTGCCCTCCAAAAGGCCCAACAAGCAGCTGAAAGACTCAGATGCAGTTATTTGCACCCAACCAATGGACCCAAGTAGCTGACCCCTGTTGTTGAATTAGGGAAGGCTGAAAGAAGCTGAGAAGGGGGGGTCCTGTAGCAGGACCAGCAGTCTCAGTTAACCTGGAACACTGAGATCTCTCAAACACTGGACCACCAAACAGACAGCATATACTTGATAAAAAGCTGATATGAGACCCCCAACACAGATAAAATAGAGAACTTCTGGGTCTGTGTTCATTCAGAGATGATGCACCTAACCCTCAAGAGATTGGAGGCCCCAGGGAAATTAAACGTCAGGTGGAGTCGGGGGTGGGGACATTCACGTGGAGACAGGGGTGTGGGGAGGAGGTATGAGATGTGGAACAGTCAGAAGGTGGATGGGGTGGGGGAGGAATAAAATATGGAGTGTAAAAAAATAAAATAAATAAATAAAAGTTTGTTGGCTTGTTTGAAGGGAGTGTTTTTTGTTTTTTGTTTTTTTTTAAAAAAAGGTCCTTGAATCTTTATTAAAAACAATGTATTGTTTTCTGTGAAATGCCTGTGTGAATATACAGGAAAGTATGAACAACTGTGTTCACATATGCAATAAATACTCATCCATTGCAGAGATGAGTGAAAGCAGATTAAATATGTTGAAAACAAAACAAAACAAAACAAGACAACTAAACTTAGATCTTTATGCTGTGTACCAGGCTCTTTACCCAGAGCACTCTCTGTGCATGCGCGCGCGCGCGCGCACACACACACACACACACACACACACACACACACACACATACACACACACACCATAGCTCTACCTGAGGTTGAGCACTAAGATGATATGTTCTTGAGGCTGATATGTCAATTGCCCACATGAACAATTCAACATGTTCACTAATGCCTCAGTGAGGACCAGCAAGGAGGTCCATGAACTGCACCAGCATTATATAAAAGCTTCACTTAAAATTCCTAAGAAGAAATAATCCAAATGGCAGTATGACTAAGATTTTCAGGTGAGCCTAATGCAAGGACAAATATCAGTGTACATATGGAATCACATTATAATCCTTGGCTGACCCTCAAATTAGGTATTACTACTCTCTTTATTCAAACTAGGGATCTGAAGCTTGCAGAACTAAAATACTTTTCCATGATGGCACTGCTAGGTTATAAACTGAGGTCAGAGCCCAGCCCTGCCCAAGTCCATCATGGGAGTCAGTATGATGCCCATCACTTGGTCTAAACACTTTCCTTCAGCTGACTTCCTCCAGGATGGTGCAGCTTTCATCTCTTGTGCAGAGATCATGTAGAACTAGTGAGTAATGTCAGCCTAGGGGACTGTTCTGCAGAACACAAAAACACTCACAAAGAACATCAAAAGTGTACTGAGAATCAGCTCCTTCTAATGTGACTTTAAATATGTAAATTGTATTCCTGCCCATGGAGATGGTCAAGAGCCACCAAAGATGTCCCTTCAGGTGTGAGATACTGATTATACACTGTCCAGTAATTTCTGCTTTTATTGGTATCATCATCATATTTAACTCAAGAACCTGTTTTAAATGATTCTTAACAATAGGAAAAGAAGCCACAGATAAATGCCCATTGCAGTGCACAAAGTAGAAAAAAAAAAAACATACACCTGGTTGTTAACCACTTTCCAGTATTGAGGCTGGTGTTAGCTCCCTAAAAAGCTGTAACTGTTCCAGTCACACCCAAGCAAATTAGCACCTAAATTACTCACACCCTCTGCTCCCCTCACCTCTCTGCCAAGCATCCCTAAAAGACCCACACCTAGGTAGGTGTGCCTGGTTCGAAAATGAGGATCTAAGAAAGCAGCAGGTAAATTTGCACTTCTTTCCTCCAAGTTGGATTTTTCTTTTCTTTTTCTTTTTCTTTTTTACATTTCTTTTATATATGTATATGTGTATGTGTGTGTGCGTATGTGTGTGTGTGTATATATATATATATATATATATGTGTGTGTGTGTGTGTGTGTGTGTGTGTGTGTATATATATATTTTTTTCTTTATTTACATTTCAAATTTTATCTCTTTTCCTGATTTCCCCTCCAAAAACCCCCTATCCCCTCCCCACTCCCCCTGCTCACCAACCCACCCACTCCTGCTTCCTGGCCCTGGCATTCCCCTATACTGGGGCATAGAACCTTCACAGGACCAAGGGCCTCTCCTCCCATTGATGACCAAAGGTTGAACTTTTCTAATTAAAATAAACTGAACAGAACATTTAGGAGTAGGTAAGGGCTACTGTTACTCTTACAGAGGACCCAGGTTCAATTCCCAGCACCTACTTGGTGGCTCACAATCATCTGTAACTCTATTCCCAGGAGATTCAACTCCCTTTTCTGACCTCTGTGGCCACCAGGCACACATTTGGTGTGCAAACACACATGCAGTCAGAACACTCACACATAAAATAATAAAATAAGTCAAGTCTAAAGCAAATTTTAAAATGAAAGTCTCACACACATTTATTTTTTTAAGATGATACATTATGAACATTCAGGCATTAACCACATGGCCCTGCCTGTCCTCATTAATTGGTAAGTAAATCTGACTCCCTTTAGGTTAGAATGTAAATTTGTTTGGTGAGACCATGGGCTTTGAGTTGACTACTGCACCAGCAGGAACACTGCATCTCAAGGTCTTGGTCAGTCATAAAGGGCACATACTGTCTCTGGCAGAGCCTAACCCAGATGGATCTTGTCGTTCCACTTCACTTTCTATGTAAGGTCCCTGGTTCTTGTCTTGAAATTTTCCAACCTTGAGCTAGTAATATTAGGTGTTCCTTGAAAAAAAATCTTACTGTTAGACACTTACTCCAATTTTCAGCATCACATAAAGTTAATGGTCTGCACACAATATGCCTACATCCTTACAAAAGATGATACATGGAATTTTAGAAATAATAGAACCCTCTTCTAAGGATGTACTTACTTACTTACTTACTTACTTACTTACTTACTTACTTACTGTGTGAGAATATTTGCACAAGTGTGTGTGCTTGTGCATGTACATGGAAGGTAGAAGAAGGTATCAGACATCTATCACTCTCTGTCTACTCTTTGCAGGTCAAGACTCTCCCTGAACATAGGGCTTACATTTTCTTAGCTAGGCTGGAAGCCAGCAGTTCGCACACCCCTCAGAAACTGAGGTAATAGGACGGTTAGATGTCAAGCTTTGTTATATGGGTACTGAGATTTTAACTCTCGTTCTCAAGATTGCACAGCAAGTGTTCTTTACTGCTGAGCCACCTATCCAGTCCCAGAAGTGAGTGTAATGAAGATTTCAGTCTATGCTACAATCCAACTCCTAGCTTAAGCCAGGTTATTAGAAGGGTATACTCTAATAAACCTCTGAGGTTTATATCAATTGACCTTCTTCACACTGCTTTGTGAATTCTGGCAAGGGCACATGGCTGTTGTAGATACAACTTTTAGAACTATTTCCTACTTGGCAACTGAAATAAAATAGTGTCTCTGCTAGTTTATGTCCTCACATAGCAGATAGCTGGCACACATTAAGCCTGAAACAGCAATTCACCATTACTGAGGAGCTATGGAAAGCTTTTTACTATAAACACTTCTTCTCCTTTGAAACAATGAGAGACAATACCCAAATGTTAACGGAAAATGATAAAAATGACAGAGTGGGCAGGTCTGTGATCACTTGAAGACAGAGAGTGAAGACAGAGCAACAAGGAAAAAAAAAGAGGAGGACAAATAGCTGGAGGAGGAGGAGGAAGAAAGGGAAGAGGATGGGGGAGGAGGATGGGGAAGAGGAGGAAAGGGGGAGGAGGAGGAGTAAAAGGAGGAGGAGAAAGAGGAAGAAGCAGAAACAGAAGCAGCCAGAAGAAAACTGAGATAAAAGGGATCATGCCTTTGAAGAACAGTTCAAAAGCAAGAAAGAATATGTACAAAACCAGTGTCCTCCACTGGCAGAGAGAGAGAGAGTGCTAAATGTGTGCTCTAGAACTTGTGTTGATTGGACATAATTCTGAGAAGTGGAGATAATTATTCAACCCCATGAATAATAGATACAAAACTCCACAAACATGGCAGCTGCTTCATTATCTCCTAATCAGCCACCCAGGTCCTTAAAACCTCGACCCTGGTGGAAGAAGCAGGTTGATTGCTCTGTTCTGTTTCTTGTTTTTGACATCCATTCCCAGTTGTCTTACTTAAGGTTTCCATCGCTTTGAAGAGACACCATGACCAAGGCAACTCTTATAAAGGATAACATTTAATTAGGGCTGGCTTACAGTTTCAGAGATTCAGTCCATTATCCTCAACGTGGGAAACATGACAGCAAGCAGGCAGACATGGTGCTGGAGGAAGAGTTGAGAACTTTACATCTTAATCCAATGGCATCCAGAAGAAGACTCTCTTCTGCAGGCAGCTAGAAGGAGGGTCTCTTCCACAAAGAGTTGAGCTTGAGCATAGGATATCAAAGAGCTCCCCCTGCCCCAATTAACACACTTCCTCCAATAAGAACACACCTCCTAGCAATGTGACTCCCTGGACCAAACATATTCAATCCCCCATACCAGTCTTGGGTGAGAATCCCAGGCTCAATACTGCCCTGCTGGCTAGTTGCACATCAGCAGGTCACATGTACCACTCAGTTAAGTTTTTGTTTTGGAGAAGCATGCATGATGGAAACCTGCTTTTTTACAATATAAGAGGCTCTCAGTCTATTGCCCAGAATCTACAGGAGATAACGCAAGCCCCTGGCCAGGATGGGACCATTGACCTTTACTGGGCTTCTCAGGTCAGTACTTCTCATAAACTCTGACCAGAGCCCATGTCATCTCAAACTGGCTGGAACCCACACTGGTCCTGACAACCAATTCTGCCCTCTACAAGGAAAGGGCTTACATAGCTCCTTCTACCTGCTTTCAAATTAAAGGAAACTGAGAGATAAAAGCTTTGCAAAAGTATATCACCATAAAATGTTTTCTGATGATGTTCATGTTCCCATCAATTTGTTACATAGAACATTTGAGTAGGCAATGTTTTGAAAGTGTGAGTGAGAGTATATGTGTGTACATGTGTGCAGGCATATTGAGCCTAGTGCACTAAAGCATTTAGGACACAAGGATGATCAATGATGGAGAACCACAAACAAGTAAGATTTATAAAATCTCCTAGGAGACATACAAATATCCAAATACCCCACACCCATGCATTATTCTATCTATGATACTCTGGAAGCCTTGTGCAAACATCGTTGACAGTATTTGGCTGATAAAACAAAAGGTTTTACTATTGTTCACGGGGATGGATGGAGGACAGAATGCGTTTGTTTATATCCGTCTTCCAAGAAGACTTTATAAATCAAAGAGGAAAACAAGAGTGTGCAACATCTGACAACATGCCCCTCAGGAGTCAAAATAACACTAGTTATTGCTATAAGAAGTACACAAATGAAATGTCAAAACAGGCATATTTAATTCTCCAAGTCAGGATACAAGCATTCTCTCATTCTGTTGGGAAGAGAACGCACAATTGACGAAGCTATAAATAAATTTGTCTGTCCTTATTCACAACGTCTTAATCCTAACCTCAGAGATCCAAGTCGCAAGCCTATCTCTGCAGACATTTCCTCAGCTCAGTGAGTGTGGACCGACATGGAGGGCAGATGGGCACCTGTGATTTCCAAGGTAGGGTTACTGTCACAGGGTGCTCAAGTTGCCATAACCAAAGACCACAGCCTGGGTGGCTTCTGTACTTCACAGGGTCCTGAAGGCTCCAAGTCTGAGATCAGGTTTACGTCAGCCGACCAATTTCTCTGCTTACAGCTGACATCCTCTATGTATCTCAAACCTCTGTGTTGGCTTCTTCCAAGGCTATCAGACAGAATGGAACACTACCTATACTTACATCCTCACTTAATGCCCAAATATAGTCACATTGGGCAAAAAAGCCTAGATATGAGAACTTGACAGGGCTTCTATCTATAAAAGGAGAGACAGGAGGACATGTGCTGGAAAAGATCAACAGTTTAGCTGCCAGGAGTCATGACACCTACCTCAAGATGTAGCTGAGTAATGAGGTACAAAGGTGTCTTCGGATGAGGAGCCCACATATTGGCTATGTAAATGGCCAAATGAGTTGCTGAACACAGGAAGCACCCCTATGGGCTGAGAGCCAGACTTTTCTACACCAGCTGTAGACTTGTGGGTGGCTTTTTAATGCAGAGTGAAGACAGCCTGGGCAGACATGTGACCAGCTGGTGTTTGCTCATGGTACAGCCCACGCTGGGCTTGATTTCCAGGGGTGAAGAACATTGCATTTGTTATAGGATGGGTGCAGGGAGGCTGACTCTTAGTACACATTTGGTTCCCTCAGATGAATATTTACCTCAAAGGGTTTTTTTGTTTGTTTCTTTGGTTGGTTTGTTGTTATTTTTTGTTTTTGTTTTTGTTTTTGTTTTTCATGTATGGAACAGAAAGAACCAATTTCTGGAGTCTGAGTTAAATAAGATGATAGATATTTACATGAAATTAACAACAAAACAAACTGCTGAACTACCCAATAAGATCCTGCCACCACCAAAGGCCTGTAAACTGAAGGATTGGTTACCAGCCTAGGGCTACTAGAATTAACAAAACCTTTAAGTGGTAACCATTGCTGGGAGGAAGCTAGATGACTAGAGAAATGTTCTTGTGGGGATGTTGGGACCCTGGCTCTTTTATCCCCCTTTCTATTTCCTGGCCATCATAAAGTGAACAGCTACCCCACCATGTTTCTATTTCCTGACCATCCTATGTTGAACAGCTCCTCCACCATGCCCACCCACTATAATGTACTACCTTGCAACAGGCCTAAAGCAGCCAGGTAAGTATGAGCTGAACAATCTCAAACCAAGCCCCAACTAAACATTTTCTTCTAAGGTTTTTGTTTGTTTGTTTGTTTGTTTGTTTGTTTGTTTGTTTATCTTAAGTATTTCATTACAGTGTTGACACAGTTACCAAACTCATAGCTCCTGGGCCAGATGACTAGGCTGACACCATATGCCCTCTACCTAACTAGCTGGCCAACTGCACATCAAACATCCATATCTGATGGCCAATGATGGTCTTGTGGCATCAGTCACAGAACCTGAGCAACCTTCATAAGGCTTCCTTCAATAGCACTCATTACTGTTTCAGCAAGGTAAACCCTTTGCTCTGTAGGTGTAATATAAGCAATCACTTGCCTGCTTCTTATGAGGTCAACAACAACAAAAGCATTCCTAACCATACAAAGAAAAACAAATCAAGTAAAATATATGGAATGTAATTTTATTAATTTTAAAACAAAATTTAAGCACTTATTGGTTATGTGGTGTAGGGCTGAACGTTAGTGTTCTGTGGCTTTGATCGTCTTTATTAACTCCAAAATAAGCAGGTGGATATTTTTCCTCTTAAACAATATTCTGTTGGAAAAGGCTAACCTTCCTTGGTGCTGCCTCTTTTTCCTAGGAATTATTAATATCTTTTTAATAGAGTTCATACTCTAGAATCAAATTTTTATATCACATGGGGGATTTTCAATTTATCTCAAGTTGCACACTCTTCATCGCCTATCAAACTGAGTTTTAGTTTCTAATTGAAATAATTTTTCAAGTGTTGAGCAATAAAGAGGCAGCAAGTGATATATTTAAATTATTTATCCATCTTATTTATAATTAATTCGCTTTCTTCCTTGCTGCACAGTGAGGTTAACCCAATGCATTTGATTTTCAAGTCTTTGGTATCATTAGGCAACAATAGAAGTGGCTGATTTCTTTCCACCCCACTTGTGCATCATCGGTCTCTGGGGACTCAGGCAGCATCAGTTTAAATCACAGTTAAATTTAATGCATCAGCTCTGTCATACAACACTCAGATCCAAAATCAAGAGCACACTGAGGAGAGGATGCCTACTCATGGCAAACTGAAAAGAGGAAAAATCAGCCACCTGATAAGATGCTTGAAAAGGTTTCTCCCGGGATTCACAAGGACTATGCACCCTCCAGTCTACCTACTTCCTTGTATTATTAATATTGATTGTCTTCATCTCTCCCATTGTATGTTAATTCTGATTAAATTCCTTTCTTATATGTATACATTTTAGGGAGAATCTACAGCAGTAGTCTTCTCTATGACATTTTTTTTTATTATTATTAGGTATTTTCCTCCTTTACATTTTCAATGCTATCCCAAAGGTCCCCCATACCCACCCCCCCAATCCCCTACCCACCCACTCCCCCTTTTTGGCCCTGGCATTCCCCTGTACTGGGGCATATAAAGTTTGCAAGTCCAATGGGCCTCTCTTTGCAGTGATGGCCGTCTAGGCCATCTTTTGATATATATGCAGCTAGAGTCAAGAGCTCCGGGGTACTGGTTAGTTCATAATGTTGTTCCACCTATAGGGTTGCAGATCCCTTTAGCTCCTTGAGTACTTTCTCTAGCTCCTCCATTGGGGGCCCTGTGATCCATCCAATAGCTGACTGTGAGCATCCACTTCTGTGTTTGCTAGGCCCCGGCATAGTCTCACAAGAGAGAGCTAAGGCCTTTGGCTAGCTGTCCCTCTCCATATTTCCTTCTTCGCCCTGCCCACCCCTTCTCTCTCTATATTTAATAGTCCTAGTCTTTATCCATTTATAACAGCATCATCTATTTCCTCTTCCATGGAAGATTCCCTTCTCCACCCCCCACTCTAGACACTAATTAACTATCTAACTTCTGTGACTATTCTGAACAAAACACGCATGCCTGAAGTTTAAGGCTAACATCCACATATAAAAGAAAACATGCAACATTTGTTTTTCCAGGGCTGGGTTAACAGGATAATTATTTCTAGCTCCATCCAATTACCTGAAAACTTCATAATTTCATTTTTCTTAACAGTGTAATAATATTCTGCTGTGTAAATCTACCATTGGCCATTCATCAGCCGATGGTCATGTAGGCTGTTTCCAACTTCTGGCAATTATTAATAGAGAAGCAATTAAAATGGTCGAGCAAGTGTCTCTGTAGTAGGATGTAGAGTTCTTTGGTTATATTCCCAAGACTAATTCAGGTGGATATTGAAGTAGGTCAATTCTCACCTTCCTAAGGAACCTCTATACTGATTTCCATAGTGATTGTATGCTTTATATTCCCACCAACAATGAATAAGTTTTACCTTTCCCCCACATTGTTGACCAAATGGGCAATCAATTATTTTATTGATCTTAACCACTATGACTGGTAAGGTATCAGTTGTATATAGTTCATTTTCTACTTTTTGTCCCTTATGCTGTCCCGTAGATTATCTGAACCATTTCCCAATACCTCTATTTTCTTGTCCCATCATCAACATTCCCTGCCTCTGTTCATAAGCATGGCTGCCTCCTTTCCTCACATTCTTCCCTTCAGTGTTCTTTCCTGTTGTGACACCTTAATCTTCCTCAGAGCTTTGCAACTATTGGCTACCTCACTCTACTGACTACTAAACCTGTTGCATTCATTCCACCATGCTCTGGTTCACACTCCTGTAATCTCACTCTACCAAAAGCCCAAATGCCAGACATTCTGACTTCCTACACATACACATACTAAGCTGTAATCTTTTCCAAAGACCATATCCTATACCTCTCCTGATCATGAATGAAGAATGTATCTCCTTGTCTCCTAGGATATGCTTCAGCTTCCCAGGCTCCCATTCACACAGGCTATGGCTCACTTTCACGCCCTTTTTGTCATAGCTATGGTTACCATTGCTGTGATGAAAACACCATGACCAAAACCCAACTTGGGTAGGTATGGGTTTCTTCCATTCACAGCTCCTTATCAAAAGCAGTAAGAACAGGAACTCCAACAGGGCAGGAACCTGGAGGCAGGAGTTGATGCAAAGGCCATGGAGGAGTGTTGCTTACTGACTTGCTCCTCATGGCTTGTCCTGCCTGCTTTCCTATAGAACCCAGCCTGCTTATGGCACAACCCACAGTGAGCTGGCTCCTCCTTCATCAATCACTAAATAAGAAAATGCCTTACAGCCTGACCTTATGGAGTCGTTTTCTCAATTGAGGCTAGCTCCATTCCAGCAACTCTAGCTTGTGTCAAGTTGATATGAATCTAAACAGCACAAATTTCCACCAACGTTCCTCAGTAATGAATGAGTATCCATATACAACAGACACTCAACTAGTAATGAATGAGTACTCATAGATGACACACTGCTATTCTTTCATTCATCAGTCTCTATGTATCTTTGTGTTTCACTCAACAGCTGGCATATGCTGAGTACCTGATAAATGTCAATAGAATAAGTGATCAGAGAAGACCCTATAATGCAAAATAGGTCACAAACTAAGATGGAAAGAAAACTGAAAAAAAAAATCTTAGAAAATACAACATCTGAGGAGATGGAGCCACAACCTGAAGATATTTGGAAATGGCTGTTGGTGTGCATTCCTGTTATCTAGACCTGAGAGGAACATTCAGCGGGGTCAAATGCCCTCAGTGTGTTTCACAGGCCACAACAGATACAAAATGAAGAGGAGAACCTGCACCATGCAGGTCAGAGTTAGCTAGAAGAACAAAAACAGTAGAAAAGTGATTTACTCATCTTGGTCTATATGTTGGGTACTCAGTGCTATCCCAATTTAGCTCATTCAATCTCTAAAACAACCTATGAAAAGAAATCTGCAGGAAAATGGATAGATCTGAACAGCATAACGTTAAGAGAGGTGACCCAAACTTAAACAGAAACCACATGACCTTTCAGACATGTAGATCCCAGCTGTAAAGCATAGGTGTGTGTGTGTTTGTGTGTGTGTGTGTGTTATATGTGTGGTGGTGGTATGGTGTATGTGTGTAGTCTGTGTGTTGTGGTGGTATGGTCTATGTGTATGTATATGTAGTATGTGTGTTGTGATGGTGGTGGTGGTGTGTGAGTGTGTGTATGGTATATGTGTGGTGGTAGTGTGGTTTCTGTGTGTGTGTTTGTGTATGTGTCGTATGAATATGTGTGTGTGTGTGTTTGAGAGAGAGAGCAGGAGGGGAGGGAAGGAATGAGGGAGGTAGGGAGACTAAGAGAAGGTTAAAGCAGGAGACAGGAAAGTAAGGATGGAAAGGGTGGAAGTACATGAGCATAAGAAAACGAAAAGAAATTGCAGGGACCAGAGGTTCTGGGAGAGATCAGGGTGTCAAAGGGTATAGGAGGTAAGGAAGGAGAATCTACTAAATCACACTTGGTTAAACACTTTATAATGGCATTTAATGTCTTATATAAAAAGACCACCAACAGATTGGGAAAGGATCCTTACCTATCCTAAATCAGATAGGGGACTAATATCCAACATATATAAAGAACTCAAGAAGGTGGACTCCAGAAAATCAAATAACCCCATTAAAAAATGGGGCTCAGAACTGAACAAAGAATTCTCACCTGAGGAATACGGAATGGCAGAGAAACACCTGAAAAAATGTTCAACATCCTTAATCATCAGGGAAATGCAAATCAAAACAACCCTGAGATTCCACCTCACACTAGTCAGAATGGCTAAGATCAAAAATTCAGGTGACAGCAGATGCTGGCGAGGATGTGGAGAAAGAGGAACACTCCTCCACTGTTGGTGGGATTGCAGGCTTGTACAACCACTCTGGAAATCAGTCTGGTGGTTCCTCAGGAAATTGGACATAGTACTACCGGAGGATCCAGCAATACCTCTCCTGGGCATATATCCAGAAGATGTCCCAACCGGTAAGAAGGACACATGCTCCACTATGTTCATAGCAGCCTTATTTATAATAGCCAGAAGCTGGAAAGAACCCAGATGCCCCTCAACAGAGGAATGGATACAGAAAATGTGATACATTTACACAATGGAGTACTACTCAGCTATTAAAAAGAATGAATTTATGAAATTCCTAGCCAAATGGATGGACCTGGAGGGCATCATCCTGAGTGAGGTAACACATTCACAAAGGAACTCACACAATATGTACTCACTGATAAGTGGATATTAGCCCAAAACCTAGGATACCCAAGATATAAGATACAATTTGCTAAACACATGAAACTCAAGAAGAATGAAGACTGAAGTGTGGACACTATGCCCCTCCTTAGAATTGGGAACAAAACACCCATAGAAGGAGTTACAGAGACAAAGTTTGGAGCTGAGACGAAAGGATGGACCATCTAGAGACTGCCATATCCAGGGATCCACCCCATAATCAGCTTCCAAACGCTGACACCATTGCATACACTAGCAAAATTTTGTTGAAAGGACCCAGATGTAGCTCTCTCTTGTGAGACTATGCCGGGGCCTAGCAAACACAGAAGTGGATGCTCACAGTCAGCTAATGGATGGATCACAGGGCTCCCAATGGAGGAGCTAGAGAAAGCACCCAAGGAGCTAAAGGGATCTGCAACCCTATAGGTGGAACAACATTATGAACTAACCAGTACCCTGGAGCTCTTGACTCTAGCTGCATATGTATCAAAAGATGGCCTAGTCAGCCATCACTGGAAAGAGAGGCCCATTGGACATGCAAACTGTATATGCCCCAGTACAGGGGAACGCCAGGGACAAAAAAAAAAAAATGGGAATGGGTGGGTAGGGAAGTGGGGGGAGGCGGTATGGGGGACTTTTGGGATAGCATTGGAAATGTAATTGAGGAAAATATGTAATAAAAAATATTTTAAAAAATATTTTAAAGAGCCCCACCCCAGCCTGCTGCTGAGTTTCTATGGCAAATTTTGTTCCTTCCTCATCTCTTCTTTTCTCTCCTCTCCTCTCCTCTCCTCTCCTCTTTCTTCCTCTTCCTCTTCCTCTCCTTTCTTCCTCTTCCTCTCCTCTTCCTCTCCCTCTCCTCTTTCTCTTCCTCTCCTCTCCTCTCCTCTCCTCTCCTCTCCTCCTCTTCCTCTTCCTCTCCTCTCCTCTCCTCTCCTCCCCTCTTCTCTTCTCCTCTCCTCTCCCCTCCCCTCCCCCCTCTCTCCCCCTCCCTCTCTCTTTCTCCTTGATTTCCCTGCTGACATCAGGTTTAGTCATATGACATTCTCTGGCCAGTGGCATGTGAATGGATAAGGGGTATTCAAGTCTGAGAAGTTTTAAGATATATTGCAGTTTCCAAGAAGTTTTCCAAGAAGGTACATTTCACATGTGACTGCCTCCAAGGCATATCCCAGAACACAGGGCTCTCCATATTCAGCACTCAATTGATTCGTGGGAATGCAGAATGAATCTCTGTTACCATTCAGAAACAATGAGGTTGGTCAGTTCAGCACAATGCTTAATCATAGCAGAAGCAGGGAACCTGGACTCATAGCACATTTCTGCCTTATTAATAGCATGCCCTGAGGGGGCTATAGTTCTACTCAGTTTGGGCTCTCCCTGCTCCATTCTGGAATAAGGGTATGTAGTTTAGGGCCCAGCAACAGTACAAGCAACTCTTGACATCTGGTTAAAATTGCAGACGCAACTCCGACTGCAGAATCTGCAATTTAGCTAAGTCTTCAGGGAAGCATGTTCATTCGAAAGTCTAACAAGTGCTGACTTATACACTATCATTGCTTCCTGGGTTGGCAAGATCAAATAGCTGTGAAACAAAAATGGGAAGCCTATCCTTGTCCAAGTCCAGTCTGCAGATGGGGAAGGCAACACATTCATTTTCTCACCACACAGGAGTTACATGGCAGAAATGGCTCATGGAAGGGTCATGATGCTGCATTACAACACGGCAACAGTTGCCTCAGTCACTAACAGTGCCCTCTGAAGGCACAGCTCATATGCTATGTTGGCTTCGCAGCTCTCTTCAAAACCCAGCTGCTTGCCTCTTGAACGAATACAAAAGAGGGCCTGTCAATCTTCTCGAGGGACTGTTATAATGTGGAGATTGGCTCATCTGTGCTTGTCTACACTTGCCTATGCCAGGATCAAGTTATTGATTTTCACCATTTGCAGGAGTGAAATGGACCTGTAGTCATAGCAATGAAGACCCTGGGAGACACTGAGGTAGGAGCCCAATGTCATAGGCTCTTCCCTGCTCAATCCTGCAGCTCAGCCCAGTGATCTGGAGCATCCAAGAAACAACAGAAATGAGTGTTAATGGTTCAAAATGGCTGAAGAGGCAAGTAGAGAGACCCGGGTGCCTCTGAGCCATGCGTTCCCCAATGAGCACAAAGGCTTTTGACAGGCTGGTTTATGAATAAAATCATGACATGAGACTTTTCCAAAATGTCTGTTAAGAACCACTTTGAAATGAAGTCATCAAAATTACTGCAAAATGTAGACTTTAAATGCAAACAGCCGGGGGAAGAATGTGCTTGTTGTGTAGAATTCATTATCAGTGTTTCTGAGTGCAGCCACCAGAAGCATTTGCACGGGATTGCTTTTATGCAATTGCTTGGAACACGAGCAGAGAAAGAGCAGAATGTGGAAATTCCAGAATCCCAGGACTTTCTCAGGTTTGAGTTTTCTCCTATCTTGTCAGAAAGAAATCTCGTGTATGCTTTTTTTTTTCTCCAGAGTCTTCAAATTTTAATATAGTAACCATCTTATTTTATTTGTTTAATAATCAGGTAAGTTATTTACTATTGGTGCATGACTAACGGGTAAAGGATGCAAACCATATATGAAGGGTTTGGTCAATACCATTTGGGGAAAAATCAATCATTAGATGCAAGCACTGGCATGCATAGATTCACACAAGACTGTCTACAAATGTTGTTTAGACTCACCTTAAATCTGCAAGTCTATGTAAGAGTGAGGTTACCCAGTGAACTATCAACCAGGAGGATATACAGGGGAAACTATGTTCAGTAGAAATCAGTTCTTAAAATAGACTAATTTAAGTGATGGTTAGAGGATTAGAAGCAGCTCTGTGCACAGAGAAAGATAGGCATTTCATCTAATGAGAAGGTGCTTTAAATCTAATGGCATGCCATTGGTGTGAAAGAAATGAATCTTTAAAGAATAGAGAATTAAAAATGGCCACAGGAATACCCCCAAACAAAAAGCCAAACAGTTCAGAATATGTAAATCTAGTGAAATTTGCATATCAAAACTCACCCCAATCCAAATTCAAAGGCAGAGGATAGCTGTCAAACTTTGAACATTTGTGCTCAAGAAAATAACTCTGATAAAGTAACAAAAAGGAGAAAGGAGAAGAAGAGAAGGAGGAGAAGAAATGGGAGGGGAATGGAGGAAGAAAGAAGAGGGGAAACAGGTAGTAGAAGAGGTTAGAGGGAAAGGAAGCATGAAGAGGAAGAAGAGAAAAGAGAGAAGGAGCAGAAGGAGCAAGAGGAAGAGAAGGAGAAGAGAAAGCGTGGAGAAAGAGGAGGAACAGGAGGAAGAAAAGTGGGGAAAGGAGCAAGAGAAGAGGAGGAAGGCAAGGAGGGAAAGACTGCAAAGCCACCCTTCAAGTCCCTCCCTAAAGGAGAAATGAGCAGAGCTCAAAAGGAGTCCAGAAGAGATCTGAAAGTACAAAAGAGGTTTGTATTTAATCAATACATTATATTGCCATTGAAAGTCTATCACAGAGGAACTGTGCTAAGATTTTAAAAAATGCTCATGAAGCAGGAAGAATAAAAAATAAAAGTAATTAAAAACAAACATGAAAGAAAAGAAAAAAAAAAAAAACACAAGAGAGGAAGTGGGCTAGAGACTTAGCTGAGCTGACAGAATTCCTGTCTGGTTCACAAAGAGGCCTAGGTCCAATCACCAGTGTCACACAAGCTGGGTGTGGAAGTCTGAGCCTGTGACCCTCATATTCAGATTGCAGAGAGGGCAGACCCATCAGAAGTTAAAGGTTATCTCAGCTCTATAGGGAGTTAAAGCAGCCTGGGCTAGAATCCCAGTCATGGAATAAAAAACAGAAGGAAAGAGAAAATTAAGGAAACACTAATTTTAAAATGTCTGACAAAAAAAAAAATCCTAGGTTTTTTTTTTTTTTAGACAGTCTAATATGTTAAAATTTACTAGTGTTTTCTTCATATTTCTCTTTTTTGGCTTGTATAATTCAAATAGTTTACAGGCTTCAAATATTCAGAATGTATTGGCTTTTTTATTCAGAAAAACATATCCAAAAACAGATTTAACACAAAAACAGATTAAATTTAAGAATTTAGCATAAACTAGAAAATAAAGATTTACTACCATTAAAAAAAAAGAATTTAGCATAAATAAGGGAAAATTCCATTCTCAATCCTATAAACAAAACAAAACAAAACACAGAATCAGCCTTTGACATATTTCATGTCTGAGAACAAGCCTGTCTGGTCATACGTCACACATCTTCTTGGCTCAGCAGACACTTGCAGGCAAAGAACAATATTAGGACAGATGTGTAAGGAGTATTAAAACAAAAATTAACTTTCCTGTTTTATAGTCTGGGTTTAGAACATCAGCGTTTCTTATGAGTTCTAGAGGAATAAAGGTTAAAAGTCTAGATTTCTGGGGTGAGTTCTAGAAGAATTAAGGTTAAAAATTTAGATTTCTGGGGCTTTAGATTGTGTCATTTCTCCTCATTTGCTTTGAGTCTGCAACTGTCAATCTACAGAGGTGAAAGTTTATTCCTTTCATTGCTTCTCTGTGAAGGATGATGACTGATCAGGGAAATACAGAAACAAAACAAAACAAAACCCTGAAAGTAAATTATAATACAGTGTCAGTTTCTTGTTGAGGCTGTAACAAATTTTAGTTCTCGAAACAACCCATATTCATTGTCTCCCAGCTCTGGAAGCTAGAAGTCCACAATCACAGGCTGAGCCCATGGGGAAGCAGGCAGGAGTCCAACCAGTGTCTCTAGGCAAAAAATCCATCACCGTACCTCCTCCAGCTTCTAAGAGTTTCTTGTGTTCCTTGGCTTGTAACCTGTTCTTTACACCATCCCAAATTCTTATTCCACTGTTACATTCTTACTGTCCAGAACTTCTGGAGTCTGGCTTTCTTCTCTTAAGCTTCCTTGTGACTGATCATGCCAAGCCTAATGAATAACCTTGATTAACCTTCCTTTCTCAAGAGCCTGGATTGAACACATCTGCAGACTCCCAATTTCTACTCATGAACTCCAAGGTTAGAACATGGTTGCACCATCCTGTTGCTAACATGCAACAAGACAGTGTGGCACAGGAGACAGGGTTCTTGTTGGAGCAGCAGTTTGGTTGATTGATTAGTTATTTGCCGATTTATTTATTTATTGTTTATTTATTTATTATTGTTGGTATTTTAGATCAACATGACCATTATTTCTTTGGGAAAACATCATTAAATATAACCCAATTCCATTTCCAGGAAAAAACAATTCTCCTTCTTAAGCTTCTCTCTCTCCTTCCCCAGCCTTCCAAAGGTACTGCATGGCTGAAAACTCACCCTTTTAAAGAGCAATTACAGAACATCTGCCATATGCTGTATGCAGATGTGATCACTGACTTTTGCTTTACAAAGGAGAATGATGCCTCTGAGTATCATCTGCTCTCATCTCAAAAAAAAAAAAAAGCAACAGGATTAGGATACTACTATGTCACTTGAGTACAATAGACAGCATGTCAAGTCATCTACCACAAGCCTTAGAAAACACCCAGGAAAGGGTGATGAAGGCAGTCAAGAGAAGTGATTCAGTTTCACTATAGAATATACAACACTTGATCACAAAGAAAGGGCCATACTACAATACTCATGATATCATCAGCTCTACAGCCAAAAATTCTTCCTTCCCCTCTCCTCATCTCTCCTCCTTTCCCCTGCGTTCAATGTCTGTAATAACCAGTATATTTGTGTTAAGTCTCTGAGCATTCTGATTGGGAAAAATTTTACTAAAGTACTCCTATAGAATTGTAAAGATGCCAGAATATGTAGAGACCTACTGTGCTAATCAGGCTGCTGTTGCTGTGACTGAATGTTTGAAGCACTCTAAGGGAGAGCATGATCCAGTTTGGCTCATGGTTTCAGTATGTCGGTTATTCAGCTTCTGGAAATCAAGAAGCCCATTGTCTTAGTCAGGGTTTCTATTCCTGCATAAACATCATGACCAAGAAAAGTTGAAAAGGAAAGAGTTTATTCAGCTTACACTTCCACATTGCTATTCATTTCCAAAGGAAGTCAGGACTGGAACTCAAGCAGGTCAGGAAGCAGGAGCTGATGCAGAGGCCATGGAGGAATGTTATTTGCTGGCTTGCTTCTCCTGACTTGCTCAGCTTGTTTTCATATAGAGCCCAGGACTACCAGCCCAGCAATGGCACCACCCACAATGGGCTGGACCCTCCCCCCTTGATCACTAATTGCAGAAAAAACTGCCTTACAGCTGGAACTCATGGAGGCATTTCCTCAAGGGAAGCTCCTCTCGCTATGATAACTCCAGCTTGTGTCAAGTTGACACACACAGCCAGTCAGTACACCCATCAAATACAAGAAATGATCAGGTCAAGATATACCCTTCCAGGCTAGAGAGATGGCTCAGCAGTTAAGAGGTCCTGAGTTAAATTCCCAGCAACCACATGGTAGCTTACAACCATCATGAGTTCAATGCCCTCTACTGATGTGTTTGAAGACAGTCACAGTGTATTCATATATATATTTGATAGATATCTAAATAGATAACTAGATGATAGATAGATAGATAGATAGAGATAGATAGACAGACAGACAGACCCTTTAAAGACATACTCCATTGCCCTGCTTCCTCCAGTTAGGTACACATTCCACAGCTCCCACTAACTCTTATTGGCTTATCTTAGGTTTGACCCCCATCAGTGGATTTAATTGTCCATTAGAATGAAGGCTTTGTGGTCTAATCACCTTGGAAGATGGCTGTAGGTTTGTTCCATAAATCTCCTAAGTATTTCTCAATCTAACCAAGCAGAAAATCAAGATTAGCCTTCACAGGTCCACTCCTTGCCAACTTGATAACACAGCATACCTGTCTTTTTCCCCCAGATTTTAAAAAGCCACACAAAATCTCAATCAAATACAAAAATGAAGTAATAATCAGTCACACATGATATAACTCTCCTGCATACAACTTGAAACATGTTTCCCTTTTCCAAAGGCTTAACATTCTGGGATTGCCCAGTAGTTGGATTCTGCTCCACACAGCACAGGCATCCAGACCCACTGCTATTCTCCACCTTATGGGATAACCTAACCCTCCTGACAACTTCAGTTCAGTCTGGGGCCCACATGATGCAAGAAGAGGACCAGTTTCTGCAAGTTTTCCTCTGACCTGCATGTGTGTACCATGGCATGTGCATATGCATGCACACAGCATACACACATACAACACACACACACCACACCATACAGGACACATGCCATGTAATACACACACTAAAGATAGATAGATCATAGATAGATAGATAGATAGATAGATAGATAGATAGATAGATGATAGATAGATAGATAGATAGATAGATAGATAGATAGACAGATAGACTTGGTTTTTAAGAATTGAAAATACTTAGTGGCTAAGGACATGACTCAGTGGTTAAGAGCAGCAAGTGTTCTTAGCCAGAGTTCAGTCCCCAGCACCCATGTCAAGTGGTTCACAAGCATCTGCAACTCCAACTCTAGAGGATTTCTGCCCTCTTCTGGCCTCTGTCAGCACCTGTTCTCATGTGTTCATATGCACAAGCACACACATATACACATCATTAAAATAAACTTGAATATTTAAGACATGTATATCCAGGAGTATATATTATTATATTATATATAATAATGTATATATTAGCTGCTTAGAACATATGAGCTTGCCAAGACAAAGAGAGGGGCAGATTCTGAGACCCAAACAGAATACCAGTCTTCATCTTGGGTCTGGCCTTCTTCTCCTCCCAGAGACAATTCTACAGCTTCTCTATTGTCACACCACTGCCAATGGTATCACACCAACTACCATCATTACTGGAGCATCCCTCAGCAAGACAGCAATGTCCATAGGTCGATAAAACCACTGCTGTGATGGTTTCAGTGAACAGTATCTGCTTTATTGCATGCGAACAACTGTTAGATATTGGGAGCCTATCATCTGTGATGGGCTAGCATATTACTTCAGATCGGATAGTGAGAGCTCGGACCACCCAGGATCTCGACACAGAAGGAGCACATTAAAGGAGATGTGGAGAGTGCAGACTCTTGTCTACAGGCTAGCTACAGGCTACTTCAGAATTCCGTGTTCTGACTTGACAAGCACAGTGTGTCATGCTTCTTACTTAGAAGCACAGTGTGCCAAGTAGGCTGGCCACCAGGCCATGCCTACATTTTTCTCCTATAACCAACTTTCCGACTGTTTTGATAATCCTTGACCTGTTCACATAAAGCCTTGCCCCACCCTCAGACTCAGGTCACACCCACCAGCTCTGGTTTCTTAGAATGGGTAAGAGGAAGCCTAGGGTACCCCAGCACAACACAACCACATCTCAATGAGTAAAAAGAATGAACAGGTGCTAAAGATCACTTGCAGATTTAAATGGCCATGTTACTTCATTCTCACTAAAACACCTATAAAAATAAGATCATCAATGCAATACTGACAAAGATATGAAAAAACTGGGGCCTCAATCCCTGACGGTGGCGTGTAAGGTGGCGCACTCATACCTTTTTGCCATTTCATTAAAAGTTACTCGTAAGTTCACCATGGCGTCTAGCATCTCACTGCTTATGTTTCTACCTAAGAGAAATGAAGGGGCAGGTGTAGACAAAACCTTGTATAAGGATTTTCTTAGCAAAATTATACATAGCAGCCAAAGTGGAAACCATCTAAATGTCAATTAACTGCCTAATGAATAACCAAAATGCCATACATCATGTATGGGATTCTATTTGACACGTAAAAGGAAGTGAACACAGATGCTTCCTGCACACTGAGCCTCAAGGATGCTGTGCCAGTGACAGAAGCCAAGATGGCAGACCCCACTTATGTAAATCCATTTCTATGACATTTGCAGAAAGACCTGAGCAATGCATCAGAAAGGACTTGAGGAAGGCTGTGTGCTGGGGATCCAGGATGGGAAGAGACTGAAGATGTGCACAAGGTATTTTGGGGTGACTCTAGGTGTAGATCTTACTGACAGATTTGCAGCAGTGTAAACTATGTGAGAATTGGTAAATTACACACATGCACATGCACACACTCATAGCATAAATAATGAATTGGTGAATTGTTTGCCTTACACAAGTGAGTCAAAGTCTGTAAAAAGCATACCTCAATGGAGATTATAAAAATTATAAAAATAAAACTAAACAATGAATAAATGTCTAGTAAAGTGAGCCCTATGATTGCCCAGAACCAACCTTTCCTGGTTCATACTGTAGGCTTTTGGTGTGTCACCTGTGTCCCCTCCTAGACTCTGTCAACTGCCCCAGCCTCTTTTTTGTTATAGTCAGAAAAATCTTTACCTATAGTGATTATTCAATAATTATTTATTTAGTTGAATTCTAATGGTGAGGAAAATGGACGTTATATCCAGGTCATCAAATAATCCTTGCAAGGGACTCATGAACAAAGCATTTTGGCAAAGAGCAGGAGTGCAGACCAGAGAGTAATAGATCATTTAGATAAGGTCCTATCAAGTCAATCTTTGAGGGAAAATCCCATCAACATGATATGTAGAATTTGTGGCTGACTTTGGGCCAAAGGATTGTCATTGCAGAAGAACAGAGGTAGGGCACTCTGTAATGGCAGAAGCAGAGGGTTCTACATTTCTGACAGCCTGCGTGGGTACTCTTGTGTCAGAGAAGACCGAAAAAGACATTTGCATTTTAGCCTATACCCCGTTTGGCCATCATTAGCCAACACAACTTCCATGCTGAGAAAACATGCCCTTGGCACATCAGGAGCTCCCAAGAACCTCGTATGTTCTACCATAGAATGGGCAGTGTATTCATCTTCAGGGAGAAAAGTCACTCAGGGAACCTGGGAACCTAAGATGCTGTTTTACTAGAGCTTCACTGGGAAGGAAAAGGGCGTGGCATGTCCCAACAAATGAACTCATAGAGCATGAACATATTGGATAGTTTGGTGAGCCAGAATACTGGAACGTTGGGTAGAACACTGGGAACTTCCACAGCAGGCAGATCTGAATTTAGATCCTGGTCCTATTGGTAATCAGTTGTCCCTAACCTCATCTCCCTGGAAAGTCCCTCTCCCTCTCCTGGAGCACCTGTGATTGGGTCTGCTTTCCAAGGAGGATATTGAAAAGGTAATAATAAAAGTGACCAGCACCTGTTAGTTCCCTTTTCTTGGGCATTTCCACAGGTGTTATGACCACTGTACTTCTTTATAATTGTGTCATGAAGTAGAGATCATAGGGACTTAGGTCTTTAACATCATCCCAATGTTGATGATGTGAGGTCACCTCTATGACCCTGAGTAATCCTTTGACTATTTATGATGCAGGACAGGTTTCTGTGACAACTAGAGTTAGGAATTAGAAATTCTAACCCAGGGTCTATCATATAGAAAGAGTTCAGTAGATCAGAACCACTCAAGTTCCATTACCTCAGCAAGGCAGCATGGCTGAGGTCTCCTGAGACCCGAATAGTGTTGTCCTGTAGCTCTCTCCAGTCTGTCATGGAAACAATGTCAGAAGACACAGAAGAAGAAGTTGGATTTAAGAGAAGGATCTGAGTCTAATATGACTTTTGAAAATAATGGAAACTACGGTGCTGCTGGAAGCCACTGTGGTGTGAAGCTTGGACAGAGATTTGAAGGAAGGTCAGTGATCCATCCTGAATTGTTCTGAATTTTGTAATGAAGAACTGGAGACTTCGAGGGCTGGAAGTCTGTCCCTAAGTACAAAAGGGGTGAGGGGCACTGATCATCTCCATGACAGAGGAGAAGGGGGTGCTATTCACACCCACTTCTGAGGCCATAGCAGCTTCTCAGGAAGCAGAGTCCTCACCCGCCATTACTACTGAAGTCACACTGCAAGGTGTCTCTAGAACAAACTTGCTTTCTTTCTCATTTCAAGAACGCTGGTGTGTGTGCGTCAAATGTGCAACCAATATTACTGAGCATTCGGACATTGCTTTTCCAAGGATATAACCAGACTCCACAGAGGAGAAGAATATTCAAAACAGAACTCTACAGGCAGCTTCCAGCCCTGCTCCGTTGTGACTTTTTATCTGATGCAAGTGATATTTGGAGCCTTTTAAAAGACACTCTCTTCATCTCCTCAGTGGGTTAAAGATTGAAATCTGGGACAGCCAAATAATGGGTTATCCTTACTTAAAGACACAGAGTAAATTAGGTCTTAAAAAGAAAAAAAAAAAAACTGGTACCAACAATTAGGAATGCATACTTCCTGTTTCTAAGCAATTTCAGGTTTAATTAGGATTCTCTAAGCCCCATTTGTCTTAACAATTTGACAGCTCTGGCTTCCCCTTCTACACCCACTCTTCTCCTTATTCATACTCTTTCCCCATTTGTAGTATTTTATTCCACACAAACGCCAGGAGGGAAAGGGAAGCCAGAAGCCAGCATGAGTGCAGATTGCAACGCTCTTTTCTTCCCTGGAACGCGCCACTTTCAAAGCACCTATGATAAAAGGTTATTTCCCCCTGACTGACAATGATCTCTAAGCTAATTATTAAAGTGTCTTACTAAAATGTGTGTGTTTGGGAAGCTTCCAAGGGAGGCTGCCTCGAAACTCCTTGGAGGAAGAATATGACATCACAGGGGTAATGCGCAGGAGAGCACCCGTTTGTCCGTTTAAATTAGCTTCATCATCCATAACAAGAGTTTAAAAGGCAGAAGAGCAAGAACCATGCATAATGCACTGTGCGTAATGCATAACGCACTGTGTCACGGTGCATAATAATCAGCCCAGCTCGCTCCTGCCACCCAGCCTCCCAAGACTTCTAAATCTCTTCCAGTAAGCATTTTGTGAGAAAGGCTTTGATAAAAAATGCCATTTAGGGACTTTCAAATTTACAGCCAGGCAATTTGTCATCATTTAGAGGAGCAAGAAGAAGGAAAACGGAATATCACACTCTCATTTCCCAAACCTCCCAGTAGTAAGAGCTGCTGGCTTCACTGTGGAAGAGTGCTTGCCTTCCTTAAGGGACTGAATGCAGGTGAGCCTGCCCTGCCTGCTGGGTGAGTATTCTTTTACAAATAGGACAAAGTCTTTAGTCACATACGTTTATATAAATTCAACTTGTTGGCCATTGCTAACCAGTGTGTGTGTGTGTGTGTGTGTGTGTGTGTGTGTGTGTGTGTGTATTTAAAACTAACCACTTGGGATTGGCTAACCTATCTGGGAGCTTGTGCCAGGAGAAGGCAGATTCTTCCCTTCTCAGTAGTCATTGGTTGCCTGTAGTTCTTGATCTAAGGGTAGTGTCTTATGAGATTTCCCCTATCTATGTTGTGATGTCACCTGGCATCACTGTGAAGAAACTTGAGAAAGAATGGGAAGCATGCAGGAAAAGTTGGAGCAGGGAGAGGGTGGAATGGAAATAAACGATGTAAATACATTATTCGTGTGTGACATTCTCAAAAAGAACAACAAAATAAATGTTTAAAGTCACTTAAGACATTTATCTAACTAACGTTTAAGGCTCCTCACAACTTCTTAGAATAGGCAGTTAGCCAAAGGCTTAGACATAAGTCATTGGCTAGTCTTCTGTCTCCAACTCTCACCAGAGGCTGGAGGGAAGACAAAGACTATTGACAATATCTCTCATGAAAAAAATAATATTTAGAATATGGAATAAAATGTAAGATAGTACTAACTGTCCATAAAGTACCAGTGAACTCAGAATGAAACAAGAGGTTCTTTGGAATGAGGTTTAGTTCATTTTAAATTGAGCATATCTTCATTTTATAAGAAAGAGATTTTCATAGGTTGAATAAGATTTAGTAAATCATTATCCATAGAGTTACAAAGAGAGCTGAAGACTCCAAGCCTGATAAGACATGCCTGGAGCAGACGTCCAACCATCTGGGGCTTGAATGGAGAAAGACCATGGCCCCAGGTTAATTGTACAAGAAAAGTCTAACAGATAACAGAAAGCTGAGTATTAGGAGCCTGGTTAGAAAGGGTTAACATGAGTGATTTAATTATTGAATGATTAATGAAGTCTAAAAGGCAAATTCAAGTGACCAGAAAAATTGTCTTTCAGCTAATTTAACATTTTGCTATAATTGAACACAGATCGCCTCAAAGCACAGCTGTGGTTTGCACCCAGAATGGAACACTTTGCAAACACATGGATCTCTCCCAGATGACAGGAGTAGGCTGTGTCTTCAAGACCACCCTCTGGACCACCTTAGAAGAGACTGAGTCCTGGACAAGAAAGGGCAATGTGAATGGCTGTGTGCATCTCCAGTAGAGCTGTCATTACCCATTCGGCCAGGAATTAAGGAACACACAGCTAATGCCATCAAGTTGTAAACTGCAGAAACTTCTAAGTAGAATCAATACCACTGGGGAGGAACCCTATGGGCTACATTGTTGGGTTGCACCATGCAATATATGGTGCAGATACTGATCTACATCAATTTATACAGTGTGTATGTGTATATGTGTGTCTGTCTGTGTGTGTCTCTGTGTGTGTGTGTGTGTGTACCTTGCATGTCTGTGTGTATGTGTGTATGACTGTGGGTCCTTGTGTGTTGCATCTGTGTGTGAAAGGTATATGTGCACGTAGGCATGTGGAGGTCAGAGGGCAAACTTGAATGGGGTTTCATGGATGCTGCCCACTTTTCTGTCTGAGAAGAGGTCTCTCACTGGCCTGGAGCTCACTGATACACCCACCAAGTGAACAGAATCCACCTGCTTTTGCCTCCTTAGCACTAGAATTATAATTGTGCAGCACCATGTCCAGCATTTGTTTTAACATGAGTTCTAGGGATTGAACTCAGACCCTCATACTTGCAAAGCTAACATTTTACTGACTGAATTATGGTGTAACTGAACAAAGCCACATATGAAAGCAGCGCTGGGCTCTCTACCAGGAGGTCTTTAATTCTTCATAATAGCCCTCTCAGTCATACACTTGGCATGGTGAAATCACTAGCTAGGAGATCGGTCAGCTTGGTTCATGGACTAGCTCTGTCCAAACCATGCTGGGTTTTCTGTTGTTGTTGTTGTTTTGTTTTGTTTTTGATACAGGGTCTTACTATATAGCCTTAGCTATCTTGGAACTCTCTATGTAGTTCAGGCTGAACTTGAACTCACAGAGATCCTCCCAAGAGCTGGAAATAAAGGTGAGTGCAATGGACAATAAGCTCCACTGTCCATGGTTCTAGAAAATACATGTCTTGATCCTCAAAGAGGGCTTGCTACCACAAAAATGATAGGGTGAGGTGGGAAGGTGACACTGTGTGGGCAAAGATTATATGTGCTCCGATAGGTGAAAACCTTGTTTACATGAACAGCAACCTAAAAAGGTTAACGTCATCAAGGTAGATCAAGGAAAAAACACAACCATGAGAAAAGACAAAGAAGCAGCAAAGCACACAGATGCAGGGATCCATGAAGCCCTGCACACTCACACCAGGTCAAGTTAGGCATCTCTGGCAACAAGGAGTTAGCTTCCTTAGGAAGCCATTGCTTTCTGAAGCACAGGCAGAGGCATGTTATCAAGCCTTCACTTAGCCAACTGCTTCAAAATGTCATCAGTAATCTTGGAGTAACCTGTTTCAAAGGCATATTATTGCCTATTTTCCAAGTTATCTTCACTGTTTCAACTTTGTCAAATGGATTTCTTTGATCCCTTATACTTTATACTCAAACCATCTCCATTGTCTCTCTGTCTCTCTGTCTCTGTCCTCTGTTTCGCTCCCCCCCCTCATGTGTGTCTGTGTGTCTGTGTGTCTATGTGTGTGTCTCTGTGTGTGTATGTGTCTGTGAGAGAGAGGGAGGGAGAGAGAGAGAGAGCTTGAGAGAGAGAGAGAGAGAGAGAGAGAGAGAGAGAGAGAGAGCGCATGTGTACATCACCATATGGGGTCAGAAGACAACTTTCCAGACTTTTTGTTTAAAATAGGGTCTCTCATTGGTTTTTTGTTTGTTTGTTTGTTTGTTTGTTTTTTAAATCACTAAAAACTCACCCCTGCTTCCCCTAGCTTTCATAGCCCTAGAAAGTGCAGTGGAAACTGCCATGGAAGAAAGGCAATCATCTGCCCCACCTAGCTGTAAAGCCTATTCACTATAGCAATGACTAGCCTGGAAAGATCACCAGTGGTGCGATGCTGGCATTTTGGCACTTTTATCTTGGGAGTAAGTAATAGCTGTCTAATTTGACTTAAAATCTGCTTGCTCAATGGAAAAGAGTTCATATCTGGTTCTACCCCCAGCTGGAATTACCACAAACCCTAGAAATGAACCTTTGACTGACATTTTCTTAAACCAATAGAATTCTAGCTGTATTCTAAATTCTTATCCTTTATACCCACAGAGAGTGTAGCTCTTGTCCTTTATCAAGAAGCTTCTTTTGGTACCAGATGGAAAGGATTAGAGAAAGCCACATGTTGTCAAATGAGGGAATGACAGTCCTTGGGTGCACAATCCCCTTTGATACCCCAGCAATGCAATCCCTACACCTAAGGCTTAGAAAACATCTTGGCGGAGGGGTGGAAAGATTGTAATAGTCAGAGGAGCAAGATAGTTGATAGTGTTTTCTAGAAATGACAGCAAAGCTGCACCCAGGAAATCACAACAATGTGGTTCTCCTATACCAGACCTGCATAACACCAGTTGACATGGCAGCCAACATGGATGGGGAAAATCTCGTATGGCTCTACCCATATATGAAGAGCTATAGGCAACCTATGGCTGCTGACAGAGAGAATAAATCTTCACCAGGGACAAGCTCCTTGGTAGTTTATCGAATTCCAGTGGTCAGAGCTAAATACATGTGCATACAAGCAAGATTAAGTGAACTCATTAAGGTGTGTGTGTGTGTGTATGTAAAACACAATGATAATTTTAAAAGTGATCATGAACTTGAGAGGAAAGAGGAACACAGGAGGAGTTGGAGGGAAGAGAAGGGAGGAGGTAGTGATATAAATACGGTACTCATATATGCAACCCTAATTTGTTTTTAATTTAAAAATGATGCTGTGTTCTTTTTGTTGTTGTTGTTTTTTGTTTGTTTGTTTGTTTTGTGGGGGACTTTTGGGATAGCATTGGAAATGTAAATGAAATAAATACCTAATAAAAATAAAGAAAGAAAGAAAGAAAGAAAGAAAGAAAGAAAGAAAGAAAGAAAGAAAGAAAAAAGAAAAGAACATGGCAACCAGAAAACTCATGTCGGAGCATGCCAGCCTAGAGTATGGCTAACATGCTCAATGCTTACAAATTAGATATTGCATATGCATAAAAAAACTTATTTTCACTTGTATAGCTCACTTGATCTGTATGAAAAGCAAAGGGATAAAATAAATACAGGTTCATAAAAAAAAATGATGCTGTGGTGGGAAACAGCTCAGTATGATAGGGAAGCACTCAGAAGCCCAAGATGGATGAAAGGAAAGAGTCAGACAAGGCCACTCCATATTGAATGTCTCCTTCCTCTGCTCACACACTGGACTTCGAAGGCTGGGTTTGGGAAATCTTGCTTCCTTGGAGGTAGGAGGTTTCAGGTAGAGGAAGAAAGAGGCCCACCCACTACACAGCTCTCTCTGGGCCATGGTGAAAACCTGCCTGAGGGTAAGCCTGAAAGCTATGTGGAGGGTTATATAGTTATTATAGTAGTAGTCAGGCTAGAGAGTGGCAGGGAGGGAGGTAAAAGCAAAGAGATGAGCAGACTCTAGGAACAAACAGACAGGCTGGCAGTTTAAATACAAGATGCCAACAACATGTACAGAAGGAACTGGAGATCATGAGAGGTGACAACAGTCAGAGTCACAAAGGCAGGTGGACAGGTTAGCAGTTATGGACAGTATAACAGAAGAGATTAGAAGAGAAAAGGGATTATTTTAGTGTACAGTTCCAGAGGGGAGATGTGCACAGTAGTAGGGAAGGCATGGGGGCATGAGGCTGGCCTGGCAGTCATACAGGAGAGAGATGGGGTGGGGAAGAAGAGGGGGGAGAAAGACAGGTAACAGGAAATGGGACCAAGGTACAAAACCTTCAAAGCCCACCCTCACTGACATACTTCCTCCAGCTAGGTTCCATGACCTTCCCAAACATTACCACCAACCAAGGACTAACTATACACAGACATGAGTCTACATGGGACATTTTTCATTTAAATCATGACATCAGGTATAGGATGATGCTTCCTTTCATATGTGGAGTCTACAGGAAAGAAAGGCATGAAAGTAAACAGACTATTAAGAGGTGCAAAGATGGAGAAAGAGAAGAAAAGAGGGTATGAGAAAATGTGACAGAGTGATAAGTGTGATCTAGGTACATTACAAGGGAAATGCCATCATTAAGCATGTTAGTTTGTATGGTTGACATATGCGAATGAAAATAAAATGGGTGGAGCAAGGAAGATAGTAGGATGACTCCAGAACTTCTGTCCTATGCAACAAGTGAAAAGTCACACAGGCATAGATGGCAAAACTGTCAGGTAGGAACAGGAGAAGAGAAAACCTCAGACTACTGTTTCAGAGAAGAAGAAATAGACTTTTCTGGAAAGTTACTTGGGGAGACAATGAGTCAACAGTTGCATCTGGGGATCTGAAGGGTCTGGATGGAAACTCAATGGGAAAGATGTGGGCAGATTTGAGCAGGGCAGTCATCTCCCATTTGTCCATTCATTCATTTGATGTCGGTGCCTACCTGGAGTGCTGTAGGAGGAAGGAAGGGAGCTGAATCTATGGACAGCACATTCAGAGTCTCATGGAGAATGAGCTGCCAGGGAGATCAAAGAGAAGCCACACAACATAGCACCCAGGACCCAAGGGAAGACGTCCCAGAAAGAGGAGTGAGCCACTCCAGAGAGAGCACAGTAAAAGCTAAAACGAGGTCACCGGGATGTTTGCAAGAATATCTCCAATGAAGTGGCAAAGATGGCTAAGCACATGGCCAAGACTGAAAGGCAAGGGCAGAAAATGAGTCAAGTTGGCCTCAAACTGCATGCCAGTGTCTTGTCTACAACGAGGGAAACAGAGAGGAGGGTATGGTTGCAACCGTGATATACAGGCTTGGTTCAAATGACTCTTTATTTGCTACACAAACAATAGAGTGTGGAGCAGGGCTGCACATCCATCAGTGACAGAGGAAGCCTTTGCCAGGGATTCTTATCAGCATAAGCTTTAGGAGCACCCATGTGTACACCTGTTTCTTATATTTCAATTGTAACAAAAAAAAAAGCATAAGAGAAATAAATGAGCTAAATGTGTTGATGGGAGCTCAGAATCTATTTCTTCTGTTCCATGGTCAGTGAGGGAGGCTCAAGGGTGAGGTCAGTGGGTGGAGGGGTGTCAAGGGTGAAGTCATACTCTGAAAGGCAAGGTTCCTGGGGTATGAGAGATGAAGGATGCTGACTTTACTGTCAGTTTGGACTTTGATAAGGGCAAAGCTTGGGTCTATATTCTTAAGTGGCAAGGTAGTGTAATACTGTAGCATGGAGTCTGCATTTAAGGTTCAATCTTAATGCCTTATATTGATTAACATTAGAAGAGCCTCAAGTGGTTTGCTAGTTTGCCTCAAGTGGTTATCCTCTTGCTTCTCTGCTCTCATAGGTAAGTCCCTGCCCACACACTCCATTTACAATTGGGCCAGGTGTGTGTGGGCCATATGTGTGTATATACATATATGTGTGTGTATGTCTATATGTGTATACACACACACACACACACACACACACACACACACACACACACACACACACACACATATTCAGCTCCCTGCTATCCTGAGGAGTTTGTTCAGTCCACCAGCAAACCAATCACACCTTCCCAAGGCAATCAAGTAGAATCTCCTCTTATAAATATGAAGACTGTTTCCCCTGGTTGTTACACTGATCCTGTGTGAAGATTCATATAACCCTGTGTGGTATGACTGAATTATCTTTTCTCTGGTTGTGAGGTCAGGAGGCTAAACTACTGCAGAATTCACCTGGCTTGTGTTGTGTTCAGTGTCCAACCATCCCTTCAGCAGATTCCTCTTTTCCCGGTGGCTTGAAAGGCTGACAAGAGAGTAAGTATGAGTGCTTATGGAGGAGAAACTGAGAGGGGGCACCTGTGCACACTAGGGCAGCCCCAAGGTCTTCTAGTTCTTCTGACTTCTTAGTAAGTGGACAGAGGTCATTAGCTGAGAATCTGAAGACAAACCCGTACTCTGAGGTCTGGGGAAGAAGGAACTCTTGGGAAATAAGAAATCTGGGGAGGAAGAAGAAGATCTGGAAGGCCAAAAGGGGGTCTGAGGAGTTGAGAGGCAATCTGGAGATGTCAGAGGAGATCTGGAAGGGTAAAGGGGTGTGGATCCAACACAGTGGAACTGAATGTATAGTGAAGGCTCACTTCAGCTCTGTGATAGTCCTTAGTGACCTGGAGGAATATTCTTGTGGCATGCATTATCTTGTTGGAGTGTAGAAGTGATGTGGGCTCAGTGGACTTGGGCAGGTAGCATGCCATTGGCAGTACCCTGGAGCCTGAACAGTCTACCTCCAGAATGAGGTGACTGTTAGAAATGCAGTGATCAAAACTAATTCTGAGGGCTGGTAATGAGGCTTTTTTTGGAACAGTGCCTGTCTAACATGCACAAAGCCCTGGCTCCATACACCATAAAACAGGCTGTAATGGTGGGCATCTGGGGATAAGAGAGACAAGATCAGAAGTTTGAGATCATACTTAGGTATGTAACAAGTCTGAGGCCAGCCAAGGCTCCATGACATGCTGCCTCAAAACCAAAAGAAAACAAAACCCCTAAGACTCCCCAGCTGTGCCCATATTATGATACTTCCTTCTAGCATTCTCCTCCACGGAAACACAAAAGCAATGTCTGAATATATGCATCCACCACCCCAGCTTCTGACATAGGATATCTCCAGTTCTCTGGGTGAAAATTGTCACTTGATATGGCACGTGCGCTTCATGACCAGTGTCAATGTTAGAAGCTTGTTGTTTCATAAGTGTCAAGTATAAACACAACTCGGGCTCTGGGATTAAACATACCAGTTTCAAAGTCTGCCTCGCCTCTATCAGCTACAGCATCTGTGGCTTTGGGATAGTCATTTCACCTCAGTGTCTTGATTTCCTCTGAGTGTCAAATGAAGATAATTCTAACAAGCACTCAAGACCTGTTTTTCAATCAAAGATAAAATAAGACTAGCACAGTTCCCAGGACACAGACAAAAGTTACCAATTATGATAAACAGGTTCACCCAACATTAGAAAGTGACTCTATAGATGTCACCATAGCTATAAGTTCCTCATCGCTTAGCTTACAGAAAAGATATCAAGTTGCCTTTAACCTGTCTGTCATTTGGCTCTTCTAGGGACTGATTCCCAAAGTGCATGAGATGTCTAAGACGACCAAGGTGAGGGGTATGTCAGCTCCACAAATTGTGTGTCACAGAGAGAGGATACCCAAAGCAAAAGCCACACTCTACCACCTTCAAATCACCAGCTAAGACAAGGTAACAACCAGGAGGAATTGGTGCAACTATCACAAGAGAATGGATGCATGGGCATGTATGTGCACAGTCACACACACACACACACACACACACACACACACAGATGCACGCATGCACAATTATGCACATATATACAGGCATACATTATTCTTATTAGGGGAGCTTCCATCTGAGTTGAATACATGAGAATCCCTAGTTGGTGTTTTCTAAACTCTTCAAGACATCTGTCCTACATATCCTTCACTAAGACACTTAGACAATGACACTGTGGGAGGATTCAGACATGTCTTAGCAAAACTAAGCTGTGCCTTCTTCCGATGAGCCACCACTAAAAATATATCCCCATCTAATTTTGGTCTCAGACTCAAAATTTACTAAATGTTTTGATTCTAACATTTTTGGCATTGAGAAAATTGATGTCTTGTTCAGAACATCTGAAATGCAAAGTACTTAAAGAGAGACAGAGACTTTGAGCTTGGCATTGGGAAGACCCTGGCAGGTAGCATGGGTGTGATATAAATCTCAATCCTGACCAGCCTCACTCTTCGGCAGGACACAGAACCGTGACGTTTTTCACCACAGCACAGACAGAAGTCCACTAGCCTCCTCCTTAGTTGTCAAACTTAAACAAGTGAATGGGTGATAAGGAAAAATAAACGAATTTTCCATATGTTTATAACGAGTTCAAAGTCAATATCTCACTTGCTCAACATGACTCTTAATTGCTCAGCTTGAAAGGAAATTTCACATAGCCATCTGCAGCATAAAAGCTGCAAAAAAATCAAAGTGGCTTGATTCAAGAGTCAAACAAATGTGTTGTGAAGAAAGTAAAAGCCGTACTACCTAGCATACCATATCACCTGGGCTCCAAATGTCTCCCTGGAACTATCAATGAGTGGCCTGGGACTGGACTCTAGTGTCATACACCCAGCTTCACCCTCTGTGAAACTGATGTAGAAGAGTGTCTTACAATGAATATGCCGGGAGGCAGAACCCTCACCCTGCTTTTTGGCAACTGTGCAAAAGTCGGCCTCTATGTAATCACACCTGCTTTACTGTTTAATGGCAGCACCTAAGTCCCAGCTTTGGGCACCCTAGGAAACACTCTGCATAAACCCTTAAAGTAGCACCTCCATTCCGGTGATGGACGGTAAATCTCAGCTACTGGCAGCTATCCCAGTCACTATCAGAGTGGACAGGGCCAGACATGGCTGGTGTTGTGATCACTGAAACACCTTCATCTGAGGCTCCTTGTGTTCTCATCCCTCCATTTGGGAGGAAGGGAAGAACTGCAAGACATTTTTCTTTAAACAAAGCTAGGAGATTTTAATATCTCTGAATGGTATCTTATAACTTTCATTAACAAGGAATACTTAGTACTCTCTTCTCTCTCTCTCTCTCTCTCTCTCTCTCTCTCTCTCTCTCTCTCTCTCTCTTCTTCATACCCACACTATGAGTGTGCATGCATGTGAGTGCACACACATATACAAGTACACATATATGGTGTTTATATAAACATTTTCGTGTGTGAGTTTGTCTATGTGTGTGTGTGTGTGTGTGCATAGAGTGTGTATAGAGTCCATTCATTTCAGGTGGCATCCCCTATCATTCTCTACCTTATTTTTTTGAGACAGAGTCTCTCCCGGAACCTAGAATTCACAATTTAACCAAGCTGTCTGGCCAGTGGGATCCAGGGATCCATTCTCTCTTGGTTCCCAGAGCTACGGTTACAGATGCACCCTGCCACACCTGTTTTTTGTTTTTTTTTGTTTGTTTGTTTGTTTTGTTTTTTAATATCTCTGCTAAGTATTTGAACTCAGATCCTCAAGACTGCATAGGAAGGCACGTGTTTTATTGACTGAGTCACCTCTATAGTACTACCAAGGTATACTCTACATGCACTTTCATTAGCTGGTTGATTCTGGTACCCAGCGATTCTCACAATAATGTAAGCATTCTCAAGGATAGTCAGTGTCTACTCTGAAATGAAAGGCAGCATAATGTCAGCCAGACCAAAACACATGTACACTTTGACAGGAAAAAACACAAAGACGAACCTCTTGGTATCCCAAACACTTCTCTACACTCACATTAAGCAGGGGCTGAGGGGCGTGGGAGGGTAGGGCATGAAAAAAAGAAAAGAAAAGAAAAGAAAAAAAAAGAAAAGAAAAGAAAAGAAAAGAAAAGAAAAGAAAAGAAAAGAAAAGAAAAGAAAAGAAAAGAAACTCTTCCAACTACACAAGAAGCTGAAACCTCTGGCCATCTGTTTCCTCCCCCTATCTCCTAAGACTTCCCATTTTCTTATGCATTTTCCCTTCACAAACTTCAGTACCCTCTCATTCAATGATAAACTCACAGAGAAACAAACCCAGTTTATGAGCTTAGTAAGTATAACAGTACCTTAAGCTGTCTTGTTACAGAGCCAAATGATGGGGTAGGTCAGAGAACACCCCTCTCAGGGCCACCATAGACACAGGCAAATGCCAGGTATTGGCAGCAGCAAAGGAAGGGAACTCATCTAGAGTGGCGACTACACACACCTTCTGCACCATGCACCATGCAGTTCCCACCGAGTGCAGTTGCTTTTGCTTCTAGCACATTCCACATTGACTGTCTCCAAGTAATGAATACTTTCCATCTAGGGTTTACTTGTTTCTGGAGGCTTCTCCATGCAGGCCTCTGCCTAAGCAACCAGATGACATTAATATCCTGCCCCGATTACCAGGTGACAACAAGACTCATGGAGCTTTGAAAACACAAATCCAAAATCCCCAGCAAGGGCAGGCCTGCACCAAACACGCAGAACTGGGCATTTTAGACACAAGGTAGCCAGATGAAGAAAAATGCATTCTGAATGGTTGGCACACAGGGTTAATCAAATTATAATTTAATCATCTGATCCAATGCAAATTAGCATAATCACTTGAGGAAAAGAAATAGCTGGCAGAACCCAGGCATACCTCCAGGATTCCTGTCCTTAACAATGTAAAGAGCATGAATTTGGTTTATTTTTTTAATTATGAAATGATAGCAACCAATGGGTAATGGGTACAGACCACACGAGCTACGATTTCAGTAGTTGAGAAATTATAACTGCAATTAAATTGAGAATACCTTCCTTTCTCCTTCCAAGACTATTCTAGAACTCAGAGTCATGACATAAAACTGGGACACCAAATATGAAACAGACATAGAGAGTGTATCTGGAATCCCAGACTCAGGAGGTTAAGGCATGAGGATCGGGCGCCCAAGGTCATCCTCATTACACAGTGAACTCCAAGCAAGTATGGGACAGACGAGATGCTGCCTCGAGTTAAATAAATAATTATGTTATTGTAGCAAGGCTCTAGCCTAACGTGCAGGGTCTCGGTGCTGGCCCTAATAATAACTTGGAGAAGATCATCCTTTGTTCTCAGAAGCAGCCTGAATATCCAGGGATGCTGAGCAGTATCTCTCGCTTCTACCCGTCCATATCAACTTCCCTGTGCCCATCCAGACCTGTGAAAACCAAGCATTTCTAATATCCCCATAGGTGCAAAACCACTATCAGGGAAGGCCTTGGGATTAAACTAAAAACCAGAACATAAGAGCATACTTTCCTTTAAAATAACCAAGTCATGAGAATGAGTGCTGTGTTTACTCACTGCCACCCCATCCACCACCACCACCCCATCAAAAAAAAACAAGGAACCCAGAATATGAGCTGCCTGACTTCATCAAGTCTACTTTATGTCATGGGTCTTCTTGAAGCTCCATGCCCTGTACTTCAAAAAAAAGTAGATCATTCAATGCCAGTCCCCCTTGCCCACTTGCTGATGGAGGTAGATCAGTCCTCTAGGGGTACCTGAGGGTAGTGCACAGGCTGAAGGATTATGACACATTGTTGTCAGACAGCAGGAGGACTCCAGCGAGTGAGAGAGGACAGCCATGTCTCCACTTCCCTGTAGGGGAAGTGATCGCCCTGAATTTAGACAAGCATGGAGTCTGCAAAGGCCTCTGGGCTCCTCAGGAAACATTGCCATTTTCTTACCTCTCTCCCCTTATACAAGGAAGCTCTCATGGTTTCCTCCCATAACCCAAGGAAGGAGAGTGGAAGAGACAGTCTCTCTGTAACTTGCACATGCATGGTTCTCTCTTCTAACAGATACGTCATGGGGTCACACACCTCCAGTGCCCTGCCTCCTACCAGTGGGATGGGTCCTAGGGACATTCATTCACACTGAAAGGTGGTAGATGTCCCAGGAAGAATCACTGGACTCTCAGTAAACTATGTAAGGATTCTCTAAGGTTTGAGTTTTAACCTGAGTCATACAGTATCTCATTTTGATATTCTTTCCAAAAAGTGTCTCCCTGTTTACAGTTACTCCAGGGTCTCTCACAAGTTATTAAGGCTGGCGATGGAGATATGTATGCCCTTTAATGAAGGAGAGATGAGAAAGGCTGACCGACTGCACTCGGAACTCCCAAAGAGAACAATGTGTGCTGTGCCATACACACTTCAAAGCTCCTAACTGGAAAGGGCCTGGTGCTATTTTAAACAGCAACATCTCCCACGAATTCCCTCAGAGCTTCAGACTCCTGAACATGATCTTCTCTATTAAAAAAAAAAAATAATAAGGACGCAGAGATTCAGGAGCCTATTGTTGCAGAGAGCCAGGCACCGGCTGAGTCTCACAATGATGAGTAAGCAGAAATGACAAGCCTTCAGCTTGCAAAGCCTTTTGTCCAGTTCTCTGAAGCTCCAGCTAACAACAGCTGCCCTGAAGGGTCATTTCTGCCGTGACTCACAATAAAATGGCCAATGGATTAGAACATAAAACTCTTTAAAATGCCAAGAAGGGAAAGGTTATTTTTAATAATATCTAAAATAAGATCTCTGGACAAAAAAAAAAAAAGTATTTTTAAAGGTTCTGAATTTAGGCCTTTCTCCAGCACACATTTGAGTCTATTTTAGCTAAAAATCAAGGACACAGTATTTTGGAAAGATAATTCTACCACCAGTCAATGCCCTCAATTTTATCATATATGTGGCAAGGTACACAGTGAGTGGCAAGAGTCCCCTCATGTGCTGTTTTCTCTTCTTTGACAACATAGTGGATGGTTCGTGCATTGGACAGTAGATGCAATTAACTTGGTCACTCGTCTATAAGAAAGAAATAGACACCAAGAAATTTCAATAGCAAAAATGACCCCAAGTTCCTGCTATCTTGCTTTGCAATGAGCATTTGCACAGACACTGGGCTACAGGCATAGGCAACATTCCTTGGGCAGCCTAGAAGCAGCATCTCTAATTACAAGTGCATCCATTTCCCTGCCTGGTCTCTTCCAACCTGGCTGATCATCTAGCTTATTCAATATGGCAACCTAAATGGCCTGCTACTGTCAATCTCTTGCCTAGAAAAAAAAAATGTGTCTATCTTTAGGCTCCAAGGGGCTTCTCTGCTAGGCTTCCAGTTGCTAATAAAAAAGAAGTCAGGGTAATACAGCTGGGTCAAGTCCACCAGCAAAGCTTCTGCCAGCAATAAAACAAAGCATCAAATATACTAAAGAAAGAATTGTATAGATCAAAGGGATTAATCAATCCATAGAAAAGGGACAGGTAGAGAGATGACAGATATATGGATGGATGGATAGATGATTGATAGATAGATAGATAGATAGATAGATAGATAGATAGATAGATAGATAGATGGATGAGAGGTACAGAGACAATAGATGACAGATATAATGATGGATGATAGATGAATAACTGAATAGATGGATAGATAGATAATAGATAAGCAGGCAGAAAGATTATTGATAATAAATGAATGATAAATAAAAAATAGGTGGTAGATAAATGATAGACAATGACCAAAAAATGACAGATAAATAGATGATAGGTAGGTATATAGAAGACAGATGACAGATAGATAATAGGTAAATATATGAGAGATGATGATAGATAGATGATAGGTGATTGATAGTTAAAAGCTAGGCGACAGACAATGATATAAAGATAAATGATAGTAGGACATGATAGCTAGACAAATATACTCTATATTATAGATAAATAGATCAATAGCACATAATGATAAATGATAGGCAGCTGGATAATAGATGATAGACAATGACGGACAGAAATATGAATAATATATGGGCAGATGATGTGTAGACAGATGATTGATAACATGATAGATGACTGATGGTTGATAGTAATGGATCAGTGATAGATAACGGATAGATAGTAGACAATGATAGACAAATGAACAACAATTCTCAAGCTTCTGTCCTCCACATTAGGAGTGATTCTAGAGAGATCACATTTCCTCGGGGTCTTTCCCAACATCTACTGGTATCTATGTAGAGTTGATGAAACCCTAACCCTTCACATCCATTACATCATGATCTAGTGAATCACTACCCATGCCAAGCAGCACACCAGTGCATTGAAGTGCACTGGAAAACACTTGGATAGCTTTCTAACCAACATCTGCTATCCCCACCTCAATCAGAAACCAGGCAAACTCTTTTTAAGTATGCATTTTAGCAAAGGTGTGCAGTGAGCCACTTAGATCAAAACATCCAGAGGCATACATTTCCTAGACGAGAGAATCACACTCTCTAGGGAAGGAACTTGGCCAGTGTATAAGAAACTGTATCATCTATAACTTGAGGTGCCCCCCAGGGGGTGGAGAAAAACAACAAAGTGCTGATCAAAAGCAGAAACACGGGGTCTTTCCAACTTACAGACTCTCAGCCCTGAGATTCCCATGGAAAATCTCATAGGAAACCTCCTGTCTTCTCCTCTCTCCTTGGTCTACCTACACGGGTAACCTGGACCTTACCTGGGAAATCCAGAGACGGGAACAAACATTCACTAATGTCCAGCTGAAGGTGAATGTAGACTATTGTTTATTGTTCCTCCTTTTCCACAGTCCTCTTACCTGACAACAGGGACAGAGGAGTTTGCAGCTATGGACCTAATATGTTAGTCTCTTTTTCCATAGCCTCGCTCTCCATTGCTGGTTATTCCTCTCAACTTCTACTTCCATTTTCTCTGAGCATCTTATACTACTAAAGCCTATAGAACATTCTAGCCTAGCCCTCCCACCCTTGAGTATGGCATGGCATAGGTGTTTGGGGTGGAGGGAGGGGATGTGGGACTTCTTGTAACTAGGCATACCAATGGGGTGTGGCTCTGCTGTGAGATTCCAGAGGGCAAATGAACCAACCCCCAAGCAAAGCATAGTACCTTAACCAAGATCAAGATCACCTCTAGGTCAGCATTTTCCTTCCCAAATTAGTCCATAGAGTTTGAATCAGGAGTATTCTAAACAGTAACCAACAAAGTTTTTGCATACATGCACTTATGTAACTCCCGTATCACTCAAAGTCTGCTGTCCTGTCATGGTACCGGACAGACTGCCAATTTAACCACCCTGTGTAAGGAGATTCTCAGACCTTTGAAAGCACTTTGTGTCTCCTGTATTTCCCTCTCACTAGACAAAGAAGTTAATTAATGTGTCTCTTTGCTGGAACTAACCATGGCACTCTAGCTTCACTTCCTATTGTTGTGATGAAATGCCTTTACAACAACCTTAAGAGAGAAAGGGTTGGGACTAGAGTGGTGGCCCTTAAGAGCACTGGCTGCTCTTGCAGAACACCCACAGGGCATCTCACAACTGTTGATAGGAATGTGACCTGGTCTCCACAGACACCATGTGTATGGTGTGCATGTGTACGCTCTGGCAAATACTCTTAAAGTAAAAATAAATCTTTTTATAAAGAGAGAAGAGGTTTTTATTCAGCTTGCAATTCCGGATTACAATCCATCATTTCTGAGAGGTCATGGCAGGGATGTTGAGCCAGCTACTCACATCCACAGTCCAGAGCAGAGAGAGCATGCGTGCTAACTGCTCAGCTCGCCTTCTCCACTCTCAGTCAAAGACTCAGATTTGGGAAAGGTAGTGTTCACACAGGGCTCAGAATCCCCACATTAATTAACATAATCAAGACAATCTCCCTCAGACATGCCCACAGGGCAGCCCGATCTAGACAGTTCTCATTAAGACTCTCTTCTATGTGATTCTGGATTGTGTCGAGTTGACAAAACTAACCAGTACCCACATTTTAGGCACTTCCTTTTAATTAGCAAAAAAATAGATGAATTAAATTTACAGGAGTGGACCCAGTAAGAGGTTAGACCTGGAGAAGGGGTGTCTCTGCATGCTATGCAGCTGCCTACTTTGCCAGCATCCCCAGTTGTTGGGTCTCCATTCCTTCCTGAATTCTCAAAAATCAAATATCACAGCATTGCTACATACGTGTAGCCCAGCTCCTACACATCACTTATTAAAAAATGCTCTGCAGCCAATATTAAGAAATAAACACTGTAATTAACCAGCCTGGGATTTGGGGTTTTCAGTATCCTAGGGGAACCCTAGATCAACTCACACCACAGCAGGGTGACTATGGAGAAAAGAAACGAATCTGGAGTTTCCTCCGGAGAAATATGTTTACTTAATGTGCAGTCTCCACAATATTGCCCGAGGAACAGGCTATGTTCACAGGATGCAGTGGCCCCCTCACCTCCATCTGCCTCTATGTTAGAATAAAATCAGAGACATTTTCCCATAGTAACACTAACCCTGCAAAGAATCAAAGCTTCAGACACTCAACACAAGCAGGAATCAAAGGCACGAGTCTCCACCACAAAGGAGTTCACCTCACTGGCGTGAGCCATCCACACTGGATGCAACCCCAGGTAAAACCTGACCATCACGACGACCCATGGGTGATGAAAGGGAGGGACAGCACGATGTTGTTTCTTTGCAGGAGCATCTGGTGTGGAAGAGTTCAGAGATCTGATGAACCGACGACTGACTAAATGGCAAGGAACACAGGTGGATTGTTTACATTCTGCACAAAACCAGGAAAAAGGCTGTTTTCTGTTTCTCCATTAAGATGAAAAGAGTCAAGGGTGGCAGAAGACAAAATCAGCCATCACTCTGTCTCTCCTGCCTCTCCGATACGTTTTCTTCACAGCCCAGGGAGAAAGGAATGGACTCTGTAAAGTTAACAGGTTACTGTGCGTGCGTGTGTGCGTGCGTGCGTGCGTGCGTACATGCTTCCGTGGGTGCCAGAGGACAAAGGACTACCTTAGGCATCATCCTTAGGAAAGCATCCACCTCCTTTGAACATGGAGCTCGCCAATTACAAGCGTGCATCCCTGTACCTAGCATTTTCATGGTTTGGGGGGTGAACTCAGGTCCTCAAGCTTGCAAATGTGGGTTATACTGGTAACCATCTCCCCAACACCATATTTTTGTACATACTTAACTTGATCATACTTAAGGGACTGAGAAAGCAGTATGCTTAGTGAAATAAGCCAAGCACTGAAGGGAATGCATGGAATATAAAATTTAAAATGGACTCTTGTATCTAAGAGGTGTGTTCCTTTCCCCTTGCCCAATAACATTTATGTCAGTTACATGGCCTGTAGCTGTGTCTCCTACAAGTCTGTCCAATTAGAAGTGTGTGCATATCAATTTAAATCTCCGGAATTTAATAACAGGTTAGCAAAGAGGACCCTGTGACAATAATGAGATCCTCAGTGTAAACCCTTCTCTCTCTCTCTCTCTCTCTCTCTCTCTCTCTCTCTCTCTCTCTCTCTCTCTCTCTCTCTCTCTGTAATTGCTGTTCTCTGAAAGCTTGCGTTGATTCCATCCCCATGGTGTTCTGCCGTGGAGTCTCTAGGGGAGACCATGCTTATTGTGGCATAAATATTAGTGGCAGCACCACAGAGACCATGTCCTCCCTGAGCCTCCAAGCTCCAGCTCAGACTCACTTGAGTTTGTTCTCAAGCCTAGGGAGGATGTAACAGGGATTGAACTGCCAGAATATTCCATAGAGCCAGGCACAGGTTCTGAATATTTCCATAAGGGTGATTCGCTTTGTCTCTTTGACAATGTTCAGTATGGAGCCAGGAACACAGGGGAGTTTAGAGTGGAAGCAACCCTTCAGTTTCTATATCTTTCGGGTTCTTTGCCCCTGCATTTCAAACTGGCTTTCTATAAATAGGACTGCTTGCTCACTCTTAAATCTTACTCACTGTCTTCTGAAGGAAAAAAAAAAAACTTAAATAGGGATATAGGCAAGATTAATCAATCCCTGTTACTCCATCTCCCTCTGTCACCTCTTATCTCATCAGACACCTATTCAGCTGGGTCCATCCTTTCTCTATTAAGTGGACATAAGTAAATATGTAAATATTTACATATTTACATAATCTAAGAGAGTTAATCACCCATGTTGATCAACACAGAATAAATTGCTGATCTCCAAAAATCAAAAGAAGTAGACTATAATCTTTACAACATTAGATCCTTGTATGTAACACTGGTATTTTTAACAACGATTAAAATATAATCTTTCCATGTTATTCTGATGAAATACCAAGTATATATTCAACTCTGCTGCAAACTAAGATATCGACAAGAGACCTGCAGCCATTTGAGACTTACGAAAATAGGAGCAAGACTTTATAGACATGATTAAGGCTTTAAAACTAAAAGGCTGGAGGTTTATTTATTTATTTATTTTTATTCTCAGGAGTTGTTGGGAAGCTTGAATGTCAGATTTGGAGAATTTAAATCTTGTCAATGGAGAACAAGGGTTCCCAGGCCTAGATAAAATCACTGGTTGAGACACCAGCCCCACTGCATCCCAAGAAGGGTACCTGGGGATATCAGAGCAGGCTGTGTCTCCAAGAGAAAGTCCCAGCACATTCCATATGTGAGCGAGTCACTTTTGTAAGACAGTACACCCCACAGTCATCTGTAAAGCACAAACGCTTCTCCAGCCAGAGGCCAGCTGCCTGTCAGAAAGCAGAGGCAGGCTGAGGGAAGCTGCCAGCTGCTCACCCATCCTTTTTATGCAGCTGAGGCAGAGGTTGGAGGGAAGAGAGCAAACTGGGTGAAGAACCCAGGGTGGGAAGGAAGCTAGAAAGAAGCCTTTGAGTGGAGAGAGGAGGAAAGGCTTGAATGGGGTGGAAGGCTATGACTCACTTTCCTCTCTCACTCATTTATCTCCACCCGGACTTGCACTCTGTTTCATACAAAGAACACACTTGGTCACAGTAGACATTTCAGCCCATGCATGGTAGCATCTATTGAGACTGAATCACTTCTCAGGTAACCCTCAAATTGACAAGCTATAGATTTCCCTGAAGCCATCAGAGCACAAGGTTTTAGGAAGGATAATGGAGGCTGAACCTGGCCCTCTGAGCATCTGGGCAGAAGCTGTCTGGCCTTTGAACTAACTCAGGGATCTGCCCTTCCCATTGGCTCTTCATTCCTGCAGCCCAGGTGGAGAGCTTGCTGCCTGCAGAAGGCACTCTGATGCTCCCCTCAGAATTCATAGCAGCATCATACACCACAGGGCTGCCGGAATCTTCATTCTCGCCAAGCGTATAGCAAAGGAAATACAACTTTGAATTAGCTTAGGTTTTCAAAACATTAAGGAACGTGAATATAGTTGAGGTGTTGGGGGGGGGGGGGCAGACAGAGGTGAGCTGAGAATTTCTGCACCTAGATCCTCAGAATATGAAGAGTTAAAGCTGACCCAGAGGAACAGGTGCTGCCCGATTTGCCTGGTGTGGGTGTGGGGCGCGGCTCCAGACCCCCAGAGCCTTGCAGCCACAGCTGCAGGAGATTGACGGACTGCGGACAAGCAGCACGCCAGCATAGCCCCTGTCACCAGCAGCAGAGGAGAGGCCCCGCGGCTCCTGGAATGACATTGGAAGGTCAGCCAATCAGGCAAGGAGCTGCCCCCTCCAAGATGCACGCACCACCCCTGGGCTCTCTGGGCAGTGTGCAAGGGAGGAACCAATGCACCTCTCTGTGGACTATGGACTCCCGACACCACCCTTCCCTCTGTGCATCTTCCGGGATTGGAGACATTGCTGCAAGCTGCGTCCTTCTTTGTATAAATGAAAACAAAGGCTGCAGACCATCTCTGACCTGCCAAACCCTGAACATAATCGCTATGTGTAAAACTCCACCTCCAGAGCTATAGAGTCTGGGCGCAATGAACTTGAGGGACACTGGGGAGGCGGCGTCTCAGGAAAGCCCTATACAAGTGTGTGGAGCGTCCTCGGAGGCAGAGGTTTGCCTGCTCTGTTGAGAGCTTGCTGCATGAGTCTGGCGAGGTTTGCCGCCCACTAGTGTCCTATGGCGGGGACACAATTGGCATGCAGGTAGCAGCAGCTCCGTGTCTCCCAGGCTCACAGTGCCTGCCACCTAGGTCCAGCATGCACCTGAGTGCCATGGCCAAGAAAATGTATATCATATGCCTGGGTAGCCCCAGGGCACCTACCTAGCTTAGGTGAGCCTCACTAAAAAGCCAGATAAATGGGAGGGTTCATTCTAAAACGCCCCGAATGTCCAGCCTATTGCCATGTTAATTATGCTTAACCACATTCACAATCAAGACTTTGTAAATACAGGAAATGGGGAAAGCCATTACTTTATTTTAAAACAACAAAAGACATACATACACTCCCATTTCCCACAGTGCTCATAGATCTTAAGACAGCCCCTCCCCCTTGACATCAAGTTCCTATGGCACTGAGCTGACTCCTGCTGAGCCTTAGTCACCTTCCTTGTTTTCTCCAGACACATCCATGATAAAATATTTTGTCACCTATGTGGACATTCAGGCCTCAGGGATTTAAATGGGAAGATTTTATTTATTTATTTATTTATTTAGGCAAAAATTGCATCCCCCCCCCCCCCAGTAACACACTGTATGCATGGTGCAGAATATGCCCTGTGACTTGCTGAGTATCCCAGACAGCAGGAAACCTTTGGTGACACCCAAGTGGCAAGGAGGGTAGTGAAGGAGAGGAGGCAGATTGGCTGGCATTTATTAAAGGTCTGCCTGGCATTTTGTTTGCCTACAGAAGGCATCTTATAGGGGCATGCAGCTTCTGTGCAAAGCCTAGAAATTTTAGATGAACTCTGAAATTATCAGAAATAATCTCCATTCTCTATAAATATAAGGGAGAGAGATTTTTTTTTTGCTGATATATTTCTAAGGAAAATAAAATTTAAAATACTACTTTAAAGTCTTCAAGATGCACCAGTATTTATTAAAAAACAAAAACAAAAAACCAAAAAACCCTGCTTCTGTGACTGAATAAAATACCGGGTGTCAGGTCTGTAATGCCCTATCATGTGATCTGCAGAGTCCCAAAGGTGCTGCACACCCAGCTTGTCCTTGATAATCTCTCCACCGTCACTCCACCCTCTTCTACTACAGCTAATGAGCCTCCGGGAGCCTGAGAGCACAATGCAGTGAAGCTCAAGATTTCATGGCCAAAGAAAAGTCAATGTCAAAGGTGTGTGTAGAGCAGCGCCAGGATGCAGCCATCACACAGACCATATAAACCTGCAACCTGTCCCCCATTCTGCCTGTTAGGAGGCCATCTCTGCTTTTGTCAGGAGTGTTACACTAGAAAGGACTCACTGGGGTTAAAAATCAAGAGACCCTGTACAGAGAACTGCTGCAGCTGGGTGTGCATGCCGAGTACACAGGCAGCCGCGTGTGTCTGCACACACGTGTGCCTCTGAAGCTGTCCTGGGAATATTCCCAGGGTGTCAGGGGTAGCATCAGCTACCTCACAGGCTCTCTGCACCTTCTCAGGTGAGGTCACTCACAAGCTTTTAACCCATGCAGGCACTGCTCTCTTGCTTCTGGTCTTTGCCCCAAATACCCTCTGCAGCCTGCCCAGCAAGGGTGCTTTAAGAAGCAAACATGCCCCTCATTACTTGCTTTCTACTGTTCAGATGAAGACAGACTGTCTGAAACACAGACTGGACATTTCTGCTTCTTACCCAAATATCCAATTGCATAATATTTTACAGATGAAAAAGAAAATATGGCTATAATGGGCATTTTAGTGTTTGAGGCCTAGCAACCAGTGTGGTTCTTACCACACATTTGGGTACTTTTTCCAAAATGAACATAGGCCAAAATATTGCAATTGCCGACCAAAAATTTAAAAAAGACTCCATTCATATTAGATAGGTAGTATTTAGTTTCATATTTTTGAAATATATTCTGGCCAAAGGCAGCATTTTAAATCAGGTTCATATGTGTGTGTGTGTATATGTATGTATGTATGTATATATATATATATACATATATATATATATATACTAATATTTTGCATAGTATGTCTTAAACACCATCCTTGGAAAATCCAAAAATCTGTGTACACACACACACACACACACACACACACACCAATGTAAAAGCCCAAACCTCTGGAGTCAGGCTTTTTTTCCATGCTTGCTCATATAGAGGAAGGGCCATTTTTACATAAGGCGGCTCCCTGGCCTTCAGCTGATGGGGTCAGAGCAACTTGCCTATGCATTTTACTGCAACAATAACTGATTCTCTCAACAGATGTTAAAAGTCTTGCAAATAATTCTTGCATGACTTTACCCAGGTGCACATGAGCAATCTTTGCATATATTTTCCATGTGGTAGATTTCACTCCATTTGAACACTGCACAAAATTCTTTATATAGTAATTTTTAGTTATGAAATGCTGATTTAAAAAATCATAGACATTTATAGCATCTCTGTATCAGAGACTATCATAATTTCTTCTGTACCATGCTCAGCATATATATCTCACACTGAAAAAAAAAAAAATAGATGCTGGTTGGCTGACAACCAGAACAGCCTGGCTTACCATCCTGAATTACCTATTTCTCCCCAGAGTGGAAATCTCCTTTCATTCAATAGCTCGGGGCCTTTGCCAGGAGTCCAGATATGTCATCCTGACAGGAAAGACAAGGTGTATTGGCTTTTGGAACACATCTGTGAACATCTGGGCCTTTTCTGTGGTTTCCCATTAAAGCAGCAAGCAGCAGGGGCTGCTCTCAAGACTTGATTGCTTCCTCAGAAGCACAAATGTCCCCCTAGGTGAATTCCCTGGAGGAGGCAGGCCAGGGTTAGTGCCCTCTGGAGAGAGGGGGTGTCTTGTCAGAACTTGTTGAAATTTTTCCCCCTGGGAGGAAATCTCAAGAGGGAAAACTCCTGTCACTTTGCTTTCGGTTATATTAAAGAGCAAAAGACCGGCTTTGTGTGAATTTGGGGGCACATTCTTCATTTGGCTCCATCTTTCCTTAGTCATTTGTTTTTAAAACCTGGGAAATATCATGTCCTTCCTTTGGCTGTGGGTTAGCTGTTCTCTAAGTCTGCAAAGAAAATACAGCCAGTGCTTACAGCTTCCCTGGGTATCTTCCAGAAAAATCTTAACAGCCTCCCCTTGGCTTCTCCCTCTCCTGTTTTCTTGTAAAGACCAGATATATTCATTCTTTCATATTCACATTCTCTCATGTTCACATTCTCTCTCGCTCACTTGCGTGCTCTCTCTCTCTCTCTCTCTCTCTCTCTCTCTCAATGGTTTAATTTTAACTGTCAGCAGGTTATACGTTTTATGCAGATGTTCCACATTTAAGATGGGTATTGAAGCCCTGGATGCTTCCAAGCGGTACCAAATGATAACAGTTCCCTCTCTTTGCCACAGGAGAGAAAGCCATTCATACATGTAAGTTCATATTTACACTGTGACAGGCAGCCTAAGGTGCAGACACACTTACTAATTGGGTCTGACTCCATCAAAAGCCATAGATTCTAAATATCAGGAAGAAAGCATCTCAAAAGGCTATACTGAGCTGCGCATGAGGGGGAAACACCATGTACAACATTCACCAATTTCACTTTTATAAGTATACAGGTGATTTTTAAAAAATTTGTCAACATTACAGATGATGTAATGCCTAGCAGTGCATATTTTTACATACACTACTGCGAGGAACATGTAGTGTCCAGGGGACGAGGGGGATGCAGACAGACGCATCTTTCCCACAGCCTTCAAGGATAAACTGTAGCAGAATTAAAGCGGAGGCTTTAAGGCTCAAGAGTGCAGAACCTGAGGGCTACTGTCTTAATTGACCCCTGCACCTGCCTACGCTCCTAACGCCATGTCCTTTTCTGGTTATGATATTCAAAGTGGCAATGATCATCTCCCTTCTCTTCTTCCCAAACCTGCCTGGCTCTGATGAGGTAGCTGTCTAGCTCTGGAGTTAGGCTTTGAGCTGGCACTTGGCTAGCTAGCTAGGTAGGCTGCTTCCAACGATTGCAGAGCGATGCCTCCCCGGCCTCCTATCAGTATCGCCTAACCTCTCCAAAGCAATGCAAATATATTTTTTAAATAAATAAATAAACGCATGCACGAACATTCCAACCCGGATAGGAAAGGAAAGGGAAAAGACTTCACCCATGCATTCAACCCCCTACACCGCACCCATCCCCCGGGCCCCTTCCCAGACAGGAATCAGCACAGACCGCAAGGCTCACCATTCGCGAAGCTCTGGAACAAGGAGAGAGCCAGTATCCACATGCCCCTGCTGCTGCCCGGCCTCCCGCGAGCCAGCGAGCCAGCGAGCGAGCCACGCGCCGGCCTCGCCCCCCGCGCTGCGCTGCGCTCCGCCGCGCCCGGCCCGGCTCCGCTTGCTGCCCGCCACCTGCCCGGGGGCCGCCCAGCCGCCCAGCCGCGCTCCCCGCTTGCTGCGCCCCCGCACACCTGCTCCCGGGCGCCGCGCCCCGCGCCGCGGACACAGCCCAGGTGCGCCGTGCGCTCGGCTCGGCTCAGCGGGCCGCGGGCAGCCAGGCGCGGGCGCACAGCCGCAGCCGCGGGCGCGAGCTCATGCCGGGCGCCCCCCGATGCGCAGCGCGGCCAGGCGGCGGCCTCCCGGGCGCCGGCCTCACCCTCCGCAGCCAGGCAGCAGGCGCGCGGCCAGGCTCATCCTGCTGCGGCGGCCTCGGGCGCCGGGTCCCCTGTGCTGCCCTTCCCTGCCTGAGCCCGGCGGGCCGCGCGCGGAGGCGAGCGGGGACCCCTCCCCTGCTCTGGCCGCTGGGGCGCTCTGCAGTCTTAAAGCAGCAGCAGAGGAGTGCGGCGGATCACGCAGTCGGCGGGACCCAGGGCTCAGAGGCTCAGAGGCTCAGAGACGCGTCCCCACACAGCCCATCGTGTGTAGCTCTGTTCTTGCAGGTTGTTAATGAGATGCGGCCGGGGGCTGACCACTCCGGAAGGGTGCCAGCTAGGCAGAGGTGACCGCGAGGCGTTAGCAGTTTTGATGCGATGTGCAGCAGGATTCGGAGTCCGTATTGACTCCCTGAAAAGTCTAGTCCATCTGCCTAGAGGGAAATGCTGCCTTGGAGTCCTCGCGGCTCCTGGGAAGAGCTCTCTGACTTCACTGGCTGATTTTTAATTATCTTTAATACATACTAGGGTGCAAACATGAGCGATTCTAATTTTGGTCTCTGAGTGGTGTATAAAAACTGATTAAAATAGCTGATAGTGCGTATTGAGTCCCAACATGCAACCCCTTTCTTGGCACAGCAGACCATGGCCTAAATGGGTCTCCAGAAAGATCTTGAAGTAATGATACTATTTCAACAAAGGCCCTTCAAAAAGCACATATCCGTATCTGGCACTTTACAAAATAATGACCCACAGAGTCAGAATGTGCCCTGATTTAAAGTCTAACATTGAATGCACACGGCCAGGACTATGGACTGGGAAAGCTTTGAGGGAAGGCAAGAGAGGACCATTTCATGGGAAATGGAGATAGTTTCGCAGACTATCAGGCATCTTCTGCCTGAACTACATGTGCACTTACAGATTAGGCACCCCTAAAACGGCTCACAGAATAGCCCAGAAAAGCAAATGTTGAGGCAGAAATAAAATGGTGCTTTACCAGGGCTGGGCACAAGATGGCCAGGCCCTGTGTTAGGAAGGGTCAGCTGAGCCCTGACGCCGCACTGGCTGCCATTGCTCTGCAGCTGTAGGTGGTCACGTGCTGCCGCCCACTCAGGCTGCGCCTCCAGCTCTGCCAGCTACACACGAACCCCAGTGTCCTCTGCCTTTGCATGCAAAGGGTGTTTCTTCACTCCCTGTTCCTCAAAGCTGTGCTCCCTGGCAGGCAGTGGGCCTGATTTCCCTCCCTGCATTCCTGTTCTTTTAGGGCACAATTCTTCAGGTACTCCAACCATCTTAAGGCTCAGCTGGGGCTTGGTAGCCAAGCACTCAAGACAAAGCTGAGGCAGACAGCTTGGAGTCAAACCACTACCTCCACTTACCAGTTCTAAGCATACGTGTGCGTCTCATGAGTGTTCCTGCCCTGGCATACAGAATGAAATCATCAGCACTTCTAACTATAATGGTTGCGGTGTTCTGCAGCCTAGGCCTAGTGCCTGGTTACCATGGCCAGTGGTGGCTAAGGTTCTATATAGCTAGGCTAGCTATATAAATTTGGGGATCTGGTATAAAGAAAAATAAAGGGCTCCTTTTGCAAAAAGAAGGAAATACACCATTTAAAATATCCTAGTAGAAAATGTGTCCTTTCCTTTGCAGCCTTTTCTGTCTCTTCCATGGTATCTGTCACTCTCTGTTTACTGTCTCACTCTGTTGGGAATAGTTAGGAAGGGCACAGCTGCACACAGATGCCAAGCTGTTACAAAGTAACCCATGGCCACACAAGTGGCCCACATCTGCTGCCTTGCTTCCCTGTCTTCCGCCTGGCTCCTGTACTAGGCATAGCCATGATGGGGAATGGGAAATGCTTTCCCATTCCTTAGGGATTACAGTTCCAAGGTATCAGGAGATACCCAAGTGATTACACATCTACACTGGAAAGCTGTCCCCAGTGTCTGGTTCATTGTGGGCCAGAGGCATAAATGGCTTGTAGGACATGCATGACAATGCCACTCTGGAGTAGGACAGTCAATGCCAAGCCCCACTCTGGGTGCTTCACTAAATGATCCAGTTACATCCAGATCTCCATCAAGGACAGCGAGGAATGGTGGGAAACAGACCACCCACTGAAAAGAACACAACCCACAGAAGGTGATAGACCCATAATGATAGAGACTGGTCAAGACCTGGAGATTGTGTAAGGGAGTTGGGGGGTGGTGGTGTTGTGTTCATATTTTTCGTTTTTCATACTTCTGTCTTGCTATGATAAAAAAAGAAAGAAAGAAAGAAACTCAAAGAGGAAAATGGCTTATTTCAGTTCACAGTTCAGGGAACACAGTCTGACCTTGCAGGGAAGTCACAGTACAGAAGCAGATCACACTGCACTTGCTGCAGTCAAGAAGTAGAGAGTGCTGAGTGACTATACTCAGCCCACTTCCTTTTTATACAAGCTGGGTTCCTAGCCTAGGAAATGATGGCACCCATAGTATTCCTTCTTCCCACCTTAACCTAATCAAGGTGCTCTTCCACAGCACTGCCAGGTGCCCACCTCTCAGGTGACAATTGAGGTTAACCTTCACAGAGGAGCAGCCCAGAGCCCTGCCAAAGAGGAGCTTATGGACATTGCCATGATTGTTAATTGCTGTAGGAGGGCCCAGACCACTGTGGGCAGCACCATCCTTAGGCAGGTGCCCCTGAGTTGTGTAAGAAAGCTAGGTGTGAAGAAAGATTGGTAAAATCCTGTGAATAAACCAGTAAGATGTGTTCCTCCAGAGTTTCTGCCTTCAAGTCCCTTCCCCAAATTCCTTCAGTGATGGACTGACCTGGAAGTATAAGCTAAAATTAACCCCTTCCTCCCTTAAGTTGCTTTTGGGCAGAGTGTTTTATTTCACAGTGGAAGTGCCACATCTAAGCTAATTACATCTGCAACCTGTGATGACACTACTACCAAATAAGGTTATGTGTGAGGCACTGTGAAGGATTTTATCTACTAATGGGCAAGAAAGGATCACAGTTTAACTGTAAGACTGGGGTGCCTTAAAGCAGGGGTCAGAGGCCTGGGAAGATGTCCTGAAGCATGCATGAAGACACCAGCCCTCATTCACACTGAGTGTTCTAAAAGCCAGCCCTAGGGATACAACCTGTGACCTTAGGATTTGGAAGACAGAGGCAGAGGGATGGTAAGTTTGGGGTCGCCTGGATGACAAAGAAAGACTGCCTCAAACCAACAAGTAACAACAGCAGAAGTCACCTCCCCAAGCAGGTACACCCCAAACTAGAAGTACAAGCTCAGATTTCCTCTCTCATTCTCAGTTTCTAGTCATAGAAAATGGGGTCAGGGTGGCTGTTCTTCTCATCTTAGATGACTACTGAGGTGACTGGAGGAGACTGGCCCAGCTGCACCTACAATGAGCATGGACAAGACAGAGTCTTGTCTAAAGGGTGTGTTCAGCTTAAATTGAAGCCAGTCACTGCCATATATCCAGCTTCAGCTACAAAGAGCAGAGACAGCCAAGGATGTAGCAGTAGCCCTCCTATTCCTTCCTCGTGGCTGCCAGAATCCTCAACAGGGACATGGAGATGGGTCTGCTAACCTCAGCCAGCATAATGGTTCCCAGGAGCTTGAAGGTGCGTAGGACAAGCTGGGAAGGGTGTAAGAGTCCCTCTGGATCATCTGGGCTGTCCTCTATCTGAATGTGGAGTACATAAGGATTATATGCACATGTAAATTCATCAGTCTGTACATACAGGGCTGGCATTTCCTATACACTTCAACTCCTTGTAAAGAACCCAAGAAGATAGCCAAGTCAGTCTCTTCAAATCTCCTAGTTTAATGGAGAATTTGAATAATAATTAAAGTTTCCTGAAATTGACTATATCATTAAAATTGACATATTAATTCAGTTAAATGTATAGGTACATTGTGCATATATGTTTGTGTGGTGTGTGTGTGTGTGTGTGTGTGTGTGTGTGTGTGTGTGTGTGTGTGTGTGAGAGAGGGGGGGGGTAGAGACAGAGAGATCCTTGGGGGCATAGGTCTGTGAGCTATATGTTTCATAATTTTTATTGATTCTTTACAAATTTTACACCACACACCCCAATCCCACTCATTTCCCAGTCCTTTCATATCCACCCTCCACCCTTGCAACCTTCCCTCCCCCAAAAATAAATAAAAATTTTAAATTAAAAAAATCTTACTGTGGATTCTTATTATGTCACCATGTGTCACACAGTATACCCTTTACCCCAAACAGCTTCTCTTGCAAATGTTCATTGCAATGAGTAATTGGTCTGGTCCGAGGCCTCTGTCTTCTGCCACACTATCAATACTGGGTCTCATTGAGATTCCCCTCAGACATCGTACTGTTGCCCTGAGCCACGGAGATCCTACAGCTGTGGTTCTGCAGGACTTGCCCCTTAATGCTTTGCAGCAGCTCATAGGTGGGCAGATGTTAGAGTGGGCCAGCTCAAACTTCTGGATCTGGGTCTTGGTGGTAGTTGAGTTGGCCAGCCTGCCAGCTCTCCCATGCCCATACCACTAGCAGTCACAAAGCAGTACTAGAGTAGACATACTGTAGCATCTGACACTGGACATACTTGAGCCGTGACAAATTTCCATCTTTTTCAACAGGCACCTTTTGGTGCCACATAGACTGCTGCTCAGTGACAGCTTGTCCAGCCTAGGAGGAACTTCTTCATGAACTCACTACTCATCCCCAGTCAGATTGGTACCAACACTATCCTTCCAACACCTGGATGGATAAGCCTAGGCTCAGATAGGTCCAGAACAGGAACTCGTTCAGGCATACCGTCACTTCTAGATAGAGAGGAATTGGGATTTCAAAGCACTCAGAGAGGTGAGTGAGGGGTCTGTGTCCTGACAGGTGTGCCATGGGCCTTGGCCATAGCAAATATGGCCAAGACTGTGCAATCAGACCCTGGCATGCATCTTTTCTGGTTCACCTATTCAGATGGCTTAGCTGCTGTCCCCAGAGAATGTGACACAGAGCCACTGGGATGTGTGAGTGACTTGAAGCCCATCAAGAGGGATGTCTGTGAATAGCCAGCAGGTAGCCAGCAAACACAAGCACAGGGATTGTTATTACTGCCACAGTTCTCTCATATCTGTGGTTGGTAAAGTTCTACAGCTTGAGGTGAGAATGGAAGGCAGAGGAAAGAGTGAATGGTCAGACCAAAAAGAAAAAAAAAATAGGAAAGCTGGGAAGGCCACCTTGATACAAAGGTTGCTGGAAAAGAAGGAAGAAAAATGCCCTAAGGTTTCCTTCCAAGTCACACTACCTCAGCTTAAGGAAAAGACAGTTCAGATGGGCCTATACTTATCTCAGACACATTTTAAAATGTTTAATTTAAAAACTAAGCAAAGACTGGCAATGTAGCTTAGTGCTGGCCTGCCTGCCTAGCATGCACAAGGCTCTGGGTTCAATCTTCCATAACACAACAAATGAATAAATGAGCATTTTTTAAAAGCCAAGAGAATACTTAAATGACAAAAATAGAGACTGTTCTGGAGAGTGTGTGTGTGTGGGGGGGGGGAGTGTACAGTTTAGAATAGAAATGCTGGCTTTCTTTTGTAAAGCTTGCTAAGAGGAAAACAAAGAGAAAATGAAGAAGAGGGAGGGAGGGAGGAAGGGAGGGAAGGAGGGAGGGAGAGGAGGAGAGAAGGAGGGAGGGAGGGAAGGAAAAGGAGGGGGGAGAAAAGGAAGGACGGAGGGAGGGAAGGAAGGAGGAAGAGAAAAAAGGAAGAGGGAGGAAGGGGAGAGGAAGTGAGAGGAAGGGATGAAGAGAAGTGGGAGAGGAGGGATGACGGGAAGGATGGAAGGAGGGAGGGAAGAAAGGAGGGAGAGAAGGAGGGATGGAAGGAGAGAGAGACAGAGGAAGGGGAGGGAGGGAGGGATGAAGAGAGGGAGGATAAAGAGGAGGAGGGATGAAGAGAGGGAGCAAGAGGAGGAGGGGGAAGGATGGAGAGAAGGAGGGATGGAAGGATGGATGGAAGGATAGAGGGGGAGGAAGGGAAGGAGGGATGAAGAGAGGGAACAAGAGAAGGAGGGAGAGAAGGAGGGAGGAAAGGAAGGAAGAAAGAAAGGAAGGAGGGAGAGGAAGAATGGAACAGATGAAGGGTTTTTTAAACCATATTTAAGAAAAGAAAGATAAGGAGTGTATAATGTCTTATTTTTAAAAACAAAATCCTGTTCCTTCTCATTCATTTTCTCTCTCTCTCTTTCTCTCAACATACAGAAAGAAGAAGAGAGCTTATAATGGGTAAAAATGTTGTACACTGAAAAAAAACTATATATATATATATATATATATATATATATATATATATATATATAACCTGTATGGCTGAAGTAGGTAAGTAGGAGAAAAGAAAGGAAGAAAATAAATAAATATATAAAGGATTCATTAAGCAAGAAGCTGTGTGTGTGTGACACAGCTCACTTCTATGCCCACAAACTGTTGTCTCTGTAGTAGTGTATCACTTCCTGTCTATTAATTTGAATTTTTAAAGATTTTTTTCACTGATTAAAATGTCTGAAATTAAACTAAATGGCAATAAAAGTAAAAATTAAAGTGTTTTATGGAACATGGCCAGGTTTGTGTGCCACGGCAGAAGGATACTGCCTTAGTGCATATGGTAGACCAGAGATCCAGGACACTCTTGCCTCCGCTGCTGACTTGCCTCGTCCTTTTGTGGAATGCAGCGTCTGTAAGGAGAGGACACAGCTACCTTCTTCCACAGCTGCAGGCTCACATTCCCATTGTCCCACAGGGTTTGTCACCTTCCATTTCTGTCACCCCATCCTCCCAAGAGCCTGAAACAGCCTGGTAGATTCACACTGCCTTCAATTCCCCATGCTACTGAACCTCCTTACAAAAGCCCCAGGACGGCGTGTGATTCTGTTGAAGGAGGTTCTCCACCAAAACATCCAGAAAGATATATGGATCCTATGATAGAACATATCTATCAAGATACAAATAGGCTGTAGGGGAGGGCAGAGAAAGGGAGAGATTTGTTATAGGGTTCTGGCTTTCATGATCCTGGAAGTCTTGCATCCTGTCCTCTGAAGGCTGAAGACCCAAGAAATATTTTCAGTGCATAGACAGATAGAGAACTCTCCCAGTTCAAGTTACCAAGCAGAAAGTGGATTGAACCTTCCTCTGCCTTTCTGTTTCTTTCATACCTCAGTGCTTTAGAGAGCTCATCACACTGAAGAAAACCATCTGTTCCACTCAGCCCACAAATTCAAACTGCTAATGCCTTCTGGAAATGTCTTCACCTACCTGGGCACCTCATGGCCCAGGAAAGTTGACCTAAGAAAATAACCAACATAATCCTCCATCACTCTGGCTTCTCCACTCCCGTGGGAAGGATACATCACATGATGCCAGAGGCATTGAGTCAAAGCCCCACAGAAATAGCTCTCAAAGTCAGAGTACATGGTTATAGGAAATGGTCCTTGTTTACCGACCTTAACTGGAAAAGACCTTCAATGATGAAGCTGGTTCAGAGACTGGGAGGGATATTGAGATAGTAGAGAAATAACACAGGATGTAAGGAGAGCTGACAGAAGCAAATGAGGGAGAGAAAGAGGAAGGCTAGGTTCAAAGCACATGTCCTTATCTTGCCCAAGGGCTCTGATTAACACTTACAAAAGAGTCAAATTAGAGTAACTGAGGGCAGAGATCCCCCAGATGGTGAAGGCAGTTGAGGTGGGAGCAGAACACAGCAGTGACATCCTTACATTGATGCCTGTGCCATTTTATTACAACTTAAGTTTTAAGCAGAAGCTCTAAATATTTGTAAGACATCTTAAACTCTCTGTTATCACTAGTATAGGAGTAGTTCCTACTGGCTAGCTTTTATACTACTGGTTGGTGTGCAGGATGCTAAGAGAAAAAGGTATTAATAGTCTTTCTCAGCTGTGAACCCTGTGAACCACAGTGACAGACATGGAAAGACACACCCAGGGTCACAATAGTGACATGAATGTTTTGGGAGTAACCAACTTCTTTTTAAGTGGATTTAAGGCCTTTAGATGTAAGTGGATGTGGTAGAAACATGTGCCTGGTGCTGTAAATCTGGCTAAGAACTCATATTTGGGAGCTCACTGGCCTCTTAGGTGAAGATACTACTATTATAATGATAAGTGGTCATAATATCAACTGCCCTCGGCCATAGATTCCTGCAGCTCTCAGACCTTATCAAGACGGTGTAACTAATGCAGAAGCTCACAACTAGGCAAAGTCTCTATGGAGGGCTCAACCACAAATGGGCATTTATATTATTCTTCCTGGGAAGGGGCAGGAACCATTGCAAGAAGAGGGTATTAAAAAGATTTTAAGAGCCAGAAGTTTGGAAGAACCAACATGAAACTTATCTTGGGGTCAAGACTGAATGGCAGCACTCATGAACTCACAGCAGCTGTGGATGCCTTCACAAGACCCTCACAGGATCAAGCCAGTTATCATTCTAGATTGGAAAGAGCGGGAGTGGTTCACAAGCCCCAACCCTTGACTGGAAATCTGTGGACAGTTGATGGCTCCTGGCTCAAAGTAAGTTCTCTTTTCCCCCAATAGGTCAAATATGACCCAGTGAATGGCCCCACTCTCAGGAGTAAATGAACAGCATAAATTGGATGCAGTGGGTTATTTTAAAAATAATAAAAAAAACACAAAGTTGAAGGGCAGGGAGGTGGGGTCAATCTGGGAGGAGGGAGAATAGTGGAGAAGTGAAATTAGTCAAAATACCTTCTATAAAAGTCTCAGAGAATTAATAAATATATTTTAAAAGCCCATCAGCTGGGGACTGAGCCTTCCACACATGAGCCTGCAGGGGCCATTTTTTAGATTTAACTCACAACGGTAATGAGACCTCTCCAGAGACAGGACTGGAGTATTGAAATGGAATCTTATTTGATTGCCAGCACTATCAGTAGACTTTGCTGTTTAAGATAAGCACAACCCATTTCATCTTCAGCAAATCCTTCTGAAACAAATGAACTATCTCAGCACATCACAGACAACTAGGTCACCTGTTCAGCCATTAGCAATGATTGGTGAGAGCCTGATACTTCAGGGACCATGAGCACACAACAAGGTACATGGGAACCATGAACACACAGGGTATATCAGGGACCAGAGCATGAAGGGTTCATAGGTGAACAGAATTAACAACTGCTTCTCTAATGATATGTGTAGTCAAAATTATACTTGTTGAGGGGTGGCAGTCACCACATCCAGCTAATGGCTGCACATCAACCAGCACAGATACAACATTTCCACTACTAAGAAGAACTACTTGGGATGACCTCAACCCAGATCCTCCCACAGTTCCAAAGACACAATCCTGGATGTTGAGTCTAAAACTCTGAAATCTTGGATCCCCAAACTCACAGTCCTGAAAGGTTAGGATCCCAAAGGTTGAAATCTTGCAAGCCTGAAACTCCAAATTATAATCCACTGGAAAAGAAAACAAGGGACTGGGTGGGGGTGGGGGAGAGCTGTTCTGATTTTACTCCCTTGCTGTGACAAAAGACCTGAGCTGAAAGCAGGTTAGGGAAGGAAGGATGAGTTGGCTTAAAGTCTGAGTTGTAGCCTATTATTGAAGGGAAGTCAAGGCAAGCCCTTGCAGCAGCTCATCACATCATACACATAGTCAAGAATAGGGAGAAATGATTGCAGAGACACTGCCCGCTGACAGCTTCCATCCCTCTTCTCCTGTCTCAGCTCAGAGCCCTCTGCTTAGAACTGCCCACACTGGGCTGAGTCTTCCTACATCAACTTAACTAAGACAATCCCCCACAGACATGGCCATAGGCCAATTTGATTTAAGCAATTCCTTCTCTTCCCTGATGATCCTAGGTTGTGACACATTGACATTTAAAATGAACCAGCCTAGGGGCTGTGCAAGAGGAGAAGAAAACTGAATTCCAGGTTAACCACTGACTACATATTCATCAAGGATGAAAACTGTAGTTTTATGGTTCTGTGTCCACCTTGGCTTCTCTCCTGATAAATAAATATTCCTTCTCGTAAATTAAAACCTCTTCTCATTCATCTAATCAAGAACGTTATTGACTAATTAAAAAAATACTTAAGCACACTATAATAAGGAAACACAATGTGCAGCTGTTTGGTGGATACCTAAGTTGGAAAAAGACTTTTGGGGACTCCTTGTTTGCTTTAGACGCTTCGTTGCTGACTTGACTTTCTCAGAGTGCACTATTGTAACGTTCATCTGAGGGTGGAACTGCACATGCCCACACCATTTTCAAAGCCTCTTCAACACATGAAGATATCTGTACATCCACCTCTGCGGATGATAGTACTTCTCAAAATCTTGGGTTTGGAGTTGCTGCACAGGAAGTTACCTTATCAGATAAGCTTGTGATCCTTCTTGCCAATAGACTGAAGCTGTCTGTCACATATTTCAAATGACCTCAGCCACACACCTGTATGCACAGTGCCTCCAGCCACAGGCACATACCTGTACACAGCCATACCAGACAGAGGCACACATGTGTACCCAGCTTCCAACCACATAGAAATACTTGTGCACAGCCTCAAGCCAAGAGCACACACCTGTGCACAGCCTCCAGACACAGATACACATGTGTAAACAGTCTCCATCCACAGACAGATGCTCATGCACAGCCTCCAGCCACAACTACACATGTGTACACAGTCTCTAGCCACAGCACACATATGTACACAGTCCCCAGCCATAGGCATAGATATGTACACAGCCTCCAACCAAAGGTATACATGTGTACAAAGCCTCAAACCACAAACAGATGATTGTATACAGTCTCCACCTACATGCACACACCTCCAGCCACAGGCACACATGTATACACACTTTGCTTCGGGACCTATTTCTCTGCAGTCACAGCCATTCAATCATAACTATTAGACCCACACGACATTAGACATAGTGTACATGCTTGTGAAGTGACACATTATTGTTTCCTATTTTGTTTTGTAAATTGACCTAATGTTTGTTTTTTTTTCTCTATGTTTCCCATACAAATCCCCCTTTGAAAATGTAAATATATGCCTTTTAAAAATGTTAAATTATTTTTTCCAAAATTATATTTTCAATATTTTTGCCTTTTGGGATTTTAATTCTCAAGAATCTTGATCTTTAAGGGTTATAGTCTTTAAAACTGTCCCTTTTGAGAGTGTGACCCAAATTCACTCTGGATACTTTTCAGAGACCTAAAAGCCAGAGAAGTTTTCTTGAAATATCAAAAACTTTGCTCCTTATTCTAACTGATGCAAAAGAAAGACTCTCAACATTTCCCATTTAAAAAAATCAAAATGAATGTTTGCAAGATGAATGACTATACTTCTCATTTCTTCTTCCTCAGGGCAAGAAGTCCATCTGGGCCTCTTTCTCTCTTGCTCCTTCAGATAACCAATGCCCACTGAGTACAGCTTGTAAGCATGAAGCCATAACAAGATCACACCAGAAATTATTCAGAGTGTTTAATTTTACATACACAGGTAAAGCTTCTAGTTTCTTTCAAAGCTGTCATATTCTAGAGCATTTGAGGTCCCTTTCAACTCCCAGAAGCTTAACTATAAACCCATTTGTGATTACATTTGGTAACTGTGGTCGTGTGGCTCAGTGTAATAAAACATATCAAAGAATAGTTCACAGATAGATCATCTATTTGTATCCCTCAATGATGGCATTTGTGTCCCTTAATCACTATTGTATAAACTTCAGTCTTCTCTGGTCACCAAAAACTGGGCTCTGGTTCAGTCAGATGCCCAAGAAGCCATGTTTAAAACCCCTCAATGCATCTGCATTAAACTTAGAAGTTGCAAAGGTAGGAAATACAATATTAGTCCATTTATTTCTGTATTCATTCACAAAAGGGTCTGTATAAGAACTAAATATGTATTGGAAATGCATACTTTTTCATCATTATTCAATCTAGTCCCATGAAAATATTTTCAAGTAAACAGCAATGGCTCACAAACATGGGGTAATCACTACCTTCATAAATAAATGTTCCCTAATATTATTTCTGTTATGGAGAGAAAAGGGAATTTGAGTAAAGATGGCTGTCCTAGCTTTTAGATAGCATCATCCTCAGATAACAAGGATGAAAGATATTGCATCTAGAGAAACAAAGGACATGGTGATCCTTAAATGAGCATTCAAAGACCAAAATGAAGGTCCAAGAAAGCCAAAATAGGATTATAGAACTGAAAAATCCCAAAGGAAAGCAAGGCAAAACTCAAAGGGAGAAAAGCAGAGAGCAGAGCTATTTTGCAGATTAGAGAAAGGGTCTGCCAAGCCTGATGTCTGAATTCAAAGAGCTACGGGAAGAGAGAATATCTTAGAGAAGGGAGAGATCATGAAAATAATAACTCAAGTACCTCTCAGAACCAAAGGGCGCAATCACATGCCCCGTACACAGAAGGAAACAGGCCTGCATTCAAGCATACTTGTGTGAAATTTTAGATTACCACAACAAAGGTTCTATGCACCAATGCTGAAGAAAACAGACATGATACAAGAGACTGTGAAACAATTCAACTATTGAATTTCTTAAAATGGATTAAAAGTCAGAAAACAGAAGATCAAGTTACTTAAAACTAACAAAATGATCCCTTACTCAGAATTCCAGGCTCAAACTGTTGGTAATTATAAATAAATTTTTTATAATGTAAGACCTCAGCAGTGTGTGAGTGCTGCACACTCTATCAGTAACTGTAAACCAGAAAAGAAGCTACAAGCAACAGAAAATAGGAGGTCCAAACCAAGATAGGGAAGGAAGGATTCCTTAGCATGGAGGCACAGACCCTGGGGCAGCTTGCCTTGAACTGGAAACAACTGGTTCATATTGCATCTGGCCAGAAGCTCCAAAGGAGACTATAAACTCCTGGGTGTTTGAGTTACACAAAGAGGAGAGAATTTGGAATTAGTCATAATTTCATGGGAAACCTAGCAAGTAAATGAGGTGACAAACATTAATACTAGGGTACACTTTAAGACTTGATTACTTCTATTTTCCGTCTGTTGTGCCTGTTTGCATTCACTACATGAAAATGGAGTTACAGGTAGATGGGAGATACTATGTGAGTGTTAGGAGCCAAATTTGGGTCCATTTTGTTGCAAGAGCAACAGATGCTTTTAATTGATGAGCTATCTCTCTGCCCCACCAGGGAACATTTTAAATGATTGGGAAAGACTAATATGGTATATTCCTCATCTTGAACAAACATTTGGAAACACTGGTTATGGAAAATAAAAGCATGTAGTGTGGCCAAATGAATGCTTTAAAACTCTTGAAAAAGCAATGATAAAATGTGTGTGTGTGTGTGTGTGTGTGTGTGTGTGTGTGTGTGTACACATGTGCATGTGCAATTTGCTACATGAACTAGAGTTCAGTCTTTACTGGCTACCATGAGAATTAACAAAACTGTAAAACCTTTCGTTATTACCTACATTGTTTCCAAAAGAAAGAAAGAGAGAGACAAGAGAGGGAGAGAGAGAGAGAGGGAGAGAGAGAGAGAGATTTAAGTCAATTACAAAGACCTGAAAGTGACTTTCTATTGAGAAAAGAAAGAGTGGAGGTGCAGACACTGCATGTAGCAAACTTCGTAGCTATCATATCAGTTACCTTTCTGTTACTGTGATCAAACACCATGACCCAGACAAATTATAGAACAAAAAAATGTTTATGTGGACTTACAGGTTCAGAGGGCACAAGTCCATCACTATAAAGAAAAGAGGCACCATGGCTACTGGAACAGAAGTTAAGTGCTCCATACCTGGAACCTCAAGCAAGAAGCAGAATGAGAGGCATAGAAATGGTTCAACTCTTTAATCTCTCAAAATTTGCCCCCAGTGACAAACTTCCTTCAGCAAGACCACACCTTCTAGACCTCTCTAAGCAGCAGCACCATCTAGCAACCAAGGGTTCATACATCTGAGTGAGTTCCTGCTTCCCTCAGCCCACCTCAGACCTCATTGACCTCAGAGCAGAGAAAGTATCAACATTTCTCATCCTGACCAAGTCTGTATTGTAGAAGTTTTATTCATGTCATGATCTTAGAGGTTCCCTGCTCTACCCAGCCCATTTAGCAGATGGAAGTTCTACCTCTGTTCTTGACCAGTTAATCCTCCACTTGTCAAGTGAAGACCCTATGTCAGAGGAAGGAAATATACTGGGGGACCCCTCCATTTCCTGACCAATGGTCACTCTAAGTAAATAAGTCTCTGTCTCTACTCCTAGCTCATCATGTTTTGCATGTGATATGCCCCCTCTCCCAGTAGACTCATGTGTTTGAATACTCATTCCTCAGCAGGCACCTATGTTTTAGAAAGCTGTGGAATTTTTGGGCATGGGGATCAACTTTCAGAAGTAAGCCATTAGAAATGGAGTTATGAGAGTTATATCTCATCCCCCACCTCCAACTGCTTCTTTGCTTCCTCATCTACTGAGATGTGAGTGAAACAACTCCAAGCTCTTATTGCCTCCCAAGAGTGGCTTCACCTGTGGTAGCTTCTGAAACCATGGTCCAGAATGAAAGCTTCTCATAAAACATAGTCTTTCAGGGTAAGATGGAGTCTGACCATCCAATATTCTACACAGTATGGAGTAACTTAGGTCAGGGCACAGCCTGATCTCACAGATTTCAAAGCTGCTGTTTAATGTTTGTTTGAAGAGGTACAGAGAGCATCAACATGGAGGGAGAAATTATAAAAATAAAATAAATGAAAGCTCTGGAGCTGGAATGTATTTAATCAAAATGAACAAAACTGACTAGAAATTGAGTGAGCTCAATTTGAACAACAGAAGCAAAACACTCATGACCCTAAGGCAGGTCAGTAAAGACCATGAGCAGAGAGAATGAATGGAAGTTACAATCTCAGTAAAAAAGGAATTAGCACTCAAGCCAACCAACAATGGGGTGGTAACACATCCAGAGAGAGCAGAGAAGGTGTTTCAGACACTGTTCAGATAGAGAACAACTGCAAGAGGTCCAAGTTTAATGAATGTCTTGATAGACATAGCCAAGGTTCAACCATCTTTATGCTAGAGTCCCAAATCTGGACACATCACCAGCAAAAGGTAAGCATCAAAGATAAAGGCAAATCATAAAATTAGCAAGAGCAAAAGTGTGTTTCATCCTCTGAGGGAGATATGAATGGGAACCTTATGGCACGTCATCCAAAACAACAAGGCCCATTTAAACCAAAGAAAGAAAAAGCATCTTCCAAACATGAATTTTATACCCAACTATCATATCCTCCTAATGGTAAAGTGAAATGAAATTATTTCCAGAGAGGACAAACTCCAGTACCAATTGACAGCAGACCTGCCTCACTAGAACTGTGGCAGATATTTCTCTCTATCCTGTGCAAAAGATAAGAGACAGTCGTTCAAATCTAGACACAAAAATAAATACCAATAGAGAATTACAGTCCATCATAAAAATTGCATACCTCTCTGTAACACATTTAAAGTCTAAAATGTGCAGTAATACATATGTAATTATAATATTGAGACTATAACCTATACATTTGCAATAGATTTTACAATAACCATACAAAGTGGGCAGGTTGAAGCAAAATTGTATTAGAAGAAAGAAAAGAGATAAGTTGGCAACTTAAAATACAAAGTAAATGAAGAAGATTGGAAATGTCAGATGAGAAGTTTAAGGTAACAAACTTTGTAATCAAAAAAGTAAGAGGAAAAATGATGTGATATAAAAGTACTTTTTCTATATCTCCCATGAAATAAATGTCTAAACGTAAGGTGAATTCTGATAACAAGATACAGATTATATACTCCCAGGGGAATCACCAAAAAGAAAGCTTAGGAAACTATAGCAAAAGAAAGCCTCTGGGGTGTGAGGAGACATCTTAGCAGCTAAGAGATCCTTCAGAGAACCTGACAGTGGATTCCAGTACCCACCTTGGGTTGTTCACAGCTCCAGCACTGGGGAATCAGATACCCTCTGCTGGCACTGATATGCACATAAATTCTGCCTTATAATTAAAAACTAATAAAAATGCTTTAAGAGGAAAATAAATCATTGCAGAAACTTGTTTTACATTATAAAATATTTACTTTATACAGAGGAAAGCTTAAAATGCTGAACATAGAAACGGAGATGGCAAGGCATGCAGAAGGGGAAGACTCAGAGCACAGAGAACTCCAGCCACACATGGAAGCATGAAATGTAAACTGTGGAGAATAGGACAAGGCCTGAATGTGCAAAGTCCTGAGGGAATGTGTGTGGCCCGGACATGTCAAGGACTCTAGAGCTTCAGACCAGTGAAAATGGTAAGGCTTTCCTTTGGTTCAGGTGTATGTTTATAGTGTATGCAAAAAAAAAAAAAAATTCCAGCATAGATTTCTCTGCCCAGGAGTTTGATGACTCCCGCTGAGCTTAGCTAAGCCTGCATCCTTGTCCAGCTGCTTGTAAGAGCCCTGCTTCCCAATTGAACTCTATATAACAAGCTGAGCTTCCAAGTTGCTGCAGGTTCTCCTAGAGCCCAGACCTCCCAATCCATGCTTTCTGTCTTTGTCTGTCTGTCTGTCTGTCTGTCTGTCTTTTCTTCACTTCCTCACCACCTGATCAGGTCCAAGTCCCTGAGTCTGCACAAGGACTCAGAAATGAATGGTTGTAAGTCTAACCAAAGGGACAGACTGACATATTGAACAAAATAAAAGCAAGATCTGATCACCTCAGATCATCAGGGGACATACTTTAAACACAATAAATAGCCTCAAAATAAGAGGCTAGGAAGCTGATGAGTAGGAGAACCAGACTCAGGGTATAACTAACAAATGTGATGGATTTTAAAACAGAACAAACTTCTAGAGATATAAAATGGACTCTTCTCTGTTTTTTATTATCTGGCAATTTCATACATTTTTTATAATGAATGTAAACACTAGACATCAAGTACAAAACTACGCAAGAGACTGCACACCATGACTAAGCAGTATTTGTCATGGCACTACAATATTGGCTTAACATTTAAAAACCAAATTTTCTCAGCTGGGAGGGTGACTCAGTAGCTGAAGTGTGCTGCATATGCCTGAGGACTAGAGGTTGGATCTTGGAACTCAGGGAACAGCCAAGTGGACTGTGACACACCTGGGATCCCAGTGCATGAGAGGTGAAGCTGAAGAGGCCATGGAGCAAGCTGGCTAATTAAATGAATGGGAGCAGCAGGATCTAGTTTGAACCAGAAATGCTTCCTCAACATATAAAGTGGAACATGTTTAAGGAAGGCCTCCGTACACAAACATACATATACAAATGTATATACATGCACGTACACGTTTGTAAACATGTGAATACATATGCACTCATACATAAAAATCCATTTACATAATATTTTAATAGAACAAATGATATCCCTCTTCAGCCCTAAGGGTGTCTCAAAACAACCCACAGTTGATATTACACTTATTGGGGGAAAACTGGTTGTTTTTTCCCCAAGGCCAAGCACACCATCCAGCCACTTATAGTTTATACTGAATTCTAAGTTTTCTCTGGACAACTGAGCAGGAAACACAGTCAAGGGTATTGTGATCAGTAGGGAAGTAGTAAAATTCCCATCCTTGAGCAATCTACTCTGAAACACCCTGAGCAAGGGTGCAGGGTATTAAATCAACACATAGAATTGAACTGTTTTTCTCTGTAGTTTCAGCATACCTGGAAATGAAGATGGTAATATCACAGCAGCATCGGAGGAAACAGAAAACAAAACTGGAAATGTGCTTTTCAAAAGAAATACAAGACACACATCATGAAAACTATAAAATGGCAAATAAGACCCAGTTAAATGTAAAATGTCTGGGTTTCAAAAACCAGAATAGTAAGATGTCACCTGATGCTTCTGGGTGTGTCTGAGAGAAGGTTCCAGACAAGACTATTGTGTGACTTGGAGTACTGAGTAGGGCAGACATGCCCTGGATGTGGGCAGTCACCATCCAATTGGTGGGAAGTTCAGACATAAAAGGTCAGAAAAAGAAGGGAAATTGTCTTTGTTATCCCAATTACAGAGAGGTGTGATTTACTGTTGCTGCCACCTCAATGGCTGACTTTGGACATCATACTCCAGGTTGGTTGAACTCTAGACCCTGCTGCTTGCAACAGCAGCCCTCACTAACCCTAACCCTTTGACCACAGTCTGATGGTTACAATGCTGGCTTCCTGGGTACTGAGACTTCTGGACATGATCCAAGTTGCACGTGTAGTTTTCCTGATCCTCAAAACCTCTTTTTTGGTTCTGATAGTCTCTCATGAAGCTTGTCCTCATCTGTGATTGCCTGACTTCTTCTAATCAAAACATACATACAACAGCACACATGCACATAAATGTGTGGATCCTCCATTGGTTCTGTTTCTGGAGACCCTTGGCTAGCACACTATACTAGTCTTTGAACTGATCTATATATTCAATGCTACCACTCTCACAATACCAACTGCCTTTTTTTCTAGTAATTGATATATTGATTCTAAAATCTATATGAAAATACACTTGACTAGAATAAGATAATTTCAAGAAAGAAATAGCAAAACTGTTCCCAGTTCCCAGACTGATTCCACAGCTATAGTAACCAAGACAGAACAGTGCTGGCCTAAAGACAGGCATATAAATCAATAGAAAGGAATTGAGCCCACAAATAAACCTTGATGATTAGAAGCAAGTGACTTTCAACAAAGGTGATGAGCATTTCAAAGAGGAAAAAAATTAACTTTGTAATCAGTGCTTATAGGCAGCTATATGTGGACACACTAAAGAATGGAGTTGGATCTCCCTATACTGTCTCCAAAACTCAGCCCAAGATAGATTATAGATCTAAATGTGTGTCAAACTCCAAGAAGATAATATTATATATATATATATATATGGCATTTGATGGGTCTTCTTATATACACCAAAAAAGGCATACATGGCCAAAGAGAAACTTTTGTAATTCAGGCTTCCACAAGATTGATATATCTTGTGCTGCAAATTATTCAATCAAGAAAATAAAAATGTAGCCCAAAGAATGGGGGGGAATTCTTTCAAATCTCATATCTGAAAAATGGCTTGTATCTATAAATCTATAAATAACTCTTACAACTTGATAATTAAAATATAACCCAATTAAAACAGAGGCAAAGAATGTGATTAGACATTTCTCCAAAGAAAATATTCAAATGGTCAATAAAACATGAAGGGCTCTCATTACTCCCCAGTGAATACAAACAAAACCCACAGTGCAATACTGCATCATAAACCATCAGAGGTTGTCTTAGTCTGTGTGTGCTGCTGTCGTAAAATACCTTCATCATATTTCCAGCGTTTCCATGATGTATACACTACCTGCCTGTTAGTTACATAGGTACTGTCTCATACATGAAGGCTCCTGCTGAGGGTACAGGTCTTGTACTCAAATACTTCCCTTTTCCTTAAGAACAGCCCCAAACACAAGAGTGAGAAACTGGAAAATCTTATCTGTTAAATAAGAATAGGCTATGGATGTAACTCTGGTAGTGTAGACTCTGCTTGCTGTATACATAGACCTGGATTTAGTCTCTAACACCACAAGAATAAAAAGTGAAAAAGGGTTTCTCTTTAGTTAAAAGTACAAATTCTAGGATCGGGACAACAGCTCAGCGGTGAAGAGAGCATACTGCTCTCATAGAGGAGCTGAGTTTACTTCCTGGCACCCACACTGGGCAGCTCACACAACTGCAACTCTAACTTCAGGGAATCACACAAGCATGCACACTCACACACACACACACTCACACACACACAATCACACACACACATACAAGTAAAATTTAAAAATATATATTTTAAATATGCATGTTCTTGACAATGAAGGGAGAAAAAAGACAGTAGGTTGAGTTTGCTAAGATCCTTCACTATAAAATACTTTAAGATGGGAAAGAAAGACTTCCATGTTATTCATCTAACTTTTATTAAAATGTATCTCTGATTGTTCTGTATTGGTAGTTACTGGAAACCTATTCCTAGGAGCTAGTTTATGAATGAAGCTGTTTTCATGTGGACGTGAATACAAAGAATAAGTAGGTTTAGGTGTGGGTGAGAGGGCTACAGGTGAAGTTATAGAAGTGTTTAGCAGGTGGGTGATTGCTGAGGACTGTCTCTCTTTCTCTTTCTTTCTCTTTTTCTTTCTCTTTCTCTTTTGCTTTCTCTTTCTCTTTCTCTTTCTCTTTCTCTTTCTCTTTCTCTGTCTCTGTCTCTGTCTCTTTCTCTCTCTGTGTCTCTGTCTCTCTCTGTCCCTCTCTCTCTTCCTATCTCTCCCTCTCCTAGAAAACTCACAAATACCATCTTTTTATTTTAATTTTCTTTATTTACATTTCAAATTTTATCCCTTTTCCTAGTTTCCCCTCCAAAAATCCCCTATCCTCTCCCCTGTCCCCCTGCTCCCCAACCCAACCATTCCTACTTCCTGGCTCTGGCATTCCCGTATACTGGGCATAAAACCTTCACAGGACCAAAGGCCTCTCCTCCCATTGATGGCCTACTAGGCCATCTTTGGCTACATATGCAGCTAGAGCCAGGAGTCCCTCAATGTGTTTTCTTTGATTGGTGGTTTAGTCCCAGGGAGCTCTGGGGGTGCTGGTTAGTTCATACTGTTTTTCCTTCTATGGGGCTACAAACCTCCTCAGCTCCTTGGGTACTTTCTCTATCTCCTTCTTTGGGGACTCTATAATACCCATGGAAGGAGTTACAGAGACAAAGTTTGGAGCAGAGACTGAAGGAATGACCATCCAGAAACTGCACCACCTGTGGATCCATCCCATAAACAACCACCAAACCCAGGCATTATTACAGATGCCAACAAGAGCTTGCTGACAGGAGCCTGATACAGCTGTCTCTTGAGAGGCTCTGCCAGTGCCTGACTAATGCAAAAGTGGATGCTCACAGACATCCATTGAACGGAGCACAAATATCTTGTCATCATTTGGTATAGCCATTACTGAGTGCTAGGAACCCAGGTAGGGGGACAGAAAAGCTAGGCCTGAATCCTCCTCTCCATCTAATTAACTACTGAGATTATCTGTGCCTTGGTTTCCTCCTCTACAAAACAGTGGTTATAATAGTAGCTGCTTCACAGAGATGCTTAACAGTAAATGAGATCTAGACTGGGCATTTTGATCAAAGCGTAATTCTGTGAATCTTGTCTATTGTAGTAATCACTGTGATCATCAGTGTGGACTCATTTCACAGCCTGTCTTAGTTAAGGTTTCCATTGTTGTGATGAAACACCATAACCAAAAGCAAATTGGGAAGGAAAGGATTTATTTGCCTTAGATATCCAGAGTCACAGTCCACTGAGGAAAGCCAAGGCAGGAACTCAACTGAGCAGGAACCTAGAGGCAGGAGCTGATGCAGAGGCCATGAAGAGGTGCTGCTTACTGCCTTGCTCCCCATGGCTTGCTCACCCTGCTTTCTTATAGAACCCAGGACCATGAGCCCAGGAATGGCACCACCCACAATGGGTTGGGCCTTCCCTCATCAATCACTAATTAAGAAAACCTGCTACAGGCTTGCCTATATCTTGATCTTATGTTGACATTTTCTGAACTAAGGCTCCTAGCTCTTTGCTGACTCTAGCTGGTGTCTAGTTGACATAAAACTATCCAGCACATGGTCCCTAAAATCTATTTTATGAAAACCATCTCCAAAAAGGTTACAAGATTTCACAGGTTCCCCAGCATCAGGCATGCTCTGGGAGTATCTGCACCATGAGCACAGAGAATAGCAGCTGTTTCCTCGGCAACAGCAGCAGCACCAGCAGCAGCAGCAGCATGGTCCTTTTACCCCAGCAGCTCCCTGAGCAATTAGAGATTGTAGCTCAATGGAGGTTGTAGACTGGAGTGAATGATCTCAGTGGCAGCTCATCAAATGGTAGAGACCCTAGGGTAATGCTACTGTGTGTGCGTGTGCATGTGTGTATGTGTGTCTACAGACCCACCAGACAGCAGCTCCGTTGGCTTGGGCCTACTACAAAGCTTAGCTGGCTCGTGCTGACTATGAACAGGGGACTTTGAATTGTCCCATCACTAAGCAAGGCCACATATTTCCAATATGACAGACAGGCCAATCAGCCTGCTCTGATCATCAGACAGTGTATATATGCATTGAAATGCAGCATTAAACTGCATAAAACAGTTGCTACATGCCATTAAAACAATTAATAAAATAATGAATTAGATAGACTTTCATGACCAATAGAAATACCTTGAATCTTTTGTATTAGTGAGTTCTACATCCATAAATTCGATAAAGCCCAGAGTGAATATTTGATTTTTTTTTTCAAATTGAGGGGCTGGAGAGATGGTTCCACTGTTAAGAACATTTCCAAAGGACTTTTGGCTCCTAGAACCCATATAGTGGCTCATAACCACCATTTATTACAGTTCCAAGAGTTTCCAGTACTCTCTGGCCTCAATAGACACCAGATACTTACATATATACAGGCAAAATATTCAGGCATATAACATTTTGAACCAATAAATATTTTTAATTGTCTGTATTAAACAAGTGCAGACATTTTCCTTTTATTCCTCAAATAGTACAGACTAACAACTATTTACAGAACTTTATATCCATTATGTAGTGTAAGTAATTTCAGATATACTGGAAGAGATCAGCAGGTTATATGCAAATAATGGTTCATGTTATATAAGCAACTTGAGCTGCCTCAGACTCTCAAATTCTACTGTCAAGTCCCCGTGGATATTGAGGAGAGGAGTAATATTAAGAAGGCCTTTTTCTGGGCCAGCAAGGTGGCTCAGTAGGTAAAGATGCTTGCTGCACAAGCCTGGCAATCAGAGCTTAATCCCCAGAACCCATGTAAATATGAAAAGAGAGGATTAACTCCACAGTGGTGACCTCTCACCTCCACATGTGTGCTGTGCACATATCATCACACTCACACATGCATACATGCACACATAAACACATTCACACACATGCTTAAACACATACACACACAAATACACACATGCTTCCACACATACACACACACACACACAAACATGCACACACACACACACAACAATACTTAATAAAAAGAATGTTTCTAGATGTTGAGAACCAGACATTTGGCTCAGAAGTTGTTTTTCCAGAATACTGCTCTCTCCTCTCTTCTTTCTCTCATCCTCCTCTCCCCCTCTCTTCTCTTTCCTCTTTTCTTTCCTCCCACTTCCTTTCTGACTGTGGATGCCATGAGACCAGCTGCTCCAAGCTCCAGCTACCATGACTTGCCCAACACGATAGGCTGTATCTTGGACTGTAACCAAAATAAAATGTCCCTTACGATGTTTCTGTTAGAGCAATTTATTACAGCAACAGAAAAGTAACCAAGATAATTATTTGAAATGATAGATTCATTGCTGGTTGCTGAATTTCACACCTAAAAGTATTTAGTTCAAAATATTCATATTTGGAATTGCAAATGAGACTATTTCGTGTTTATTTTAAATGGCACAATAAGAAGCTTTAGGGTTATGAGTCATAAAATATTAACACCAAACACATAAACCCTTTCAATTTCAGTTGATCAAAATTCATCTCATCTTACCTATTGCTGATGACTAGAATCCTAAGAGTTTCAGATCGGCCATGTCTGCTTCTTTCTGCCTCCCTATTACTTCAGAATCAAGTTGTACAACTTTTTTTGTGATCTCATTTCTTCCAGATCAGTGGCTCATACAACTTTTGCTAGTGCTATCTCTGTAAAGGAAAACAGGGGTCCTGTGAAGAACTGAAAGCAGTTTCAATTTGGTTAAGAAACAAAGTGTGTTATGAGCCACAAGCTTGAGCCAGGAATAGTGGCCACACCCTTAATCTCAGCACTGCAGAAGCAGAGATAGGATTTCTGAGTTTGAGAGCATCCTGGTCTATATAGCAAGTTCCAGGCCAGCCAAGGCTACATAGTTAGACCCTGCCTCAAAGTTAAATAATTTAATTAAATTTAAAAAGGGATGGGATTTTTTTAATGGGGATAACGTTAGCTCTGTAGACTGCTTTGGTAGGTGGCCATTTTTACAATACTAAATCTTTCAATTGGTGAGCATGAGAGATTCAATGAGAGTACAAACAGGAAAAGGACTTGCCACATGGTGGTGGCAAAGAATAGTGGTCACCACCGCAGTGATCATGTTGACAAGAGAAATGATAACAGGAAAGATATTAAGAGGAAATGAATATGCAAATAAGTTCTATCTTAAACACAGTGAAATCAAACCAAAGCACTGTAGATGCAATATACTTTAAGGCCCACAGACAAACACAAGGATTACATTGGATTATCCTGACCCATAAGACTAGAGACAAACACTAGCATTGTATTGTGTTATGACAATGGGGCTGGCTCTTCCTCTAAAACAATGCCAGCATCAGCAAGGCTCCAGGTATCACAGAGATCCTGTCTTTGGGATTGAAAGAGTCTCTTTGTTCAGTCCCAAGCATCAGTTGTTTCTGACTTGTATCCCATGCTGGGTGGAATTAATTAACACTGCCTGTTTTTGTCTTCTCTACATCACTCTTCATCAATGGATCACCAATGGACCCAGTGCTGTCACTGGGGTGTGTGCTTTCTCCTGCCTAGAGATAATGATGCTACCTCAGTGTTCTCAGAATTAAGGATGCTGATGTTTATGGAAGGGAACAGCCTTCCATGGGAGGGTGGAATTGGGAGATGGTCTTAATTTTAACTCTTGGTTCCTTTTTCTGCATTGTTTGAAATGTCCTAGGAAAACTAATCAATTTTAGGTATTTGTAAAGTTTTATTTTCTGATACTAAATGTTTACTCTGATCTAATTCCGAGATTTTGTTGGTTTTCCTGAAGTTCTGTCACAATGGAGGTTTAACAAATCTACATAAATTACAGCAGATATGTTTTTGCTATTCTTGTTTGATCTGTCAGTCTGTCACCCTACTCCCTATACTTTGGCTTCAAGACTCTAGTGAAAAGAACTGGAAGGCAAGAGTTTCTAGACTCAGCAGGTGCTGCTGTCCATGGATGTCTTCAGTTAGGATGATCTGGTATACCCCCTTCTCTACAGAAATCCTCCATGATTTTATCAGGAAGCCATTCCAGCCCTCCTCCACCACCATCATCTCAATACAGCTAGCTCATCTGTGCATACCAGGATAACGGAACTAGCAAGTGGCCCAGATGTCACGCACAGGCCTGGAAAGAGCCCATTGTATTCACTGCTGCTCACCACCACCTCATAATGTATGCATACTATTGCCAGGCTTCAGCATTCTCTAGTATATTTCCTTACACTGCTAGCCCAATGACTTGTGAACTCATCTAAGTAGTAGCACACCATGGTCCATCTCTTTGCAACTCAGGAGCTACCCCAGTCTCTGACACAACCATGCCTGTACAATCAAAAGCAACAGCACCTCCCTTCTGGTGTCTAATTTCTGATCCATCTTAAAGGTTCCAGGAGGTGGCCCACTGAAGCACATGCCCAGGATACCTCCTCATGTGGCACCTAGCACAAAGGTGGTTTTTAGGACAGACCACAAAGCTGAGTTCCTTAGTTAGGACTCCAAATCTACCTCCCACCAGTGGTGAGACTTAGGACAAGTCATGGGTTGCTTGCCCCTTCTGTGTCTAAGCAATGTCTGTGTGCCCTGGGTATTTTGCTCAGTGCTAAGCAGTGTAGTTACTTTCAAAATCCTCCTTTGGTCCAGAGGACTGAAGCCTCCAGATTTCATTCCTACATCTCTCTACCACTGAGTTCTGGGTAGATTCTAACTACATGAGGCTCTCATTGGTTGTCTGGAAGTGGTCCATAGGTCAGAGGAAGGCAGATGTGTAGGCACCAGTACAGGGCAGATATACAGGTCTGTCAATGCCAATGGCTGCCAAGCCTTGCCTCTCAGGGCACACACTTTGTAGCTAGCAGCACATGCAACCTACCCATTGTCTTGAAGGAACACAACTGATGCTTGGATGCATAGAGCTGCTGAAAGGAAGGCAGGTTTACAGACAAAACATTCTCAGGACCATTCTGGCCACACAGGAGATGCCAAGTGCTCTGATAGATCCATGACTGTTCTCAATACAACTAGCTCATCTGTGCATATCAGGATAACGGAACTAGCAAGCAGCCCAGATGTCACCCACAGGCCTGGAAAGAGTCCATTGTATTCATCGCTGCTCAGCAACACAGAGACCCTGTAAGTGCAGGACCAGGCAGAGCATCTTAGAAATGTAGTGAGAATTTAAATGATATTAGCTAATCACATGAACAAAAGCCAGCAGGGACTTCTTGTTGATCTCTCGCTGCAGCTGCTCCAGAGAGAAGGTCAGCTACCAAATAAACACAAAGCACCCCTCTCAGAGATACCCAAATTCAGCATCCCAAATGGAGCTCATTTACAGAGAACAAGGATAAAAATTCAGCATGATGTCAGACTTCGATTTTTTAGATTTAATTGAAGTCACCTTATACAAACAAAATAAGTCAGGGAACTTGAAGTTAGATCATAGGAAGTAGAAGCTATGATAGCTGTACTCAACTCCATTCTAAGAGATACAGTTATATCCAGAGTACAGCTATATCCAGCTCTGTGGTCCATCAATTGAATCTAACTGCATCCCTTTCAAGCTGGCTGTCATCAGAGGGTGCACATGTGGATATTGTGCCTATGGTATGTGTGCTTGTGCCATTGATAAGACACATAGGTGTGCTGGTGTACTGGGAAGAACATTCAATAAAACTCAATGCTGGGGGTAGAAGACAGCTTAGTGGTTAAGAACACTTGTTGTTCATGCAGTTTGGTTCCCATCAACCATGTTAGCCAGTTTACAATCACCCATAATTCCAGTCCTAGGGTATCTAAAACCTCCATAGGTACCTGCACACACACACACGCACACACACACACACACACACACACACACACCATTCACACGGCTAGGATATTTTTCTTGTAGAGGAAAGAAGTACTCTTTTCAGCCATACTTCTCTGTCTCAGTCTGAGAACACCTGAGGGTTGGTCATTAATAAATTATAGAAACATGTTTCTCCCTGTTTTGAAGGCTTGGAAGCACAAGATCAAGGTCCTGGCATTCAAGGGAAACTACTATCTGCCTCTAAAACAGTGCTGTAAATGCTGGGTCCTTGAATTGTGGAAGTTCAACACAATAAATGGTGTTGTGGGTCTAGTCTGTAACACATGGGTTGTGGGAATCACTGAGGCCATGACAACCTTCAAAGGTTATATTTTCCATTTATTAGTCTGTCTGTCTGTCTGTGTGTGTGTGTGTGTGTGTGTGATGCCCATGGATGGGCAAAGAGGACATTGAATCCCCAGGAACTGAAGTTATAGGTTGTTGTGAGCCTCCAAGGGAACCAAATTCAGGTCCTCTGAAGGAAGAGTAAGTGTTCCTGAACACTGAGTCATAATTGTCAGCTGCATTTTAAAAACATAAGCAGGAATCATTTGTGCCAGATATTCCCAGTTGGTCCTGTGTGTGATGGTGAGGGCAGCTTTCACTCTTTACCTCTAGAGTTCTCCTTTGTCCCTCAGCCTTGTCCCTCACATGGCCTCCTCTGTTGAGATGGTGTAGGTCGTTGGCCCACCATACCAAAGCATGTGATGGGCTCTGAGCCACCAAGGCTGTTGTTTCTTTTCTAGAATCTTTTCCTGAAAACAGATACTTCATAGTCACCAGAAATCATCCCAGATTCAAACATTAAGGGCAGAGCCAAGACAGATTTCAGAGCAATTATATTTTCCCCTTCTCCACTCATCACTCTAGGTTTTTATGACACTATAAAAAAAAAAGAAATGTGATCTTATTTGAGTACTTAATATAAATAACATCAAGAGCTAAATTTAAAAGGGAAAAAAGGTGCGTTCTAAGAATTATACATACACACACGTGAGTTGCCTGAGAAAAAAATTTAACCTCATACATACATTAAAATAGTTGTCTATAAAGAAGGCTGGTTTACAGAATCAGAAAAGGAGGATAATAGAAAGAGAGAAAGGTTGTAAGAGACCTCTTGACCTTACTCCAAGAATTTACATTTCCCAAATTAAATCCAAAGTTTATAAGGCCAAAGAGAAGAAATTGCTCATCACATCCTGAGGGGGAAATAAGTCTAAGCCCTTAGAAGAATTAAACACCTAATATTTGAAATCTGAGACCTGAGCAAGACTTACCCTCCAGAGAAGACACATGATGGTGACTGCTTTACTAGTATGCTAACTAGGTTACTAGTATGTTAACTTTACTAGTATGCTTACTAGGTTACTAGTATGTTAACTTTGTCAGGGTTCAGCTCCCTCCATACTCTTCTTACTAACTAGTTGTTCTGTCAAATGTGAATGGGTCCTACACTAGATCCTGGAGGTAGCAATGAACAAGAGAGGTAGGGTGTCTTGTCTGTAGCCATCTCTTGGATATGACACAATTTCATACACAGGCAAATCCTACCAGAGATAATTTGTGACGAGGGACTCAGAAAGGCTTCAAGCTTCAAGAAAAGCTTGAAACTGGGGATCCCCCCTATCCAGATCATGTGGGAAGCATAGTGTTCAGAGAAGAATCATATCAGACAACAGAGGATGGCAGATCAACCATCAAACACACAACATGAATGACAGCATAGAAATTTGAAAAGATGCCAAAATGGTGATAGCACCAAGCCTAAGTGTGATGGGCAGTGATCCACCTGCCGGGGGTGTCTCCGATCTGACTGACCTATCCAAATCTCATCAGTAGTCACTTGTGGCTCCATAGTTGCCTCAAAAATGAGAAATGTATGAAATGGTCTAATGGTCACTCTCAAATGAGTGTCACATGCTTTGTTTTTTCCAAAGTGTGAGTTTTTGCACAGCACATTCATCATTGAGATGGGAGATGAGGTTTCTAGGTAGTGCTTATGAAGAAGGGAAGATGCATTCTAGCATAGATCTTGCATTCTACCCTATGAAACACAGCTTGTTCATCTCCACTGACAAGGGGACCAGGGGCAAACTCACCAGGCCATTTGGGCATAACCAAAATGAGTAGAAACATGACCAACTAAATCTAAAACAAGAGGGCAATGTGACTGTCCAAGTCAGAGTTACTATTGCTGTGATGAAACACCACAACCAAAAGCAACTTAGGAAGGAAAGGGTCTATTTGGGTTACACTTCCATATAATTGAAGGAAGTTAGGACAGGAACTCAAACAGGGCAGGAACCTGGAGGCAGGAGCTGGTGTAGGAGCTTTGGAGGGGTGCTGCTTACTGGCGTGCTCTTTGTGGCTTGCTTAACCTACTTTCTTATGGAACCTAGGAACACCAGCCCAGGTGTAGAACTACCCATAATTGGCTGGGCCCTCCCTCATCAATCACTAATTAAGAAACTGTCCTACAGGTTTGCCTATAGCTGGATCTTATGGAAACATTTTCTCAACTAAGGCACCTAAGTCTCTGATGACTCTAGTTTGTGTCAAGTTGACATCTGCAACCCTATAGGTGGAACAACATTATGAACTAACCAGTACCCCGGAGCTCTTGACTCTAGCTGCATATGTATCAAAAGATGTCCTAATCGGCCATCACTGGAAAGAGAGGCCCATTGGACACGCAAACTTTGTATGCCCCAGTACAGGGGAACACCAGGGCCAAAAAGGGGGAGTGGGTGGGTAGGGGAGTGGGGGTGGGTGGGTATGGGGGACTTTTGGTATAGCATTGGAAATGTAAATGAGCTAAATACCTAATTAAAAAAAAAACCCTAAACCATATAATGCAAAAAAAAAAAAAAAAAAAAAAAAAAAAAAAAAAAAAAGAACTAGCCATCCAACACAGTAGCTCACTCGATAAATTAGGAATTGTATTTCAGGGACATTATGGCCTATGACTACCAGGGACATGTCAGAATATTTCAAGCTATGTTCAATTACACCTGATCTATATAGTGTATGTCCTTGTGTTTTTATGTAGAAGAATGAACACACTAAGTGATGCTTCATGTAAGGAAGAGACAATATAGTGAGGGAGGATGAGAAGAGACATGAATGACCAAACCCTATCTGAGCCTGATTGCTGAGGTTAGAGAATGCATTTCATTTATCCACCTACCCACAGGAGCCTCAGTTATTATCATTTTTCTCTCAGGCTCAAGTGTGTCCTCAAATCTGGTCACTGTGTCTATTTGATATCTCCACACCATCTCCTCAGTGTTTGTTCTCCATACTTCATCTCTATGTTTTCTTTTGCTTTTTCCACCTAAGAAGAAAACAGAATTTGCCATACACTTAGTGATGATGAGCTGTCACCTGCCACCCAACTGGAAGAAAGAATGCTGTGGCAAGCTCTGAATGCCTCAGCTGTCCAGTGGATAAAGGCAGTATACAAAGGTGGATGTAGAAGGAGAGGAGGTCTTTAAGTGCACTAGGATGGAGTCTTTATTTCTTTTTCCTATAGGTTTCTATAAATTCTTTCCACAAGGAATCAAACCCAAGGAAACTGGTCTGTATTTTATACTTTAGGTAAATGTGTCTCTACTGTGAAGACTTCCTGGCTTCTACCCTGTGTCTCACTGTTCTTCATCCCTGATCCATGTTGACTTTCTAGCCTCCATCCCTGTTCAGCTGTACTCATTCCAAGACCCACTGTACTCATTCCCCTCTCGAGTCATGGCTTTTCTGGTGGGGCCACTGCTGATGCAAGTCTCATGGTGCAGAACCTGCACACTGCCTCCCTGTTCTGTCTTGGAAGTTCTTATAAACAAGAACTACAAGGGTTACCTTTATCTCTGATAGATTAGGGTATTTTGTTTTGGTGTTTGTTTGTTTGTTTTATGTTCATGTGGTGGGGGCTTACCTGGTGTGAGATAGGGAATGATTCTGTCTTGCTCTTCTCAGGAACTCCCTGACCAGCACACATACAACCTAGGGGACATTTGTAGACCGCTATTTAAAAGAGCTCTGGGGGTTATGTTAGACCAAGGCCCTCTCTGAGCATAGATAAAACTACAAAATCTTGTGTTGTCTTGCTTCTGAAAGGCTTATATGTACAGTTCCAAGGACACTCACAGATTTAAACATGCCAAACTTATGAAACCAAGATGGTAAAGAGATTCAGTCATGTCTAAATTTTCATTTTGAAATTTTCAGTTATAGACCAATCATGTTAGGAAGGAATTTAAACATCAACACTTAAACCAATAGGTAGCATAAACATTAAACATGTCCCAGAAGACATAGTTTACCCAAAATGTAAGCACGTGTCTGTTGTTCCCAAATATCTATCCAAATCAACTATACTGGCATCCCCGACCCTTTCGGTAGATGGCTGAGAGTCTAAAACTTTTGTTTCTGAATCTGTGTAATGGGCATGATATTGTTACCTGCTCCCATTTCCCCCAGGACTGTTATGGATTCAATGAGACCAGTTACAAATTTTATTAACTCATAAAGCTGTGTTCAACACATACTGTTATAGGAATTCTATGGCAAGGCAACGGAAAGGTCAGATAAATATCACTTGGGAAGGATTTGCTGTGTCAAAAAAAAAAAAAAGAAAGGAAGGAAGGAAGAAATCAGGAGGAGGAGCTTGGATTCATTCTAACAATGACTTCTGGCAACACAGACATGGGAAATAATACGTTTTTTTTTCCATTTTTTATTAGGTATTTAGCTCATTTACATTTCCAATGCTATACCAAAAGTCCCCCATACCCACCCACCCCCACTTCCCTACCCACCCACTCCCCCTTTTTGGCCCTGGCATTCCCCTGTACTGGGGCATATAAAGTTTGCGTGTCCAATGGGCCTCTCTTTCCAGTGATGGCCGACTAGGCCATCTTTTGATACATATGCAGCTAGAGTCAAGAGCTCCGGGGTACTGGTTAGTTCATAATGTTGTTCCACCTATAGGGTTGCAGATTCCTTTAGTTCCTTGGGTTCTTTCTCTAGCTCCTCCATTGGGAGCCCTGTGATCCATCCATTAGCTGACTGTGAGCATCCACTTCTGTGTTTGCTAGGCCCCGGCATAGTCTCACAAGAGACAGCTACATCTGGGACCTTTCAATAAAATCTTGCTAGTGTATGCAATGGTGCCAGCGTTTGGATGCTGATTATGGGGTGGATCCCTGGATATGGCAGTCTCTACATGGTCCATCCTTTCATCTCAGCTCCAAACTTTGTCTCTGTAACTCCTTCCATGGGTGTTTTGTTCCCAATTCTAAGGAGGGGCATAGTGTCCACACTTCAACAAAGAATTCTCACCTGAGGAATACCGAATGGCAGAGAAGCACCTGAAAAAATGTTCAACATCCTTAATCATCAGGGAAATGCAAATCAAAACAACCCTGAGATTCTACCTCACACCAGTCAGAATGGCTAAGATCAAAAATTCAGGTGACAGCAGATGCTGGCGAGGATGTGGAGTAAGAGGAACACTCCTCCATTGTTGGTGGGATTGCAAGCTTGTACAACCACTCTGGAAATCAGTCTGGCGGTTCCTCAGAAAATTGGACATAGTACTACCGGAGGATCCAGCAATACCTCTCCTGGGCATATATCCAGAAGATGCCCCAACTGGTAAGAAGGACACATGCTCCACTATGTTCATAGCAGCCTTATTTATAATAGCCAGAAGCTGGAAAGAACCCAGATGCCCCTCAACAGAGGAATGGATACAGAAAATGTGGTACATCTACACAATGGAGTACTACTCAGCTATTAAAAAGAATGAATTTATGAAATTCCTAGCCAAATGGATGGACCTGGAGGGCATCATCCTGAGTGAGGTAACACATTCACAAAGGAACTCACACAATATGTACTCACTGATAAGTGGATATTAGCCCCAAACCTAGGATACCCAAGATATAAGATACAATTTGCTAAACACATGAAACTCGGGAAATAATAAGTTTTAAGGGACCAGTGTTACAAACACAGGAAATAACTCAGTAATGAAGAAATGTCTTTGTGGTCACATGAGGCTACCATATTTTCACATGACTGAAACAGTAAGATTCAAGGGAGCTTTTTTACCCTCAGTGAGTTCTTTTCTCTCCTAAAAGTCTCTGGATTGTTGTACTTTGTAAGTGTAGAATTCGGTCCTTTCTTGTAGGGCCTGATTTTTGTTGGTGGTGATGGTGGTGGTCTTTGTTGTTGTTTTGTTTGTTTTCTTAAAGGGAACATGGATGAAGTGCCTAGGAGAATGGGCAGCTCTCATGTTAATGTTGTCTCCTGTGAGTATTGAGTTGGAAGTTCTGAAAGGAGGAAATAGAGTAATGATTGTATTTCAGCTGCTGAGGTGGCTTTGTGAATTAGCTGAGATTTCTTGGTTACTTGAAGATCAACTTTATGAGCAACCCACCAAAGTTAGACCATTTCCAAGATGGGAAAAATGAGGCAGAAATATAGAAGCATTATACCAAGAGTGATTACAACTTTAAGAGAAATGTATGTATAACCACCTCTCATTTGAGATGATACCGCAAGGAGCACAGAATGAGAGGAGAAAGAACTCTCCTGTGAAGGGCTGGGGGAAAGCACCTCCTTGTGGGTCTTTACACCCAGTACTGGGGGTTTCCACCGTAGGAGCAGAAAGTGGAAATCCCCTGTGTGGCTGAAAACCTCTACAGCCTCATTCCCTTATCTGTTGACATTTATTCTAACTGCCAAGAGAGGACTGGTGTGCTGGAGAGAGACACTCAGAGCACAGACCAGAGAGCCTGAACATCAGGCCAAGGCAGCTCTGTGGGTTCTCAGTTCTGGGCAAATTACCTCACCCAGTTAGAACCACTCTTAGTCTTAATACTTAATACTGCTTAGCTCAGTGGTTGTAGGTGCGAGAGTTTAGAATAATGCCTGCCAAGGGGTGCGTGCTATATGAGTGTTTGCTAAGAATTGTTGAAGCCCTTTCCCCCAAGTGTCAGAAGAAAGTAAGTGTGGGTTCCAAGGTTTATAATTGTGCAAGCAGAGCAAATTTGTAATGATCTAGAGTGACCAGGCTGATTTAGAATATATTGATTCAGGCTTTCTAGAAAGTCCAGGATGAAAGCCAGCAATGAATGCCAGCACCTGAGAAGCTTTGAGATCACCAGGCCCTGACTAGAGTCTGAACAGCAAGACCAGCCCAGGTCAGACAACAGGCAGAAGGGGACAGAGACAACAGACAAAGGGAGGAGGCTCAGGTTCAGACAGCCTCTATAGAGATGAGGATGCTGGTCCTCTCATTCACGGAGCAGACACAGTCATCCTGGCTTGTTCTCCTGAGACCAACAAGTAAACGTGATGGACAGTGTGCCTGCAAAAAGGCAGTAAACAAGGGCAGGCTCACGGTACTAAAGGAAATCCTGCATACAGCATCTTCTTGGTAAGGCGATATACCTGGGCTACTGGCCCAGATCTGTTAGACCAGAGGGAGCCATCATCCATCTCAGAGATCAACAGAACAGGGTTGAATTCAGCATAGCCTTTGGTGAACATTTTCTCTCATAATGGGACAGTCAAAAGTAAGAGACGCTTAGATTAAGTCAGGGTACTGGAGCTTACTGGGCAACTGCATCAGCAGTGCTGGCCAATGGATGCTGCAGAGATCAGCAATCCCTATGCCATGACCATGACCATGACTTTGTGCCCATGGTAGAGTTGGGGAGGACTGTGTGTGTCTGTGTGTGTGTGTGTCTGTGTGTGTGTATATGTATGTGTAAACTGTCTCACAGCCTTGGCTGTGACAGCTGAGTATCACAGTGGGTAGAGATCAAACTTCAGAGCCTTCCAGTGGGGTGTGCTGTCTCAGCCTGGGGAGGTGAAACTGTGAATGTGTTTACTGCCAATTTCACCTAAAAGTGGCACAATTTTGTTGTAGATATTTTTCCACAATATTATACATATATACTATATATGTGTGTGTGTGTATATATATATATATGCACACACACATATATACATATATACACATATATACATATATATACATGTATGTATATATGTGTGTGTATATGTGTGTATATACATATACATATACATATACATATACATATACATATACGCATACGCATACGCATACGCATACACATATACATACATACACATACATATACACATACATATATATATATACTATGCTTGTGCTCTCACTTATAGAGCAGACAACACGGGCATCCTAGCTCATTCTGAAACAAAAAAGTAAACATGGTCTACACACACACACACACACACACACACACACACACACACACGTATATATAATTGGTCATCAACGTAAATTATTCCTACAATCTCATGAGATCCCAGATCCAAGCCAAAGTACAGTGTCTTATCTGACCATTTGTTGTAACAAATGTGTGGGATTTTAGTTTACACATTATGAGTTTGAAAATAAGATCAGATAAGGGAAAGAGTTTGGAGAATTCCATGTCATGTGTCTGTTTTCAGTGTACATACTGCTTAAATTCAGTGGGTAAGGGGGGCAGCTTGTGAAATTAGAATTTTAAATTTTTGTTGTGAATGATAATACAAAATTCAAACCAAAATACTATTAAAAGTATGCTTGAGCCATTCATTTACAAAAATTATGATTGTATTAGTATACGGACATTTTGCTTGTTTGACCCAATAGATGAGCATTATGACTGTGTTTTATTTTATATGTTTAAAGACTTGTCTCAATTTCAATTTTATGTGTATATTTGTGTCTGTGGATGGGTGTGTGCATGTGAGCACAGACTCCCATACAGGCCAGAAGAGGGTGCTGGATGCCCAAGAGCTGGAGTTAGTGGCTGTTGTGAGCTATCTCACATAGGTGCTGAGAACCAAGCTTGGTTCTCCACAAAGCAGCAAGCTCTTTTAGTGACTGAGCTATCTCTCCCCTCTACATTTAAAGTCTGTTTATTTAACCTTTTTAGCTAATTTTAATCAAATGCTTCTATAGAGTGTGGAAATGTTACCTCATTACTTACCATGTTTACAATATCATCAAGGTAAGTCCATCTATACGTGGCTGATACTGTGAAAAATAAACCCATCTTGTTTCAAAGATGGTAACACAGCTAAGAATAGAATCCAGGGACATCTTAAATTAGATAAATAACTGTAAACAGGTTTTAATATTTAATATTCATTTCAGTGACTTATTGGGGGAAAAACACCTTTGCCATGCCTCAATATTTAAAATGACATCCAGAATAAAAGTTGGAATTTTTTTACAGAGAAAAATCAAAAGAAACTAAGGAGTTGAAAGAAATATATTGAGAAACACATAGTCACTTCTGGGTGAGTGACGTGAACAGGAACTCTGAGTCACTGGTGGGTTCTAACCTGCCATAGCTGTGTGGTCAAGGTGACCTCCACAGAACCATTTGATCTGCTGAAACCCTTCATTGGGATGCCCTCTTCCACTGATATCTAAAACTGACGATCACAGGACTCCTTGTTGCTTGGCTTCCCTGCTTGTTTGTCCTTTACTAAGTTTGAGGCTCGTCTGAACTTGTCGTGCACAGTGTCCTGGAGACTAAAGAGGATGGGAAGCCTTGGGCCTTTGATCCAGGTACAGTGCCCATTAGCTGGAATCCTCACTTTACCTGAAACAGTACAGTCGCCTTTCCCTGCTTATAGAACCAGCTTCCAGAAGCCACTCTGTCCCCAGTCAGTCCCTGGATTCCTCCATGACTCTTCTTCATGACTGCTGCCCAGTTCCTCTTCTAATAAATGCTCTTTATTTAGGTCTACTAATACCATCATTGATGTTACTACTGTGGGCATCCAGCAAGTGTTTGTGCATGCTTAAACAGCAGCATCTGAAATGCTGTCACACCTGGTCTAAAATCAATATCACATCGTGCCACTTTCTGGTTCCCTTTTGGGAATCCACCAGCTACAGATTTGCCATCAGTGGCCCAATAACAAAACAAAAATCCACTTGAAATTCTAATAAGCTTGGTTGTGTGGGCTTTTATGTTGTTGGGTTTTTTGTACTGTTTCTATGTTTATTAAGTGCCCATTGTTAACCTCTTTCTTCACAGTGCTCAGTGCTAACTATCAGCCAGCCCACATCAGGTCAGGGGCAGCAGGAATGGCCGACAAGGCACAGGATACATCTGCCACAGAAGGGCAAGAGAGCCAAAGCAGCAAATGCCTGAGCATTTGGCACCTTGTCCACCTGCTTTCTGCCTCTTTCAGGTCTCCTGCTACTGACAGAGCAAATCCCCATCACTACCTCACGGGGCCTGAGAACAGGAGGGAGAGTAGGGAGAGTAGACTGAGGCCAGGGAAGTCTAAAGGAAGTTCTGCTCAGGAGAGCTCAGCTATCCAACCCCCTTAGTGGCCTTTTAAACAGTGTCTGCTCACAGCCTGGTCCCAGGCCATACACTCTGAGTATATTCTAAAGAACAAAAGTCACAGCCTTAGAAGCTTCATTTCAGCTCTTTTTCCCTTAAAAACAACTGATATGCTCTGGGGCTTGGAACACACGTGTACACAGAATATGGCTTCTTGTAATGGGAAGGAGGGTGGAAATTAGTCCTCTCCTATGGCCTCATTTAGAGCATTTGTCTTGAACATATGAAACTCCAGATTCCATCCTTAACATGGTGGGGAGGTGAAGAAGTAGCGGGGACATGGAAAGAAGTATAGGATGGGAAGCATCCCTGCATCCTGATTACAGTAAATCTCAGAAAAATAAAGCTGAGAATAGTAAGTTGCTAGCAGGGCAAAGTGGCTTGCTGTAGACATCAAAATACGGAAATCACAATGCTGTTGGATAAATGTGGTTAGAAAAAGAGAGAACTAACCTGAAGGTTCTTTGGGTTCCTTGTGTGAGTCATGTGGGAAGGCTAGAAAAAGCCTGCTTGATTCTGGTGTGGGTGCCACACTAATAGCTGGAGTGCTTACTCTCTGGCATGTGACTTCTGTGTCTACTGTTTTTCCATCTTGCTTAAACCTAAAGTCAAATTCTAGCCGAATCCTTCCCCCATTCCTGAGTTCTCAGCAAAGAGATGCTACTGTTGGCACCTTGTTGACCTCTAGAGAGGCTGCTTAGATGGATATGTGTGTTCAGTGGATGATGCCTGCACCCAATACTCCTACCTACCTCCCCCACGTCCTTAACTGATCAACCTAACCTAATGACATTAGACTTAAAGAGGAGAAACAGGTCTTCTCTCCAGAACATCTAGACCCTCAGAGTGATAAATAAACTGTTGCTTGTATTCATGATGTGGAAAAGCCAGCATTCTGAGGAGAAAAGGAAAACTGCCCACATGCAGAAATGAGAAGACATGGCCAGGAGCCTCAGCTGTATAATGTCTCCATTCCTCCTCCACCTGGAGACCCAGCTGTGTTCTTGCCTTTCCTAAGATGTTGTTGAGGGAATGATAACCTTCCAGAGAGTTCTTCCTCATCTAATCTGGAACTAGTTAGTTTTCTAGTGCTTAAAATCATATGAGAAATAGCTATCATTGATCTACTTAGCTTCTATCTATCTATCTATCTATCTATCTATCTATCTATCTATCATCTATCTATCTATCTATCATCTATCTATCTATATCTATATATATATCCATCTATCATCTGTATCTATCAATCCATCCATCCATCTATCTATGCATCCATCTATCAATCATCTACCATCCATATATCTATAATCTACAAATAAATATCTACTGATAGGCTATCAATCCTTATCATCCACCCTATCTCTAAAATCTATTATCTAGCTAGCTATTATATCTTATATCATTCTTATATCATCTGTTAACCATTATCGATCTGTCAGTTACCCTGTTATCCTTTTCTTTCTCTCCCCCTTTCCCCTCTCATTCCTGCCATCTTCCGTTTTGCTCCCTTCCTCCATTTCTCTTTCTTATCTTTTTTCACTCCATCCTACTGACTTTGTCTAGAAAACTCTGATAAACCTTTATATCAAAAGGATGATTAATTGTCAGTGGGAAAAAATGTCATCTTGTTCTTACTTTAAGACCTTTTTGTAACTACAATGCTATTAATTATTTTCTCTCCTCATGGTGCTCAGAAAAGCTCTGTGGAATTCCCAGAGGCCCCCTGGGCCACACTTGTAAAATGTTGTCCTAACTGGTTTCTTCTGCATCTCTGCAGTCTCCAGATTTAGTAATGAAGCTCCCTATCAAACATGACCTATAAGAAGAGCAGTGTCCTTGAGAAGAACCGAGACCCTATCCTCTGTACTCTCCACACTGCCAACTGTCTCCCTGACATCTGCTCCCGAATCCCCTTGGTGCGGAAGCTTTCTGATGATTCTATTTGACAACAAAGTCCTCACAGTACCATCCCTGTTCTTCAGGTGACACAGCCATGCATATTTTTTTTCCTATAAATTACGACAAATTGAGCCATCACTGCAGAGGAATAAAGCAGGGCACATCCAGGCCCTCTGTGTGCCTCTAAGGCTCAGCTCACTCAGCAAGAAACTGCAAGACACTGGGCAGGTACCCCTCCCCTCTGCAAGATCTCAGAAAGCTCTGGACCAGTGCCAGACCACCTCAGAAAAAGGGAGAAAAGGAAAAAACAGTCCACAGTTGGTGGTAAAACTGTCTGTTCGCCCGGGGGAAGTTCAGCGTTGGAGTTACTGACTGCAGTGGCCCATCTGGCAGTTGGCTGTGAGAAGCCATTCATTCCATTGTAAGTAGATCAGCACGATGCTATTCCCTCACATCTCACTTCCAATTATTCCATGTGGGTGCATGATTTTTAATGCTCAGGGATTGCTCTCAGTGGCTCTGGAAATGCAAAGCAACTATTTATTTCTTGCTTAGGGCTCATCTCTAGCTTGTCCTCCAGGCTTCCCTACATATTTCTCTGGTGCCAACTTGACCAGTGGTCCTGTTAGACTTAAGGAAGGTGACATGGTGTTCCTTGTAATGTGAAGTTTTGGATGATGGTGAGGAAGCAGGAGAGGCCAGTTACAATTCTTACCCAGTACTCAGGTGTTTTAGTCTAACAAAAGCTTGCCTCTGGAGAGGTTGAGGCCAGCCTGAGGAGCCTGATTCTGTGGGTCTCTTTGGAGCAAAAAGGGGCCAGTTAACACTCAGGACCCACATTTGGGATTTACACCATCCCTGAATTCTGATCTGAAATAACACCATGTAATTCAGAATCCTTTAGGAGTGTTAGGAATGTGGGTATCTTAAATGCTCTCTAGGATCTGCCCATCCTAAGGGTAAAAATCACCACTAAAAGCTCCAAGTCATCACCCAGCACTTCACACACACTGGCATCTGTCCCACGGCATGGTGAGTGCTGGAGAATGATGGAAGAATGCTCTGAATTGTAGGAAACAGACACACTATCAAAGGTTAAAACTCAGATAATGAATAAATGGCAACTGCTGGGTGACTTGGTTACTTTTCTATCAATGTGATGAAACATCATGAACAAGGCAACTTATAGAACAAAATGTTTATTGGGGCTTACAGTTTCAGAGAATGAGCATAACCATCATGGCAGAAAGCAAGGCAGCAGGCAATCGGACATGGAACTGGAGCAGTAGCTGAGGGCTTACATCTTGAGACAAAGACCACAAAGAAGAGAGAAACAGCTCACTTGAGAATGGCATGGGTTTTTGAAACCCCAAAGTCCATCCCCAGTGACACCCCTCCTCCAAAAGGGCCACACCTAATCCTTCCCAAACAATTTCACGAACTATGAACCAGATACATACATACACACACACACACAACACACACACACACCACACACACACACACACACACACACACACACACACACACACACACACAAATATATAGCCATTCACATTGAAAACCCACAGTGGGAAAAAAATAATCTTCGTTTCAAATGTGCCAGTTTCTACTTTTGTTGTCCTAGTTTGCTTTCCATTGCTGGGATAAACACTAAGACTAAAAGCAACTTGGGGAAGAGTTAAAGTCCATCCCCAAATCAGAGCAGGAGCGGAAGGCAGGAAACTGGAAGTGGGAACTGAAGCAGAGACTATGGAGGAATGCTGCTTACTGGCTTTCTCCCTATGGCTTGCTCAGCTACCTTTCTAATACAACCCAGGCCCATCTGCTCAAAGATGGCACTGGCCACAGTGGGCTGGACCTTCCTCCATCAACAGCAATTAAGAAAATGCTCTATAGGCATGCTCACAGGCCAAGATGATTGTGGCAATCCTCTATTGAGATTCCCATAGACAACTCTGAAGTGAGTCAACTTGACAATAAAGATAAGCTATCATGGATGGTTAAGAGAAGAAACTGCAGCCATGGTGGAGTTGTCACTGAGCATGTCACAATAAAGAAAGATAAGGTCAAGAGAGGACAACCATGGAGTGGCTGTTCAGACACAGAACAAATGGTGTGGACATACACATGCTTTGACTCCTAAAGCCCCAGGACCAAGTCCTCAGAGTGTGAGAAACCAAGAGTCACACTCACACTCTCTTCATTCCTATGGTGTTGCCAGTCACCAGTCCTTATGCCCATCATGTCTACAGAGCTCAATTTAGAGTAGCACAATGGAAATTTCATGAAGAACTCAGAATGACACAGGACCTGTAGAAAAACCTCCCCTGCTATTTGAGAAGTCTAGTTCTGGACTTAACTGAGGGATTTGAATATCCAAGGTAAGATTAATGTGTATTGGGAGGCAAGTCTATGGACACACTTTCCACCTCAACTAAAAGTCTCTAGGGGTTTGTTTTTTTGTGGAGTGAAGAGAGACAACATCCCATGTAGGTCACACTGGCATTAAAATCACTATGTAGGCAAGAAAGATATGTTTATGTGTTGCATTGTGTTCTGTGTTGTTTTATGTTTGTGTGTATGTTCTATTTTGGGCCTTCGGTCTATACATGGGTGGTCTCTGTATTTGTATATGTGTGATGTCCTTCAGCATGTATATGTTCTGTTTGTGAATCTTGTCTCTGTATTTTGTTTATATGCATGTTCTATGCTTGTGTGCTCTGGACCTGTGTATTCTCTTTATACATGTATTATATGTGTCTCATGTTTATATATATGTTTATTATGTGTTCTGTAGGTGTAATATGTTTTGCTTATGTATCCTGTGTACATACTCTGTATTTATGTGCATTTGTGTGCCTGTTGTGTGTGCTTCTCTAAGATGTAATTCTGCTTCATTGCCCATTCCATGCTGATAGTAAATCAGTGACCAATGTAAAAGAGAGATGATTTGGGTTCTCTATACTTTCTCTTGCTATTATAAAATACAAATATACCTCCAAATGAAAATAATTTGAAATAAACCCTCTATTATTAGATGCAGTAGGACGGGGAATTTAACTCATCATATAGCATGATTAAGGCCAAGCTGTCTGGCTGGTACACTGCTCCAGCTGTTGGTGCTCTGTGAAGACTACGCTTGGTCTAAATGCTCCACAGTGTTCTGGGAGAAAAGAAAACTCTTCCTTGTATCTTTCCATCACTAAAACTCTGGCTCTCATCATTGCTTGTGGCTGGTGTCCCCTTTAGCATCTGATAAACAGGGGTTATTCACCTTTTCTAGAGACCAACCTGCTCAGGTAGAAATCGAAAATGCTCAGGAAGCTAGAGATGCAGTAGCACTGACCATTTAGAGAGCAGAACTCTGGACACATCCTTTGAACAGCTCCATCAAGTGGCTTCCCTTTTCTTGTTCATTACAAGGTTCTGAGTTACAGAGACTTGAGCAAGGTGAACTGCTCTTGAGGTGAGCAGAGGCAGTGAACAAAGACAGTGATGGCGTCCAACAGAGCTGGAGTGGAGAAAGTCAAGCACAGGGTGGTTCACATTGACCCAGGAACAAGATCTCAGTGTTATCTCATATGAAGTATGTAAATAGTAGTGTTTTCATGGTAGATAGCTGCTGTCTCAGCAGCAAGTATTACAATAGATTCATAAACTCTAGAGTGAATATACATATTCTACAAACAAGTAAATGCCATGGCTTTTCTCCATTACTCAAAAGGGTCCAAACTTCTGATACTAAACTTTTTCGAGGACAGAACAAAGAGAATTTTACTTTATTGGCTGTATCCATTAATTTTTGTTGCAGTGATAAAACACCATGATTAGAAGTGATGTGCAGAAAAGAGAGTTATTTGGGGCTTAAAGCTATAGAGGGAGAGTCCATAATGATGAGGAAAGAATGGTTAGTGGATGGTGAGAGCAGAAAGCTGGGATCTTACATCCATCACAATTATGAGGGGGGGGGGGAAAGGAGGGAAGGAGGAGGGAGGGAGAGAAGAGAGAGAGAAGAAGAGAAGGAAGAAGGAGGAGAAGGAGAAGGAGAAAGAGAAGGAGGAGGAGGAGGAGGAGGAGGAGGAGGAGGAGGAGGAGGAGGAGGAGGAGGAGAAGGAGAAGGAGAAGGAGAAGGAGAAGGAGAAGGAGAAGGAGAAGGAGAAGGAGAAGGAGAAGGAGAAGGAGAAGGAGAAGGAGAAGGAGAAGGAGAAGGAGAAGGAGAAGAAGAAGAAGAAGAAGAAGAAGAAGAAGAAGAAGAAGAAGAAGAAGAAGAAGAAGAAGAAGAAGAAGAAAGAAGAAAATAGGTAGGCAAGGCTATAAATCCTCAAAGCTGCCTCCAGTGACCCACTTCCTCCAGCAAACCTTCACCTTCTAAAGCATTGTTTCTCAACCTCCCTAATGCTGTGACCCTTTAATACAGTTCCTCACATTTTGGTGATATTTTCACTGCTTCTTCATAACTGTAATTTTGCTACTGTTACGAATTGTAATATCAATATTTTTGGTAAGAGATTTGTCAAAGAGTTCGTTTCCCACAGGTTAAAAACCACTATAAGCTTCCATTACCTTCCCAAACCTTTGGTGCACCAAGTATTCAAACACCTGAGCCTGTGGAGGATGTTTCTCCTTCAAACTACAGCAGCAGGCACATGGCTCCACTTGGCACATCTTTATCATGAGGTAACAGCTTGAAGCTGGGCTTTTTGCAACATCTAAATATGGTGTTTTAAGGAGAGAAAATTATAAGATATTTGTTCTTAAATCACGAAAAAAAATTGAATCTAGCGTACTACTCTCCCCTAGAACCTTCCCTTGACAGATGTATTCTAGGCTAGACTCTCCTGGTTTCCATAGTAATTGCTAAACAACTTATTGTGATTTTTATTGCATCATACACAGCCAGCATGGGTGAGTAGACAGCTCTTAGCATCACCAGTTTCCAAAACATCAGTATAGCATGCTTGCTTACCATTTTCCAGCAGCAGCAAAATCAGCCCCTAGAAATTGAGCCTTCCTGTGTTACTGCACCTCTGTGCCATGTAACCAACATTTCTGTGTCCCCTGCCCCCCAACCACTACAGACTTGTGTTGATAAACAGCAGTGCAGAATACCCAGGAGCAATCTCCAACCATGCTTTAAAGCACATGGTTATACTTGAGCTTCGGCTCTATTCCTTAGCCTGTTTAATTCAGCAGTGACCAGAGGTGATAAGTTTGGAGTTAGCTGGAACTCTCCACTTGTTTTCTGACACAGATCTTCTTTCTGCTCTTTACCCTGATGCTCTTCATTATCTAACGTTGTGGATGGAATGTGCAAGTCACGTGTTTTTTGACTTAAGACTATGTGTTGTTGAGATAAGGCAAAATCATAGTCATATTCAAGTATTGAAGTCAAATTGTTTACGGCTATAAATGTGCACCAAGGTGCTGCTTTATCTGCATCTCATGAGTGGTCATATGTAGGAATACCTATTCTAATGATTTCAGAGTTTTTGTTACTTTTGTTACTTTACTACTAATCAGATATAAGATTGTGTTTACTTGCTTATCTAAAAAATGTTTGCTTCTGCTATAATCGTAGAGAAACAAACAAAGCAGATGAATTACATGAAAGTTAAACATGGGCCTTAATCAAGGCAGTCATCTAAGAAACATGGAGAAATTGTAGGATGGCAGAGGTGTAGCTGTGAGTCAAGAAGCAGTTTAGGACATCGTTAAAATTGAAGAGATATGTTTTTATTAATCATTTTATTTATTTACATTCCAGCCATTCCCCCCTCCCAGTCCCCTTCCCACAGTTCCTCATCCTGTTCCCCCTGAGATATGTTAAATATGGAAAAGAAATTACCTGTAGGGTACATCACAATTAAATATAAGAATGCCTTAAATTAAAGACATAGCTTAAAATGGGAAGAGGTAGAGAATAGCTCATGTTCATATCTCCTCCAAACTGATGATGGCAGCTTTTCCAAATCATCTGCTCATTGGTGGCCCCCATCCTGGTCTCACCATAGTTCTGGTGAACTGCCTCAGACACAAATGACCCCTCCACCTTCTTAGTAAATTAACTAATGAGCTACAATGTGTTCTTCACTCTAAGAGGTGTGCTAGAGACTACAGTCCCTGCCAGAGTTCCAGTGGTGGTCTCACAACTACAGCTCTCAGTGGAGATGCTGCCATGGCAGAAAGAGATGGGCCCTCCCAGCACCTGTGGCCTGTGACTAGGAAGCCCATCCCCGTGCTATGTAAAAAGTGCACTTGTCTTTTATCATTGTTATCAAGGGAAGTACTGTCACATAGTACACATGTGTGCTAGTTAATTTTATGTTTCTCTGAGAGAATATCTAACAAGAAGCGACTTAGGTTAAGAGTTTATTATGTCTTGAAGCTCCATCATGATGGAAAGACATGACAGCAGAAACAGGAAGCTGGCTGATCACTTTGTTTCAGACTCAGGAAACAGAGAGAGAGAACTGATAGTAGACACAGCTATGAACCCATAAAGCCTGCCCCCAGGGATATACTTCCTTGCAACAAGGCTACATCTCCTAAAAGTTCCATAACCTCCCCAAACAGCACCACCAACACCAAATGTTCAAACACATGAGCTTCTGGGACATTTCTCATTCCAACCATAGCAGCCTGCTTAGTGTTCCATTAGCACCAGACAAATACATACTGGCTAGGTGAAGACAAAACAGGTCAGGTCTTGTGTTAAGGTCTTGTGACATGCAGTCAGGGTCAGCCAAGCAATGGTGTAGTGTTTGAGTGGGGGTCACATCTGCAAGAAAACACCTGTCCTGAGGATTAAAAGAAGAAAGCAGCCATGAGGCCACACATGCCCTGCAGAGCTCATTATTGGCATGAGATGTCAATCTGTATGCTGAGGCAAAAGAGTCAGGGGAGAATTTAAGCAGGAATGTCACATGGTTGGATTCATGTTTATGAGCCTGAAACTGAGCTTTGTGATGTTGGTGAGGTCACCCATGGCCGTGGAGACTGAAAGAGAAGAGCAGTGTGGGAGAGAATTATGGGGTTCTCCAGATGCTGAGCTGTAGGAAGGATGAGAAAGGTCAACAGTCGTGTAGCAGAATGGAGTGCCACCAGCAGGTGAAAAGTGGTTGACAAGCATGCAGGATGGAAGATGTGACTGAAATAGTAGGTGAAGGGGTAGATAGGGCATGCAGAGTTGGGTAGCAAGTGCAGACTCCCTGGTTTCTGCAGGGAAGAGAAAGGACAGCAGGTCACGTGACTTGGGAGTTTGGGGTCTGTCTAACTGCCCTGGAAAACATGCCAGCAGGTTAGAGAGCTCCTCACCCACAACCCCACTGAAACCACATCCCTTCACCAAACACACCCATCTCCCCATAAACCAGCCCATCATGAGTAGGACTAGAACCCTCCCAAAATATGTCTGAGCCTGAACCCTCAGTACTTCTTGGCGTGGTGCTATCTATACAGTCTTTGCAGATGAAATTATATTTAGGTCATAATAGATTACGGTGGTTCCCATATCCAGTGACTACGATCTCAGTAAGAGGGAAATTTGATGACAAAGAGGCACACATGAAAGCACCATGTAGCAACAGAGAGAAGGGTTGAGTGATACACCCACAAGCTAGGGACACCAAGAAGTGAGACTGCCATCAGCAGCTGGAAGACCTCAGAGAGAGCAGGGACTTGTCTGTCACTTTGATGCTGAAGTCTTAGCCCCTAGAACTGCTGGAGTAGGTTTCTCTTGTTTAAGTCACAGACCTCACTGGCTCTGCCCTGCCTAGTCCCTCCCTTGTATTAGGTATGAGGTACCCCTTCCCATGCTCACAAGTCAAGTCCCCGTTAAGCTTAAATTCTTGGAGAGAATATCTTTCTCTGTGCCCCCTAACAGTCTGTAGTACAGAATTGTCACTGGCCACATTATGTTATGGGCAACACTGTTCTGAAATTCTTCCACTCTATTGTTAACCTCTGAAGCAAAGACTAAGCTGTGCTTTTATCTGTATTTCACTCACCCTGATTAGATGGCATATATGCCAAGGCCTATCCAGGGAAACAAAATACCTAACAGATAATTTAATATAGAAAGTAATCTTGAAAATTAAATGCTTTGAAGGAAGCAAATCAGCATTAGGGAACATGAGGCAAACCAGAAATTGTGATCTCAGGAAGTGACTATCTCCTCTCCTAGGATGGAGGGACAAAGGGAAGGACATCTCTGGAGGCAGGCCAGCAGCAGGACGGGGAACCATAATGGAGATATAGCTGGTGCAGGGGCTCCACTCAGCCAATAGAAACCTGAGAGGGGGCCTGACTTCCCTCAGCTTTTCACCACACATGCACTCTCAAAGTGGTTCACAAGGGCCAGGAGGTTGGATGTAGAAGTCCATTCCCGCTGTATAAGAACCCATAAGAGCATGGTGATGGACCTGAGCGAAGACAGGAACCATCACACACCATGAGAACCTGGACACTTCTTGGGCACATAAGAAGACAACTGAAATCTCCATTTCATAACTGCAGAGAACTCTGCTTACTCCAGCAGTCAGGACAGATAGATTATACATGATGAGGGGGAGCTAAGAAGGCTTCACAGAAGGCTGGCTGTTCCCCTCCCTACCAAATGCCCATGAGGAGGCCTCAATGGGTGATGCAGAAATGTGAAATTAGGCTGGATTCTTGAGGAAAGTGACTCCTATCTTGCTTTTCTAGTGAGCTTCAGCTATTAACACAGCTCACAGTCATTTGAGGGCAACCCTGTGGGGAACTGCCCCAATCCAGTTATCCTATAGCCATATCTGTGAAGAACCATCTTGATTGTTGATCGATGTGGTAGGGTCCAGTCTACCATAGGGGGCACCATTCCCTGGACAGGTGGTCTAGCTGGGAGTGGGCCTGAGAACCACCCAGCAAGCAGCATCCATCAAGTTTCCTGCTATATTTCCTGAGTAAGAATGAGTTCCTTAGCCAGAGGTGATGCTGTGTGGAAAAACAAGCAGGCTGACTTTCAGGACCCTGCCTTGAGTTCCTGATCTGACTTCCCTCGGTGATGGTCTGTGTCCTAGAAGTGTAAGCCTAATAAACCTTTCCTCCACTATGCTACTTTTAGTCAGTGTTTTATACAGCAACAGAGGGAACTGGAATGTGCCCCACTATCAGATGGGTTGTTTTCTTCTTTGATTTCACTGGTCTGTATGGCCCAACACTTGAGTTGAGTTCTATTAGGTTTTCTAGTACAAATTCAACTTAAAAAATAAAATTGATAATGTGTCATTTCAGTCAAAAACCACTGTACATAAATCTCTAGGTGTAGTCTGACTTTTGATTCTCTTTGGTCTCAATAGGTATTTGCTACCATTCCCAGCCAGTATTCTTGGAAGCTCCTTATTCATTCTGGCACCAGGTAGCCAACATGGAATTTTATCATGCTGATGTGTTTTGTTTAACTTTTAAAACTCCTGATGGGAACTTGCCTCCGACACACCTTATTCTGTCTAAAATTACAACTAAATCTACCCAACCCACATGGTTCTGGGTTTTTTTTTTAAATTGTCTCTAATTTATTTTAATTTTTTTAAGTGCATTTACATTAGTTTGAAAGCTTGAGCCTAACCAAATATTTCTCTAAGGGTTCAATTTGAAATCAGGGTTAAAGGAGCCAAGAATGGGATAATTTTCCACATCACAGCCTTCCTGGGCCCTAAAACACACAATGCTGCCATTGTTAATGTTGACTGGTGCACTGGTAATGGGCGACAGGCTCGTTCATTGCTGCAAACAGGCTCCAATTAGTTGGATGGATGTATTGTTAAAACTGTATATCATATTTAATGTCTCTCTCCAACCATTCATTTCATCTTTTTAAAATATAAAAGGTTTTCTAACTGGTTCCCAAGGTCAGAGATGGGCACCATGTACCTATGTTTTCTATTCTTTCTTCCATTTCCTGTTTGCATTTTTTTAGCCATTTTACATTTGTGGTTTAAAGTCTCTTGGCGTTGAAAGTGGCTAGCAAGTTAAACTTTTACTATGTTAAACCAGCATGACCTCTTATGATTTACAACTATTATTATTCCCAAGAGGTAGAAACAAATTCAGGTTATAACAAAATGCAGTGTGGCACATGGGCAGCCGTGCAAGAACCTGTGTTGAAGCAGAAGAGAAGCTACAAGGGCTGGAATAAGTAGTGAGAGGTCCAAAACACAGGGTCCAATAGCTATACTAGAGATCAATGTCTAGGGTGCATGGTGTACTCTCAGACACACCAGCTCATAACTAAAGTCATGGACTGAAAATTGTACTAGAAAGGGGACTGACTGCCCACCCTGGGATGATGTTGCAACTTGTGTTCTTTTTTTTTTTTTTTCTAGCATGTTTGTGCTGCTTTTTTAAAAAGCATGTATGCATGGTCAAAGGTAAAAGGAGTTGATTGTCTCCTTCCATCATGGGATCCTGGGATCAAACTTTGGTCCTCACACTTGCATACCAAGTAGGTTCACCTGCTGATCCACCTCACCAGGCCCAACAGTACTCGTTCTCATGGGGAACAAAGCAGTAAAAATAGAAGTCATCAACTATACCTACCAGTGCCCAGTTTCATGCAACATGTGTAGTGTTTGTGTTTCTTCTTGAATGGCCTGACTGTAAAGCAGCCTCAGACAGGCCTTTGCTCTGCTAGTTGAGTCCCAGCCCATGAGGGTAGGTGGCTACTCTTCAAACGAAAGGGAAATACAGTACCTGGAGGAATGATCCCAAGGAAGATCGGACTCCAGCATGACAGTTCCTCGGAGGACTAGAAAGGTTCCTGGAACAGATGGCAGATTGATCAGTCTTTGCATAGGACTAACCTCACTAGAGCAGTGCAGTGAGGCAGCACAGGATGCAGAGAGCCTGGATCTAGACTCTTAGGGCTATGTCTTCACAGTCCAGTTACTGGCATTCAGTTTCTTAGAGCTCCCTCTGACCTGTTGGGAAAATGTCCATCCATCAACAACAAAAGCCACATTGAAGATTGCCTTGCCTGAAAGGAAAGCTGCTTCAGGTTAGCTATGTGCCATAGCCAGCCAGTCTTGCTCTGCCTAAAGTACCATCTGGTTCACTCTGGCGACAATGGACAAGACTTACTACCTACTCCTCACAAGTAGAGGAACACAACTTATGCCTTTAAGGGTATCTTTAAAGATATCAAAGGGGTATTCCTCTTATGACACATGGATCCTGCAGGAGTCCACATTCTCTGTATCTCTTGCTTTAGTCCCAAGTCACTCCATGCCTTTTGAGAGATGCAATAGATATGGAGAGGTGAGATTCTAGGGAGGTGTTGAGCTTTTGAAACCATTGTGATAGGTACAGCCTTTGTTCCTGAGCGATTAATTCTCACCTACTTGGAAGCCATATTTGAACCTCCTTTGAAAAGCATGCCAAAGTAGGTGTCAAGGCAATGCACTGGGTTGAATAATATTCCAATAGCTATGTCCAGTCAGTATCTACAAACATGACCTTATTTGTTAATAGGGTCTTTACAGGTATCATTAAATGGTCATCTCAGGTGAAATCCTCCTGGTGTAGTAGACAGCCCTATATCTAATAATGTCTGAGAGAAGGCAGAAACATGGAGGAAAGTCCTGTGAGCCAAGGAAGATACAGTGAGGGGTCTACAAGCCATGATACTTCTGAGAATAACTAGGCCCAACAGAAACTGGGGAAGATGGCCAACACCTCAATGCATAACTCAATCACCCTTAGCAGTGAGACAGCAAATTTCTCTTGGGTTTGAACACCTACTTTGTGGTGATTCCTGAATATACAAGTAAATCAATCCAGTGAACCTCTTAGCCTCAAGGGAAATCCCTGGGTTTGATAAGTTTAGGCTGTGAATCTTCCTATTTTCACCTGACCCAGAATTTCTAGTTCCTTTTGTGGAACTTTTTAATATAGTTCCTTCTCCATCAGAAAATCCACCATATTAGTTACTTTATTAGTGGTAATGGCAAAATAAATATATTACAGTGGCAACTTAAGGGAGGGTTCTATCTTCATTTCTGTTGCTATGATAAACAATATAGGGAAGAAAGGGGTTTATTTGGCTTACAGTTCCTGATTATAGTTCATCAATGGGAGAATTCAAGGCAGGAACTCAGGTAGCCCATCACATCACACCCATGGTCTAGAGCACAGAGAAACTAATGGATCCTTGCTTGCTTTGTTGTTTGTGTGTAGTCTGAGCTGGCATTTGTCACTTATATATAATTCAGTGCAAATTAAATGGTGCAGCCCACATCCAGGGTGGGTCTTCCCACCTTAAATAACAAGCAAAGCAAACCCCACATATTTGTCTCCAGGCCAACCTGACCTGGACAATTCCTCAGTTAAGACTCTCCTAAGTGACTTAGATCATAGCACGTTGAGACTCACAGCTAACCATCATAAAGGAAAGACTTCTTTTGACTTAAATTTTCTGAAGTTGCAGTCCATTGTGGAGGAGACTAGGGCACTGGAGCAGATCCACGTATAGCAGTGGAATCTAAAGGGCCAGCTCTTCACATCTTCATGAACCAGAAAGCAGAGAGATAGGATGGAATCAATAGTGAATAACACTTTCAAGACCTCTATCCACCAGCTAGGTCTCAATCCCTAGAATTTCTACAGCTTTCCAAGACTGCAACCACTGGCTGGGTACTGAGTGGTCAGACACAGGAGCCTGTAGGAGGCATTTCATGATTAAACTATAACACCCAAGCAGCATTCTTCTCCATGATTATCTATTTTCCCCATAAGCATGACTTCTGTTACTTCTCTGACAGGATTCCCATCTGCCATGAAGGCAGAGGTTCCGTAGCCCAAGACAATGATTTAACCTCAAACTGCCAAAATAAGCCTTCCCTGCCTACATTGAGTCTGATAAGTATTTTGTCAGTGTAAGCAGAGAAGTGACTAATATAGACTTCTTCCATGTTGTGATGCAGCAGAGTGTGTGAGCTTATCTGTAAATAGGGTCTTTGTAGATGTTAGCAAGTGTGGTGGGGGACCTGATGGTGGACTTCATAGCTGCCTGAACCATGAGTAATAAAAGCACATAAATCTATATGTAAGTTGTCTGTGGTACTCTGTCATCTCCACACAAATGGGCCAAGAAGATTTAGATAAAGAATTCTGGGTACTTCTTCCAAGAGCAGGATGTTAATTGGGTTTTCTCTCTCTTCACTTCCTTCTCTTCTCACCCCACTCCTGCCCAGTTAGATTCTGTAACAAGTTACCATAGACTGGATGGCTCAGAAGAAGAGATAATTATTCTCAGAATTTATGGAAAGCATTCAGCCCTAGACTGGACATCAACATCATACCCCTTCCCTCCAAGGCTCAGGGACCACTGTGGAAGAGGGAGCAGAAAGAGTATAAGAGTCAGACGTGGTGGACATCCACAAGAAAATGGTATTTGTCAGCCATGGCAAGGCCATTGCAAACATGAACTCACAGTACATGTGACTGCTTGTATAAGACTTGCACAAAACCAAGCTAGACAAAATCCTAGCATGGACTTGGAATGGGGGTTATGAAGTCCCACTCCATAATTGATGAATTATTGGCAATCCATGGCTTCTAGAGTAGGGAAGTAAGTTTTCTTCAGTGATGTGGCCCCAGGAGGATACCCATGCTCCAGTAGATAGTCATACAGCCATGCATATACAGGAAAGCACTGAGTGGGTTTTTTAAAATCACATGGAACTGGGAAGTGAAGGTGGTGAAGGAGAGGATTTGGAGGAGAGGAAAAGGGATTTAATCAAAATGCACCACTATGTGTATGTAGAATTATCAAGCAACAAAGAATTAATTTCATTGCTTAGGAGGCCAGAAATCTGCAATCCCAGGACAGTGGGGATGGCTGTTTTTGCAGACTCTGAAGGAGAGTCAGGATCATGCATTTCTCTTAGCTTCTTGTTGCTATTGGTAACCCCAAGTGCTCCTGAGCCTGATGATGCCTCCCTCAGATCTCTGCTTCCATGTTTCTATCACATCTCTCTCTCTCTTATAAAGAGAAGATGCACTATTCACTTAGACTGGCCCACAGCTAGAATGGTCACATTTATATTATCTGCTATGATCCCTTTTTCCAAACACAGCCATGATCACAGCAACCAGTTAAATACGTGTTTGGGGATCATCATTTTGACCCAGTATAGCTGGTATATGTCAAATCACATGCACACAATACCTCAGACCTTCTCTGCAAATGTCCCCATTGCTCCTTCACCCACACTCAGACAGTTCTCCATCCCTGTTCTCCCCAGCTAATTCTGCCCTGTGTGATACAGTGGGATCCCCAGCATCTGCACTTGTGCTAATCGACACTCTTTTTAGGCAGGCTTAAAAACAAATCTTTTTAACAGGCAGGGGAGGAAGGGTGATAGAAAGCCATCATTTCCAGCTGCAAGTCTTTCCACTGAGTAAACAACCAGGGGACTATTTTCTTCTTATGTCAATGACAAGATTCCAACTTAATTCATCCAGTATTTTCCAGGGCCATTGGCTCTTGAGGCTGGGTCCTCTGTTGGTCTGCATGTCAACGTTTCAGATTTGCATACCTTTGAGGTTATCTTGATGTTGTCACCTCTGGTCTTTGAGATGCATTACAAAGTGTCTGAGGTGACATCTAGTCTTCAAGAATAAATGTTGAACTACTTTTTTTGTTATTTTGTGGCCAAGTGCAGATTTCAGCTCAGGTGCCCAAGAGAAAACACAGGCAAATACTCAGAGCCTGTGTATAACAATAAAGATAGATGCCGATGTATATCTTCATAAGTATGCATGTTCGCACAGGGTTTGTCAATTGTTTGAGAACCCCATATATATCCTTACATTTTCCTTCATCCACTTACATAGTAGTCAGTCTCTTGATTATTTCCCTCTCCAATGTTTCTCATTTGCAAGGAAATTCCAAGGTTCAAACTGAGAATCTCTTTAAACATACTGCTTGTAACAATGTTTTCTGTTTCCCCAATCAATTCTGTAACTTTTTAACTGTTACCCCTTGCTTTATGAATTTCTGGTAAATGTTATGGCTGCGTTCGTTACTAAGAACTATGTGTTCTTGAGCGTAGATGCATCTTAACTTTCTTGTCCATTTTCACATACTCAGTTTAATGACAAGCCCAGTTGTTGCTCAATTCAAATTTTATCCTATTTATTCAAGGGCCAGGCATGAATATATCTACTTAATATCTACCTAGCTTATGTAGGGGCTACTTTATCATGTATCATCAAGCAGGGATTATCAAAGTAGAATTCCTAATGTATTTTGCAATATTCCCATTGATTATGTGAACTGATCCCACAGTAGTAGAAAACAAATAGCAGACCAGCGCCAGGGCTTTGGGGCTGGTGTACTGTCCAAACTCTGTAACCACGAGAGTAAAGAACACCGAATTGCTTCCTGGCTTGTTGTTTTCCTAAAGTCAGATTCCCGGAGATCAAGTTTACTCAGAACAAATGAACACCTGTGCTTGGGTTTTGCTTATTGATTTAGGGACTACAATGCTTCAAAGTGGGGGAAAAACGTTCTAAAGGGGAAATCGGGTGACAGCATTACATTAAAAATAGCGTAGCGAGAGGAGGGATCCTCAAGTGACCGCAGTGACCAGAAAGGTTCTTGAGTTCTTTGCAGCAGGAACACTTACTGTACATTGCAAAGAATACAGAAGAGGGTTAGAAAGGCAGGGTTTCTGCTCTCCTAAAATTCCCTGGACAGGAAGCAGGTTGATACAAATCTCCAGCAGAAAACAGGGATATCATTTCATAGGGGAGAGAATTGTAGTATTGGGGTGTCTCCGAGAGTGGCAGAGCCTTTCTCAGCTCTGGCTGTGGTTAGCTGGGGAGGGGAAGATAGGATGATGGGAGCTCAATACCCCCAATGCTACCTCAGTACCTCCTCTCAGTTTCTGACATGTATATGTATATGCATCTGTATATGTATATACAGATATATATGTATTGATGTATGTGTATGTATGTGTATAAGTATATGTGTATGTGTATGTGTATGTGTATGTGTATGTGTATGTGTATGTGTATGTGTATGTGTATGTGTATGTGTATGTGTATGTATATGTATATGCATATGTATATGTATATACATATATATGCCTTGCAATGTCCTAAGAAGAAACCTCAAGAATTCCAGGCTGGAACTACAAAACCCAGAGCTGATAAGTTGAGTATTCAGCCATTAATTTGTAAGAATTTGTTATGGTGACAACACAATTGGAGCACACCTAAGTCTCGAATGGAAATGCCTGTCCATCTCAAGGGCCGAGACAAGTCCAGGTCCTCTGGATGCTCCAGTGCCCCGAGAGCAGACAGTACAGCTTTACACGATAGCCATTTGCATAAGTCGAAGCCTCTCTGACACAGTCAGGAGCAAAACATGATTCCACTGGTTTCATTTAGAGTCTGTGTGCTCTCAGTGACATTTTAGTTCACTCCTAACATGTCCCCTCTAGCACTCGCTGTTGGGTAACACATTTTACTTGAAGTTAGAATAAGGCTCCAGATTTTTATGCAAATCCTTTCCCTAAGCAAACTATAAGCCTGGGGCTTTCACCAAAGCTGGTTCTAAGTGGATCAGTGGGGACTACACAGAGGAAGAAGAAAAGGTGCTCTGACCTACAGCCAAGGTCAAACAGGATAGAACCACCATTGGGCTTTGGGTGACACTCAAGAAGCAGAGCTGGAAGCCCAAGGGCAATGCTATGAGGCCCTAGTATGCAATTTTTATTATATTTAATGCCACCTTGGTTAGCTGCCCTCTATAGCTTTCTTTCCTGCTCTGATTTCTTTCTTTCTTTTTTTTTTAATAGAACTCACTAGTGTATGACTCTCTAGAGTGTAAACTCTATACTACAAAGACAGCAATTTACATGTATGTACCAACTATAGTGTTTAGACCTATGACTAACACGGAAGGTAAATGGTCACCAGAAACAAAAAGATCTGTGGTCACATTTGAATTTCAGAAAGATTAGCAGGGTCTACTACAGGTGCAATTCTGTAATTCTAGCTGCTGAAGGATTATGAGCCGAAGTTATCCTGGGCTACCTGGCAAATCCTAAATCAGCTTGAACAGCTTAGCAAGGCCCTACCCCAGGCAAAAAGTTCAGCTTATTAAGGTCCTGTGCCCAGATGAAAAATACACTAAGGACAGGGAATGTTGCTCAGGGGAAGAGCATTGCTAAGGGTGTTTGAAGACCTAAGCTAAATCCTCAGCATGGCAAAAAAGACAGGAGGTGACAAGGAGGGACAGAGAGGCTTCTTAAAGGTCTAACACTGACAGCTGATTAGACTGAGGGGCAGTTTTACTGTGGAGGCTGGGGACATCCCAGAGACAGGGAGGCAATAGGCCCTCACAGTAGTTATGGAGCAGAGCAAGGGAGCCATGACTGTGTATGTGGTCTAATGACCAGCTCTTGAAAAGGAAAGAAACAGAATCTATGGGGGTCCTCGGTGGCTAAGGTGCTGGTGTGGAAGATTGAGGACCTGAGTCACGATCCACAGAACCCATAGGTTTTATTTGGAGTGTTGTTGTTGTTGTTGTTGTTGTTGTTGTTGTTGATGTTGCTGCTGCTGCTACTGCTGTTGTTTAATGTACATAAATGTTTGACTTATGTGTATGCATATGCACCATGTACATGCCTAGTGTTTAATTCCAGAACAAGGCATAACATCCCCTGGAACTAGAATTAAAAACTCTTCTGATCCTTCCTGTGGGCATTGGGAATTAAACCCTGGTCCTCTGAAAAAGCAACGAGTAATCACCGAGACATCTCTCCATCCCCTACAAAACACAACACAGAAACATACTCATGGTGGGAATCTGAAATCCCAGCCCTCCTTCAAGATGGGAGGGAGAGAATTACTTAGAAGTGTGCTGGATGATGATTCTGGATTATACAGTGCAGTGGCCGAAATATCTAAGAGGTCTTGCCTCCTGTGGAAGGTAAGGACAGACTCCTGAAAACTGTTCTCTGACCTCCATGTGGGTGCTGTGCCATAAGGGCTTCATACATAAATGTTTTTAATATTGAGTCTGAGTTTGTTCAAACCAAGACACTATTCCAGATGCCAACAAGTGCTTGCTGACAGGAGCCTGATATAGCTGTCTCCTGAGAGGCTCTGCCAGAGCATGACAAATACAGGGGTAGAAGCTCACAGCCAACCATTGGACTGAGCATAGGGTCCCCAATGGAAGAGCTAGAGAAAGGACCAAAGGAGCTGAAGGGGTTTGCAGCCCCATAGGAGGAACAACAATATTAACTAGAACCCCCGGAGCTCCCAGGGACTAAAACAACAACCAAAGAGTACACATAGAGGGGCCCATGACTCCAGTCGCATATGTAGCAGAAGATGGCCTTGTCAGGCATCAATAGGAAGAGAGGCCTTTGCTCCTGTGAGGGCTCAATGCCCCAGTGTAGGGGAATGCCAGGACCAGGAAGCAGGAGTGGGTGAGTTGGTGAACAGGGAGTTGGATGGGGGGAAAGGAGATAGGGGGTCTTCTCAGAGGGGAAACGAGGAAAGAGAACCAGAACCCCGAGAGTTCCCAGGGACTAAAACAACAACCAAACATTTGAAATGTAAATAAAGAAAATATCTAATAAAAAATTAAAGGGCACAATTTACAAATTATATCCTATATGGTATTTTTATTATAAATTTCACGCAGCACACTGTCTCTTACAATGTGATTTTATTCATTCTGGCAGGATTCTTCTATGTCCATAGAGAACTCATGATCCAATTGATGCAGAGTTTACATCTGACAGTGAACAAGGCTTAAGTCAATGTGCAAGTCTCTCTCTCTCTCTGTCTCTCTCTCTCTGTCTCTCTCACACTGTGTGTGTGTGTGTATGTGTGTGTATGTAGAAGAGAAACAGACAGAGAGAGGTGTGAGTATCTATAAGGGTATGCATGCACACACACAAGTATGTGTGTATTTTCATAAGTGTGTGGACATTAATATCGGGTTTTTTATTGTTCATTCTCTATCTTAGTTTTTTGAGACAGGGTCTCTCCCTGGACCTGGAGCATATTGATTGACTAAGATGACTAGCCATCAACCCTGAGGATTCACCTGCCTCTCTCTCCCCAGCACTGAGATTAACAAACCCTTACATGCTCAGCTCATGGATGCTTCTGGTCTGAACTCAGCTCCTCATTTTTCTTCAGTAAGCACTTTAACGACTTTTCTGGTTCCATTTCTGTTGCTGTGATAATTTCCTGACCATGAGGAGACTTAGGGAGAGAGTGGTCAGTCTATTCCAGCTTAATTCCAGGCTAGAGCTGAATGCTGGCATTGTTATTCCTGTTGATGAGAGAGACGAAGTGTAAACATAAGCATGTGTGTCACAGCTTCACTCTGGTCACTGGAATATTTTCATTTCTTTGCTGAGTGGTTTAATAGTTTTTCATGCTAGATGTCTGTGTCCTCAGATTTCTTTCTGTTCAGATCATGATAGTAAGGAACGCTACATACTTTTACATTTCATATGTATCTGCCAACATTTTCTCCAGTACTTTCTTCTTTTAGACAGAAAAAAACAATAAATCAATTCTGGTTGGGGCCATTTGCCAGTATCCAAGATGAGAAGATATTGCCCACAGCTGATCTCAAGCTACCACTGTGACATCACCTAATGCAAGCCCATGGCATTACATGGGCAGGCTATCTGTCATGTGGGTACCATGGCATATGTGCATCCCAAGGTCACAGTGTCAGTGTTAGGGGGTTAGGAACTGGTGGCTTTACTGAATTAGATCTCTCCAGCTGTAATTTCTTTAGCACAAGTTCATATAATTTCACTTTTGAGAATTATAGAGACTATAATTATTTGAGACTATAGAATTATAGTCTCTCCCTCTGAAACCTTAAGTGAAAATAAGCATCTTTTATAAGTTGTCTTTGGTCATAGTACTTATCACATAACATGAAAGCAGATTAATTCAGGTGGGATTAAAATTATAATCCTAGTCCACATTTACTTAGAACCCCCAAGTGACCTGTCTTGAATTTTTACAATTACAAAATATCAATTTTAAATGGGTACAAACTTAACAAGACATGGGCAGAGTCTCTGTGAAGAACAGCAAGACACTGTAACACTGAATGGTCTATGATATCTATAGATATAGTAACAATAAAAACATTGATTGGAAACTTTTGCTAAATATCCTAAAGATGCAAGGTAGAACCATCCTGAAATGTTGAAATGGCAACAAAAGATTCACTCATTGGGAGAGCCTCTATGAATAAGATTAAGGTAAATTGTAAGTCTATGCCAGTTGAAACTGTATGGCAGAAACACAACCATACAAAGAAGTCAATAAAAATCCAGGCACATGAGGGACTTTAGTATCTATTTATAGTGGCATTTTGTAACGTAGGAGAAACCTGATCTGAAAGCATGTTGTGTTCAAAATTAAGACTGGTAAGAATGCTCAGAGGGTAAAGGCAGTTGCTGCGGAGCCTGATGACTTGTGTTTGACCCCTTCCTCTTGAGGGAAGAAAGAACTGGCTCCCAAGTGCTGCCCTCTGACAGCACAGGTCCTCCACATTCATGCATGGCAATGCCTCCATGTGTATGCACAATAAATGTGAAAAATAAATAAGTTCAAAGTCTACTAAATGACAGTCAGTGCCACTCCTTACCAGAAAACACGCAGAATGAAAGTCCACTAAGGTCACTCTTTTATGTCATCATACTGAAAAAAAAATACAGCTTTTGATGAGATACAATAAAATGGCCATTTTTGTGCTCAGCTATTTCAAATGGAAACCGACCACTTTGTGGGCCTCACTGGAGATTGACAAGTTGTGAATTTGCAGTGATACCTCTAGGATGTTACACCACCACCTTGCATAGCTATACCTGATCTGTATCTTAGAAATTGCAGTAATTTTTATAACTGATGTTCTGGATTGTTTTAATGAGTGAGTTTTCTTTCTTTCTTTCTCTGTTTCTCTCTCTGTCTCTCTGTCTCTGTCTCTGTCTCTGTCTCTGTCTCTGTCTCTCTCTCTCTCTCTCTCTCTCCTTCTTTCTCACTTTCTTAGTGGCACATAAAATAATGTGTGCCTTATCAAGGAACTGAAGATTTCATGGTGTCCATTAGGGGAAATTTCTCTTTATGGCAGGATTCAGGGAAAACTGTGAATCAGATCATGAAGAACATGCATGATGCTCCACTCAGGCAAAAATATGGAATTTATGCTCACTATTCCACTTACACATTTATATTCAAACTATGAATTTACATAGTCCAGGATGGCCTCAAACTCACAGCCCTCCTGCCTCAGTCTTCCAAGTAGCTAGGACTGCAGGCATTTACCATCACACCTGGCCTTGACATATAAATTCATGAATGGATGCATATACTATGTCTATGCATATGTGTGTGCACTATACCCTCATACACACGACATCTTGCTTGCTTGCACATGTGTATAATTATTGTAAGATCCTAGTATTCCTAAATGTATCTAAAAAGGGGCTGGTGGCTGGAAGAGAGAATAACACACTCTGCTTCATATACTATACATGTCATGCCTAATGGATATATCATTTTTTTTAAAATGACCACAATTATAACCAGGTGTGGTGGCATATAGCTTTGATCCCAGCCCTCAGGAGGCAGAGGCAGGTGGATCTCTATGAGTTCAAGACCAGCCTCACCTACATAGTAAATTCCAGGACAGACAGAGCTACACAGTGTGACCCTGTCTTAAAAGTAAAACAAAACAAAATGTTACCACAATTACAAATTCCACTGTGCGTGCTTCAGCCGCCGCTTTGTGTGACCTCTGCAACCATGTCCCCTATAGATGCAATATGTATGTAAGTACTACCCACTGGGCCTAGGGAATTAAAAGGTGAAGGCAGCCCCTACTGCAAATCATTCTTTATCCTGAGCCATTAAAATACTCCTTCCTTGTCCTGTGCAGTATATGTAAAAATCATAAGAGCCTTTTTTAAAGGTATGTTTTAAGCTGTCTGGACTTAAGAAACTAATCCAATTCTAATGAATTTTGTAAAGACCCTTTCTATTTTTCTTATTACAAAGGGAACATGTTCTCAGGGGCAGGGAAGATTCATTCTAGAAATTTCTATAATAGGAAAGGAGATCTTTTCAGCAAAGGAGAGAGAGAGAGCCATCAGACCAGTCAGGCCTGTGTTCAGCTGTGTTTGGTATTTTGGAGAACAGTGATTTTTATGTATTGACAAGGTCGTCTTGACCCAGCTAATGTCAAACACTGGCTTCAAAATGTATGTCAGAATGTCCTGTAAATCAAAAACACACACTAAACTTTCCTGCTGCTTGTTTAGATGTGGTGTCATGACTTGAGCCACACAGGAGGCTCGGGCCTACCCATGCAGGTTCCCAAGACCATTGGTACATCCACATCATCAAGTTCAAAGTGGGCAAGGTCTTAAGTCAGGCAGCCAACACCTGGATAAAATGGTCACACCATTCTGCTGTAAAATTTAACTCAAAGCATGTAGAGGGGAGGCTGGAGAGATAGCTCTGTCAGTAAAATACTCACCATACACGCATGAAACTTGTGTGTGGCCACCAGAATGTACATAAATCACTGTGTGCAGACACACTTGGAGGTGGTAGAAATTAGCAAATCCCTGGAGTGCAGCCAGCCTATCCTGAATAGCAGACTGTAGGCCAGTAAGAGACTCTGTCTCAAAATGATGGTAACAAGAAGGAGGAGGAGGAGGAGAAGGTGGCACCTGAAGAACAACAGCTGAAGTTGTCTTAGCCACTCACACTCACCCCTGTGCATGTACACAGACACACAGACACAAAGACACAGACATACACACACAGGCACACAGACACAAACATACACACACATATACACACAGAGATACACAGAGACACACACACAGACACACACATGCACACATAGACTGACACAGACAAACACACATGCATATACAGACACACACATACACAGAGATACACACATACATAGACACATACACACATACACACATACACATACACAGATACATATATACATAGACAAATACACACAGAGACACACACAGACACAAACATACACAAACACACATACACAGACACACACATGCACACACATACACACACTATAATCTACACAAAATGCACACCATAGCTCCAAGAATATAATTGGAACAGAACTGAGATTTGGTAATCATGATGACTACTGTGGGGTTGGGATTTAGGCTGTGGATTTAGGGTATAGAGGGATACTCAACCCCTGGGTAAGGTGATGATGGTGTTGTTATCAGGGCAGGGTGACCTTCAGGAAATCTCCACTCAGTCTTGGCTGCATACACACACCTCAGGGAGAATACGTGAGAAAAACAAATAAAAAACCCGTGTTTCTCTGAGTAAGTGTTTAAGCTTGACACACTGTCTGCAGAGAGCTTCTGGGAAGCCTCACTTTGGCCATCAATATGAAGGTTTGTTCTGACACTGCTTCACCTGAGCCTCAGCCTGCAGCCTCTGTCATAGCCCTTCTTCCACCCAGCTGGGTCAACCTGCATGTTCCTCTCAGCATCATCCCCTTGGGTTCTCAGGCAGACCCCGTAGCTCCTGCTTCACTGGAAACCTAGACCGAAATGGCTTCGTGAAGACAAAACTCACAGGCTGTTAAATGCACCCACTGGAAGTGTGCAAATCAAAGGCTTCACCGGGTTCAAACACATGTACAGCTAACAGCCCCAGCATTTCTACAGAAATTAAAATTGTTATGGATTGAATGTGTCCCTCTAAAATGCATTCACTGTATCTCTACGGTCCAGTGTGATGATGTAAGGGATGATGTCACCTTTAAGGGGTGACAGGGATTGAATGGGGTTAAGAGGTTGGACCCTTAAAAGTAAACATTACAGTTCTCTCTTGCCTCTTTCTTCTAGTAACATTGTCTTCCACTTCTGCCCCTACCCCCTTCTCCCCTTCCTCCTCCTTTCCTTCCTCTTTTTCTTCTGCTCCTCTTGCTTCTCTTACTACTACTATTCCTCACCCTCCTTCTCCTCCTCTCCTTCCTTCTCCTCCTTCTCCTCCTCCCCCTCCTTCTTGTTCTCCTCCCTCTCTACATCTGCCTCTCCCCTTCCTCCTCTCCTTCTACCTCCCTCTTTCTCACCTTTCTTCTGTTTCTCTTCCTCCCCCTTCTCCTCTTCCCCTTCCTCCTCCACTCCTACTTCTCCCCCTCCTCCCTCCCCTCTTCCCCCTTTTCCTCCTCTCCTTCCCCCTCTCCTTCTTCCTTCTCTTCCCCCCTTTTCCTTCTCCTCTCCTTCCTCCTTCTCCTCCTCCTCCCCCTCCTACTTGCCCTCCTCCTTCTCCACCTCTGCCTCCTCCCCCTTCTCCTCTCCTCTCCCTCCCTCCTCCCCCTTCGCCTTTCTTCTACTCCTCTTTCTCCTCCTCTTCCTCCTCCTTCTCCCCATGCCCCTGTCTTTCTCTTCCTGACATGATGAGAAGATGGGCCTCTGTAAATGAAGAGGAACACCTTGACCTTGGACTCTACAGGCCTAGAACTGTAAGGGATAAATGCCTGCTGCAGCTGCCCCTCAATCTAGCATTTCAGCCTCATTGACCTAGCACAGCTTTCCACACCCACGCCATGCCCTTTCCTTCCCATTCTAACATAAGGTCATTCAACAGCTTGTCTCAAAGCCAATTTGCAGAAGCCCCTGAGAGTCTCCCTCTCCCGTGTCTTGCTGTCCCTGCTCCAGCCAAATTCTTCATATCCACGTTGACAAGAGTGGTGGCCCTCTTGTGTTTGAACACTCTTTGTTCTTTCTCTGATTCTTGCTCACATCAGTAATTCACTCCCATTTTTTTTTCTAAGAACATTTCCCAGTACCAACTGTGGAGTGGAAAGTGGTCCCTTCCCTCTGATTCCAGATAAGGAAAGCTGTAAATAATTTAAAGTTCCCGCTGTGCAAAATTGCCCAAACAGAAAGTGCATTTTTTTATGCTTGGCACTGAGGATGGTAAGATAAGAAATTGTGCCAATTTTCCTACAGGTAAAATTTTAGCTGCTTTCTAACATAAGCACTTTGACTCAGAAATAAGAAACATAATGAGATTCCTTGCAAGGCTTGTCAGCATTAATGTGGGGCCATAGAAATAATAGCCCACTTTTACCTTTCTCTCTCACACACTCAGAAAAAAAAAAAAAAAAGACACAAAATTACTGTGCCTGGGACCATTAAGCCACACCCCAGGGCACAAAGACTGCACTTGCTAATGGCATCTACATTGCTACTGCAGTCACTTCTAATTTGCATGAAAAGATACTGTTCTTCAGCAAGAGATCCTGATGGATAGACTATTGGAATCTACACACGACTGTATTTTAAAGCTTCCATGTGACCTGTTTTTCTCCCTCTTAATTATCAAGTCACTGTAGAATAAGGTTGCCTCTGGCTTCATCTGGCCTAGTGTGCAAGGTGACCTCCATGAAATGTCCTGTGGTTTGTGGCAGGACAGCTGTGTTTTCTTCCTTCCTGACCAAGCTGCTCAGATGATACCAAAGCTTCTTTACAGAAGAGGAAGTGGGAAAGAGGGCAGGAAGGAGGAAAAGAAGAGGAAAGAGTTGAACTAATCCCTCCTCCTGTTAAATGGCCTCTGCGATTCAGCTCATATGGCAATGGCTCTCTGTGATCATCACTGACGCTAACCTGTAAAAGCCTGCCTGAATCCAGGCTCTGGGTCTTCTTCACAGAGCAGCTGACACACGGGCCTCACTGTGGCAGGCAGGTCTGAGACATCACAGGCCATGGTGTGAAGCGTGAAGTCTGAGACACCCTAGCCACACTATGGCATGCAGCTTGCCAATCCCAGGCCCAGTTCTAGCTGCATCTGCTTCAGCATTAGCAGGGTTTCTTCCTGATACACCTTCCTCTTCATGCTCATTCTTTTTTTGTTTGTTTGTTTGTTTTGTTTGTTTGATTGATTTTTTGTTTTCTGAGACAGGGTTTCTCTTTGTAGCCCTGGCTGTCCTGGAACTCACTCTGTAGATCAGGCTGGCCTCAAACTCAGAAATACACCTGCCTCTGCCTCTCAAGTGCTGGGATTAAAGACATGCACCACTGAAAAAATATAAAAGCAAAATTCTAGGCCTTTAGGCCCAGGCTTGGGAATGTGACCTCTGTGACTCAATGCTCCAAGGTATGCTAATCATAAAACATTCCTCCACCCACCTGCTTCCTGGGTTCAAAGAGTGTTCATTCAAAGAATGTGCTATTGTTAGGGGCTCTTAGAAACTGTCTTGAGAGATAACCAGAACAATTAGCAGCTATTCCTTGTGACTCTTGTGACTTTGCACTTCCTTGTAACTCTTAACTGGTATCTTTGGTATTTTCCAACAATTCCCTCCCCACTTCCTTGAGTTGTGGTTTCTTCCTTTAAATACCCCCTTACCCAGCGACTCGGGGCACCACGGACCTCTACCTCTGCGTGGTGTATGACCGTGGGCCCGAGAGCGCTCTTGAATTAAAAGTCCTCTTGCAGTTTGCAGCAAGACCGTTTCTCGTGAGTGATTTGAGGTGTCGCCTCTCCTGAGTCAGAACATGGGGGAGTCCTCACATTGTGGGTCTTTCACCACCACCACACAGCTTCTGTGCTCATTCTTATCTCTCCAATGAATCACATTTCTATGGGTAAAGGGCGTTTGGCTTGCCCACAGTGACATTTCCTGGGTCATCTGTCAGCCCCTATCAGCCCTAAACTTAAATGGGCTTGAGGAGCTCAGGAAATACCTCTAAGGTAATTTCTATGTAGTAAATAATGTTATTTGCATATAGTACTCTTATTTACTATTAATATTAATTAATATTAATTTAATATTAATAACATTAATGTTCCCCTGATCCTGAGGGACCCTCTCTAGAATTACCTTTGACCCAGGTGTCTCAATGACTGTGCTGAGATGTTCAGTGCCTTGAGAGACTATTGTCTTCAGTTCCATGTTGACTTAAGCACCTGTGGATCCCAAAAGACACATTTCACCCAGCTGAACTGAAACCCTCAGCCCCTACCCTTACTCCAAACAAGCTACATTCACTCTCATGGGAACATTACAATTTTTCCAGACTGGACACGTCACTGTCCAAATGAAAGTCCACTGAACTTGATATGTTTTAAAATCTATCCAAGAGAGAGACAAATGGCTTCCCGTTCTATGACTTCTGACAGTCACTAACTGAAGTTCTGGGGAGAGAGGGTTTGGGATGTCTTACTTTAGAAGGTGCTGGAGGATTTTCAGGTTGGTCAAATAATGTTTGACAATGAGTGGTGTCCATCTTCCCTGAGCTTTTTGTGTCCCTCTTTGAGAATATCGTCTCTGACTTAAGAAAAAGTCCAGATAAGTCTCTTGTCATGTAACTGAACGACAGGATAGAATGCCTGATAGCTTATCTATAAAAATCAACTGCCATCATACCTATACTTCCCTGGAGACCAGGTCATAGCTCTGTAGATGGACAGTGACAGCCTGTTTGTGTCAGGATTTGGAGCCAATGGCCATCCCATTGGGACATTCGGCAGGGACATCAGGATTACACTTAGCTTCTGATGTCTCACCCATCGCTCCCCAGTGAATACACAAGTGTCTGAGACAGAATGTGAGTCACACATTTAATATTTTTCACTTTCAAGCTTTATTGAATTATAAATTCCTGCTTGCTGGTATCTGCTGTGCAGTCTCCTCAGTGTTTAGGAGTGAGTTACTGATTTATTGTTACAGTGCATAGCACATTCATCCTCAAATAGCACACGATGAAGGAATTGTGGGGTGAATTTCCTTACATTTCTCTATTGTCATTAATAACTCCTAAATGATGGTGAACGTCCCAGTGTCCTTGCCTGACTCTGAGGATGGAGCTTGTTTGAGAGGTCTCTGTAAAAAAAGACAGCACAACCTGGGAGTGTTGGTACCTACCTATCATTTCAGCATTTGAAGCAGGAGGATGAGTAAGTTCAAAGTGACCATGGGCTATGTAACAAGATCTCACTTCCAAAGACAAAACAAACAAACAAATAAATAAAACAAAAAAAGTAAGTCAACACAGACAGATGTCTGTCTTCCTTCATATACTTGGGACAGGGCAGCCACAATGAGGTCACAGAACTTTCCATCGATCAAATGCAAGGGACAAACCCCTTGAGACCAGGACTAGAGGGCACTGAGAAACGTACACCTCTCCAGTCAGTCTCAGGGTCAAACTCCCACCCTGATAATAGCCATTTCCTGAAGATGGTCTTAAGTCTTTTTCTGTTACTGTAATAAAACCAAGAGTGAGTGGTTAATAAAGAAGACAGGTTTATTCTGGCTCCTGTTTGTAGAGGCAAAAATCTCACAATTTTGTAGGAGGTCTGTGCTGTTTCATAACAAGGCAGAAAAGAGGGTAAGTGTGTACCTGTGGGAGGTACTCAGGAACACACTGCCACTATAGCTAATCCAGCCAGAGAACTCCAGTCATTCAGTCTGCTTCCTGTGTGTGTATGTGTGTTACACATTCAAGTGCATGAGTTCTTGTGAATTCACGTGTATACACACTTGTGGAGACTGAAGGTCAACATTGCTATCTTTATCAATATCTCTTTATGGTAGACAATGTGGAGCTTCTATTGAAATCTGGATTTCATAAATTCAGCTAGACTGGCCAGCCAGGAAACTCCACCCAAAGATCCTCTTATCTTCATGTTACCAGTGCCAGGGTTACAATTGTATATGCCCCGTGTCTAGCGTTTATGTGAGTGCTGGGGACTGATCCAGACTCAGGTCTTATTGACTGAGCCATCTTCCCACTTCCCAGCATACTATAACGTCAGCCAAGCATCATGGAGGGAACTGACCATATTCCAGACACAAAGAGATATTATCTCCTTAGAGCAGAGCAACCTGACTCAAGTTCTATCTAATGTCACAAACTTTTTTTTTACAAATTACATTTGTGGGTAGCATGCTAAAGTGAAGTGATACTAAAATGTTCCAGGACACCGGGCAATGCAGTTCTCCTGTTTGACAGAATCCACTTTAACATGGAAAGGTTATAAGAGGGACAGACCAGGAAGGTCAGCAAGATCCTTCTGGCTATCTGCACAGCCCCTCAACAATTATGTGGAGAGAAAATACTTTTCTGTTTCTAAGGTCTAAATAAAGTTTTCCACAGATTTGGTACTCTGGGCTCACATAAAGTCTTGGGAATTAACTTACCAGAGCATATATATAATAAGACATCCCAAAGACACTCTAAGAGGCTGTGTTTACAGCAGAGGAAATGAGTCCTGAAACTGGAGGCATTGTTAGGACATGGATCCTGGCCACAGCACTTGCTTCATCCTTGAACACAGAACTCCATACCAGAAGAGGACAGTGAGAATTCAGAATCCCTTTCTCACAGCACCAAGGAACAGGTGAGAGAGCAACTGCTAACCCCCTCCTGTTGACTGCAGAAGAACAGGCTGGGAAGGTTGTATGCACCAAGTGCCTGGCCTGGCACTGAGATTAAGAGCCAGGGTGTGAGAATCTTGTGGTCCTTCTTTAAATTACCAGGGGTCTCTAATCCTGAATATCCCATATGCACATTACAAAGACAAATACTAGGAAGCCAGGAAGAACTCAAAACAGATGGAAGAGGCCTACACCACGCCTCTCTCATGTTGCCTGTGGCCAGTAGCAAACACAGGACTGAAGGAAAATCAGGGAGGGAATTCTCTGGGTCTTCTATTCTTGCTTTCTTTGCCAAGTGTATATAGCATTGAACTGCAGCTAACTTCATCAGAGTTTCCCAGTTTCAAGCCTAGGCAGGATAATGCTTTATGGCTTCCCTGTGCATGCTGGGACACTGAGGAACCACCAGCGTTTTAACCACTTGATGCCAATAGACCACACCTACCAGGAGTGGGGCCAGACACAGCCAGATAACAAGCTCGAGGTGGGTGTGAGCTCTATGGACAGCAGCTGTTTGGCTTGCGCGTGTGTTTTTAGAAGCATTTTCTTTCGCTTTTGATGTACACATAATATTGCACATATGAAGTATGTATGCATGAGCATATGGTAGCATGGGGTCTATTGTAGTGTTTTCAAAAATGTAACACTATATAAAAATAAAATTAGGGTTATATAAAATAATAAAATTAGAGCTATTCGTAATGGGGATCTTCAAATCTGCACAGGCTTCCCACGTGTGTTCTATGCTGTTCCTCATCCCCTTCCATGCAGTGGACGCCTCGTGCTCCTGCCTAACTGGAACAAGGTGCCCATGACCCAGCCCCTTCCCACATCCTTTTCTCCTGCACCATGCAGCCTCTGCAGAGCCCTATTCTACTTCCACCTCCTGGAGAGTCTACTTCCCCTGTGAGTGAGATCACGAAGCATTTATCTTTCCTGTGATGGCTCATTTCACTTAGCACAGTGCAGATGCATCTGTACCAGCACTCCGCTGTGTACTTGTACACTTCCTCTCCCGTTGATCCACTGATCAAGCATTAGGTTGGTTTCTTTCAAAACACAGTTATATGTTTTTGTTTTAATCCCATGTGTGCGGTTAGAGGCTGCTTCACAGCAGGTGATTATGTTTTGCCTCCTGCATTAGCAGGGGTGTGGCTTTTTACCAGCTGCAGATAGTTTAATTCTGGGGACTCTGGATAGGGTATGAATGGGAAAGATTCGTGGCCTGTGGTCACTGCAGCTGGTTCCTACTGCTGCTGGTCTGTGTTGCTGCTGGTTCCTGCTGCATTTGCTATTGCTGGATTGCTGGGTTGCTGGATATTCTGACTACAGAGATTGGACTTGCCTCAAGTTACCTATGCCCCTAATCACCAGGAAGTAGTCTATAAAGATCTATTCCCCCTTTTCCCTCAAACCTTCTTTATCTCCTATCTAGTGCTGGAGGGTTGGAAAGAGATAGAGGTATAAAAACTGAATAAAATACCTTTTAAAAAAATAGCACCAACAGGCATCAGGCACATATAGAATACACATACAAGCAAAAGAATCACACACATGAAATAAAATAAATAAATATTTTAAATGTTTATTTTTGTAAAAAAAAATAGAACTACCACATGATGTAGCCATTGTACTACAGTGTACATATTCAAGGGGAATGAAGATGGAAAATTATTGTGTGACAGGTCCATGTGACATCACTGTCTCTATACCTCTCTCATGTGTGAGTGACGGCTTCAATTGATAGAACCTAGAGGGGGAAACCCCCACTCAACTCCTGATTTGGCGTGCACCCAAGAATCACAAACAGACTACCATCTTGATGTAAATACATGAGGACGTTTAATTACAGAGCTCCGGACCGACATGCATTCCACATAGGAGATAATAGGAGATAATGGATGTCAGCCACGAGGCTCGAAAGCTAGGGGTTTTTATGGGGTAAGGGGTTTAGGGGTGTGGAATTCAGCATAGCGACACACTATTGGCTTATTCAAACATTAACAGAAAGATTACAGGGCATCAGGACTTTGTTCCTGTGGGCTGGGGGCTTATCTTTATTCACATAGCAACCAGTTGATGTATGACTTTACCTGGTATCAAGGGGCAGTAGACAGAGGGGAGGTTCCGGCCAGGTGTTGTTGACCCAGACAAGATAGCCCTGCTTGTACAATCAAGCTGTTCTTAGGAATGTCTTAACAACAGCCCTGTCTGTTCTGCTTTGTTCTCAGCCCCAGGTTGGGGGCTCATAGACAACTCTTTTACATGAATCACAAGATACAAAATCTCATTTTCTTTCACAATCAGAGAGGCTGGAAGAGACCACAGTCATGAGGGGCTTCCCTTGGAGGCTGAGCATGGTGTCTCCACTTGTGTCTTGAATCTGTACCCCACCATCTCCTCTCAGACACTTGCTTTCCTGGGCTGTGGGTTCAGACTCTTTTGTGCTCACAGTAAAACCTAAATAACTTGGTTAGCCCATATCCTTCCTCTTTCCACATCTCCTTCAGTTACATCCTGCCATGGTTAATATTGATTGGCAACTTGACAAGATCTAGATTCACTTGGAGACAAACCTCTGTGCATGTCTGTGATGGAGTTTATAGACTGGGGTCAATGAGATGGGAAGACACACCCTAAATGTGGGTGACACTGTCCAAGGGGCTGGGGTATGGACTTCATACAAAGAAGAGAGCAAAAAGACATATATATGTCTGTGTCATCTCTGTGTGTGTGTTATTGCTGTCTCTCTCAATCTCTCTCTGTGTCATCTTTCTCTGTGTTATCTCTCTGTGTATGTCCTCTCTCTCTTTCTCTCTCTCTCTCTCTCTCTCTCTCTCTCTCTCCCTTTCCCTATCTCTGTGTCCTTTCTCTTCCTCTCTGTCTCTCTCTATGTGTCATCTCTGTGTGTTATCTCTGTCTCTCTTGATCTCTCTCTCTCCGTGTGTCTATGTTTGTCTCTGTGTCATCTCTCTGTGTTCTCTCTCTCTGTATGTCAACTCTCTCTCTCCCTCTGTGCTCTCTCTCTCCCTCTCTCCCTCCCTCTCTCTCTCTCTCTCTCTCTCTCTCTCTCTCTCTCTGTGTGTGTGTGTGTGTGTGTGTGTGTGTCTCCTAACTACAGATACAGTGTGACCAGGTGCCTCATGTTCTTGCTGCCATGACTTCTCCACTATGCTGGAACTGACACTCAAATTCCTGGGTCAAAATTAACCCTTCCCCCCTTAAGTTAGTGAGAAAAAAATGGTGAATTCACACCTCTGCCTACCATAATCAAATATCTCTGCTCCCTAGGCACAGCATTAATCAAGTGTCTAATTTAACTTCCTCCAACGCCTTGTGGCATGGAGACCATCTCTACAGTGGGGAGTGTATAGGTCATAAGGAGCTGGTATCTCTCTATGAAAGAATATTGTGAGAGTGGGTTTCTTCACCTGCCCTCTTGACCTTGTCCCCATCTATCATGAGATGTGACAGAAAGAGGACTTTTGCCAATGTCCTTATAACTTGGACTTCTCAATCTCCATAACTCTGAGAAAATAAATTTCTATCCCTATTTAATTACTGAGTCTCAGGTGTTGTTTTAGCATTGAAAATAAAATCAGGCATATGGATGGATCCCTCACCCCTTCCCCACCCCTTGCCTCTTACCTCCTGTAGCAGGCTAGAGAGTTGGCTCCAGGGTCAGAGACATGACCCTGGCACTTGTCTGCCATGCAATGGTGTGGGCAAGGGAGAGATGCCCTCCCTGTGTATGGCATGTGGGAAAGCTGGCCTGGCCTCTCACCAGTTTCAGCACTTGGGAGAGTATGCCCTGCCCCTTACCTGGACAACACAACAAGCTGAATCCTGCTGGTGTGGGTACAGGTAAGCCACCCCCAAGGGCATGAGAGCAAGAGAGATAGCTCTGCTCCTTGCTAGCTTTTGCATTAAGTGAGTTAGCTGGGGCAGGACTAGACAGTTCAGCCTAGTGATGTGGGTATGGGAGAGCTGGCAGACTGATCAACTCAGCTACCACCCAGGCCAAAATCCAGGACTTTGAATTGGCCCAGCCCAACATCTACCCCATCTTTGAATGGTGGGAATGCATGAAGGGGCCAGTCCTACAGATCCAAAGCTGCAGAATCTCCATGACACAGGGCAACAACAGGATATCCTTATCCTAGAGGAGTCCCGATGAGGATCTAGTATTGATAGTGTAGCAGGAGTCAGAGGCCTCAGACCAGATCAATGACTCATTGCAATGAACATTTACAAGTAAAGAACTATACATATACTGTGGGGCACACTGTCAAACATTACAGGTAGAGGGTGAGTATGGAAGGAGGGGAGATGAGTGAGACTGGAGTACAAGGTGTGAAATTCACAAAGAATCAATGAAAAGGTAGTTTTTTAAAAAAGCTTTTTAATAGAAAAGACTTATGAAAATGATGAAGAATGAAAGAACACAAGCCACAGAGACAGAAGCAAATCTTTCAGCTCAGGTGGGAACTGCCTTTGATCTAAATGCCAGTACTGAACATGAAGACCAGGCTGGCCCTAAACGGAGGGATGTACTAGGAGACCATGAGGGAGTGGGGGGGTCACTCACAGAAGGAATGCTGGCTTGGAGACTTGCAAAGCCTCACGCATATTTCCCCCATGAGAATTTGTAGGGCTGTGCAGTGGCACTAGAAATAGAAAGTCCATGATGGAGACAGGGACTGACATTCCCTGCCGTTATCCAGGGTTTGAGAAACCAAATCTCACTACACCGACAAGCCCTGCCATAAGCACAAAGCTGGTCTCTCTTTCAGTTCATATAGCCCTGTGTGTGCCTGGATTAAGGAAGAGCTAAGCTATGGATCCTGGTCTCCTAACTGGGTTGCCTTGTCTGGGGGAGGATGTGCCTACTCCTGCTGTGTCTCCATGTGTCAGGGTGGGTTGGTACCCAGGAGGTCCTCCCCCTTCTCTTAAAGGAGAAGTAGAGGGAGGATGGGGGAGGGGCTATATTAGTGGGCTGGGAGAAGAGGGGGGTTTCAATCAGAATATAAAGTGAATAACTAAATAAATAATTAGTGGGAAAAATTCTCTGAAGAATGGGATACTGTAAGCTGTGGAGACAGAATAAAACCTCAAAACACCAAATCAAAAAAAAAAAAAAAAAAGATTATCAGTTGTCAGTTAAATTCCACGTTAGTTCTAACCTAAGATAATTTTAATTGAAAGAGGATGGTCTCCATCACTATAGTCAATAACTCTCCCACAATTTCATGTCAGTGTTACATACTTGTAACACTGGCTATCTACAGACAAAGTAATATAACTTTAATTTTTTCAAACCTAATTTTAATGATGGTTCTTAAACACTCTAACCTCCCTTGTAACCCATCACCCAGAGGTAGTGGAAAAGAAAGGATACAGGGGAAGTGAACCTGTTTAGAAAGGTTCCCTGGAGCAACTCCCATCTGTGGTCTGTGTTGTCTGGAAATCAGCAGTTCAGTTCACAGGTTAGCAGGCAATGGCAGCTCGATCCACTCACAAATACCTCACGGATACACCAGAAGTCCAGTTTGGTAGAGTCAGGTAAGAAATAGCAGTGACACAATCTAGCAGAGGCAGCCAGGCCTCAGCCTGGGCTCGAGTCAGCAGGAGGGACCAACAGGAACATCAGGAGTTCTCAGCTGTGCCTTTCTCAAGGAAGCAAAGATCAGTGTAGACTAGAGACCCACAAGTGTTGCACAGCTAGCTGTACCAGCAAGCCAAGATCTCTCGAAAGCCAAGATCTCTCTCTCTCTCTCTCTCTCTCTCTCTCTCTCTCTCTCTCTCTGTCTCTCTCTCTGTCTCTCTCTCTCTCTCCCCCATGGAGTCCTATACCCTCCAAACATCACCTGTCCTCCACTTGCCTCAGCATGGCTCCTGCCTCTTGGCTTGTGCATCCAATCAGCCTGAGTCCTTGAAAGCTCAACAAACTGCAGCATCTCTCTGTGGCATCCCGACAAATGCAGCTCAACTACACAATGCAAGGCAGATCAATACATGTGTATTGCTAGCAAAGAATCTTCTATCATGTGTCCTTTCACATGCTTGCTTTAGCAGAACATCCTGTCTTCTGTGTCTGCTTCAGCGAAACATTCCTTTCCTTCATGAGTCTGCCTTAGCCTTTCACACCTGTGTCCACGTTAATGAAATGTTCCTTCACATGTATGCCCCAGCAAAACACCTTTCAACCAGCTTTTCAAAGAATCCTTAAAAGTTTTCACTTGAAAGTAATAAAACTCGGTCTATCTTTTGGCACATACAAGGATCAACTTAAGTACAAGACGCTAAAGGTATGAAACTGTAAAAGCTCTAGAAGAAGACATTGGGAAATATTTTTTTAATTGGTCTTAATAATGACATCGTAGCTATTATTCTAGATAACAAAAATGAAAACATGTATCCAGATCACCTCAAATCATGAGGCTTCTTGCACAGAAAGAAAACCCATAAAGACAACCTAAGGGGTGTCAAAAGACACCTGTAAGCTGTATGATACAGTGCTAATATATGATGTATAAAGAATGTAGCTCTCTCCTAAACACATGTCCAATTGTCAGATGAGCGCATTTCCTATGGAAACCACCACAGTACTACTTCCCTCTCTCCCTTTAAATTTAAAGCAATCGTAGTGTAAACCAGAAGGGTGATGTGTCCATGAGCCAGAACCCCTAGAAAGCCTGCATTGCTCCAGCAGCCCTGCCACAGTGCTTTCTTATCCAGCTTATCAAGCTTGCCAGAGTGACAAGGCTGGAAAGCCTCCATCCTGAGAAGAACTGGGCACAGCCACCTCTCTCCAAGAATGATAGGTGGAGGAGGCTGCTGGTTAAGGGGTCACCGTGTGTGAGTTGAGCCACTGTGTATCCACAAAAGCTACCAAAACCTCAGGTAACACCATGGGAATCAAATGAGCTAGAGGGTAGGAAGGCAGCCTGCAAACTTTAAATCCATTTTTATTAAATTGTTTTATTTATTTACATTCCAAATGTTGACTCCGTTCATGGTCCCCTCTCCCCTTTGCCTTTGAGAGGGTGCTCCCCCCTCATCTTCTACTCCCCCACCTTACCTCACCCCACAGCCTTGCATCCCCCTTTCCTGGGGTATCAAGTCTCTACAGGATTAGACTCATCCTCTCACTGAGGCCAGATAAGGCTGTCCTCTGCTACATGTGTGCACAGGGCCACAAACCAAACCATATATGCTCTTTTATTGGTGGCTTAGTCCCTGAGAGCTCTGAGGAGTCCAGGTTGTTGATATTGGTGGTCTTCCTAAGGGGTTGCCATCCCTTTCAGCTCCTTCAACCCTTTCCCTAACTCTTCCATAGGGTTCTGTGACCTCAGTCCAGTGGTTGACTGTAAGTATCTGCATCTATCTCAGTTAGCTCCTGGTAGAGCCTCTCAGAGGACAGCCATGCTAGGCTCCTGTCTGCAAGCAGAACATGGAATCAGTAATAGTGTTGGGATTTGGTGCCCAAGCATGGGATGGATCCCAATTGGGCCAGGTCACTGGATGGCCTTTCCTTCATGTAAATTCTTATAAAGTATCCTTATGAATTTCGATGGTATGACCAGCAAGGAAAGAACAAGACTGAACACACAGGTTTTCTGATGAACAGAGCCAGAATGAGAGAGGCTAACAACTATGTGAAGGAGTTGATTCAGGAATGACAAAGACTCAACTTGATTGCTAAGAAACTAACTGCCTTTGCATGTTTTTACCAAGAGAGTAATTTGAAGAGTTTATGGTTCTTTAAGCCTTGCTTGGCCGTCAGGATGTCAGGATGCTTCCTAAGATGAAGCTACCAATAGGTCAGGATGGTTCATGCTGATAAAAACAGACTACTCTTTATGTCCCAATGTCCACACATAGGATGGGGCCAGCCAGGGGTTTGCTGTCATGGGTCTGCTGCGGTGGAGAGAACAGAATACATGACAGAATACATGGGTAGACTTGTTTGAAAGCTTCCCTGGCTTTGTGGGAAGAACTTGAGCTATTTTTACCTGGCTTTATCAGCAACTCCAGAGTCCTCTTTTCTAGGTAAAGGCACCTTTCTCTGCTCATTATAGACCATATATTCAGAGAACATCCTGTAAATATTTATGTAGTGCATTCCCTAGGGACAATTTTTATGGGAAGAATGTGTGCTTACCAAAGAATTCTGAAAGAAAGATCTCAAACTGTGGGCACATGTGCACACATACACACACACACAATATTGGTTTAATACATGCAACATTGGCAGGTAGGAACTTTACAATTTGTCCTAGTACGTGTCTTTTTACTTCCTGTTACTGTAGTCCATAAGGCGAGAAGACTTGACATCCTCACAGTACTGTATGCAAATGTACCTGACCATGCAGTATACAAACAGACAGATTTGTAGCTTCCCACATATGGAATTGCAGATCCCTGAGCACAGTGAAATGGGGCCCTTGGCAGTAGGTCCAGCTGGGTGGCTTTGTTATCCCTGTCTATCTCAGGCCTGGCAAGTCTTGTTTGATTTTCAATACTCCCCATCCTGGTAATCAATGTTTCTGTGTTTTAGTACTTTAATATTCGGTTGAAAAGTTAATATAGAATGATGTCTATTATAACCAATGGTCCATACCCAGTTGAATATATTGCCAGGGAATTGATCAGACCTATCTTGCTGAAGGTGAAGTGTTTACATGACACAGGTACCCTCTGTGAGGCAGGGCAGCAGACTCACCCATGCTTCAGCCACCAGCAACCCAATCTGCACCTCCTTAGGTCAAGCATCAGCTCAGCTAGGCAGTCACAGAATTGCATGAAATTAATTGACAATGTCATTCAAAGCCCAAATCACAGTGATAGATGGATGCTATTCACAACGTAATCTGATTCCTAATTTTCAATTCAATTTGTTTGTTCCAAGGGAAATTAACATGCGCTAGGAAAATAAATAAATATCTTTAAAGGCCTTCTCATATTATAAACACAACACATTCACGTGAGCCTGTGCTTCCTGAATGACTGTCCAAGGGCCAAATACAGACCTAGAAACCTGGGTTTATTCAGTCTCCACTGCTGAGATTTTAGACGTGTTACACTCAATAGGCTTTGAGGGAAGATTAAAGTATAGTGACAAAATAAATGGAGCTAGATCCCACAGTTTCAGAGAAAAATATTGGAGGAACTCAAATAAGCCTATTAAGTTCCCACATGAGGTTGTGTGTGAGGGTGCAGAAACCAGGTCTTTTATGTTTCAGGTCTGACCCTAAACAGATCTTCTGAAGAGCAGAAGTGAGTAAGAGGAGCCCAGAGGAAGCTCTCTGAACCAGCAAGACCCTCAGAGGCCAAATAGCTCAACCCAGCCCCAGCCTGTCACTCACATAGTCTGCAGAAATTCCTTATCACGGCATCTCACACAAGCTGTTGGCCAGCTGTGGTGTGTGAACATGGAGACAGGGATGGAGGGTCCTGGAAGACAGCCCCTGAGCCCACACCAGGGAAAAATGATTAAATCCTATCTATCTTCATGGCTCTCACAAAGGCGCATCCTTACTCTATGGCCTTTCTTCTCTGCAGAACACCCACCCCTTATGCTTTTCCACTGGTCAATCCCCACTTATCCCCAGGCTAGGGAACTCTGCAGTTAATGAGAATTCTTATGATGTGGTGTGTGGTAAGAAGACCCTTGAGATAGGAAGTACCCAAGCCAATTCTGCATGAACACAACTGGAGAATGCTGAATTGGAAAACAAGACTGAGGTTTCATATTCACAGAGAAAACAAAGCTATTATGGTGCCAACTCCATGTCCTGACATGCGCTCAAAACACCTACTGTCTTTATGATAGACTGAGCCTGTGCTGGACATCACTGCTCACTAAAGGCTCAGAAGTTTGCTTTGCTCACCCTTCACCCCCTGCCTGGGGGCACAGAAGAGTTTGGTATTTATGAGTAAATGGAGGGATGATGGTGGTAGTTAGGGGGTTAGGTGGGTCTTTATAAATAGCCTAGGATAGGTTAAAATAAATATTTTAAACTTTAGCACAATGAAAATATTTTAGAGATACAACTAAAAAAAAAATACCTGGAAACTCAACAGACTGTCTACAAGTGAAAACGACAGACAAATGACTAGACCAAGTGCCTAGTACTAACTTAGAGCTTTGCAGTAGTCGTGCCTGGCTGGCGGGTGAAAGGGTCTTTATCCACCTTTGAAATCAAGATCTTTACACAATTGTACAGTGCTATCCTGCTCCAGTTCTAAGGTCCTAGTGAATGTCTGCTGTCAGCATGACACTCTAGGGAGTCCCTGTTCCCAGGTCGGGCTAGCCTGTGACATATCTCTGATGGATTGTCTTGACTGGTGATCGATGTACAGGAGTTTGGCCAACTATAGGTGGCACCATCCCTCCATCCCTAGACAGGTGGCCCTGATTTACTTAAGAAGCCTAGCTGAGCATGAGCCAGAAAGTCAGTGAGTAGAGGTCCTCTGTGGCTTCTGGCTCTACTCCTGCTTTGACTTCCTTCAGAGCCCAACTGTGACCTGAAATATAAGCCAAATGAACCATTTCTTTCCTGAGATGCAGCATAGAAGCAAACCAGGACCATAATGGGCCACACAAAAATCATCTGTCAACCTGAAAACCTGCCTCTGAACATCGCAGAAGCTTGTTCAAAACTGCCCAGACCTGAAAATCACCAAAATGTCTAAAATTTGTGAACTGATAAACCCACTACAGTACATATAGCAGAATATCACATACAAGGCACAGGCACAAGAGCAGACTGTTACTAAACAGCTAGGCTTAGATAGACCCACACACCAAGTTCCAGCTGAGACGCTAGGATGGACAGAAGAGGAATGTGAAGGCCTCTGTAGGGCTTGAAGCTACTGGAACCCAGAAGGCCAGAAGAGCAATCCCGAGCCAAGGCTGGACTAACCAACCTGCAGCTACTAGCACTGAGTTGGGGGCCCAGCCTGGCAGCAGAACATCCCTGCCTGAGTTTGTCTGCCCTGGCTCACTCACCTGCTGAGCCACAGAGACTAAGGCTCCTTCAACATGAAATGGCGTCTCTCCCCCAGTGTCATTTTGAGAGGATTAATTGCGTTTCTGGGAGTTGGAGAAATTGTGTTGCAGTTGAAATACGGGTGCTGATTGCCTAGCTGGGCCCATTCAGGAACCTTCCTCTGCTGTTATTAAGTGTGGAGGACTTCGAGAGGCCTCACGCAGAGGTCTGAACTTATCCTTACCCTGTTGGGCACCTGCTGAACTGGGAGGCTGACTCCAAACTCAGAGAGCCCAATTAAGCCCTGATTGCAACCCCAACCTTTGCCTCCTCTGAGGTAATCAAACCCCTCCCGTTACTCCCTAGGTAGATGGCAGCCTGAATCAACAGGTGTACCACGTGAGCGCTATCAGCTTGCTGAGCCTCTAGAGCTGACTTCCAATTTCAGAGAGCCCAGGGAGGGGGAAGAAAAAAAGGAGAGGGAGGAAGGAAGGAAGGAGGTAAGCAGGCAGGTGGGGAGGGAAGAGGAAGAGAGGAGGGAGAATGGACAGGAAGGAAGGAGAGACAGGGAAAGAAAGAAGGAAGGAGAGGAAAGAAGGAAGCTGGAAGGGAGAGGGGTAGCCCAGCAGCCTGCTCACAGGGGCTGTCTTGAGACTTGTTGCCTAGATTCATGGACAGATGTTGGTAGGATTAGGACTAGAAATGTCTGGCTTGTCTCTAATTACAGAGCTGGCACTCTTCATTCTCTTAAAAAATGGGATGTGGGGGTGTTTGGGGTTTTGTGGGTTTTAAGACAGAATCTCAGGCATCCCAGGTTTGCCTCAAACTCACTGAATTGATAAAAAGAAAATGACCTTGATCCTCTCTCTGGTCCTTCTGCCTCCACCTCCCAAGTGCTGGACTTGCAGGCATGCACCAACACAGTTAGTTGGTTTATATGTGTTGGGGCTTGGACCCAGGTTTTTGTGCATGCTAGGAGAGCACTCTACCCACTGAGCCACAGCCAATAAAATAGTGGGGTTTGTTGTTGTTGTTTCATTGTTTTGAATGCAAGTCAACATCACTTAGCACTTAGCAAAATGACAGTCTGAAAAGATGCTTAGGGTCCCCTCTGAGACCTGTGAGTATGCTGGACCACTGTAAGCAGAAAGAAGTGTGTAGCGCTGGGTTAGATCTGAGATCTAGCAATTAGCCTGACTTGCTGTCTTGGTAACATAAGACCAAAATGGTGCTTACAAGAGGGCCACTGGAGAGGAAGCAGAATGAGCCTCCTCCCCCTCCTTCCTCCCTTTTTGATTCTAAGGTCACTCTCAGAAGGTCAGGAACAGAGAAGTGTACCCATTCGAAGACCCCAAGATCAGTGGTCAGTATCAATCTGGAAGATGCTACTCTCCTGGCTTTAAGGATAGAAGAAGAAGCCATGGGCCAGGAAATTCAAGTAACCTCTAAAAGCTGGGAAACTTGTGAAGATGCATTGCTTCTGGAAACTTCCAGAAACACCCAAGGCTGCTGGAACCCTGATTTGAGGACCGCACATCTCTGAAACTTTGTAAGGCCTGAGATAGGTTATTAGAGGCTGCTAGACTTCTGGTATTTTGTGAGGAGCCGAGGAAGCCCTGAGGGGATGAAGTCCTGAGGGATGGTGTATTGTTTGACTTGGGTAGGTCACATAAAGACCCGTGAGAACAGAGTCTTTCCCACTGGGGTGAGGCTCAGAGGGATGGAAAGCCTTCCTCTGGCCTGCCTGAGAGTGTCGACAGTGTGTACAAACACTGATGATGCTACCCCATCAGAGTGTCTGTGTCCCACCTGGCTACAGATTTTCTATATGTCTGTTTGCCTGTCTTTCCTTTTTCCATCACCTTACCTAGTCTGGTTTCCTGGTCAAGGCCAATGCTGTGCACAGCACAGAAGGGTTTTACTACAGATACAATAAAACAAGCATGTTTCAAGATGAGATTACAGGCTCCCTCTGCAGCTGCTACTGCATTGCCGAGGCCTTTGAGATGGTTCACCCAGTAGAGGCACCTGCCACCAAGCCCACTGAGTTGATCCCTAGGACCCACAGGATCAAAGAAGAGAATGTGCTCCTCCAGGTGACCCTCTGACCTCTGCACTCATATGGTGGCATGCACATATCCACACACATGTGCACAAAATTCAATAAAGTTAAAAAGCCCTTCTGTATCTTCCAAGAAAGTCAGTTGAACTCCACAGACCTTCATTTGTAATCCTAAAATGGTTGTATCTGTGATCTGTGGGTGTTCTCAGTGCTCTGCTGAGATAAGAACACATCACAGAGGAATGTGTGTGAGCCTGAGTGCATTGCACAAACAGATCATGCAATCTCTCAGCAACAGTGCTTGTGTATCTGTCCCCAGCTACCAGAGTGTCTGAGACCTCACAGTGAACAAACAGCCCTCACCATCACCAGCTTCTCTCATGTTCAGAGGGTGGCCATGTGCCCTTCCTACTTAGCCTAGGAGCAGCCTCCATTGGGAGTACAGAAGAAGTAGAGTGTTTGCCTAGCATGCACAAATCCTGGTTCCCTGATCCAGAAGAGAAAATCGTGGTCGTTATCATTGTCATCGTCGTCGTCGTCATCATCATCATCATCATCACAGCCTCCATGAATATTTGCCAGTTCTGAGCTGACTGCTGAGGAAATATATTTGCCCAGCCTAAGGTGACACTTCTACCTGTGGAGGCCTCCTGCTGATGCCAACGCTTCCAGTGAGGAAATCTGCCATCTACAGGTTTAACAGATAAGAGCTCTCAAGCCAGCTGCAGAATCCTTAAAGGGCCTGCAGAGATGACTAAGCAGGAGAGGAAGGCCTGCTCCACAGAAAGCTACCTAGGTGCAGAGACAGAGCATAGGAGATTCTTGAGTGGTCCCTGCAGGATGGGACTGAGAAGGGAAGAGGGCTGACAGAGGCAGGAGGGTGGGGAAACACAAGTTTCTCCACAGCTGACAACCCAGAGCCTCCTAACCACACCTACTCTTTTTTGCCTGTGGACCCACCTAGCAGTGGCACTAAGGGCTTATGCATCATCTCAGTTGCTATGGAAACCTGCGGCCTCCTCCAGCAGAGACATTATGGTTTTAGTGAGCTAAACCAAGTAACTGTAGCCCATGGGCTATAAAGCCTGGACAGCAAGCTAGTGCTGAATGCCTCAGCTTTTGTTTTTACAGAGTGCTGTTTCTTTTATAGGAGGATGAAGGCTTCAGGGCAGAGGTCATTAAAGGACACTTCACCCAGATTTCTGGGGCTCTGGGACTGTATTTGGTCTGAAGCCCACCTCACCTTGGGCCCCACCCTCAGATCCAGGAACAAAAGACAACCAGAGAGGTGATTCTTAGATCTGGTTAACATAAAACCAAAGAAATAGCCGGGCGTGGTGGTGCACACCTTTAATCCCAGCACTTGGGAGGCAGAGGCAGGCATATTTCTGAGTTCGAGGCCAGCCTGGTCTACAGAGTGAGTTCCAGGACAGCCAGGGCTACACAGAAAAACCCTGTCTCGAAAAAGCAAACAAACAAACAAACAAATAAATAAATAAAACCAAAGAAATTCCCCTTTAAAGAAGGCATTCTCCACCCCTCTCTAGAACTTGCTCACGTGACAGGAATTTTCTTGTCATCTAGATACTTAAAACCAAATCAAAATTTGGCCTAGGTCACTCACTCATCAAATGATTGCAATATTATTTTCTTAAGATTTATTTATTTATTGTATGTGTGTGAGTACACTATAGTTGTCTTCAGACACACCAGGAGAGAGCATCAGGTCCCATTACAGATGGTTGTGAGCCACCATGTGGTTGCTGGGAATTGAACTCAGGACCTCTGGAAGAACAGTCAGTTCTTAACTGCTGAGCTCTTAACTGCTGAGCCATCTCTCCAGCCCAAGCAATACTATTTAATTTATGTTTCTGATGGGAAACCTGGATAAAAAATAGAAAACTGAATGGGTTAAGATTGTAGGATAGCCATCAATGGCTGTAGAAGTTGGCGAAGATCCAAGTAGAAAAGGATATAGGCAGCTTGTGGAATAAGACCTGGTGTGTGTGTGTGTGTGTGTGTGTGTGTGTGGTGGGGTGGGGTGCATTGGGTGCACAAACAGGAAGGAAATGAGTGTTGTTACTTTATTTCATTCATCTTCCACATCTAATTTTATTCAGTTAAATAAATGCATTGTTTGTGTAAAGATGGAAGAAATGTATGCTTTCATGTTTAAAGATACGTGTATAAAAAAAAAAAAAGGCCTGGTTACAATAACAAGCTTTTACACTATGACAAATACTGTGGCTGAAAACATCCTTGGCTTCCCCTTGCTTGACTGAATGCCAGAAACAAGAGAAAACAAGTGTATAGGGCTATGATGTGGAAAATCTCCATTTCTTCAACAGTATTACCATCACCTCTGACCCCCAGTAAGCATTAACAGAGTCTTCTGCGAGGAGCCAATGTAGCCTCAGCTTGGGGCTGAGTATCCGGGACTCAGGCCTCATACACAAAATCCAGTCACTCAGAGAAAGCAGGCTGTTGCCAGGAAAGTGGTAAGACACTGTGCGCTCTTCCCAAATCCGCTCTGTGCCCAGGTGAAAGAGAAAGGGTAATACTGGGTTTTGAACCTAAACTGTCCCCAGGGATTCATGTGATTAAACACTTGTTCTCCAGCTGGTGCTAGAGACTCAGTACAGGAACTTGGTCACTGAGGATGAACCTAAAGTTTTATAACCTGGCTCTACCTACTTCCTGTCTGCATTCTGTATTGTGACCAGCTACCTCATGACCCTACTGCCACACTTTGCCCACCAGTTGAACTGTAGCCTGCCAAACTAATAAAACATCATTAAATCAGACACAGATAGTCAAAACATGATTATGAAGAGGACTCAAGATGGCCTAAGATAACCTGACTCTGAATCTGCAACATCTAAACACTCTACAAACCAATCGCCCTTGTACAATCTTCCACAAAGGTGCTGAACCATGGATGTTTCTTAAGGAAGCAGATGCAGACATTGTTTCAGAGAAGATCAGATCTGTGAGCAACAGCATATGGTGCCATCCACATCGAGGGACACAGATGCCCCTTTGGGTAGGTGTTGCATGCTCGTTGATCTCCGTGAGCTGTAAGCATGACAGCCTGAGCCCAAGAGCATGGGATCGTGTTCCTGAACCACATAGCTAGCTAGAACAAGGAGGTAGCTTTAATACAAGTGTGAAGGAGGTTTTCTGCATGGAGCTGGCATCTGATTTGGACATTCTGTCAGTGGCAAGGCTACTACAGAAAAACAAAAGGAAGTTCCAGAATGAGAAAAGAGCATCTGAGGTGGGGATGGCCAACCATGGCCCACAAGCCACTTGTGCCCTGGGATCATCATGAACACTGCTTTGCACAACCTCTTAAAGGTACTTAAAACAGTATGAGTTTTTTTGTGGATTACTTTGTAGCTCGGTTGCACGATTTTTAAGGTAAACCTTGTCAGTAACAATGTTGCGTCCCAGTGCCACACAAAGTAAACATATGTATACTCCTGAAACCTCCGACCAACATACTACACACTTCTGGAATTAACATATGGCCCCAGAGAGTTCTTTATCCAATGTGCCCCCAGAGAAGCCAGAAAAGGTTGACCACCCCAGGGATACATACTGAAGCCTTCCACGTGTAAGATCTGAACACACACATTTTGGGAATTGACAGAAAATATACATATCTGGATACATTTTGAAGGTGTGTGATTGAGCTACAGGCCTCATCTCCACTAGGGGTGCAGTCCATACCCTGTCATGCACTCTCATCTCTTCTCCATCTGTGTATTACACATACCCATCACTGATGCTAGCTAGCAGACAAGCTGGACAGAGTAGTCCCTTCTCAAGTCCCCAGGCCCTTCTCAGTTATGAGAGGTTTTTCAATTTGTGGCAAAGTCACCAGCCTTGCCAAGCTCCATTTCTGAAGGTCAGAGGAGAGCCATGACTTTAGCAATGAAGAGAATCCCCCTTTTCTCCAAAAAGTTGAACCAAGTGTCACTCACTCTCCTTCCAGGGTCTTTAGACCCTCGGACTGCCTATGCCCTGCCATATTTATTTCCTTCCAGGAAGCTAAACAGACAATAGCATCTGAATAGATGAAATAGAGGTGTCCATTTGTATCTATGTAGCCCACATAAAGTGTGAACATTACATTTTATGCTAATGCAAGCATAGTTGTTTAGTCTTGCCAAAAGCCAGTCTGGAGCACCAAGAAATGACGGTTAATAACACAGGCAAGCAAAATGTGGACACACAGAAAAATAACAGGAAAATCCACAAGGTTCCATCACTCCACTGTTGTGATACAGGTGCACTTGTGAGTCACCACACATTGTGCACTAGCTCAGTGATGCTCAGATGCAAAAGACAAAGAAAACGAGCTGCTTCTGTTAGCCCACAACTAACCATCACATGTGGGCCCGCTCTCCACTGCCAGGCAAGGGGACACTGCCATGTAAGGTTGCAGGGAAAGTAGGCTCTTTGCAAATACTACAGAAGCTTGAAGAAGCTGGGACAGAAAGTATGGAAGGATGTGTAAACCACCAGCAAAAAAAGCACACAGCAGGGCAGTCAGCGTCTCACCCATGTGCTTTTCAACTGACTACAGATAGGATTGTCCAGAATCATTTTAGCTCTGAGCAGTTTAGTTTGCCAGCTTGTCAGCTAGTGTAACCCACTACCTGAAGAACTCTCTGCTCCTTGGACTCCCTTAATCAAGATAACTGGCCACTTATACACTCATGATACTATACTACCAGAAAGGTCTAAGAGAGTATTCATGAACCTTTAAAAATGTTATTAATTTTTTACAAAGTTCTCTTAAATAGTAATTCAAACATGGAGGGCTTAGACCACTTTTGAAGCCTCGTTGCCTCTGGAGAGATACACTAGCTAGTTATTTTGTTGTTGCTGTTGTTGTTGTTGCTGTTGCTGTTATTTAGGGGAAAGGATATAGAGGAATAACTTCTGCCTAGGCTTCCAATGGAAGAGTTGCATACATTGTCAAAACCAAAAGACTACTATCTGAGGGAACAATTTTCAATGCATTTTTTCTGACTAACCTTCAATCAAAATCAAAAATGTCAAATCATGTCCATGTGCTTGTAAAGAAGCCAGTCCAGGAGTGTGTGCCAGCTCTTCCCCACCCCAAAGAGTGCCACAGAAAACCAACTGTTAACTCCTTTTTTTAAAAAAAGATTTATTTTATTTATTATATGTAAGTACACTGTAGCTGTCTTCAGACACCAGAGGAGGGAATCAGGTCTTGTTACAGATGGTTGTGAGCCACCATATGGTTGCTGGGATTTGAACTCAGGACCTCTGGAAGAGCAGTCAGTGCTCTTTACCACTGAGCCATGTCTCCAGCCCCCTGTTAACTCTTTTAAATATTGCCTCATACTAAAAACCTCCATACAAGCCAAGCATGATGGTGCACACATTTAGTCCCAGCACTCAAGAGGCAGGGGCAGGCAGATCTCTGAGTTTGAGGACAGCCTGGTCTACATAGAGAGTTCCAGGACAGCCAGGGCTATTTAGAGATACTCTGTCAATAATAATAATAATAATAATAATAATAATAATAATAATAATAATATAAATAAAAGCCTCCATCTAATATCTTTAGTTATCAAATTGTTGCATCATCTACAAATAAAGGACGTTTAAGAATGTTAAGGATTTGTCATTGTTGATTGGCCCACAAGCAGAGGCAAGAACTAACTTAGTTAAGGCATTTCAAACTCCTTTTTGTCCTCATTCCTTCCTGTATTAGTTATTTTCTGTTGCTGTGATAAAATATCATGGTCAGAGTGACCTTCAGAAGACGGAATTTACCCGGGCTTATGGTTCTAGAACAATAGTTCTCAACCTTCCTAATGGTGAGACCCTTTAACACAGTTCCTTGTGTTGCGTTGACCCCCCAACCATAACATTATTTCATTGCTACTTTGTAACTAATTTTGCTGATGTTATGAATTGTAACACGATTATCTGAAATGTGGGATATTTGATATTCTGTGACCCTTTGGAGGTCACAAACCACAGGTAAGAACCACTGTTCCAGGGCCATTAAGAGTCCATGTTGGTGGGAGTCATGGTAGCCGGGATCTGGAGCTTTCGGTTGGCTTATCACATTTCAACTGCACCCAGAAAGCAGGGAAAACCTAGAAGGGATGCCAGGCTATAAACCCTCAGGGCACACTCCCAGTGACACACTTACTTCAGCAAGACTGTAGCTCCTAAAGGTTGCATAACCTCCCGAAACAGCTTCATTAACCGAGGAACAAGTGTTCACATGCCTAAACCTAGGGGGACATCACACTCCCAAAGTAACCATTGTTGGGTTTTATAAAATGGCAGTATAATGCAGCAGGAGGAAACATCTCAGCCATTCCTCGCCGAAGTGTCCCCATAAACAACCAAGTCATGTGACAGACCAAGTGTAAAGATTTACTGGTGGGAAAGGAGACCTGGAAAGGGATAGAGGCGGATAAGGGTAGGGGGGCGCAGAAAAGGACAGAAAGGAGAGAGCGAGAGAACTGGGGTAGCCAAGCAGTTCTTGTTATATACCAGGTTTGCTTGCAATTGGCAGGCAGCTAGCTACGCAAGCTGTTGCTAGGTAGCTGTTGGGCGGAGCCTAGCAGAATTGTCTGTAAGCCAACAGTTTCAAATTCTGCTCCTCTATAGCCACTGTTATGCTATTACTTATCTACAACTACGACCAATAGCTGTTGCTTCCTTTTTGGAATGGGTATGTGCACACCCCTCCCACTTACACCCACTCTTTCTACCCTTCCTTCTCTTCGAATCTCTTACGCATTTATTTTTATTTATTTATTTATTTTTGTCAAGGTCAGTGCTGTGCGGAATTTGTCCTATAGCCATATTTTTTGCTTCAGGTTGGTATATAAAAAGTACTGATATCTAAGATGAGGTGGTTCGGGGTGGATTGGTACTCAATTAGTAAGGGCTTGCTGTAAAATCATAAACACCTCAGTTTCATCCTGCAGAACCGATGATGTAAAACAGCTAGTCATGGCCATGTGCACCTCTGATCCCTGCTTTGTGGGGTTAGAGACAATGTATTCTGGGGGCTCGCCCTGTCTCAAAACCATGTAGCAGAGGAAGACAACTGACATTGATTTCTGACCGACACATGCACACAGAGAGATAAGCTAATGATATCTTTAAAAATTAAAAATAGATACAAGGAAGAGTTGATTTCCTTTTTGCATGGAGTTATGGATTTTGTTTTCCTGAAATGTTTAATTACTATTTATCATCAATCTATATCTAGTTATTGCCTATCATCTATCTGCCTGTCATTTATCAATCATCTATCCATCTTTCACTTTTGTATAATCTATCATTTCTATTTATCATCTATTTATCTATCCTTCATCCATCTATATACCTATCAGACAAAATTTACTTTTACTGGATACTGAGAACCATCAGTGTTTCAAAAGATGGTTTTTTAACCCATGGAATCTCTTCTCTTCTTTCCCATCTTCTCTGAGCCCTGTAATCTAGAGTAACACCCTCCAGTTCTGTTTCAGTGGCTGCACCCTGATTTCTACTCTAGCTGGACCTTAGATCTTTCTTTCTGGTACACATTCTGAAATAACTTCATTTCATATCCAGGTATTAAAATGCCTGGATTCTGGCACAATCTGTTTTAATACTCATAATGTTGGCATTTCTTCTAGGCTCTACTCCACAGTTACCTGGCAATAGCCAGGTGTGCCTGACTCACTATAACAGGGTCTGCTTGCCCCCTCCTCTCTCTCTCTCTTGTTCTTCCTCTCTTACCCTCTTTCCCTCTCTGTCCCTTCTCTTTCCATTCCCCTTCCTCCCCCCTCTCCACATGCTCATGAGCACATGGTTGGCCTTACCTCCTCCTGCTCTTCCTGCTCCTCCTCCTCCTCCTCTTCCTCTCTCTCTTTCTCGCTCTCTTTCTTCTCCCTCCCCATAACCCTGAATAAACTCTATTCTGTACCATACTGCCTTGTGGCTGGTACCTCAGAGGGGGAAGGGATACCTCAACATGGGCACGCAGAGGCTCCTCCTTCCGCCATACCTTATAGCACCTCCACAAAACATATCTCTGGTCTTCCCTATCTTTTTATAAAATACAACACATACTGTTGCCTATTCAGTTCTAAACGTTGGAAGTTACTGGGAGTCTTTGGGGGAGGTACAGACAAAACACATTCCTTGTAACATTGTTTCTGGTAAGAATCCTCCAGCCAATCTGATCTGGATCCCTTATAGATCAACAGTCCTTATTTTTCTGGATCCATGAAAATCTTCTAATTGATATAATTCAATCTCCATAAAATATACCTCAATGTGTTCTTTCCCATGTATTATGACAAGACTTTTTTTTAAAAGAAACTTTTTCAGAAGATTGTATGTGTGTGTTCAGACCTGAGGAAGTTTCCTCTAACATTCCCTGAAAATCACATTCCCTAGTGTTTGCTTTGTTCTCTTTCTGTAATAGTCTGTTGGTTGTATTTCAGCCATTTAAATAGGTCGTTGTTGCCTCCTCAGTACCTGAACATAATCTAGCTCTTTGTTTAGCTGTTTTCAGACCACTTCATAAATTTCGTCAAGTTTCCTTGTTAAGCAATCTGTTAAAGTTTTTTAATTTGGAAAAAATAAAAACTTGTTTTTATTTCCAACACATCTTTTGTATTCTCTGATAATCCTTTCTAAATCTATATATTGTGAACTATATATATTCCCATGTCTTCTTGCTCACAGCAATAAGGGCTTTTCTCATACATGTTTTATTCCCTGAGTCGTTTTGTCCCCTCCTGGTTGCTTGCATCTTGTTTAACTTGGTTTCTCTTCCTATTGCAGATGTCTTTCAAATGTCTGCCACCCCACTGTAGATTCCCACTGAAGGCACAGTAACTGCAAGGCTGAGTTCCTTGTGTAAAGGAGGCTCCAGGTATGGTGTTCCACACACAGTGTGAGCAGGATGAAAGCAAGCTGCACTCTGGGCTGGGTGCATGCTGTGGGCGCAGCCTCTCTCAGGACACCCTGCTTCCTAAGAAACTTGCTTAGCTTCTCCTGTCAGGAATCTTTTGCTCTTTTGCCTGAGGGATAAACATCTGCCTATTGGATATTCTGTGCTAAGAAGCCTTCAGAGCTCCTTTCATGGTTGACCCTCCGGTTCACCTCTCTCACCTTCAAAGGTGTCTGAGTTCAGAGCCCCCATAAAAGTCTACAAAACATGTGCATAGGAAGAGTTGGGGGACCCTCCTGTTTACTCCACCACCACACCTTCCTCTGCTCGCCAATGGCTATTGCTCCATACACTGTCATCTTTAGGAAGGAGAGAAACCCACTGCTCTTCATCAGTTTCCCTCCAGCTCTCCTTGTGGCTGTGAGTTAATATATTTTCTTCTTGTAAATGGATATGGAGGGGGAAGAGAAGAGATAGAAGGAAGGGTAGAGTGGAAAGAGGGGTTGCCTCTTTATAATTAACCAGGAGTTAGGGAGATAGTTAAGAGAGCTTGCTGTTCTTACAGAGAGTCTGAGTTTAGTTTCCATCACCCAGGTTGGGTGGCTCACAGCTGCCTGTTACTCCAGCTCCAGGATTCTAACGCCCTTTCCCACCCACTCCAGGGCGCATGCGCGCGCACACACACACACACACACACACACACACACACACACACACACACACAGCGTACAAGTGGTGAACACAGTGTACCAATATTCACAGTGTGACATCCAGAGATGTCACATCCTGAACCATATTTTTCCTGTTGCCCACATTGTAGCCACCATTTTCAGACCCTCCTTTTCTTCTTTGTCATCCTGGTGCTGTTTTGGATTTTCTGGAAACTCACTATTTGCACTAACACTAAATATATACATGCAATGACTTAGTAGGTCTAGAACTAAACTTGTGCTCGGAAGGTAGAAATATGCATGTTCACAAAAAGATGGCATAAAATTGTCATAGTAGAAAACTGTGTGGAATAGTCAAAACCAAGTGGAAACAACATTCCTCCGAATGAGCCGAGGAATGAGAATCACACAGAGTGCTTCTGCAGAATGAAATATCATACAGCAGAGAAAATGAACAAGCCTTTCCTACCCAAACACAAAATAAGCTCACAAAGAGTGCCAAAAATATTCTTGTATCTCTTAATAGTTCTTTTTGTGAAAACTATGGTTTTGTTTATAAAGGTAAACAAAGAGTTGATAATATTCCTTAGAAGGAATACTGATTGAAAGGCATAGATGTTAGCTTTGGGTGTGGGAAGTGCTTCATTTGTCCATCCTCAGGTGCTCTCGTGGTGTGTTTTGTTTAGAAAATTCCATTCGGCTTCTGACATGTATTTCATTCACAAGTCTGTATTTTAAAATAAGAAATAAGTGAAAGGGGACAACCTAGGTCAAAAATAAATCACTGGAGAATTTTTTTCAAAGGGAAAAACTAGCTGGGCAGTGGTGGTGCATGCCTTTAATCCCAGCACTTGGGAGGCAGAGGCAGGTGGATTTCTGAGTTCGAGGTCAACCTGGTCTACAGAGTGAATTCCAGGACAGCCAGGGCTATACAGAGAAACCCTGTCTCAAAAAAAAAAAAAAAAAAAAAAAAAAAAAAAAAAAAAAAAGAGGGGGAGGGAGGGGGACTAGGTATGGGTCAGAAATTTCTCAGAAATGGAAGCTGTTCCCTATTATATTAAAGAATCTAGGAAAATGACTAGCTCAGAGTAGAAAGATGTTCAGTGCTGGGAAAGGGGACAAGAGGGAGAAGAGAGAAGGAAGGAGTGAGTGGGAGGAAGAAGGAAATGTTTGTGTGCCCTGCCTCTAAAATGCAGTGCCATTGATTGTAACTGAGCACAGCCTCCTTTGCACTGCCAGGGAGCCACTACAGCTGCTGCCACCATTCTATCTCCCACCATAAACTCCATACTTGGCTCTTTCTCTATGAGCCTGAACTAACACAACGCTGTAGGGAACAGTTTCTGAGAGATGGAGGCAGGAGAGGCACAGGGCGGTGGAACTCTCTGGAAATTTGCTAGACTCACCCTTCAAACCTCCACCAATCTCCCTGTTTGCAGCATGCACAGGGGTGAATCTCCTTCCCAAGAACCCAAAGAGTTTGTCTCCATTTCTTTTTCCCCACCCACATTGGTAGCCATTGCTACTCTGCTGTGCGCAGGAATGCAGCCTCTGAGGGGAGGGCCATGCCGCAGCACGATGTGATGAGCTCAGCATGATGAAATGAATTCTCCTGTGTCTGGGCTTGTGGAGCCAGACAACATCTCCAGGCTCCCCTGCTCTCCTAGGGAGTGCACGCCCTCACCTTCCTGCCCGGCCAGAAGACTGGAGAGGTTTCTAAGAGAATGAACAGCAGCTGCAGCGTTTCCCCCTGGGGAGCAGCATCCCCAGCCTGTGGAGAGTTTTTGCAGCTTTCCTTTATGCATTTTTAATCAATCCTAAGCTACTTACAAAAGTGTGCAATTACTTTCTGCACTTGGAGTTGTAATAAGATTTAATGACTCCACTTGGATCCTCTGAGTGAGCATTGAGATGCTGACTCCTGGCTTAAAATTCAGCTTTGGCAACAGAGATCTGGTGGACATGGAAGCCTTTTTGAGTTTGTTTGTTTGTTTTTCAGCTTAAATATGTGAGAACAGAACATCTCATCTTTCTTTTGTTGTATTTCAGGAGGATTTGATGGGGAGAGGGGTCACAACAGCTGAATAAAATTTAGCAAGAAAAGTAGGGCACATAAGCTTCTTTTTTAACTTTTGCTTTTTATTTCTTCAGTCTGGGGGAGTTGGGCATGCAGGGGTTCATGGGTAGAGGAAACCTAAGGCACTGAACCTCTCCTTCCACCTTGCACGAGACAAGCCTCTTGTTATTTATTGCTAGTACTCTAGACTAGCTGGTCCTCAAGTTCCTGGGATTCTCCTGCCTCTGTCTCCCTGCCTGCTGAAAGAGCACTTGGGTTAGAGACTGGTGCTGTCATGTGCAGTTTGTACATGATTCTGGGAAGAGAAATAAGGTCTTTGTGCTTCTGCAAGTTCTTTGCCCAGTGAACACCTCCCCATTCCTGAACTCTCAGTTTAAAATACATGTTACTGACCGTCTCACAAAAAGAGGACATCTAGTCCTAGGCTTCCCTAGGGTCTCTCTCTAAGGACCTCTGACAAAGGGGACCTCACATGGCTCCTGGAAGATACTGGCCCAATGGCTATAGAGTACATAATTATGAATTCAGCTCACGTGAATGAAAGACTTTCTTGTTGTCAGTAGCTGTTCAGAATGTCACAGGTCCTCACTCGGTCTGCATCCATCCCCCATTCCTAACACCCAGAGGCACTAAGAAAGTATCTTCTCTTTGGAAGTAGCAGGAAACTGCAATGCCTTGCTTGTTGAACTGTGTCCCAAAGACACACAGACTCCTTGAGGTTGGTGAAAGCCACAGCCTTACTCTCTGCAGGGAGATGAGAGCACATTGCACTACAGCTCTGTTCAGTCTTCTGTGGATTTTGCTGCGCATGGCTGTGTTATGAAAGACACACAGGAGGCTGTTCCACCTGGGAAGTGTCTTCCCTCAGTCCAGGATTCTAAGAAAGCATGTAGGCTGTCTGGAAAAGAAAGAATGCCCTAATGTCACAAGGCCTGGTGATGGACAACTCATGCTTTTTATGTAGAAATGAAGGAAGCAGATAAGCTGGACATGGAAAGATAGATACCACATGCTCCCTCATAGGCATATGCTCTAATAATGACAGTGTGGATATAGAACAGTGAGTATTGGAGGGTAAGGGTGTTGGGAGGGAAGGTAAGAATAGAGTTAGATTTAAGACAGAGTTAGAAGTAACGAGTCTGAGTGTCTCTAGCACAGTGGAGTTGATATGGTTCACAGCCTAGTATAAATTTCACGAATGGATGAGAAGGATTTGAAGTCTTCAACTCAATGTAAGGATGATCTGGAAATGCTAATCATCATATTTTAATCAGATCACTTAGATAGCACACTGTACCTCATAAATATATACAATTAAAATAATGATATAATGAACCAGCAAGATGGCTCAGCGGGTAAAGGCATCAGCTACCAACCCTAGCAACCCAAGTTCCATCCCTAGGATGACAGACAGAGAAAACTAACTGCTACAAGGTGTCTTCTGCCCTCCACATACATGCTGAGGTAAGGCTCCACCCCCACCACACACACAATTAAAAATAAGTACAAAATCACCATTGTTTCTGAACATTTTTAAATTTTTAAAATAAAATTATGTTTAAAAACTAAAGGCTCAAAACAAAAACAATCTAGATGAAGCACTGTAACTCAGGGAAGTTTATTTTAGCTCACACACAGTTCAAGATAAGGGAAGTGGAGTCAGCAAGAGATTGAAGCAGCTGTGACGTCACACACACACCACACACACACACCCCACACCACACACACATACACATACCACACACCACACACCACACCACACACACACACACACACACACACACACACACACACACACACACGAATGTGTAGTGTTGCTCATTCTCTCTCTACTTACACAGCTTCGGGTCCCAGCCAGGAAATGGTGCTATCCACAGTAGACATGCTTTCCCACCTCAATTACATAAGCTGAACAATCAAACACAGATGCTCAGAAACCCATCTCTGAAATTAATGGAGATTCTGTTAAAATGACATTTGATATTAACTATTAGAGATCTCTTAATTATAGTTTCTACTCAGTATCTACCTTAGTTAATTTTAATGTCACTATGACCAAGTATACAGCAGAAATTATTTAAGGGGAAGAAGAAGTTAACTTGGTTCACAGTACCAGAGGGTTCACTCCATGAACACTTTGGCCTCCCACACCGGGACAAAACATCATGGCTATGGAAGCATTTGGAAGAGATCTTCTCTATATCTTGAAGAGCATGAACAAAAGAGAATGGAGGGGGCTGAGAACTGGGCATAACCTTCAACCACACAACCACAATGACCTTCTGTCTTTATCTAGGTACCACCTTCTAAGGTTTCCACAACCTCCCAACAGTACCACAGGTTGGCACAAAGTGTGCAAAACACCAATAGTTCATATTTAAGTCATAACAGGACTCAGGGAGGATCTTTTCAGAAACCCCCAGACACCCACACCTCCAGATGCTTGTGTCCCATTTATTATACTACATAGGATCTGTAGGTAACCTATGCATATACAACACACACCTACAATATGTGAAAATGATTGCTGTGTTGCCTACAGAGCTGTCTACATTCAGTAAAGATCAGATTGTTGTTGGGTATTTTCTTTGTGCATTTCATTCGATCCTTAGATATAGCACCCAAGGATATGGAGGGCAGCCTATTATGTTGAGAACTAGAGCAAAGACAAGAGAGAACATGAGACTTAGCAGAGGAAAGTTCAATTCAGATGTTCCCATGGCCCGTGGAGGTCTGGTGTGTCCACTTCACTAGGAACAGAGTCAGGGGTAAGAGGTCAAAAGTCTTTGTGAGAGAGTTTACCCAGATGCTAGACAGACCTGAGTATGACAGGGAAACAGTGCTTCTGGGAAGGTAAAGGGAAAAGTGGGTCTCAGCAGCATATTTCTCCAATACAATCTAAATGGTACTCTGGGAGTGCAGCAGGAGAGAGGGAGACAGGATAGGGTTCCTGTAGACCAAGACAGAATTATGGCTTGGCTTCTGAGGGATGGATTAGAACAGTAGCCATCTCATCTGAAGAGTGTCTGTCTGTCTCTCATCTCCATGATCAACAATTCACCCAAAGTCCTAGTCTCTTGGATAATTTATCTTTTCTCTGTGGGCAATTGCCCACCAAATGCACACTTTCCGGAAACCCTTCAGGGTGCTTGAGTCTCTGTTACTGTGCTCAAAGCAAAACCATCTGTGTGGAAAAATAACTCATGCAGAATAGTTGCTTAGTCCATTTAGGCACTAAAAGTGGTCTAAATGGGGGTGGGGTGGGCAGGGTGCATCTTCAAAGGCTGCTATTGGGTTCCTGCAACTATTTCTTAGCTAAGAATTGCAGATCTAAACAACATAGCAAACTTCTCCCTCCTACCAAAACTTTGAATACTTCAGCCACCTATACTGACTCTTTCCTGCTCAATGCAGATCCCTTCTCATTAAATATTCAGTAACTATCTAACACCAAGAACATTGGCTTGGTAGAAAAATCATGAGAAAGAAGGAAGGCTTTTGAGGTTTGTTCAGACTTGACTTGAGATTCAAGACTGGTCAACTTGCCCAAGGTCTCATGTTGGTGGATTTGAGCATCTCACTCTGGTACTGTAGTTTTAGCTGATCTGCAGGATGCATGGATACAGCTGCTATTGTGTCTCTGTTTGACTGGTGGCATAACTGAGGGAAGAAAATGTGAGGCTCACAAAGCTGATCCCTGAGACAACCAGGGCTCAAGCCTGGAGTTCACCAGAGTTCACCAGGAACAAATCTTTTGAAGATGAATTGTTAAATCTTTACAGGCCATAGTATCAAGTGACATCAAGCATATGGGAATAAACCTGACAAAATTTGTACAGGATTGCCACGGTGAGAGCTAAGATGCATTACTAAAACGTAAAAGGGGGCCTGAAGGAGTGGAGGACTAAATCGCTAACATAAATGGAAACACTCAAATCTTGGATAGATTTCACCACCAAAATTATCTATACAACTTGCTAATGTTGATTAAATTTCCAACAGAGATGTGTGTATACATGCATATGTATGTATATGTTTATGCATATATATGAATGCATATGTATATTTATGTGTATTTGTGTATACATGTGCATATGTATATGTGAGTGTGTGTGTGTGACAGAGAGAGAGAGAGAAAGAGAGAGTTGATAAGGTGACCATGAACTCTATCTTAAGATGTAAGTAGCTAGCACTCCAAAAATAATCTGGATGAAAACAAAGAGAAGACTACATTACCACATCTCAAAACATTTCTATAAAAGTTTCATTAATTTTTAATTGTCTCTAAGAGACATATAAGCCAGTAACAGAGAATAGAGAGTCCAGAAACCTACCCACAAATTTTCAGTCTTCTGATTATAAAATGGATATATGCATACCAACAAGATGGAGAATGGGTAAATCTTTAAAAATTGTATGGAAAGAATTATATATCAATGTAGGGAGATATAAACCTTGAATTTATATTATATACAAACTCTGAGAAATTTAAACCTTTAAATATTATGGAAAAAATATGATGGATGTTTTCTGGCTTTAAAATAGGACAACATTCCTTATCTCTGACCCAAAGCATACTGACTACCAAAGAAACAATTGCTGTGTGTTACTTGATTAAAATCTGAGATTTCACATTTGTTAAAATAAACTGCTTTTATAAACTGCAGCCTAGTCAATAAAGTACTTGCCACCCCAGCATGAGGACCTGAGTTCAACGACCACAGCCCACATTGAAAAGGCCAACAGGGATTGCAAATATTTTTAATCTTAGTACATTAGTCAAAAACAGGCAGATCCTTGGTACTTTGTCGACAAACCAGATGTGCTCCAACACAATGTGACACCCTGTCTCAAAAACACACACACACACAAAAAAAAACAAAAACAGCAAAGCAGAGGGCCCCCAGAGAATGCGAATGGTGCCCAAGTTTGGCTTTCCCCTCCGCAGGTGGTTAGTAGATATGTTAACTATGTAACTCTGTAACCATGTGACTATGTAACTGCACAGTATCTGAGCACAGGAAATAGTTATTACTGCAGTGTCTCAGGAAGGCTTCATTTCTTTCTAATTACCTGAAAATGCAAATCTAATCAATGGAACTTGAACTGGGTGGTCACTACCTCTTGGGAAACGCTTAAGCAAGGTTACATGAATTAAAAAGAATACTTAAGCATAACACCTAATCACTAATAAAAGGCTAGTGATCCAGCAACTAACTGACCCTAAGGAATAAAATCTTTGAACGGCCCAGGAAAGACTCCAATCAACTCAATGAGTTGGAAAAACCCCACAAGAAGATACAAAAATGAAAAACCAGGAAAGTAATATGTAAACAAAATAATAAGGATAATAAACAGAAATCATGAACCATGAGTCAAACAGAAATTCCACAGGCGACAAACACATTGAAAGAACCCCAAAGTTCAATCAGCAAAGACAGCTGGTGTGGTCATGGATAAGAAATAACCAACTCAGAGATATAAGGCTGGAAATCAACTAGCTAGAAAAATACAGACAGAAACTGTGGAAACTTGGATCAGAAATACAGGACACTAAAAACCACACTCAACAATGGGACGCAAAAACATAAGAAAGACCACAGAAAAACCATTCAAATCTCAAGAGGGATTTGAATGCCCAGATCCATGAAGTGCAGAAACTTCTAGACAAGATAAACTCAAAGATTACCCCAAGACATGTTATATATAAGCAAATTAGGTTGGGGTGGGAACCAAAGGCAAAGAGAATTTTGAAACCAACAAGAGACAGACCACTAGCCACATATAAAGTGGGTTCCATGAGGCTATCAGCAAAATTCTCAGCAGATGTGGGGTGGGTCCTGGAAGATTCTGGAAGAAAATAATAATCCTGTTCAGAATGTTATGTCAGCAAAATATCCTTCAGAAATGCAAGAGGTACTTCACCATAAAAACAAAACTTAAATATTTATGGTCGTCAGAGCTGACCTACAAGTCACTCTTCGGGACAAGGTCTCTCACTGAACTTGGAACTCATCAATTCCACTAGGCTTCCTGCCGATGAGCCCGGGGGGTGGGGGGCTCGTATCTCCACTTCCCCATTGCTGGGGTTATAGAGATAAGCTGCCATGCTTGGGTTTACATGGGTCCTAGGGACCTGAACTCGGGTCCTCATGCTTGCAGGACAAGTATTTTATTGGCTGGGCCACTCTCCAGCCATGAAAATTAAAAAGCAAAAACAAAAACAAAACAAAAAAAACCCAAACACTTAGACATCATTCAACTAATAAGTTTCCACAGGGGAAACTGACAACCACGAAGTGTTAGGTGACCCACAGAATGGGAGAAAATGTTTATAAATATAAAATTCCATCATGGCGAGAAAGGCCTGGCAACAGACAAGGAGAGCTTGGAAGCAGGAACAAGACACTGGCTGATGACATTTTCATCCCATACAGGAAGCAGACAGAGAGAACAGGAAGTGGAGCACCACTAAAGGTGGCTCCCCGTGACACACTTCCTCCAGCAAGCCTGAACATCCTAAAGGTTCCATAACCTCCCCAAACAGCTTCACCAACTGGGGACAAAGCATTCAAACACCTGAACCTGTGGGGACGTTTCTCATTCAGACCACCAGATACCATCCCACACCTCCGGATGCTGTTGCCAAGGAGATAAAAGGTAAGAATAGACGGTGAGGTGGAAAAATTAGAACCTTTACACTTTACGGGTATTTAAAGTGCTGTGGTCTCTGCAGGAAACAGAATAGTTTCTTCATACTTTAAAAACAACCTGTGGTGTGACTCAGCAAATCCCACTGCTGGGTTTATACATAACATGTACTACACACCAATATTTGCAACCTACTCCTACTGGCATCAAAGCAGCTGCAGGATGGACCAAGTGTAGGAGCTGCCTGGGTGTTTGTTAGCAGAAGAGTTGATAAAGAAAATAGGGGCCAGTGAAATATCTCAGTAGGTAGTGGTGCTTGTGGCTAATCCCACTGAACTGTTTGAGCCACAGGACTCACATGGAGAAAGGAGAACACCAGTTCCTACAAGTTGTCACCTGACTTTCACATATGTACCACGGGTCACACATGCACACACAACCACACAAATACACACACAAACATACACACACATACACACACACAGACATATGCATACACACTTACACACACTTATACATATATGCATACACATATGAAATAAAAGAGAAAACATGAAATGTACTTTATGTATTACACTGATGGAATAGTCCCATCCATAAGAAAAAGGAAATGTTGCAATTTGTGCAATCAGATGAAAGACGACAGCAAGCCAGACAGAGAGAGACAAACACTGGCCAGTAGGGTGTGGCTTGGTGGTAGAGCACTTGCCTAGTACATGCAATGTTCTAAGTTCTACTATCCTACACACACACACACACACACACACACACACACACACACACACACGTAGGAAGCCAACTCTAAGATGGCGCCGGTTTCCGGTGTGCCGTTGTCATAATCATAAACAACATCAGCGCAGGTGTAAGCCCGAGTCTGGCGCCAACCCCTCTCGAGCGGGTACATGCTAATTAGGTGACAGGAAGGGGTAGGGCAGACTTGCAGGGAGAGGTGAGACTAGGGTTGGAAATCATATTGGTGTCATCTCGTGCCCCTAACAAAGCACAATGACTGAATCCTTTCTGACAGGGCAATCCCAGAATGTACAAAATTAGAGACAATCTGAGGATGTAACAACACAGCCAATTGTTCTGCTGTCCAGCATGGGTGACAACGTCCTGAAGAGTGCCTAACAGACCCCTAACTAGGACAGCACCTCTGGGTGCCTCGGGAACTCAGGCATTTTGATTACCCATGCTAGCATTTATTTGATGTCGTTGGTCTGGCTCAGAGCCCTTTTTATAACAATCTCACAAATCAGGTGTAAAGGAAAGAAAAATAAATAAATAGAAAAGCCACAGCAGGCACCCTCCCGAAGGCAGTGGCATTATTTTATAATGTTTGATTTTGAATTTTTAATGAAGGTAGAAGGAAGATGGACTCTGCATATCAGGGAAGTGAGCAGAAAGAACCTGTTCTGGAATAAACAGGTCAGCTGGAAGGTGGGAGAGGCTTAGGAACCCCCGTAGTCCAGGAGTGCACTTGCACGTAGCTGAACGAGGTTTGGCAGAAAGCCAGCGTTCAGGACAAGTTGGCTTCAAGAGCACAGAAGAAAGACGGGAGCTCCCACGGGTCATTTCTTGCTTGGGCTCCCGAGCCAGGCTCCCCTGCACAGCTCTGCAGCCCCTGCAGCTGCGCAGCTCTGCTCTTCTCTGCAGACACAGGAGGGAGCCATGCTTCTCCGCCACCTGCTGGTTGTTTCCTGAAATGCAGGGTACACCTGGCCATCAGCGGCTTCCTGATCCTTCATAGTCCACCCTATTTCCTCTCTTATCGAAAGCAAAAGGTGGCCCAGACAGCCCTCTCTGCCAGGATATTTCACATCTGGTTCCTCTCTTTCACATGGCATCTAAATCTCTGTGGTTCTGAAATATACACAGAACAGGGAATTGTAAGGTGGGTGGGTGGATAGTATTCTGTGATGTTGACTGCAGGAATTCCTCTTCAAGTTTCTCTCTCTCTCTCTCTCTCTCTCTCTCTCTCTCTCTCTCTCTCTCTCTCTCTCTCTCTCTCTCTCTCCCTCCCTCCCTCCCTCCCTCCCTCCCTCCCTCTCTCCCCACCCCCCTTTTTTGTTTTTTCGAGACAGGGTTTCTCTGTGTAGCCCTGGCTGTCCTGGAACTCACTTTGTAGACCAGGCTGGCCTCGAACTCAGAAATCCGCCTGCCTCTGCCTCCCAAGTGCTGGGATTAAAGGCGTGCGCCACCCTGCTCGGCTCTTTAAATCGTTTTTTTTTTCTTTTGTTTTTTTTTGTTTTTTTTTTTTTCCTTCCTTCCTTTTTAATAGCATGTTACAGTGTGATGTCCCTGCTCAGGGCTACAGTGGGCACTGATCAAATCCTGTCTCCATTTATAAAATTTGACTTTTCTTTTTTGTTTTAATTGTATTCTATTTTATAGGTGCAGTGTGTACAGCATACATGTTCACATATGTGCAGGAACATGTGTATATGGGCACAGGTGCATATGTGTGCACATGCACCTGTGTATGCACATCATGAGCGCATCAGGTGTCTTCCTCAATCACTCTTCACTTTTTGTTTAAGACATATTTTATTTTTAGTTATGAGTATGTGTGTATGGGGGTTGAGCACATGCCTGCAATGCCAGTGGAGGCCCCAGGCATCAGATCTCCTGGAGCTGGAGTTACAGGTAGCTGTGAACTCCTGACGTAGGTGCTGTGAACGTCCTGATGTAGGTGTTGGGAATCAAACTCGGATCCTCTGCAAGAGCAAACAATGCCCTTCATCACATTTTATTTTGAGGCAGTTTTTCCACTCATGCCCAGAGTTGGTCTAGCTAGCCAGGATTACTCCAACGATTCTCTGTTTTCACATTTTATGTGCTGGACTTTAAAAAATTGCCATAATTTCCATGGGTGCTGGGGATTTGAACTCAGGTCCTCTGACCACTAAGGCAAAGTTGCATATAGAATGCAGACAGCACTTTTTTTTTTCTGCATCTGGCTTATTTTATTTAACACAATGCCTTCCAGTTTCATCCATCTTGCCACAAATGACAGGGCTGTATTCTTTCTATGTCTAATCTAAATAGTATTCCACTAAAGTCACAATTTCTTTATCCACTTGTTTAGTTATTCACCCATGTTAATAAGCAATCTGGCTGTTGTGGGTAGTGCAGCAATAATCATAGATTTACAGGTGTCTCTTCCACAGACGGATTACATTTCCCCTGGATATATTTCCAGGGGTGGAAACGCTGGGTTATACAGAGAATCTATTTCTATTTTACTGAAGAGGCTCCATAGAGGTCTCCATAATGACTATATTAATTGACCAGAAATATTCACACTTTCTAACAAAGGACTGGAAAGCCCTGCCCTTTAGAAAAGTAAAATTTTTATGTCCTCAAATCTTCCTGGTTTTTGACACTGAAGGACAGTTTTCTCACTTGGAGTGAAGGATGCTGGGGGTGGGAATGGGAGTGAAGGATGCTGGGAGGTTGGGAGTAAAGGATGCTGGGGGAGTTGGGAGTGAAGGATGCTGGGAGGTTGGAAGTGAAGGATGCTGGGGGAGTTGGGAGTCTCCTTCTGATCCCACTTTTATACTCAGATTAACAACTGTGCTTTCTAGAAGCACCAGGGCTGGAAGGGGGTACAAGAAGAATAGGTCACCCCACACATATACTTCTCAGATTCACCTTGATCTTCTGAACAGGACACGTGGAAATATGAGTCATATCCAGTCTTATTTCCTACCTCCTAACCAAGAATTGCATGAGATCCAATGATCTGAGAGTAGGTCCTAGCCAGGGGCAGTGGAAAGCAGGTTTGGCTGACCTATCTGCTGGGAATGTCTCAGGGACAAGAAGAAGCAAAGGAAACCTGTCCGAAATGGGAAGTTACAAGTCAGTAGCCACCTCCACTGATCTCTGAGCTGGCTCTTTGCACTGTCAAGGTATTATCCAAAGCCAACATCCCCAGCTTCACTCAGCAACACTTGAGCTTTGCAGGAAGATGAGTAGTTTTCCTGTGCCTCTTGGGAGTGCTGTGCAGAGGACCTCTGCTGCTTGCTCCCTGTTGGCAGGTGGGGATTTTCATGGGGGTCCTGTCAATGATAATCTCTTCCTGCCCTTCTCCTTGCTGTCTGTTCCTGCGCATCCCTGCCTCTTTATTAGATTCTGGGGTCTCCTCATCTGCTCTACTGGTAAGAGGATTCTCCCAGTCAGCCTCTCGACCTTCCTATGCTGTCCATTCCCAAGAAAGCTGAGAAAGACTGGCTCTGCCAACAGAGGGGTGGGGACAGTTCTTTATACAACAACAAAGTTATCTGCACACCCAGGCTGATGGTACTGAGACCCTGTACTCCCTCTTGAACTCACATTACAAGAGATGGGGTTGAAGAGATAGCTCAGCAGTTAAAAGCACTTGCTGCTCTTGTAGAGGACCAGAGTTCAATTCCCAGCACCTGCCTCAGGTGGCTCACAACCATTTATAACTCTACTTACAGGGGATCTAGCATCATTTTATTGGTATTCTCAGGCACCTACATGCCATATGCATATAAACACACACACACACCTCATACCACACACACAAACATACCACACACACAAACAAACCACACCCACCACACCACATACCACACACACACACACACACACACACACACCACACCACACCACACCACACCACACCACAAACACATACACTTTTTTTTACAAAGATACAAGAGATGGCAGTGGGCACTCAGCTGACGTTTGACATTTGTACACTAACCACTACTAAACACTTCCTACATGCTTATTCATTTGATTCTTGCTTATCTGAATGGAGGAGTTACCAATACTACCTGCATTTCACCTTCAGAAACATAGTATCCAAGGACCACACAGCTCCTAAGAGCTGGAAGAAAGAGCCACTATCCAGCTCTGATGACCCAAGGGTAAAGGTTATCTCTACTAGTTCCTCAGCTCACCCTCAGTCCTGGGTCACTTCTGGAAGCAGTGAAGGAAACAGAAACGTGTTGGTCCTAGATTATCTAGTTCCCAACCCACAGGCAGGTACTATTCTATTCTCAAATTAACCTTGGGTCCATAAACTGAAAAGGTGACTCTTTCTGTGTTTTCTAGGATGGTTCGGATGCATCTGCAGACGGTGATAAATTGTAAGAGGTTGCTGAGTTCAGGCTCATTCTCTGTGCTATTTCTCATATTGTTCCTTCAAAGGCTAAAAGCACAAGAGCTTTCCAAAGCAGTTCATGACATTAAAGAGAGACGTCAAGGGACTGGGGCATGTCCCAGTCTATAAATCACTGGCTTGGCAAGATGAGGACCTGAGTTTGAAACCCCAAACCCCATAACAATTCTGGACATGGTAACATACTCTTGCAATCCCAATGAATAGAGCACCCAATGGTTTCTGGACCCATGACCCAGACCATCTAACCTAATTGGTGAGGTCCCAGACAGTGTTTCAAAAGTGACATTCAGGACTGTCCTCCAGCCTCCCCATATGCCCACGCTTGTACACGCATGAGCATGACAGAGACACGTCAAGTACATAGGATGAGTGAGGGAAGAGGAAAGAGTGAAAACACTCAGAACCAGCTCCTGACACAGACAAAAACCAGCCCTTGCTCTCTCCAACGTGGTACCCAGCTTCCTTGTTCCCTCCCAGCAACTTGGTTTCTTTAAATACTGCCACCCCGATTGTCTAGAGCAAACCTGGAGTTTGAATTGTACTAAAAATATCTGAGGCTCAATATTCCATGTTGAAAATGACCAGATTTGACTGGAGACATTTTTGGACATAACCATGAATCAGCAAGAATAGAAGCTCACAAAACCCATCACAGGGGAACCAGGCAGAAGCGCAAATGCAATTTGCTTCCTGCATTACTCGCAATAAACAGTCCTTTATATCATCATGTAACATCTAAAAATAGTTCACTTTAAATTTTGAGCCCTTGTACATGATGAAAGGAGACTGTGCATAAGAGCCAGTTATTCATTTATTCTCTACATTAAAGGCTTCGATGGTAAGAGCCCAATTAACAAAACAGACCAGTGGGAAATTACACACACTGCTTTTTGTTTATTGCCAAGAGACTCTGTACTCATATCCCACTGCAAGGAGATTATGCACATGACTTGTATAACACACACACGCACACACACAAGGTGTTACTCTCCCCGAACTTAGGGCACTCCAAAATGACCATGTAGGGGATATGACTGAAGGGGAAACAGGATTTCAGAAAGATAGCCTTGCTATTCCATTCTCAGCTGAGAGTGGCATCTCTTGACGCCACACCCAAGGCCAATGACAAAGCCTTGGGCAGAGAGATTTTTCAGAACTGTGGCTCCCAGACACCAAGATTGTGACTTGGGAATTCTACATTTAAGTCCTGAGTTTACTCACATTGTCTCCTCCATTCTCCCTGCACCCAGCTCTGTGTGTGTGTGTGTGTGTGTGTTTGTATGTATGGGTGTATCTGTGTGTGTCTGTGTGTGTCTGTGTGTTTGTGTCTCTGTGTGTCTATGTATGTCTGTGTGTGTCTCTATGTGTGTATGGTGTGTGTCTGTGTGTATCTGTGAATGTGTATGTGTGTGTATGTCTATGTGTGTATGTCTGTGTGTATGTGTATCTGTATGTGTCTCTCTGTGTGTTTGTATATGTATCTGTATGTATATCTGTGCATGTACATGTGTATGTGTGTATGTGTGTGTATGGTGTGTGTATCTGTGTGTGTGTGTGTGTGTGTCTCTGTGTGTCTCTGTATGTCTGTGTGTGTCTCTATGTGTGTATGGTGTGTGTCTGTGTGTGTATGTCTATGTGTATATGTATGTGTCTGTGTCTGTGTGTGTATCTGTGCATGTGTGTGTATGTCTGTGTGTATGTGTATCAGTATGTGTCTTTGTATATGTGTATCTGTATGTGTATATCTGTGCATGTGTGTGTGTGTGTGTGTGTGTGTGTGTATGTCTTTGTGTTTGTGTGTGTATGTCTGTGTGTATATGTGTGTATCTGTATGTGTGTATGGTGTGTCTGTTTGTGTGCATATGTATCTGGGTGTGTATGTATTGTGGTGTGTGTCTGTGTGTATATGTCTGTGTGTTTGTGTGTATCTGTATGTGTCTGTATGTGTGTGTCTGTTTGTGTGTCTGTGTGTGTATGTACAGTGTGTCTGTGTGTATGTATGGTGTGTGTGTGTGTGTGTGTGTGTGTGTGTGTGTATGGTATGTGTGTATGTGGGGTGGGGGGCTGTAGGCCAGAGGTTGATGTCAGACATATTCTCCTATCAGTTTCCGCCCTAGTTTTTGAGATAGGGTGATCTTACTGAGCATGGAGCTGGCTGACTTGGATAGGCTATCAGGGCAATGAAGCCTGAGCTTCCTCCTGCCTCTGCCTCCCCAGTACCAGGATTATAGGGCTAACACACCTGAGTTTTATGCTAGGTATCCAACTCAAGTCCTCATGCTTGCATAACAAGTACTATGTTGACTGATCCATCTCTCCAGACATGCACCCTCAGTTCTGAAATATTATCCAAATTACATTTTATCTCCTCAATGATCATATGGGTAAGAACCCCCGGTCTGAGGGCTTGCTCCAAATCATTATGACAACCCTGAGCCTTGACCTCCTCTCCTGGTACAGGAGACAGGTCACAACCTCATCTCCAAGATATATATTCAGCCTTTGTTACTGGGTGACTTCCCAAGGATACTGGAGTCATTCCAAGGAGACCCCATAACTAATAACTAGTAGGGATCCTACCTGGCCCTGGGCATGAAAGCCTGTGATCTGACTAGTCTAATCCCCACATGCATGGCGTGTCATTCTGTGTGATTTTTCTGACAAGCTCTTTGCCCACCAGCTGGGAAATACTGAAGCAAACCATTTTCCTTGGATGAAGCTGATGACCCTTCAGTGGCCCCATCTCCGAAACCCAGGTGACTCTGCCCAACATCACTCATGATCAATTCTTGTGACCTGATTAGACTTCACCTTTTCTTAGAGAAATAAAACGTCTACAAAAACCTAGTACTGGAGAAAGAGGAAACAGTCCTTGCCCTGGGGACAGGGTCAGAGCATCCTGAAGAGCAAAGTGTCAGTTCCACAGAGCACAGCTCTCTCACAGTGCATCACACACTTTTCCATGGCTAACCTACCTACCATTACCCCCTGAGGACCCTGATAATGAAAGTCTCATCTGTCCTTTGGGAATATCCAAGTTCTAGCTACTTCCTGACCTTACTATGTCTACAAGTGCCAGAAGTAAGAGTGCAATTGAACATATACACTAGGACTCAAGTTCACACAGCGTGGATGGTTGGTTAATTGGGCCACTTCCTAAGTATGTAGTGTGTGATGATGCATTTTGGTTAGTCTCTCTGTTTCTGTTTCTGTTTCTGTTTCTGTCTCTCTGTCTCTGACTCTCTCTCTCTCTCTCTCTCTCTCTCTCTCTCTCTCTCTCTCTCATGTGTGTATGTGTGTGTGCATACATGTTCTTGTGAGTGCTGGCAAGCAGACATCTTATTACATATGTAACAGTCAGAAGACAATCCAAGGTACCAGTCTTCACCTTTCACCTTGTTTGAGATAGAATGTCTTATTGTTGGTCACTGCATATACCATTCTATCTGCTATATTTTTTTCTCCAGTATATGCACAGTATGTTACAGTAGGTATCTGTGATTAACATACACAAATATTCATAATATGCAAGTGGTTATGACAGATCCTATCTTGATAAGCATAAGATGAAATGCATTTAGTTCACCTAACCTGACCCACATCACAGCCTAGCAGTAGAGCCCACCACAGTGCCCACTTTCCCTCTCACTCTCATTCTTCTTTTCAAGTGCTGATGGTGGAATCCAGTGCCACTCATATTCTAGGCAAGTATTTCATTGATGAGTTATACACACACACACATGTTTACCCTCACATAAACATGCACACACACATACACATTTACCCTCACACACACACTTTCACAAGCATACATACACATTTACCCTCTTGATTGTGCAGCTGGCTGGGAGCTACATCACTGAAGGATGCTACCACATGCTACTACTAGCCTGGAATAAGATCAAAATTCAGAATTGAAGCACAGTTTCTACTGAAAGTGTATTGATTTTGTAAAACTCTTAAGAGTCAAAGAATCCCAGGTTAAACCCCTATGATCCAAGGCCATGCAGATATACACTGAGGCACATCTACCATCATTCCAAAGTTTACTTAATATTTATATATATTCTAATTTATTTCCCATGGTCCAGTCAGTACTTGTATTTGTAAAATTGGTTTTTTAAAGATTTATTTATTTTTATTTATATGAGTACACTGCAGCTGTCTTTAGACACAAATCAGAAGAGGGCATCAGATCCCATTACAGATGGTTGTGAGCCACCATGTAGTTGCTGGGAATTGAACTCAAGACTTCTGGAAGAGCAGCCAGTGCTCTTAACCACTGAACCATCTCTCCAACCCATAAAATTGTTTATTGACTAAAATATAAGGATCTTCATTCATCCTTCTCTGAGACAGTTTCTCACTTGTTCCGACTACTTTCCCTGTGAGAATGAATACATGCATTTGTCCTCAACTACAAGAGGAAAAACAACACATTATAATAATAATATAATTTAAAATTATAATATATGAAAATATCCAAACTTCTAGTTCTTCCATGGTGCTTCTATTTCTTCTCCTTCTCCTCCTCCTCCTCCTCCTCCTCCTCCTCCTCCTCTTCCTCCTCCTCTGCTTCTTCTTTCTCTCTTTCTCTCTCTTTCTTTCTTCCTTCCTTCCTTCCTTCCTTCCTTCCTTCCTCTCTCTCTCTCTCTCTCTCTCTCTCTCTCTCTCTCTTTCTTTCTTTCTTTCTCTCTCATCAGATTTTGTTTTTGTTTTTGTTTCTGTTTTTGTTTTTTGAGACAGGGTTTCTCTGTAGCCCTGGCTGTCCTGGAACTCACTTTGTAGATTAGGCTGGCCTTGAACTCAGAAATCAGCCTGCCTCTGCCTCCCGAGTGCTGGGATTAAAGGCGTGCGGCATCACGCCCGGCCCTTCTTTCTTTCTCTCTCTCTCTTTCTTTCTCTCTATTTCTCTCTTCCTTCCTTTCTTTCTTTCTCTCTCTTTCTCTCTTCCTTTCTTTCTTCCTTCCTTTCTTTCTTTCTTTCTTTCTTTCTTTCTCATCTTCTTCCTTTTTTTTTGAGATCAGAGCTCACTTCATAGTCCAGGCTGGTCCAGAACTCACTGTATATCCCAGGCGTGAGAAATCAGACTATGAGATCCTGTATACCTAGGATCTTCCTGCTTCAGCCTCCTAAGTACTGGCTGGGACTGTAGGTGTGAATCACCATACCCAGTAGAGTTTCTAATTTTGGAATTTTCTCAAATGAGCATTTAATTCCTATATGATAGAAAGGTAAATGTCTATAAAATGAATACTTGAATATGTCATCCAGTATCCTCACCTGCTCTCCAGAGTCCATGAAACAGTGACATTTCCCAAACTAAACCACAGCATAGAGATTCATTTATAATTAAGCATGGCATGAGTTACTTTAGTTAAATTTTCACAATTTCAATCAATAAAAGTATTTAACCAAAAAGATAAGTTATTTTTTAAAGGTAAACATAGGTTATGCAGTCAACAGTTCCCATGACATGCCAGGCTGCTCTCTGGTAGAGATACCTGGTCCACTCAGCAAGGTCTGTGTAGAGCAAACTGTGAAAATACCAAGGAGAATGAGTCATATTTCAGTTACTAAAACAAAATACCCATGATCACCAGATAAAAGCAGAAAGGCTCCCTTTGATTCACAGCATCAGAGATACAGTCTACAGTTGCTTGCCCTCATCCCTTTTGGGTGTATATTAGCACCAGGAAGTAGAGGGAGAGAGCAAGGGGCCAGTGTCCCAATATCACCACCAAGGGCAGGCCATCAGTGACCTGACTGCTTTCTACTAAAGGTTCTACCACTCCACAACAGCACCACAGGCTGCAGACCAGGCCTTGGTGTGTGGGATTGTGGGTCACATGTCACATCAAGCTATCAAGGGGAAAGTCTGTACTTCCTGTGCTTATGAAGCACACGCCTCGATTTACTGATTGATGACTAATGAGTTTCCAAAGAATTTTTAGCAAACGTGTGCCTTTTGCTTGTTTGCTCATAGCAGTCAGACCAGAGCTGACCTCTAAACATTACCCAGTATCCATTTCATACCAACATTAAGTAGAGCGAGCACTTAGTCCAGACTGCACCGCTTTTGCTTTTGTTTTGCACACTGGCCAGTGACTCAGAATCCAAAACATGGGCTTGGCCAGTGCGACAAGGGTGAGGTCTTCCGTTTTGCCACCCATGAGCTAGTTGTTGATCCAAGGACTCCACCTCTCCTCAGATGGACTTGAGGGAGGAATCAGAGCTTGGCTGCAGGATATGGTGGTCTTTCTTGATCTGATTACTGGGATTGGGAAACGAATCCTAAATGTGACTTCCAGTGGCAAACCGGAATAGAAGGAATGGAAGAAGGCAACTTTTGCTTTTTGCCTGCTTGCCCTCATCTCACACGCGCTATTGTCTCGCCAGCAAGAACACACGCGTGAGAAACCGGATCCTTCTGCAGCAACTTTATTACACGAGTTTCAACATGAAGAGGAAGACCCCAAGCACCAAAAAGGTGCTGCTTATATACACCTTAGTGTGGCGTGTCCACACCTGATTGGCTGCTCTCCCAGAGCCTCATCACCACGCCCCGGGATGGGCAGTGACTTGGCATGAATTTACTCTTGCACCTGTGCACATTACTTGTTTACCAGTTAGGCACAGCGGAGGCTCATGATGGCAATTGCTCACAGCTCTCCACACCCTCACTCTGGCTACCAAGGTATTTCTTTGCCGGGATCAGTACCTACTTCTTCAAGATTCCAATGCAGAGTGAAGACCAACAACTCTCAAGGAACCTTCCAGAGCTGCAGCACTGACTGGGCTGGCAGAAACATACACAGTCTCACAGGCTGAACAACTACAAAATTCTTGACCTCTCTGATATGAAATACCCATTATTGGACTACACAAACTATAGCCTGTAAACCACTCTAATAAACCCCCTTTTACAATGTATGGCCATTCTACCAGCTCTGTTTCTTTCAAGAACCCTGAGTGATTCACAAACACACACACACACACACACACACTCATATATGCACACACACACACACATGTATGTGTGTGTTTGTCTTCTTAGAGCTACCTCTGAAGCACCCTGATTAGTCCGATACTCGATGAAAACAAAGACATCAGATCTGTTTCCTAAGTACAATCACGGTGGATGGAGATGAATGAGCACTAACACAGTCTTCAATGGGAGGGAGAGGCAGAGCAAGGGCCATGAATACAGAGATGATCCAGTCAGGTCTCCCAGGCAGCTGATGGACGCTCGCAGCTGCGTCAGCAAGGAGGAAGCAGCAATTGAGGGGAAAATAAGATCATGTGGGGATTCGGAATTCTATGAGAAATACAATGTTTCTAAAGCTGAAAACACACACAGCGTGGATTATAAATACGCAGCTATTATCCACAGCTCTGTACAAAGTGTGTTATTATCTAGATTATAAAACTAGTGGCTTAGATGTAACCATTATGAAATGATTGCAGGGGAGGAAGATTGAGGAGTGGGGCTAATTAAGTCAGAGTGTGGGAGCCTGGGGGAGTCAAGGCTGGATCCAGACCCAGGCCTCCCTAGTGGCCTTGTTCTGGACTGTGAAAGTATAGAACAAAGAAGGTGTGTTCAACCCCACACACAATGCCCATATGTCACCCTCTATCATTATAGCAGGTACATTCAATAGATATCTAGAAGTCTGTGTTTCAATAACTCTTCTAAGTAAATCAAATTCTGCCTTAAATGCAAGAAGGAAGATACAATGCAGAGAAGATTATTTTGAAGACTTGTAAAATACAAATATCAGTTATTATGGCAATCAGGACCACACCACTGATCACAACCACAGATATGATTTGATGACAAAAATTACTGTGTAGTAATAATGACAATAAAATGGGAACCCTCATAAGTGAAGAGATATCCAACACGACATAAATTTTCCTTGTGCTTTCTCACGTGTGCACACGTGTGTGTGTGTGTGTGTGTGTGTGTTATGTGATTTGAGTGTGTATGTGATGGGTATGAGTGTGTGTATGTGTGTGGTGTATGGTTTACATGTGTGTGTATGGTGTGTGTGTATATATGCGTGGTATGTGTATGTGTGTGATATGTGTATGTATGGTATATGGTTTGCATGCATGCATGCATGTGTATGTGTATATATGTCTTTGGTGTGTGTATAGTATATGGTTTGTATGTGCATGTGGTGTGTGTGAGCCTGTGCGTGTGTGTGTGTGTTGTGGAGGTCAGAGGTTGATATCAGATGTCTTCCTTAGTCACTCACTATATTGTATAGTGAGCCAGGATCTCTCACCTGAGCCAAGAGCCTGCTGGTTCTGTTAGTCTAGTTAGTTGGTTTACTTCAGGGATCCCCTGTCTCCGTCTTCCAGGTTCTGGGATTTCAGGGAGCTGTGACACCTTCTTGTGCTGTTGCATGGGTGCTTAGAAACTGAGCTACAAGCAGGAGATCAAGTCAAAGGGAGCCTGGGTAACTAGGAGATGTTGACATCTCACCATGTGTCAGAGTGGAGCAAGCAGACTGTCACTGATGCAGCCTTTCTGGAAAAGCTGGAGGACTTGAACCCCTGAAAGTCAGTGCTGAAGCCCAAAGATGTGTATGCTTCTGGGGGGGGGGGGGAGGCGGGTGCTGTCAGGTATAAGGAGGCCTCTTGCTGTCTGTCAGTGCCCACAGGCTCTGTTGAAACCGAGGTCCCAGATCAAAAAGAGATAAAAGTAGAATGGAAGCCTTTCCCACCCACTTCTCAGCCACATGCAGGTCATATATGCCAGCCTCAGCATGTTCTAGAGCCTACTGATTGGCTGTAGCCATCCATCCACGGTCAGTCGGGGCTCTGTGCCTCCACTTCCCAAGCTGGGACATATTGCTGAGTGGTCATCAGATGGCCAGGAGACCACCAAGGCCTCCATATAGCACCAAACACAATGAGTCTATACCTGCAATGTTTGGACACTGGAAATGACTAAAAAGGAGAATTCCATTCAAAGAGGAGTATTTGTGAAAAATCCACTCACTGTAAACAATCAGCAGATTGTGACTGAAAACTCAGAGGAAGGTGCCCATCATATGTGGTGCTCAGAGGCTGTTGGAACCCTGGATACCAGAGATGCTTGTGAGAAAACTGACACTTGAGAATTCTAAATATAATAATGATTTCTACAAAAACAGAAAAGAAAAAAAGGCAAAGCAAAAGCCATGTACTCAGAATAGAATGTGGGAAGTAATGGAGACTGAGTTGTGCTTGGGCCCACCCTCCAAAGCATAGAGTAACTCTGTCTTGGAATAAGTTGGGCCCAAGCCAGGCAGTGGTGGTGCATTCCTTTAATCCCAGCACTTGGGAGGCAGAGGCAGGCAGATTTCTGAGTTCGAGGCCAGCCTAGTCTACAAAGTGAGTTCCAGGACAGCCAGGGCTATACAGAGAAACCCTGTCTCAGAAATACATACATATATATATATATATATATATATATATATATATATATATATATATATATATATATATACATACATAAATAAGTTGGTCCCTGAAAACAATCAATATTTGACCTAAGGTTTCTAAAGGACCTAAAGATTTTAGGGGAAAACTTAGACAAGTTCTTGTCCTGTAAGCATGAGAACTCCAGTGTGAGCCCCAAAACTCACAAAAAAAGTGCTGGGAGTGTGAGAGGAACACATGGACAATTCTAGCACTGAGGAGGTGGAGACAAGAGGATTTCTGGGTTTCACAGGCCAGGTAATATTTCCTATGTGGTGAGTTTCAGGTCAGTGAAAAACCCTGTCTCAAAACAACAATGTAACCACAGTGCTTGAGGAATGACAGCTAAAGCTGACCTCTGACCTCTACATACATGTGCACTGACCATTTCACATGCACACAAGAAAAAAAAGCAACCTTGTCACATGACATAAATTGTCGATATATACACATGATCATGCTTTGAGAGCCCCCTTCCCACACTCTTGTCTAAACTCATACAAGAACATGACTGCATGGGAGCTTGAAGCCTGGGTGAGAGCCAAGGACATAGCTGGTCCTGGTGCCACCCTTTGTTTCGAACACACTTTATATGTGAGGGGCTGTCACCTCAACATTAGTCATACTTCCCAGTAGGGACTCCACCAGCAGAAATGCTCAATCACTTACGTGCTAACTACAACTACACATCAAGACACAGTATGCTGCCACAACATACCCAGTATAATTGTATCATTCTGATAGCATGATTCACCCCGTTCTTCCCAACAGAAAACAGCTCACCAGCTAATTACTTCACCACCTCCTAGGCAAGAATGCTCACTAGGCCCCCGCCAAGCCTGTAGGCACTCCAGACACAGCTGCTCTGAGCTTCCTCCACAGCCTCCAGGAAAAGTCATGGTGAGTCCGAGGCTCTCCTACTTCAGCAGGGTGAGGAAACGTCTGTGTGCGTATGTGAGAAGCAGAGAAAGGGGGTGCTTTGGGGTCTCGGGCCCCATCCCACCTCCAGGACAACCATCACATCCATCACCCTCACTTTTGACAACCAGAATCTTGAGATGTTGTCAAGAGCATGGGAATTTTAGGTGACGGACATCTAATCTCCCCATGACTTTTCCCGGCAGGCAGAAAAGCCAAGATGGCAGTGAGGCCCTACACACTTAGCCTTTCCATGCAACTGTCTTCAGTCTCTCTGGCCTGGTTCTGGGGTTTCTGCCCCAGGTCACTGGCTCCAGCGTTCTGCTCCACAAACAAAAGTCTCCAGCTTCCACACTTAAAGGCTGTTTTCTTCAAATGTCTCCAAGGGCAAGGCTCTGACTTGATCACTTATTTCAGAACCCTTCCTCCCTGGCCCTCATGTCCAGTACAGCCCTGCCTTCCCCATATTTTCTCCTTCTCCCTGAAGAACACAGAACATGGCATCCCCCACAATTTCTCCGTGTGCTCATGTGTCCTCCCATCTGTTCTCTGTATGCTCTAGGAGGGTGGGTTGCAGCTGCTTCTTCGGCACCTTGGAGAGCATCCAGGGCCCACACAGCATTTGTGCTTGGAGCGAGTTGCTCTCCCAGCTGTGAGTGAGCTCCAGCATCAGGCTCTCTGCTTATCCTTTAATTGTGGGTTACTCCCACTAGACAGAAGTGTGTCTTCCTTCTTGCCCAGAGCCTAAGCATTCTATATGCTTTGGATATGGGAATAGAGGGATGGACAGATGGGTCTATTAGATGGACCTAAATTATGCCTAGGGCTATGCCCTGAGTCAGATGGGGGGAAATTCAGCCATCATTTCAGTGTGCTATATACACACTAACTATGCTGACCACAGACAAATGATAGTTTAAAAAAAAGAAAGAAAGAAAGAAAGAAAGAAAGAAAGAAAGAAAGAAAGAAAGAAAGAAAGGAAGGAAGAAAGAAAGGAAAAGTCCTTGAGTTGGCACATCCCACTTTCTTCTAGGATGTAATTAGCCCTGAAGTTGCTTCCAGTCTGTAAAGCCTTTTATTACTCTGCAATTCTATCTGTCTCCTTCTTCTGCCTTAAACAATAGGTGGAATATCCTGAAGACATTCATAGAGCCTCAAGTCCCACCCTCAAGTCCTAGCCCCACCTGTGCCAGAAAACACAAAGGGCTCAAGTCAAGCCAATTCCCTTATATACCCAACTGTCATACAATGGAAAGTAAATAACAGGCCAACCAACTTTCTCCTGGCCTCGTTCTTAGTTTCCCTCAGACCTCAAGAGGTTCTTAAGAGTCCCAACCCAGCACTCATCCCTGCAGATAATTTAGCTACTATTGCTATATTTATGTCTCAAGTTTCTTGATAATTTAGGGGTCTCCAGCAAAATTTTAGCAATCTTAACTTTCTTTAGCCTAAAAAGACAAAAGGGAGAGAGAAGGAAAGAAGGGGGAAAGAGAGGAGAAGAGGAGGGGAGAAAGAAGAAATAATGGACTAAACTTTATATGTTACTTGAAGAAAAGGAAGGAAAAATAAAGAAAACATCTACAATACTTTAAACGTGGCGAAGAACACTAACAGTCCACACATTTGTATTAGAATTACAGTATTTTCCGTTTAGAGACACGAGACAAGTTAATTGCATAGTTACCACGAAATAAACTACGTGGCAATTACACAGTAACTCCTTTAGAAACTGTAGTAATTACACTGAACTGAGCATTCTAAAATAGAGCCAAGGTACCAAGTTCATACACAATGAGATGCTCAATCTGAGACCAGGCCTTTCTGGGAGAACGCAGTGTAGGCAACAACCTCTGGTGCTGACTTTAAAGATGATGTATTTATAAATATAAACATGTTCCCAGGCAGGGCCCTTAGCACAAGATGTCTTTTCAGCCAATGACAGAGAACTCAGTGAAGGAGTGCCAGGCAAGGAGGAAGTTGACAGCAATGCCTTGTCTGAAGGTGACAATTCTCAAAGAAAAACATGAGCAGTGGAGTTGGAGAGAGAGTGGGGTTTGCTGGCTTAAAATCTGCATAATGTCACTTGTGTTGGGGAAAACAGCTCTGTAGAGCAGTGAGTGGGGACAGTATATTATTTTGTGTAGAACAGTGAGCAAGAACAGTATATTTTACAGCAATTTTGAAGGGAATTAAAGGCCTGTGATGCGGTCAATCCCCCAAAGTTTACCAAGTAGCCACGCTGGTCTCCCTGCTTTCCCCAACCCATTACCCATTCAGCCTGGAAAGGGGCAGAGCATGAAATATGAATAAGCAGGGAGGCCCAACCTCAAGCAATTTGTAAAAAGAGAGAGTCAGGGCTGCTGCAGCCCTGATTATTTTGAGGCCTCTTCCTGACCACAGGGCAGCCGTGCCTATCATAGGGGTTACCCCCCCCAGAAGGAGCAGAGTACGTTTTGGCAAGAGCCTTTAATCGCTCCCTCAGCATGACTCAGCTTCCTTCCCACATGCCAGACAGGATCCACCGTGAAGCCCCACTCTCTTTCTCCATTCCCAGGTCTGGGAGTTGGCTGCAACCCAGGGTGGAGATGATGACAAAAGACGACGACGTCAGGACTGGATTTAGCACCAGCTGCCAAGGCCTTTGTGAATTTAATTTTGGAGGCATCTCTTTGCCGAGCTGATGCCAAGCTATAGCTGATGAGCACCAGAGGAGAAAAAAAAATGAGATTAGAGGTGGGTGAAACCAGACAGAATGGATGTGAGCAGGGTGGAGTTCTGATAGCATTTCATTTAGACCTTGTGTGTGAAAGCCAGCTGGCTCCAAACGGGAGTGAGAAAGGGGGGGTCTCGTGCAAAGGTGGTTCTGTTAAACCTTGACCCAAGCACTGACTGACTATGGCAGGGAGACACTAAGTCCACTGTTTACAGAGCTCTGAGATCCCCACTGAGCCGAGCCATCAAGTGGAGCACCATGTCTCACTTCCTTGTCATAGCCTTCAGTGACAAACTTCCTCAGGTAAAGCCACACCTCCTCCTAAACCTCTCAGAACAGCAGCCCTAGCTGGGGACTGAGTATTCAAGTACCTAAAACTGTGGGGTGAATCTCATTAAAGTTGCCACAGTTGTATCGTCTTCCCTATCTGCAGAGGTGAGCAAGAGACAGGGAGCCACTGAGAATTCTGAAGATTCATAGTTCAAACACTCATGCACCATGATGACCTTGGTCCAGGTCAGTCTGAATAGTGCTCTGAGGTAGCCCGGCACAGACCTGCCTATGGGATGCGGGGGACCAAGGCCTCCTGGAGCAAACACAGATGCTTGCAGTTCTAGATGTGAGTTCTCAGCTTCCTGCTCCTGCCCATGTATCTTCACTCTACCATCACAGATACTAACCATTTAGAACCATAAACCCAAATAAACTCTTTCTTCTATACCTTGCCTTGGTCATAGTGTTTTATCACAGCAATAGAAAAAATAACTAAGGTAACAACCTCCCTGGAGGGCTCAAAAATGAGAGCATGCTCTTACTGGGGCTGACTATGAGTACAGGGACACTGGTCAGTGGGACTGTGGCTACCTATAGGGGGAGGCTCAGTCCAGGGAAGGCTGAGGAACACAGATAGAGACTGAGAGAGCAGGATTAGAGCCTCCATGCTAGAGATGAGCCCCTGTCTGCTCTCAGAGTAGGTGAGGGCATTGCTCGTAGGGCTTTGTTGTACCTTTGAAGGAACAAGTAGATCTCAGCTGATAGTAACCCACTTTTGCAAAGAGACACATCTGACAAAGGGAAGCCTGGGAAATGTGCACACACACACACATACATACACACACACTCACACACACACACACATACACACACACACACATTCAAGAAGCACCTCTCCCACTCTCTAGTTCTCTGTCCTTTCTCAGCAACAACCTTAATACATTTTGAAAAACAATGAGAACTTATAGCCCAGGTGACATTGCAGGGTACAGTCTGCAGGTCTGCAGGGTTGTATTAAGCACACATACACTGGGGGTGCTCAGGGCACCATCTCTGTGTGAACAGTTTGCATAGTGTCCTTTCCTGAGATGCCATTCAAAGAACGCAAGGCTCAGTCTTGGGTGACATCTCCCTATCTCCCACCAGAGGTCTCTAGTTGTCTTGTTGTATTTAAGATTATTTTATTTATATTTATGTATATGGAGGGTGTTGCCTAGAGGGGTCAGAGGAAAGAGTCAGATCATCTAGAGATGGAGTCTCAGGCAACTGTGAGCCTCCAGACATGGGTGCTGGGAACCAAATCTGAAAAAAAAAAAAAACCAACAAAACACAGCAGTGTTCTTAACCACTGAGCCAGCTTCCAGCCACCTCAGGAAACTGTTTTTGATTCTGTGTGTTTTTGATGCCTAAGAGTATTCTGGATGAGAGGGCATGGGTTTACATCTGGGTCCTCTAGTCTATTCCATGTGACTTTCTGTATTTATGTTGGTAACATGGTGGCTTTGTCCCTGTGTCTTTAAATTCGGTGCTGTGTTACCTCCAGCTCTGCTCCATTTAAAGACTGAAGCTATGTTCCCATTACTCAACCTGTATAAAACCCAACTCCAAACGGATCAAAGATATCTCTGTAAAACCGGAATACCTGCAATCACAAGAGGGACTGTGAGAGACACTGTTACAGGTGCTGATTTACCGCTGCACAGAAGTCCCCTAGCTCAGGAAACAAAGCCTCTTCATTACCCTCTTCTGGATTCCATGATCACTTCATGTACATGGTGCATTGACACACATGAGGTACCCCCAACACATTAAAATAATAAAATTATTTAAAAAAAAAAAGCTTAGGCAGAGCAGAAGAAGCAGCCAAGCAACGGTCTACAGACTTGGAGGGACCCTCAGTCAGTCTCCTGAAGTAGATATCTGGAAAACAAAAAGAGCTCAGACCATGTAGCAAACCCTGTAATCTTGTGAAAATGGACAACAACCTGAAGAGAATGCTCCCAAAGACCCACACACAGCAGGCAAGAACAAGGAGAAATGTCCTCGGCCTCATCGAGAAAAGAATCACACACCAAAGCCACACGAGAGTCTGCCTCACCCAAGTCAAAGTGGCTATGAAGGAAAAATGTGGGCAGAAGGACCTGACACACTGCCTCCTAAAGTTCATTAGTGCACCCACTGTGAGACTCATTGTGGAAGTTCCCCGGAAAACTAAAAATAATAGAATACCATATGGTCCAGTCAGAATACTTCTGAAGATGTATGCATGTCATAGATATGCGTGCATGCATGTTTATTGCTGCACTGTTCATAAAAGCCATGTGATGGAATTATCTCAGTTAAAGTCAGTGGGTAAACAAAGAAAATATGGGATATAGATGGTGGAGTACTATTCAGCTATCAAAAATAATTAAATCTTGTTATCCATAGGAAAAGCATGGATGGAACCAAAGTAGCTCATCACAGGCAAGATAAGCCAAACATAAGGAGACAAGAATCCATGCTTTCCCTCTCATACAGGAGGGCTCCTAAGAACTGTTATGAGTGAAGGGTGGAGAGAGAAAGAGAGAGAGAGAGAGAGAGAGAGAGAGGAGGGTGAGGGAGGGAGACAGGTAGATATGATCAATGAGTAGTGAGTAGTATGTGCACATATGGAAATGCTACCATGAAAATGGTTAGTGTGTACAATTTAATGTAAGTTTTGTATGTATGTGCCTGGGTTTGACAGCGGGGTGGAGGACACATGTGCTCTTTCCTGTGGAGACCAGAGGCCAGCCTCAGGTGTATCCATCCTGTTTTTTGAAACAAGGTCTCTCACTGGCTGGTGAGCCTCAAGGATCGTCCGCTGTGCAAGTTGGAACTCCAAAAACAGGCTGCCACACCCTCAGACTCGGGTGTTCATGCTTATGCACCTAGCACTTACTGCCTGAGCTGTCTCTCTGGATCTAAAATAGGGAATTGAATATGTAAAATCTTAAATATATATAGAAGAGAGATTAAACCCTTATAATTGCATGTCGTATGTTTTTCCTCTCTGGGACTTTGGGGCTTGAGTTACAAAAACACCATCCAGAACTATTCCGTGGAAGGAACCAGTCTCCCTGAGAGTCTACCTTTAAAGGAACACAATCCTGACTCTTTCTCAAGGTCTGCACAGCCTGCATTACTGAGCCCTCTGTGAGCAACTGTCTAGCAACAGGTATTCAAGCACTCTGCCCAGTGAAGGGCCTGTCTGTGCTGGAGGAGAGACAGACAGTTGAACCACACTGGTTCCTTCCTCCCGAGTGTCAGCCACTATGCAAGAAGCTCAATGTCCCCACAGCACCACAGCCTTTGGCCCAAGCTCTCCGGAGTCCAGCTCCGTCTGCTCCCAGAGCTCAGCTGCCTTATTGCCTGCCTTTCTGTTGCTTAGTAACAAGATCACCTAATTATTCTCCTAAGAGGTCAAAGAAATGCCAGCAACCCATTCCTAGACCAGGAAGTCAAATGGCATAGCCTTTAATTTGCATAAAGAAGGCTCTTTTTAGTCAGAGGTAGGAGGGAAGGGGGGGGGGGCGGGTCTGAAATCCAGCCTGCGTTTGCTAACATCAAATCCGGACAGCCTGGCCTCGCAAGGAAGGGTGGCGGCAGCGGGTGGGTGGGTCGGAAGCAGCTGCAGTAGAGTCCTGATCTTTTTAATTCATTGGAGACAAGAAGTAGCGCCAGGAGAAAGGAGAACCCCTTTTTCATGTTAGATGGCGACTTGTTGCTACTGAGGTTTCCTAAGGCACTGGGGACTTTTGTTTTTTGATTTAGTGGTGGGAGACTTGTATTGAGAGCTGCGGTTTGTTTTCTTAGCTAACTCGTCTTTGTCTGTCTAGGGTCCACGTTTGTCAGGTTTTTGTTTTCTGAACACTGCCCCTCTTAGTGATGGGGTACCTTACTAACCCTTGTGTCTGCAAGGGACCCTGAATACCTTCAAAATGCCTTCCAGGTGACAATGTCCCCAAGTACTGGCTCAGAACCAGAGCTGCACAGTCTGGGAGGGGAGGAAGAATTGGAATTCATGGGAAAATAACATTATGCTATTGGACAGCTGTATAGCTTCGAGGCTGGCTATGTGAAGCCAGCTTTTGTCTTCAGAGATGCCTGGCCCCCAGCCCTAGGTTTCTCTTCATCTCTGAGTAGCTCTGCAAGGGTTGGTCCTCTACTGCCCTCTGCTGGCTCTGAGGGGTGTTGACCTCGGAGAATTTTCCAGCTGAGGGTTGAGTTGATTTTAAACCTTTAGAGACACTCCACCCAGACTTGCGTTTATTGAGCGTTAACTGTGACCTCAAAATGCACCCACAGAGTGACAGAGCACAGGATATAATGCACTATAAAGTCAAATCTCTCTCTCTCTCTCTCTCTCTCTCTCTCACGATAAAGACAGCACAATGCAGTTTGTTTAACTCCAATGAACTGTATAGCTAGATACTTATGATCTGGGTCCATTAAAACATGGAGAAAAAATCTGGTAAATAACAGCAAGTGACACAAGACACCTTGAGTTCCCTTGAACCTCGATGAACAGTTCTCTGCAGACTTGGGTCCCTGAGGGGGTCACTTTGATACCAGTGTGTGTGTGTGTGTGTGTGTGTGTGTGTGTGTGGGTGTGCTAAGGCATAAAGGAGGGTGTTTGATCTGACCAAACCTCAGTGGTCACAGGCCAAGACTATAGTCCCTCTGGTCATCTGTCCGTCTCCCTGCTGTTCCCAGAATGGAAGAAACATTTGAGGGCCAGTCCCATTATTATTATTATTATTATTATTATTATTATTATTATTATTTTATCATAGAGGTCAAAAGGGAAGTCAGGAGGATGAGGGAAAGGACAGAAACCCTGGTTGTGCTGTCAACCAGGCTCATAGGTCTGTATGGGAAGGCCAGGCCAGGAGGCACCTTGATCCATGCAGAGAGCAAATCTGTGCATCCAACGGCCACCAGGGAATTCCCTTGTGGAGAATTGCATTTCTTTGCCCTGCTTAAACTTCTAAAAAACTATATGTACTACATACTAAATGGGGGATAAACCACCAAACCTTCTCTCCTTATGTCTTCACTGAAGTCTGTATTATCAATTCTTAAATTTAAGTTCATTTCTCCACATGTGGCATAATTTCTTCTTTAAAAAAAAATACATATCAGAAGATGGCCTAGTCGGCCATCAGTGGAAAGAGAGGCCCATTGGTTGTGCAAACTTTATATGCCTCAGTACAGGAGAACTCCAGGGCCAAGAAGTGGGAGTGGGTGGGTGGGGGAGGGGGTGGAGGAGTGTGTGTGGGGGACTTTTGGGATAGCATTGGAAATGTAAATGAAATAAATACCTAATTAAAAAAAGAAATAGAAAAAATAGAAGGATTATCTTTTTTAAATAAAAAGAAATCTAAGCAAAAGGGCATTGGGGGAAGTCAGGCAATGGTGGTGCATGCCTTTAACCCCAGCATTCAGGAAGCTGAGGAAGATAGATCTCTGAGTTTAAGGCCAGCCTGGTCTACACAGAGAGTTCCAGGACAGCCAGAGTTGCACAGAGAGAAACCCTCTCTTGAAAAAGTAATAAACAAACTAACACACACACACAAAGAAAGACAGAAAGAACAAAAGAGAGAAAGAAAAGGAAGGAAGGAAGGAAGGAAGGAAGGAAGAAAGAAAGAAAGAAAGAAAGAAAGAAAGAAAGAAAGAAAGAAAGAAAGAGAAAGAGAGAAAGAAAGCAGGCATGGAGAAACATGAGAAATTTGCTAAGGTGATATGGCAAAGCCATGTCTCTTGTAAGAACTTGAATCTGTCCTTTGTCAGTCACCATCAGGAGAAAGGCAAGTGCTATTGGGAGCTGTGGGGCTGCATGGAACAGGCTCAGCCAGAGCTTCCCTGATGCACAGAAGACACAGCCTGGCCCCTAGGCCCCTCAGTGTCCTGTAGAGACAGCAGAATCACCCATGTCAATACTGGTATCTGTCCAGTTTTTTGTTAAGACAGACTCAACCTCAAATGTTTCATGGCTCCATATACTCTTGTTGTAGCCCTCACCCCCAGAAGAGCCATGCCCCTAATGCAGTTGAGCCCATGGCCATATCTGTTCAGTGAAGGAGAGTGGTCATCACAGAATTCTTGAGGAGAAGCAGTCCTAGGTAAAGTGGTTACTGCAGGCTCAACCTGAGAGTGAGCGCACTGTAGCGGGGAAGGCTTGCTGTTGGGGACACTCTGGCCATGGTCTTGTTAATCCCACTGGTGGAGAATAAGAAGAATACTACCACAATTTAAAGCCAAATTTGAATCAAGCTTTAATTAAATACGGCCAGGAGAATGTATCTCATGACCAGGCCCATCTCTAGTTTCCCAGAAGATGAGGGTTGAACACATGAGCCTGTTGGGACAGTCCATATCCAAGTCATAACTGAAGGTTCACCTGCAGAAATGGATCTACTGTGTGCTTCCACCAAGGAACTGTGGGTAATTTCCAAGATTCCTCAAGGAAACATCTTCAAGGATGTACCAGGCATGGGCACAGGCTTCACTGACCACTTACTATTCAAGGCTGAGGAACTTAGCCTGTACTGACAACAGCCTTACCCAGCTCTTGACAGCCCTGAAAGATGTCACCAGTCACATGCCACCTTGGAGAAGGTGGACGGCATGGCTGTAAATCCATTACCATACATTTTAGTCGTCTTTTGAATCCCTTCAACTATCTATGTGTGAAACTATTTACAGATATCTTTCTTTTAAAAACTTATATTTCCTATATTTTAAAGATACATGTTTCTTTTTTTAAAACTTATGTCAAATCTCTCCTCAGCTGTGTTAGAAGCTTCCTATTGCAGTGAGGAGAGCCCTGGTGAAAGCTCACAGTTCCTGGGGGGATAGAGTCCATCACAGCAGCAAGGCATAGCAGCAAAATCAGAAAGCAGGGAGAGATGAGATGTGGCCCTGGCTTCTAAGCCCTCAAAACTCACCCCAGTGACATATGTCCTTTACCAAGACTCTACCTCCTAAAGGTTCCACAACTCCCCATCAGTACCACCAACTAGAGATCAAGTATTCATATTCCTGAGCCTGCAGGTAACATTTCCACCACAGGATATAGTTTGATGTTCATTTAGGTTTGTCATTCATTCAACAAACCTCAGTGCAATTTGCATCTAGTCTGACTATTCAGGAGGATAGACAGAGGATAAACAGACAGAGCCTCTGACATTGTGGGGACAGGGCAGAAACAAGAGTAAGATAGCAGAAAATTGAAATGGGCAGCTGGGACTCTAGACCCAAAGTGGGATGCAAGGAGCATGGCCACAGCCCACATATTTGTGCCCTCTACTGGACCCACAATAGTAGCAGCAAGCATTTATAATGGATGTCATTGTTACCATGACAGCCACTACAACAGCAAGAAGTGTTATTGTTTTATTTTCTAAGTAATGAATTGAAAACTAGAGAATCCTCCAATTTCCCCACTAAAGAATAAGGTTATACTCATCCAATGTAGAACACTTAAAACTTAAAACCTACGGTTTTATACTTAAATCAAGTTAAAGGACCATTTTATACTTAAAATTAAAGTGCCATTTTTATTTATCTTATACTTAAGTTAAGTAAAACGGAACCAAGTTAGCCATTTTACCCAGAGTCAGATGATGGTTTTCCATACTGATGTCTGATTTGTCAACACTGATTTAATAGTGAATATAAAGGAAGAAAGATGGCATGGGGCACCCAGTCGCACAGAGCCCCATGTCTTCCTGCGTTTGGCCTGGAACGTCCCGGGCATTTGTCACAGAGTGCAGCCAAGAGCCCATCGGGAAATGTTTGTTTTAAGTGTAGTGATCCAATTAGAAATGTTCCGGCAATCTCTGAGACAAGTGTGAAGAGGCTGAGAAAGTTTGAAGAAAGCAGAAAAATGTTGAAGCCATCTGGAAGTCTTAAATAGACGAGGGTAATTATTCAGCTGTTTAGAAACAAGGCCTAAACAAGAAGCCTCCAAAGCTGGTCTCTCATTTTTCTGCTAAAATAATTGCCTGTTTGCTAGTCTTACAGTTGGGATTTTGTGGTATCACTAACCACCCACGTCCCATCTCCCTGTGGACAGATTCCATATGTCAAGTCCTGGGGGCCACACAGCACCTCAGGCCCCCATACCAAGCAGTCAGTGCCCTAGCTCTGAGCCTGAGTGCCTGTCTAGAGTAAGCTGCCTACTGTATGAACACTTACTCCAAACCTGCAGGTTGAGTCCCGCCGCATGTTTCCACCCTGTCCTGCTTCCGGTGTGAAGAGGGTAAAGCGGCTCTGGTTGTGTACGGCTGTGGTGGGAATGCCAGTTTGTTTCTCTTCTAGCACCATCTCCAATGTAAGTAGTGGCAATCGCTGCTCAATATCAGCCAGGGAACACCAAACAGTATAAGAATATCTCAGGCTCTCAGGTGGGCGTGGCCAAGCTTTGCTGTGAGTTCAGTGGTCTCAGAGTTGGCTTTTAGGGGTAGGAAAGTCACAAATGATAATGGTTTTGTCTTGAAGCATGGGGGCCTGAGTTTGAGCCCTAAATCCTACATTTTTAAGAAGTCAGGAACATACCTGTGATTCCAATACTGTGAGGAGGAGCAAGACAGAGAACCCTGGGTCTTACTGGCAGGCTAGCCTCACATTGCTAGTGAGGCCCACTTCCCAGTGAGACCCCATTTCAAAAAGTAGTGTGGAGGGAGACAAAGAATGACCACCAAGGTTGTCCTTTGACTTCCTCACACAGATATATAGAGATTAGAGATAGAGATAGATAGCTATAGATAGATATAGATGTAGGTGTAGGTATAGAAGTAAATATAGATATAGATACAGATACACACATACATGGATGCACAAACATACACATACACACATGAAGAATTTTTGTTCAGCCACTCCAGATGAGCCTCTGAAGCCCACAAAAAACTCTTAGCAGGTTCTTATCAGCCGTACCCAAATCCTCATGCCAGGAGACCCTGAACTACCCTGTGCTAGCCACAGCACTCCAGATACTGGTCTACACCTCCCAACTCCATCAACTGGGTACCAAAGTGCCTCAGCCCTGCTATGTTCCCAAAAGTTTATGTCTTTGTTCTAAGTTCAGTCTACCATGTTGTTCCATACCCAATAGGGAAATAGGATCATTTGAAATAATCCCCTCTTGTCTGGGGGGTTGGGGGGGGGAGATGTTCCTAGACCCCAAAGGAAGGCTGTAAAGCACTATGTCATAGAGATGGATAAGTTACAAGTCCTCCTAACATTAGTGTGCAGAGTCCATTGCGACACAAACCAGAGAAGACACAAACAACCCATGGTGGGCTCGGTCCTGGGGACCTTGGCAGTTAGGAACAAGGTGCGGCAGGGCTGGTCCTTTCAGAGGCCTCTCCTTAATCTGTGTCCTCACTCACAGGCTATGTGTGTGTGTGTGTGTGTGTGTGTGTGTATGATCATTTGTGTGTGTGTCGTTGTGTATATGTATCAGAGCCCCAACCATGAAGGCCTCATGTTAACGTCTTTAAAGACTTTACTTCTAAATACAGTCCAGTTCTGTGTTACTGAGAATCAGGACTTCAACATCCACCGGGAAATGGAGCAAAGGGCCACCTGAGCCCACGAGAAGCGTAACAAAGACCATAAAGACCTACACATGTGAATCTGTACACACACACACACACACACACACACACACACACACACATGCACCTTCAGGAGGAAGACAGACCACTAGTCTTAAGTCCACAAACCTGCAGTTGAGTTCTGTTTCAGAAACCCTTGTGGAACAGCCAAGGCAATCTCCAGGAGACCATGGATGCAGCATCCAATCTGGAGCAGTATGTTATCATGATAAGTGAGGCCAAAGCTCCAGAGCTCCCTGGGACACTCATGGGGTGAGAGAGTGGTGGTACTCACGCCTTAAGTCATAGTCCAGGAAGCTGCTAATTTATTTTAACTGATTGGGGCATCTTAAAAAAGGATTTTGTGGAGCTCCATCTGAGAACAAGGCATTGAAAGTCAAAGCAGCTGAGAGGGACACCTATCAGTGAACATTTGTGAGGGACTCTGACAGAAAGCCCTTCAGGAAACATCAACAGTTAAATCTCATTACAATGAAAACACATGCTTTTTATAAATTAGCCTAGTAATGAATAAATGATGTCATAATGGAAAATTTAAAATTATTAATAGTAATAAACTGAACAAAGGGAAATTTATATGAAGTTCCCGGTTTAAATTAACACAACACTACAAAACACAGAAGGTATACCAATTAGCTAACTTAACAGTTGATTTTGTTCATTAATTTATTTATTCATTTTACATCCCAATATCAGTACCCCTCTGAGTCGATTTACCAATTAATCCTAAATTAATCTGTGTGTATAATGCTATCTAACCATTTGATATGATTGTTCTAAACTCTTTCATTTTGTAAGCATATTTAATAATGCTTAAGCTAAGAACCAGGTGGCTGTAACTGGAGCAAATGGATCTGCTGTAAGTCACAAGGCCTGGCACAGACTTGGGCATACCGACCAACAAGGGCCAGAAGGAACTAGACATAAGTCTCAGCCTTTGTGGGTGTCAGGGACCACAGAGATGAGAACCTGACACACTATGGGGAGAATGGAAGTGTCTTTCACAGCAGGACATGCAAATACCCCAACACCAGACAGTTCAAGAAGCTAAATATTGAAAGCCATTGCAAAGACATAGGGTCATAGAGACATAGCTGTCTTTACAACCCAAAGCTGGCATCAGACTCTTTGAGTAAGAACCAAAGCCGATGAAGCAGATATCATTCCTGAGTAGATCAATTTAACACGAACGAAATGAAAGCTTGTGGTTTGTGACAAACACCACAACACCAGAGGCAGAGGCTGCTATAGGTCTGTCCAAACTGCCAGCATTTTATTATCTAGGCTCTTAGAAACCACTCACAAAAGGAAACCTCCACACTGAAATCCTACAGAGAAAAGTCAACATGTGTGGGAACCTAGAAATGTATACGTACAAAGGGGAGCAAAATCACAAGGAATCAAGGAGACACCATGACACAAATCAGTCCACTCTTAGGACACTGAGACTGTGCAGGTTATAAAGAGTAGTGTCCTGGTTTGCTTTCCTGTTGCCAGAACAAACCCCATTAATGAAGAGCACCATAAGAGAAGAAAGAGTCCCTTCGCCAGACACTTCTAGCTCACAGTTCATCTCCAAGGGAAGTCAGGGCAGGAACTTGAAGCAGATATGATGGAGGAACACTGCTGACTAGCTTTCTCTGGAGCTCTTGCTCAGCCTGCTCACCTAGGCACACCTGCTGCCCACAGTGGGCTGAGTTCTACCACAACAATTGACCATCAAGACAATCTCTCACAGACATGGTCCATCTGACAGGGGTAATTCTTCAGCTGAGTCTGACAGTAAACATGGCTAACACAAGTGAGCACTGGAATCTCATGATGTCCAAGGTCAAGGTTCTGGCAGGTTACACATTTAGGAAGGGCATGGCCACCCACTCTACCATGTGCTAGTCCCTGAGAAGTAACAGTTATTGTGGGTTGGCCCACATAGCAGAAGGAATAGAAGGAGATTCATTGTCCCCTTGAGCCCCTTTATAAGACACTGATCCCCTCTGAGACTGGAGCCCTCGTGATCCAACCAACTCATGAATGTCCCACTTTTCTTAGATTTGAGAATTAAGCATCAAAATGAACTTTGGAGGTAGAGGAATCTTCAGATTACATTAAATCACCTTTAAAGAACTCTTTATAGGGGATCTGGTGAGATGGCTCAGCAGTTAAGAACACTGGCTGCTCATGACAGCTAGCAAGTGTCTGTATAATCAGTTATAGGAGATCCAACTCCTACTTCTGGTCTCTGCAGGTATGCATGTGATGCACAGACATGCATGAAGGCAAGCACTCCTATGCATAAATTAAAATGAAAAAACTAGAACATTTTTGTAGATTTGGCTAGTATGATCAAGAGTTATGAAAATATATACTGACAAAATGGTCCATTGGGTAAACACACTTGCTGCGAGTCTGAAACCTGAGTTTGATCCCTGGGTCTGCAGTGGATAGAGACTTAAGTCTCTGAAGTTGTTCTTTAAATTTCAATGTACAGTGTGGTCCCACATGCACAGATAGATGATAGATAGATAACAGATACATAGATAATAGAGATAGATAGATGATAGATAGATAGATAGATAGATAGATAGATAGATGATAGGATAGATAGATGATAGATATAGATGATAGATAGTTGATAGAGATAGGTAAATAGATGATTGATAGGTGGTAGATGATGGATATAGATAGATGTTATATAGATAACTACATGATATAGATAATAGAATATAATTTTAAAAATCAAAATATATGTTCTAAAAGAGTTGGACACTATGCAGATGGAAACCCAACCTACGCTGCTTGCTCAGTGTAGCACATAACAACCCAAGAACCTAGAATAAGCACTTTGCTTGGAAGATCAACGATAGGGGAGTAGGAAGGAGGAGGTGGGACAGAGATCAGGAGGAAAGAAGAACCGGCACACAGTAGCAGTGTCAATGTATGAGGGTCCTGGTGCATGAAGACCCCAACTCTGCCCCAGCATGAGAACAACCGGCCATTTCTCATTGCCGACTTTCCATGTGGTTGGCTGTCATCCAGGACACAGTCTGCTGTCAGAGATGAGAGAGAGGCACCTCATGGGCTGAGCACAGGGGAAGCTAGCGATGCCTGCTGAAGATAGCCAAGGCTGATTTGGCCACGGAACAGTCACACCCCAGCTCTCCAGTTCACACCCGCATCACACCCCATCATCTACTGGGCGTCCATCAAGACTCACATCGAAGGTGTGAGTGAGACCGGGTTCCCTAGGATGCAGTGATCATTACAAAGGCCATCTATCTGCCCCTGGGAAACTTGGTGGATGTCCTCTGACTCTGATTTCCATCCTGGAAACTAAAACTCCCAGAAAGAAACCCTGCCTAGGGCTGACAAGTCACAAAGGCTGACTGAGTGATTAGAACTTCACTGACTGAGAAGAGGGTTGGAGTCATACTGATCCAGAACCTAATTATCTGCAGCTGTCTTTAGTCCCTCCTCAGTAGATACTCATTGTCCATCTCCATCTGTGAGTGACATCTTGTAATGGTCAGATAAATCCTATGGTAAGTACAAGCAGACCCCTTTCTCCTGACAACTGGAAAGCTAAGTGTCACCGTATTTCATCCGAAGCTGTAGCAGAGGTGTCTCTGCTTTGCTGGATCTGTCACCCGAAGTCCCCACCAATGTGTTTTTAATAATTGTTTTGATTTATGACTTTCTCTGTTCTGTTCCTTTAAAAGCTTCACAAAACTGTAACCACATTGAACATGTCAGAGTGACCTGAATCTGCATTTTCAGGCCATGGTCACTCATATTGGTTCCTCTCCTCTTTAGATGGGAGCTGATTGTTTTAGAATGTGGTCATCCTGTCTATGAACAGATTTATCATGAAAGCGTGAAAACAAGGAGAAGATTAGGTGAAGAATACTAACCAAATGACCCACAAGAGGCAGTAAGCAGCCTGCTTTTGCACTGTAAAGTGTAGAATTTAGAAGGCAGGAAACAGGCTTAGAAGGGGGAGCTCCCAAGATGCTCTGGGAAGGGCACAATCCACTGAGGTGGGTTTCACCAGCAGCCATCTTCCTGGGGGGCAGGGATAAATGAGAACATACTGTAGAAAATTAAGCACCTTCCAGAGGATGACTTAATTCTGACCCTTGGGGGAGGGACACCACCTCTAGAGTACCCTAGTTGGCCACTAAGCTGTACCTATCTGTGATTTTCTCAACTTTAATGTTTTAAGTCAGCACCAAGCTGAACTGTGTGCATTCTGGTCAATATTTGCCTGTTTTCTGAATGGTCTTTGCAGCAAGCACGGCTTATGTTTTCTGACATGCAAACCCTGCTTCTGACTTGGGATCTCCATAGATTCCCCTCTGAAAACATCAATGTCCACTGGGTGGTGATGGGAGCCTTGTCCTATGAGCAGCAAGCACTGGGGACATTCATTCCCATGTCCTTCTTACTAATCAAGACAAACTTGGTGGCTTGAAACAACAGAATTTTAATCCTATCACCCACAGGCCCAGAGAACAGGTACCCAAAGCCAAGATGAGGGGAAGGGACCATCTACCACTGAACCCCACAAGGAAGTTTCTACTGGCTGCCAGCAATCTTTGGCCCATGGTATCAGACTCCAAAAACTGATCTCCATCCATGGATTCCTCATGTTTTCCTGTGTTCTCCTTTTCTGTGTCCTAAAGAACCAAGGGTCTCTTGTCTGTCTGTCTGTATCTTTCTCTCTCTCTCTCTCTCTCTCTCTCTCTCTCTCTCTCTCTCTCTCTGTGTGTGTGGGGGGGGAGGGTTGTTTGTGTATGTATGTAGATGTGTGCATGCACATGTAACAAATGTCTTTCTCATTACATTATTTTTTTGAGACTGGGTCCCTCACTCCACCCAGGAGTTTGTCAATTGGCTACACTGGATGGCCAGCTCACCCCAGGGATCCTCCTGTCTCTGCCTTCCAGCACAGGGATTATAGGCAAACACTGGCCACATCAGATTTTTTATATGTATACTGGAGACAGAGGTCATTTTCCCATCTTTGTCTTTATTATACCTGTAAAGACTCTAAACTGAAATGTTTTGAGATTCTGAGAAAGAAGAATTTTCAGGGTGCCACTTTCAACTCATTATGCCAGATAAGGCAGGTATTAGTGAAACAGAATAAAGAATTTATAAATAAAAACAAATTTCACTGATATACAGCTCATGGTTAAAATGGCATTTCAAACTTGTGGGGAAAGAGGAATTATTAATGAATATTAATATAAAGTCTGGCTTATTATAAAAACTAAAATTGGGTTTCTGCCTTGAATATTATCCTAAAACCAAATGGAAGGTCAGTAAAATGCTTAAATAAATAAATTCTAACAGTGAGAACGGAAAAACAGCAGTGCTGTGGTGTGATCACCAGGGAGCGCTCTGAAACCCAGCAGTAGCCATCTTCCTAGGCTCCAGCATGCAATGTGCCAGGCCAGGAGACGCTTGCATGGAGATTCAAGCTGCAAAGCCCAGGGGAGGCTTTTAGGATTGGTCTCTCAGCAATGAGTTCATGGCTTGTTCTGAACCAAAAGCCCCAGCCACAAAACAAAGCAGAGGAAAGGTGGCAGGCCTCCAAGAAGCTTCCGAACAGAAGGAGGCCAACTGAGAAGCACCCACAGGAGGGGAGTGAATGTGTAAGCCATGTGGTAGACTGGACTGACGCAAGACTAGAGGGAGTCCTGCAGCTCAGCAGCAAGATGACAAGAACTTTATTTCCTGAAGGAGTTGTGGGCTTGAAGATTCATCCCTCTATGAACAGAGATGTGTGGCCAGAGCTGTGTGAGGGGATGCCCAACATCACCAGTCTCGAGGGAATGCAGATGGAAACCCCAGGTCAGTATGTGGGGAAAGGTGCTGTTAGGGGTGGGGAGTGGCCAGATGTGGAGAAACTGCTCCAAGCCGTTGGTCAGTGACTGATGAACAACACTACGGAAAATATAATTAGGCTTCCTAACAAGATTTAAAGATAAAGCTAATGCGACCTGACAACCTCATCTCAGAATGTTTATCTAAAATAAATGAAATCTCAGGGACATTCTTCTCACAAGTACCAACCTCAGAGATCCCATGACAGACGCATGAACTGACGCTGTGATGAAGCACTCCAACCTAAAGCAACGTAGGGGAGAGAAGCATTTCTTCAAAGGACACTTACAGTTGACAGTCCATAGATGAGGCCATTGGGGCTGGAACTCAAGCAGGCACCTGAAGAACCCACAGAGGAATACTGCTTGCTGCCCCTCTCACAGATCCATGCTCAGGACATCTCAGGACCACATTCCCAGGGAATCCTGAGATTGCAGTGGTCTAGGCTCTCCTACATCGATAACAATCAAGACAATCAACCACAGGCATGACCTGGGGCAAATCTGATCTGGGCAGTCCCTTACCAGATACTCTCTTCTCAGGTGACCGTGGGCTGTGTCAAATCAACAGTTAAAGCTGATTAGGAAAGCATGCCTTAGAGAATTAGTCAGCTTTACAAAAGAAGAAATCTGGCTCTGTGTCAGCAGGTATCAATGTCATGGGTATGGTGCTAAGTCAAATGAGAAAAGAATGTCCCCTTGTGCAAAGCGGAGACCTAGTGTCCTGGGGTTTCTATTGCTGTGAAGAGACATCATGTCCACAGCAACTCTTATAAAGGAAAGCACTTAACTAGGGCTGGCTTACAGTTCAGAGGTTTAGTCCCTTATCAGTATGGCAGGAAACATGGCAGCATGCAGGCAGACATGGTGCTGGAGAAGGAGCTGAGAGTTCTATATCTGAACTGGCAGGAAGCAGAAAGAGAGAGACACTGGGCCTGGCTTGAGCATCTGAAACCTCAGAACCCTCCTCCAGTGACACACTCCTGCTGACAGGACCACACCTACTCCAACAAGGATACACCTTCTAATAGTGCCATTCCCTATGAGTGTAGGATGGGAGTGGGGGGAGGGGGCATTTCCATTAAAACCATACCTAGCTTCTTTGAGTGTGGAGCAGGTTGTAAATATTTAGTAAAATGTCTCCCTGTGTATTATGGTCTAACACACATGAAACCATAGCTGCTACTCTGAACCTACATAACAAAATATAAGCCTAGTGACTCATACCTGTCACACTAATACTGAGGAGGCAGAAACTAGAAGATCAGACGTTCAAGACCATCTATGGGTGACTCTTCTGTTGGTGTGATAAGACACCATGACTAATGTCACTGGAAAAGAAAAAGGAAAAGGAAAAGGAAGGGTTTATTTTGTCTACAGTTACAGGAAGGAATGTAATGAGGGGGAGGGGTGGCTGGGCTGAAGGTGGGAGGAGCAAGAAGCCAAGCGCTCTCATCTTCACCCACAACGTAAAGCAGAGAAAGAAAAAGGTGCACACTACGGAACTCTCCAAGCCAGTGACACACTTCCTCCAACCAGGATGCACTTCCCTATAACCTTCCCCAAAAGTGTTGGACCACTCAAATGCCTGAGCTTGTGAGGACATTTCTCATTCAGAGTACTATAGAGCTTATCCTCTGGTTATCGAGGGAGATGGAGGACAGTCGGCACCACATGAGACTGTCTAAATCAATCAATCAATCAATCAATCAATGAGATAAAGTGTTAGCCTCTACTGTAAACAACCCCATGAACATCTAGGTGTGGGTAGAATCTCTGACATCAGTGGGGAGGTAGATAGATAGACTGAGGGAGGAGGCAGAGAGAAGAGGAGGAGGAAGGGAAAGGAAACACTCAATGATAAAGTGAGGGCAGCAATATGGAGAAAGGAGGGCTCACAGACGGGAAAGCTGGAACTGAAACAGAGGGTCAGGCAGGGAACTTGTAACTTTGGCTCTGAAAGAACCTAGTGGGGAAACCCCCACTCAATTCGCGATTCGGTGTGCACCCAAGAATCACGAACAGAACAGAACGCCTTGATGTAAAAACATGAGGTAGTTTTTTTTTGTTTTTTGTTTTTAATGGCAGAGCTCCAGGTCGAAACGTATCTCATGCAGAAGACAGTGGATTCAACCACGAGGCTTGGAAGCTAAGGGTTTTTATAGAAAAGGGGCTGGGACCATTCTCTGGAATTCCCAGTAAGTGGCCACAAGATAACACAAGATAAGATGTTGTAGGGGCTTGTAAGGAAAAAAACCATATGGCCACCATTTTTTTTCCCATGTAGTTTTGTTCTTTTCAAGAACTACAATTCCCAGCATTCCAAGAAGTTACCTGGTCTTTGAGCAGGTGGGGCTTATAGGTTAACTGTAGGTTATTACATTCCCTAGTTGAATTGTATCCTGGGAAAATTCCTTGACCCTGTGATGGGTACTTGTTTATATTGGGATCTAACAACCATCAGCTTAATGGTACCCAGATAGAAATTACCATCAAGTTGAGACATCAGTGATGTAAGAGCCAATAGTAATTTGTAGAAGCAGAGGGGCCAAAGGCCCTGTGATGGCTGACATCAGAGTTACTATCTAGATGGAGTCTGAAAAGAGTCAGGGTATCAGCCATTTATTTCAGTTCAGGTCTCTCTCCTTTTTGTAATACTTCTCTGAATATAGCAGATTATAAACCCAAATGATTTGTTTAGAAACAATACTTTTTTTTTAAAGCCACATAATATCTCTTGGTTCTGCAAAAAGCAGGCCAAGTGCTTTACAATCCTCACTATTTCACTTAATAAATCTACCTTTTGATAAATGCAGGCCTCTTTCATTCCTGGCATGCTAACTGGCATTATGGATAGCCATTTTGTCCCCTATGCCAGGGAGTTTCCAGATGACTTAGCCTTTCGGCCTGTTAGGGAACAAAGGATGACGTGTTTTCTTCTGTAACTGCTTCCAGATGGAACTAAGATACTCTTGTCGGAGCCCAGGAAGGCTGAAAGGCTGGTCAAAGTCTGAGCAATGGGGAACTCATCAGCAGCATCCAGTTAGCTGGCCCAGCTGGAGAGATAGGAAGCATTGGCCAGACTGGTTCGCATCAGCTTTCAGCAAAGTCCAGAGCTCTGTAGTTTGCAGTCCATAGGTGATCACCTGGGTGGAGTCTGTCAGCCACATGGAAATCTGCTGGGACAAATATAGAGTAGGTAAAGACGTTAAAATTTAGGGATTTACATTTGGAACTTCCAAGTCCATGGTCCTAGTAATTGGGGAAGGAGAAGAATCTAAGACCGGAGCAGAGATCCCACTTTCAGAAATAGACAGGAATGAAACAGAAACATAGGCTGCTTCTGGAGTCATTTGATCTGTGACAGGCAGATCCAAGTCATATGACTTCTTTGATTCCTGAAGCTTACATGAATTTATAGTTTACGAAAAGAAATAAAACTTCTAAATATATTAGCATTAATCTGTATTGAAATCCACATTATAAAATAGCTAGAATAGACTTATGCCTTTGAGTCCTAGCAAAAACTGTAGCTTTAAGTTAAAATGCATGAACATTTTTTTCTTCTGTTCAGAGAGCCAGATATATAGATTGGGCAGAGATGTTTTAGCCCAGTGAAAAGTACCTTTAAGTCAATACTTAGAAGACAACCAAAGGAAATTTAAAATCTTGAGCTTGTGACTGAATAGGAAGTAGTCAGTGTTCTACCAGTTTATCAGAACTCTATTGGTCAATGTTAAAACTCTGAATTTTTGAAATCTTAGTGTAACAATAGCATAGAAGGGTAAAAGAAATCTGAAACATTTTCCATTTTCACATGCCTTGAACCATGTTTTATGCCTTTTAGAATTTGTATCTATACATCTTAAATCATTTTCTGAGACCCTCAGAACTTTTTTAAGCTTTTACATCTGCAGACCCTCTATACCTTAGAACATCTTTTTAGACACTCAGAACTTGCATGGATTTTAAACCTTATTTTTTTTTAAATCTAACCATTTTTCAGAGTCACAAGTAGTTATTACTGAGAACAATTATTGCAAAGCATGTTCCCTTCGTGCAAAGTTACACCTGAAACCTTGCCTTATCTTGTTAGCAACGCAAGCCTGCCTGCCTTTTCTTGACAAGAGACCTAGTAGCTTTAGACAACTAACAAGGTGGTTGCAGCCTTGAGGGAAGGAATTGGTTGCCTGCTGCTGCCAAGCTGACAGGGCTACAGTTAGCCTAGTCATCAATGCCATCAGAGATCTGAGAAAGGTAAATTAGCAGGAAGTACAGTTCAAATGACGACTGTGATGGTTTGCATATGCTTGGCCCAGGGAGTGGTACTATTAGAAGGTGTGACCCTGTTGGAGTAGGTATGGTCTTTTTGGAGGAAGTGTGTCACTGTGAGTATGGGCTTTAAGACCTTCATCCTTGCTGCCTGGAAGCCAGGATCTGCTAGCTGCCTTCAGATGAAGATGTAGAACTCTCATTTCCTCCTGCACCATGCCTGCCTAGACACTGCCCTGCTCCCACCTTGACGATAATGGACTGAACCTCTGGACCTGTAAACCAGCCTTAATTAAATTTTGTCCTCTATAAGACTTTCCTTGGTTATGGTGTCTGTTCACAGCAGTAACACCCTAACTAAATCAATGGCCACATGGGAAAACACAGTGACTGCATGGTTTTGTTTTTAAAATGCTACTACAACACATGTCTTATGGTTTCTCCCTGGGAATTCCAGAGAGTGGTCCTGACCAAAATCCATCCTGGTCAGTATTTAGTTAAAACTTGCTTCCAGTTTGGCTCAAAATTGTAGAACTGTTTTGTTTGGTTTTCTCTCTTGAGACTCCCAGGATTAACACTAGGAGCTCTGTAGGCATGACCTTACAGTGGTCCTGGAGGAGGAAGTAAACACCTACCTGAATTCATCACACACACACACACACACACACACACACACACACACACACACACCCCAAAATGGTCACAAGGCTTTTCGCTAATTAAGGCAAAGTCTAGCACAAGCTACCCTTCACCCCATTCATGCTTCCTTTTGCAGCCAAAACCACAAGCTATGATGCCCTCCATATGAAAGAGGTGACTTATTGGCCCTGTATCCCCCAGGGAAGATTTTCTAGGAGCCTGGGGCCTCCATGCAATTGCCACATTCCCACACTTGAAAGGATAGCAAAGGCAGGGAGGTAAGTTCAAGGCACTCTGGTTTACATGAACAGGAAGGATGTGGGGGAGGGGGCAGGGGGTGACCTTTCCCTCTACACTCTTTCTCTAGTCAGAGAAGCTCTGAGGTAAGTACTGAGTGCCCCCTACCACATGCACACACACTCACACATACACACAGAGAGACACATAAACACACACATATACACGTACACTTACACACACACAGATGAGGGTCCTGAGAGCGGGTCATCTAAGAAGCCTGCCTGGTCAGAGAGAATTGGGCCTAACATTCAAAAGACCCCAGCAATTGGATATCTTTAACCTTCCTTGTGAATCTATCTCAGTGGGTCTTTAAATTCTACTCTCAGCCTTACTCCCCAGAGCTGAGCTAGACATGCCATAGAGCCTGGAGTCCTTTGGGGCCAAAGTGACCTGTGAACAGGACCTGATTGTTATCCTTTTATGGCTACAACAATACAGTGATCAAAAACGACTTGGGGAAGAAAGGGTTTATTGCATCTTACAGCCTTTATTCTATCAAAGGAAGCCAGGGCAGGAAGTCAAACAGGAACCTGGAGGGAGGAGGTGAAAATGAGGTCAGGGATGAGGGGCACTTACTGGCTTGTTCTTCATGACTCACCCTCTCTGCCTGCTTTCTTATCTAGTCCAGAACCATCTGCCCAGGGTGACACTGCCCAGAGTCAGCCAGGGCCTCCCACACCAATCATTAATGGAGAATATGTCCCATACCCTTGCCTACAGACAAAACTTATGGAGGCATTTTTGAGGTTTCCCTTTCTAAATAACCGTAGTTGTTTATGTAAAATTGAAAAGAAATAAACAAAACAAGATAACAAAAAAACAAACAGCTAACCTTCAGGCTGGGAAATAAACATGTGAGATGCCCCCCTCCCCTGTTGTTCTTCTTCCTAAGGTGTTGGGAGCCACTGACCCTGTTTGAATGTTAACTGCGTTGTCAGCCATAAGTGCTTACTTATAAAGTTTTGGCCTTAGTGGAAAAGTATTAGCTTAGTTGAGATTTTTGTGGGGAAAGTTGAGGCCTCCGTGGGAAAATACTACCCTCAGTTAAGAACAAATAGCTATAGATCTTATGCACAGGTACCTAGCAACCCATTCTGTTCTGTTCCTCCTGCTGAACTTTTTACCTAGCCAATATCCTGCTTTTGGGAACAGGTGAGTTCTCCCAGAAACAAAGAGCGATTCTGCGTCATCTCCCTCCCCATACCCTGCTTCTGTGGGCATAAAACCTGCCTGGGAAAAATAAAAATTTGACAGCTTGATCAATCAGACTTGCTGTCCGTCCTTGTGTTCCTCACCCCTCATTCTCTCCGCAGGCGGTTCCTCAGACCCTGTCCAACTGTCCCGCAGGCAGAGGCACTAAGGAAGCTCACATACAAATTGTAACCTCAGCACATGACCTTCCCAGGTTGATTTTATTCCAAGAACATTAAATTATATGTCCTGACAACTTTTAGGCTGAAGTTAGTGTCACATTGACACTGTATAAACTACCTCCAGCATCCACCTTAGAATTTTCCATTTTCTCCAGCAGACACTCTGTCTCTACCAGACATTGACTGCTTGCCTCAGGGGACACCATCTTTGTGAGGTCTCAAAGAAACAGGGACAGAGGCTGAGCTGCACCTATTTAACATATCAAAGTGGAGGCTGGTGACTAGTCTCTCCTGGCACCACCAGTCCTTGTTGCAGAGTCCTGGCTCCTCTAGGCACTTCTCACCTTGCCTTGAGCCTGTCTCCTCCAGCTCCTGAGCTTCATTCCTCCCTGCAGTGTCTCTGATTCCTATACAACTTCAGCCATTTTGGCTATGCAGCCTTTTGGTCTCTCTCATGCTCTCAGTCCTGAGATCCCTCCTGCCCACCTCCCCTCCCCTCCCCTCCCCTCCCCTTCCCTCCCCTCTCCTCTCCTCTTTCTCATTTCCTCTCTTGCTCTCCCATCCCCTTCTCCCATGGCCTGGTTCAGTCTACTGGCCCTGTTCAGCCAGGACCTTTCCAGATGCCTCTGGCTATGTTCTCTCTCATGTCTACAGTAAATCTTCTCCCCAACCACACTGTGGAGCAGCCAAGGCCTCGCTTTTCATTCAGTCACCACTACCATTCTACCTTCTGTCTGTTAACCCTCTAACCTATGGTCTATGTGTAAGTGGTAACATGCACTGTTTTTCATGCATGCAATGTTGGAGTATGTACTGGGACGGTCTTTTTATAGCTGAATAATTGTCTGCTGCATGAATCAGATTTGGTTTTTGTGCCATCAACATGTAAGTGCTCTGTGAATCTCTCTCTCTCTCTCTCTCTACACACACACACACACACACACACACACACACACACACACACGGGGGGGGGGGTGTAGGAAAGCAACTGCTGTTTGCTTTCAACTAACCTAGCCACCAGTGGACTAGAAGTCACCCATTCTTCCTCACAGATCCCCTCTTCCAGCTTCTAGCAGTTGATGTCACAGTTAACACCACGAGATTCCCTTTTATAAGCACTCCTTCCTTAAGTGGCACCTTGTACCACCTCCCACTGGTTAATACTGAGCAGGACATTGGCTTCAGCCTTCTCTGTAGCAGCTGCTTGAGAAGTGAACACTTATTAAAAGAGATTCCATGGGAGTGTAGGGAGGGAAGAGAAGAGAGACTTTGCAATCACAGGCTTTTCTTGGGGACAGGCACTTGGGGACATCCAAGGGTGGAACCAAAGGACCGACTCATTGGCTTCAAGACTGGGGTTCTCACACAAGGTGGAAAACAGGTGACAGAGGAGGAAGAGTGACTGGTTAGTGTTCCTTCCTGGAAAGCACAGGGACACGGAGGAGGGAACTGTGGGCATTCAGCTCTGATTATGCATACTCACTGACCGCCAAGCACAACAAGCACTTGGAGATAGACTAACAATCTTTTTTCTTCTGGCCATACTGGACATAGATTTTGGTTCAGCAATGAGCTTCCTTTTCAGAGGATGCAATGCGAAGCTTCCCCAGTAGAGGGCACTAGATGGCCATGAAGGAATACTCGGTCTCTGCCAGGAAGCTGCCTGCTGGAGAGACAGAAGAATGTGGGGTGGGGGTGAAGAGAGGTAGGGGGTTGGGTGGGGGGACACAATGAAAAGAGGCAGAACTAGAGACTCAAAGAGTCGTGAAGAAAGCCTGATGTGAGTAGCCAGGGATGCCTCCTAGGTCCATGATGGGGTCCTGTCTTTTGCTGCCACCAGGGGCCACGTCTGAGTCTGTGGCCCTGCAGAAGTAGGGATCTGTTACTACAAAAAGGCCACGTGGATGCCCCCCGAGGGCTACTCTCCTGGTACATGTTGATGTCTGAGGGCTGTGCAGAACTGGCGTACCCTCGCCTGGACATTGTGGGAGAGCTGGCCCTGGGGAGATGTTAGCAGGAGAGAAAACTCCGCCCCTATCCAGCTGCAGTACTTAGGAGAGCAGATCTGACATTGTGGGTGAGCCAATCCCCCGGAGAGTATGAATGTGGAAGAGTTGGCCCAGCCTCTTGTCTGCTATGTGGTGACATGGGAGAGGGAGAGATGTCCCCCTTTCCCCCTTGCCACCTACAGCAGGCTAGGAGCTGGCCCTGAGGTCACCAGAGCAGGAGAGATCAGAGCCCTGCCCTCATTTGCTGCAGCACAGTAAAGCTGGCCCTGGTTGTGGAGGTTTCAGGAGAGCAGGCCCTGCCTCTTGTCTGCTGTGTCATGACATTGGCAAGAGAGAGATCCCCACCCTCCATTTTGCCCTCACAACTGGCAGCAGGTGGGAAAGTTGACCCTGACCAGGTCATGAGAGCAGAACGGGCCCTTCCCATCACCTGCTGAGTCACTTGGGAGAGCAAGCTCCCTCCTCTCCCCTTCCCTTCCTTGTCCCTTGCCATCTATGGCAGGCAGGAGAGCTGGCCCCACGGTCATGAGAGTGGAAGAACTGTCCATGTCCCTCACAGCTGCAACACTCAGAAGAGCAGGCCCTGCACCTCACCTGGACAGCAGAGTAGAGCTGACCCTGGTGGCAGAGATGGCCTCAAGGTTGTGAGAGTGAGAGAGGCAGTGAGCTGACCAGCTCAGATACCTCTCAGGCCCAAATCTAAGACTTTGAATTGGTCCACCCCAACATCTACCCCTTGATGAACTGCTGGAGTTCATGAAGGGGCCTAAACTCCTGTATCTCCATGACACAGGACAACAGCAGACTATCTGAGAGGAGTCCCAGCGAGCTTCTAGTATCAGTAGAGTGGCAGAAGCCAGAGGCCTTGAACCAGACCAACAAGTCATTCAATGAACATTTGGAAACAAAGAAATGTGGACAAAAAGGGTGTGATGTGGGACACACTATAACACACTGTAGCTTCCACAAGATTTTTTTTTTCTGCAAGGGTGGAGAGTGGACACAAGGGGAGGGGGAGATGACTGGGATTGGGATGCGTGATGTGAAACTCACAAGGAACCAATAAAAAGCTTTAAAAAATAATAAAACACTTAAAAGAGCAAATACATTCTATTTTCCATTTCATTCTTGACCTCTTAAAGTGGGAGGAGTGGACCAAACATTTAAAACTAAAGGAAATGATTTTAAATGCTAACATGGAATTATCACCCATCAAGCTAAGATGATGATCTTAGAAAGAGCTGTTTGCTTTCCTCTGTAGCTAAACATATCCCCTTGAACCTGACCTGCATCTGGTTGCTAGGGCAAGCACCAAATTAATATGTGTTCCTACATGGTGCCCTTAATAAAACCTGAGGAGGCATTTAAAAGTTGAAGAGATGAGAATATTAAAATCATTCCATCACCATCTGAGCACATGAAGGGCCACAAAGCTGGTGTAGACACCAAAGCAGTGTGAATCCACAGGAAAAACTCCTATTTCTTACTCTCCTGCTTTGTAGTTATTGCCTAAAAGATCAGCTTTCACCCTGCTGCACAGTCTCCCTAGGCTTTGCACATGGTCGTCTGAATCTCATGTATATGCTCTGTTATGTGAGCATCTGGCTCCACAGCTATTTCGCAGGGATGAGGGGAGACCCAACTGCTTTCTCCAGGAACCAACCTTGAGATTCTGTAGCTGATAATTATCACTTCATTTGGAAGCTCCCATAAAGCCTGTAGCTGTGACTGCATCATTGCTACCCACTAGCCAATCATGTGAAAGCCTTGAATTGCCTGTTTGGGAAACATGGGATTGTTTATACCCACAGAGAGGCTATAGGTAGAGTCAAGGACTGAGTCTGAAGTGAGACCTTGGGGTGGAGTTCTGCTTTGAACAAAGAATTGTCAACAACACCCAACAGCCACCAGTAAGCCTTAGAGACAAGGACAAAGACCCCCAGAAAATTCTTGTGGTTTACGTGCCCAGCAGCCATAAGCGATCAGTTCTTCTTGGTCCCTAGAAGTACGTCTGGAATGACCTTGCTGCTAGGGTGTTCACACATCTTACAAAAGAAAGACCAAAGGAGGAATTTTAGAAGGGGTGGAGGCTGAAGGTTGGGGGTTGAAGGATGGGAATAAGATAGTCTGCGTTCCTAATTACAGAGGTGGCTCTCACTTTCAAGGAGAGAATACTGACCAAGTAAAGTAGGTGTGGTTTGGAGGAGAATGACCCCTATAGGTTTGTTCGAATGCTTAGTCCTCAATTGGTGGAACCGTCTGTGAAGGATTAGGAAGTATGGTCTTAGAGAAGGTGTGTTTCTGGGGATGGGCTATCAAGTTACAAAAACCTAAATCGGTCCAGGCCTTTGCTCTCCTGCTCTCTCCCTCAACCCCCCTCCCCTCTCCCCTCTCCCCTCTCCCCTCTCCCCTCTCCCCTCTCCTTTCTCCCCTCTCTTCTCTCCCCTGCCTCCTTGTTGTTGTCTCAACATGTAAGATCGCAACTAAGGCTCCAGCACCATGCTACCTGCCTCCTGCCTTTCTTCTTGCCACGATGGTCATGGATTCACTTTTTGTAACCATGATCCCACATTAAATGCTTTCTTTTATAAGTTGCCTTGGTCATAGTATATGTCTTGGTTATGGTTATTATTGCTATGATGAAACATCATGACCAAAGAAACCTGGGGGAGAAAGGTTTACTTGGCTTACAGTTTCCATATCACTGTTCATTAGCAAAGAAAGTCAGACAGGAACTCAAGAAGGGCAGGAACTTAGAGACAGGAGCTGATGTAGAGGCCATGGAGGGGTGCTGCTGACTGGCTTGCTCCTCATGGCCTGCTCAGCCTGCTTTGCTACAGAACCTAGAACAACTAGCCCAGAGATATCACTACCCACAATGGGCTGGGCCCCTCAACCATCAATCACTAACTAAGAAAATGCCCTACTGGTTTGCCCACAGTCCATCTTATGGGGGCATTTTCTTAATTGAGGTTCCTTCCTCACAAATGGCATTATCTTGTGTCAAGTTGACATAAAACTATCCAGCACAACTGACCCCTTGTCAACTTGACAAACAAACACATCATTAAGTCACAACCTTTTCTTTCTTGTTCATCCTCAAAATGACACCTTAATATCACAATAGAAAACATTTTACAGACTTAAAAAGTCTCAGTCTTTGCAAATTCCAACACTTTAAAATTCAATCTCTTTTTTAAAAATCCAAAGTCTCTTTTAAAACCTCTTTAAACATTCAGTCTCTCAACTGTGAGCTCCTATAAAATCAAAAATAAGTTAAATACATCCTTACTTCAAGAGGACAGAACCAGGGCACAGTCAAAGCAAAACTAAACTCCAACTGATGTGTTAGAATGGCGGGTCACATCTCAACAGCACACTAGGCTAAGACAGTTCCACGTGGAAGAGGTTTTATTGGAAGGGAGAGACAGGTGACGGCAGAAAGAGAGGAGAGGGAGAAGAGAGAGGGAGAGAGAGAGGCATTCCCTTTATTTATACGGAAAATGACTTAACGCAGGTAAAGGTGGGAGGTGAGCCAAGTGGATTCTGGGAATATGGTAGCTGTTGTCTTGGTAACAGGTCTGTAGGTTACGCTGTCACCTATGTGAGGTCATAGGTTTGGGAGGTCCTCATGCCAACACCAACTGTGTGAATAAGTCAGTATCCAATGTCTGGAAAACATTCACCATCTTGTGGGCTCCTCCAAAGGGCCTGGATCACTTCTCTGGCTCTGTCCTCTTCTTGCCATAACGTTCATGGATTCAGTCAGCTCCACACACACAAATTATCTCCTAGGCTCAATCTGGCTCCATACCTACTGCTGTCCTTGATAGTCATCCCAGGATACTAGCATCTCCAAAACGTTGGGGTCTTCTGCTACAGCTAGGCTTTGCTTTCACTAATACCTTCTCCAGGGCTCTCTTCAGTGACTCCAGCCCTGTTACACAGTGCCAAGCCTCCGCCACTCTACATGACCTCTTCAGGCCTTCAAAATCAGTACCACCTGGGTGACTCTTACACTACCAAGTTTAGATGCAAGTATGAGGTACAACCTTGGCTGTCTCTGGAACACAGCCTTTTGATTTTGAGAAAACACTTCCCAAAAGATTTCACCTCAATCATGCTGGTCTCTTCTTAATTAACATTTATTTCCTAGCTCCCGCATGCTGGCATCAATTGCTCCAGTAAAGCAAAGGTTTTACATCAGAGGTTCTGATCTCTTGTTCATCACAGCTGACTCTTCAGACCCAGCTAATCAGAAACACAGATTTTTTTTTTAACTCAAAATAACAAATGGCCCAATAGATTTTGAGTAACTCACAAACTCCCCTCTGGAATATCACAAGGCAGGTTTCTTTCCTCTGTATTTCTTTCAACATTTTTATCCTCCAAGTTCCCACAGAACATCCCATTGAGCTGTCAACACCCAATGGCTTTTCTAGCTCAAAGTTCCAAAGTCCTTCTACAATTCTCCCCCAAACGTGGGTAAGTCTGTTATATTAATACCCCCCTATGCTGGTACCGATTTGTCTCAGTTATGGCTACTATTGCTGTGATGAGACATCACAACCAAACAAACTGGGGAGGACAAGATTTGTTTGGTTTATACTTCCACATCTTTATACATTATCAAAGGAAGTCAGAGCAGGAACTCAAGCAGGGCAGGAACTTGGTGGCAGGAGCTCATGTAGAGATTATAGAGGGGTGCTGCTTACTGGCTTGCTTCCCATGGCCTGCTCAGCTGCTTTGCTACAGAACCCATGACAACTAGCCCAGGAATATCACTACCCTCAGGTCTGAGTCCTGCACCAACAATCACTAATTCAGAAAATGCCCAGCTGGGCGGTGGTGGCACATGCCTTTGATCCCAGCAGAGGTAGGCAGATTTCTGAGTTTGAGGCCAGCCTGGTCTACAAAGTGAGTTCCATGACAGCCAAGGCTATACAGAGAAACCCTGTCTCTAAAAAACAAAACAAAACAAAACAAAACAAAACAAAGAAAAGAAAATGCCCTACAAGTTTGTGGACAGCCCATCTTATGGAGGTGTTTTCTTAATTGAGTTTCCCTCCTCCAAAATGGCTTTATCTTAAGTTGACATAAAACTATCCAGTACAATATCTCTTCACAGCTTTATAAAAGCAATCAAGACAATAGGCAAGAGGTTTATTCTTCAAGTGGGTTAATGCAGGGAGACACACCTGTTTGTCCAATAGCCAGCTGGGCAGCTGGGAAAGGTTACAGGGCCAGCAGTAGGTCCTTTTCAAGGCTTGGCCCTCCACCAAGCGACCATAGATAGCACAGTGAGGAAGGTCCTGCAATTCAAGGTCAAATGAGCTAGGACTGACCCCCAACCATGGTGTGAGCTCAATCCTGATACTGATATTTAGTCATATAATATCTTGATGGAAGTTTCCATGACTCTAGGTTGAGCTGATTTCTCTAGGGTCATCCTTTTAAAACTCCCTGACTTTCTGACTCCAGGAGGCTGAGCTACATTTTGTAAGACAGGTGTTGGAGAAAGGTTGATTCCACAAAGCAAGGAAAATCTGACTCTCAGATCACTGTAATGAGCTCCTTAAGTCAGTCTCATCTGCATGTGTTCAATGGACCAGAGGATCTGTAGCATTAGCATTCACATGCCACACCCCTTCCTCACCTTCCAGCTGGCTTCTGAAGGGTTGTCATTTCCTTCCATGTATAACAAACCAAAGGACTATAAAAAACTGAAGCTCTTGCTCACTAATTATTACAAAAACATTAATATTGAGCAACTTCAGCTTCCTCAGAGGTTTATCAATTAGTCCCTTGAACAAATATTTATAACTGCCTGCATTAATTCCCAATGGCTTCTCTGACAAACTGCCACAAACAGAGATTATAACAACATAAATTCATCCACTTACAGCTGTGAAAATCAGAAGTCTAAAATCAAGTCATCAGCAAATGTATTAATTTTTTTGTCACGGTGACAAAGATATCTGTAAATGGTCCTTGGTTGGTTGTTCCCATTGCTTTTGGACATGTGGTGGAGAAAAACATCACAGTGGAAATAGGGCTTACAAGAGGAAGCCTATGAGACAGGCAGGAGGGAGCCCAACACAAGAAGCACCCTTCAAAGACACAAGCCCCACCTCCCCAGATCTACTTTCTCCAGCCCTACTTCCTGACAGTTCCTTCAGCTACAGACTCATTATTGGGTCAGTCCTGCTATGAAGGAACACCCTCACAATCTGGTCACCTCTCAGTAGCAGCAGCAGCAGCTGGGACCAAGCCTGCAACATAAGCCTTTGGGGGTGATTTCATGTTCAAAGTAGACAGCTTCCAGAATCCTCCAGAAGATGAAGTTAGTGTCCTCACCTTTCCTATGACCTAGGGGACCCCCTGCTGGCCAGTGCACAGCTGTTCCTTCCATCTGGTTCTGGTACCATTACCATACCTCTTATAAGAACCTTGGGACAACATTGGGCCTGCCTAAATACTCCAGGATTATCCCTTTATTCCAAGATCTTTCATTAGGCACATATGCAAAGTCCCTTTTAACATGCAAGGTGATACATTTGGGCTCTGAGGACTGGAACGTAGCATATTTGGGGATCATTATTCAAACAGCCACAGGCATCGACTCGAAAAGCTGACTTGACAAAAGTAATTCAATGAAAATCTCACCAAGGAGGAGTATCATAGTTAAACTGCTGCTGAAAACTACTCATGTTTTGTTAAAAGATCACCTTGGCAATCAAAAGAAATATGCATTCTGCATTGTGGGTGGGGTTAACAATAAGAATTTTCTCTCTGTTCTTATCGGAAATAGGACCAACTACAGTTCAATAAAATGTCTTTGAAGAACATAAGAAGCCAGAATAGACAGTGCTTTGGTCTGTTTTGTTTTGTTATATCTCAGAACATTGAAGACTGGGTCACATAGAACAGAAATGTATTTCTTACAGTTCAGGGGCAGGGAAGTCCAAGGTACAGAGCCTGCATCCAGCAAAGGTCTGTGCCCACATCACCCAATGAGAGAAGATGGCAAGATGAGAAAATAAGAACATGACCTAGTAGTCTGACCTCTCTTACAGTAGCCATGTGTAAGGACAAACACGTTCCGTTAGGCACCTAATCATGACACTGTTATGTTGGGAGTCAAGTTTTCTACTGCTTGCTTTTGTGAGGACACATTCAGACCATGTCAAGTAGCATGTGCAAAGAGGGCTGAGAGGCTGCAGGACAGAGGATCAGTAAAGACCATAAAATAACCAGCATCAAGGGAGGGAGGGCAGGAGATGGAGAGGGAGAGAGAATATCTTAGTATGCCTGCAGAGTCATTCTCTCCACCCACGTTTACACGAGTTCCAGGAATCAAACTCAGGTCTCCAGACTTGCAGGGAAGCCTCTTTACCTGCTGAGTTATCTCAGTAGCCCTGTAGCTTTTATCTTCAATGTCACCCCAAGGTCCCTGTGTTGAAGACTTTACCCAACCTGTGACACTGTCTCTGATCTCTATTCTCTTTCCAGCCCTAGGTCCCCAGATACCTGATTCCACACAAAGACACTAGGATCCTCCCCCCACCCCCACCATTATACCAGAGCCTCTTCAGTTTTCCATCCATGGAGTTGTTACAGAACTCCAGAGGTATATATAGGTTGTAATGGCTGGTCTTAATGTCAACTTGTCACAAATTAGAATCGCCTAAGTAGGGAGTCTCACCGAGAGGACGGTTGTGATTACCCTCATTGATGTGCAAAGACCACCCTGAGTGTGGGTAGCACCTTCTGGTAGCAGCCCATATGAAAAGATCTTTGCAGAAGGCCGTGACTTGCCTTTTGCCCCTTCCCCTGTCAGCAGAACCAGCCTTTTCAGGCTACCATAACTGAATATAGACCAGCAGCTCTCCTGGGACCTTCTGAATAAATATCTAAAACAAACAAGCAAAAAAACAGCTAAAGCCTTTGGCCTGTGAACCATCTGAGGACCCAGACAGGCTGTTGAGTCCCTGAGTGTGGGAGTCAAGGGTTTAAGGAGTGAGCTGGGGTGTGCTTGCACACACACAGCCTATTTTCTGGAGGCCTGCACCTATATGAGCCTCTGTGTCTGGGTGCTATGAAGGGTGATTATCAGCCTGTGAGGGCACATCGGATGTGAGCATCCTGCCTCAGCCTGTGAATGATATGCTGCCAGAAGCCATAGTGGGAAGGCAGAGCACCTGAAGGAAGCCACATTTAGACACCAAGCTCAGTCACTTTATCTCCAAAGGGGCGGGGAGTGCTACAGTGCTGCAGAACAGAGGCCACAGGGCATGCTCCTGGCAGAGCCAGCATTGTTTCTGACTGTGATGCCTGGGATGGAGTCCTGAGAAGATGAGTCAGCCTGTGTTGTATGACAAAAACTCTTTATGACAAAACTCTTCCTGGGGAGATGCAACACCCTTCACCTCCGATAGGGATCACAAGACAGACCAAAGTACAGATAACATCAAAATTCAACTTAATGAACCAATGAGTTTTATTGGGGCTACTTACAGGAATATAGGTAAGGGGTTAGGTACAGAAACAGAAGCAACTCAAAGATAACTACATCACCAAAACCCAGCCCACCATGGTTGCCAGATCACAAAGCTGGTAATCTGAAGCACACTGCACAGCCTACAGAAAGCCCAACAGGTTGGGGAACATCCTTTCCAAGTGACTCAGTCTAAGTCTCTTTCAGGCAGTTCAGCTGGTTTCTGCTTCTTCCAGGTAGCTGGTTTGGTCTGAGTCTTCTTTGCTGCTTGGCCTTGCTCTTCTGAGAGGAACTGGCTGTTTTTATTGCTTACTCTGGCAGGGAGTGCTCTAGTGAATCTGGTTGGTTTCAGGGACTTCCTGAAGCTATTTTGAGTTGTTTGCCTTCCTGCTTAAGGTACTTGGCCTCTGGCCCCTGCTTGACCTCTGTGACCCCCACTTTTCTCAGTGGCTCTGAGGATGCTGTTGTTTGTGGAACTTTTTTCCTCTTGCCCTGAGGCTGACCACCCTGAGGACTCTGAGCTTGGCTTTCTGGGCTGCATGCTGTCTGACAGTTTTGTGCTGCAGTTGCTGTGGCCATAACCAATGCTGCTGACCTGTTGTCACTGTGTGTGTTGTGTTGCTGTCAATTAGCTCTCAGGATCATTAAAATCCTACAACTCTCCAGCTGTGGGTCCCCACCAGAACACATGAATCTGTGTGTCTCCACTGTGTCTCAGCTCCTGGGTATGTGCCTTGTGTGCTGTTCAATGAGTGTTGATTGTGCAAGTCCCAGGAGAACAAACCCCATTCAGTCAAAAGCAATGACCAGCACCAGCAGCCACACAGAGCATCTATTTACATAACAGGAGCTGGAGCCATAGGCTCATCAAAGGCAGCTGCTTGGGGGGTTTCTGGGTTAAAGGAGCCTGGCACAAAGTGACTCTCTCCAGACAGACAGCTAGGGTCTGTTAAGCAGATGAGACACATCACTGCAGCTTTGTCTGATTCTATGAAGTACAGATTTTTACATCACTGAAGGTGGGACTTGGCAGTCCCTAGACTGGGACCTGCACTGTAAAGAGAATGGGGCAGGATGTACATGTATTCCTGGTTTCTTTTACTATGGAAACTGAAGTTGTCACCTTCCCAGGTGAGACAAGAGAGTAGGGTCTTGTTTGTATCAGTTCCCCTGCATGGCCTACCTCATGAGAACTGTCAGGGGGCCATCCAACTGCCTGGTTGCTGGCTCTACTCTGCAGAGGGTGGTGAAGTATGAGTAGAAATCTGGTACCTCTGACAACCAGGGCTCTTGGGCCCTCTCCTAAGGTGGGTAAGAGAAAACAGTATTGGTTCAAGACCCCCAAGACCAAGTTCTCAGTACAGAGGAATTGATTTGCCCCAGAGGGACAGAGTGCAGTGAATAAGAGACAAAGACAGGAGGTAGAGGATGAGGGAGAAGGGGAAGGGAACAAGGGAGAGGGAAGAAGAGTATTTGTCCTGGAGTGGGACAAAGGACTGCCTCTGGATAGAGAGGAGACAGATGTGAAAATGCTAGTTTATAAAGATACAAGGGGAAACCCTGTGTTCGGATGAGGTTTTAATTTTAATTGGGCATGTTAGTTGGGTGAGCCAAAGAGGGCTTTGGATTGCTAGATTTTAATACTCTGCTAGCTGGACTTTGGTGGTCATCCTCATGGGGAGGAAGTGGTCAAATAAAGGAATAGACCTTGGGGCTAGCTTTAGGAATATAATCTAATTTTAGCAAGGCAGAGGGGATGGGAGAGGACAAGGCCTGCCACAGCCATGCTCACCACACTTGAGCTGACCAGAATCCTTTCAGTGGGGATAGCTGGACCACAGTGCTGCCCATGGGTCAGGCAGTTGGTGAATACTGATCTCAAACATGAGACTCAAGATCCCACATAGAATGGGCTTAATATAAGTTGGCTAAGGAAGCCACGGGGTTTCCTTGCTTCACCCCTGCCTCTCTAAGGGGGTGTGGGGCTATCTGAGGAGGTAGCAACAGCTCCTTTCACTACTGTCACAATTCCCAAAAAGAGTACAGTGGCTGTAGCTCCATGCACAGTGTTCTTGGGTTCCAGACTTGATGACTGAAACCATGTCCTGAAACGAGACTGTGAGAGAGAGAGAGAGAGAGAGAGAGAGAGAATATAAACCTGGGAATCCAAAGCTCTCTGCTATGTCTAGAACGTGTCCCCTGAATATGTGGGGGACTTAGTCACCAACGAAACAGAATTGGGAAGTGGGGCCTTTGAGAGGTGAGAGGTCAGGGCCCTTGTGAGAGATTAATGCTCCTTAGTGAGTTGGTTGCTTTGGGAATGGAGTCTTGGGCTTGGATAGTTCACATGCTCTATCTGATGGACAGGCATGTTTCTCACTCTTCCACCTATTATGAGATGGCCCAGCATGAAGACTCTTCACCTTGGACTTCCCAGCTTCTAGAACTGTATAAAATAACTCCTCCATAAATCCCTAAGATTTGGCCATTCTGTAATATCACAGACTGCTGTGTCCCTCAGTGTCTCAGAACCTGGAGTTGAGCTTAGGTATATCTAATTCTCAAGAAGGCCTAAACAGCCAGGAGTTTGCTCAGAGGCAGGTGCTTTGTAAAGAACCCAGAAGGCAGTGTCTGCCGTGGAGGTAAATTCCTAGGAACCATTCATCATCCTGTCCAGGTCCTGATTACAGGCTCCCTGGATGTGGCTCCTTCTTATTCGCTAAGCCCTGTCCAAGTAGGATGGGTCTGCATGAACTTGCTTTCTGTTTTGTTGTTGCTGCTGTTGTTGATGCTGCTGCTGCTGCTGCTGCTAAAGTCTCATGGCCTAAACCAGTGCCCGACTAGTTGCTCCCCGATAAGCATTTGAACTAATCTAACAGATGACTGAAAGGTTGGCCTTTGTGAGCTAAGGACCAATAGACCAAAGCTCCAGAGTGTACATTGTTGTCTGTACGCAAGTGAGGTCATGTGAAATATAAGGCTAGAGCCTGTGGTTGGGCAATGGAAAAAGGAGGCAGGGTTGAAAGTTTTAGAGAGGGAGAAAAGGGACAGCTGAGAGGAGATAGAGAGAAAATGGGGGAAGATGATGAACCTGATCCATGTGGCTTGAAAGAGTCACAGGTTGCTCTGGATATCATAGAAGAACAGTAGAGTAATACAGGGTATATTTGTCTCATCTAGGCATATAACTTGTATTTATCTCAATTGAGTTTTGAGTTCTTTGTGTGGGCATTTTGGGGGTTGAGGATTTACTGTTATAAATCTGGCTGATAAATTACAAGCCTCTGGAGTATTCATTTAAAGGCGCTAGGGATTAGAGCCAGTGGCGGCCAGTCTTGGCAGGCTAGCCACAGGGGATAGATAGCAGGGGGCAGCAAACTGCAGGGAACTAGGTGGACAGACTCTTGGGGGTAGCCTTGGGGGTGGGGAGACTGTATTGCCGGTGTGTAACTGTCATTAATTAGCGTGGATTGTTTTTTTAATAACCTGAGTCTGCCTATTATCACAAAATTGAGCCCAAACTGCGTCTCACTGTGCTCATTTTGAACACCTGAACACTTGTCTCTCTACTATAGCACTTTGTGTGTGTACCTGTGTGTGAGGATGAAGGGTAGAATAAGCCTCAAGAATTTCTCCTCAGGAGCCACCCACCTTGGATTTTTTGGTTTGGTTTGGTTTGGTTTGGTTTATTTTTGATACAAGGACTCTCACTGGCCTGGAGCTCATCTAGTAGGCTGGCCAGTGAGGCCCAGTGTTCCATTGTCTCTGACTCCTCAGTGCTGGGGGTGAGAACACACCACCATACCTAGTCTTTTCTTTTCATGTGGGTTCTGTAGATCCAACTCATTTTCCCGAAGCAAGGACTTCACCAACTGATCTTCCCAGCCCCACTCTCTCATACCTGGGTGAGAAACTCCTCAGTCCCTACAGGTTTCATCCGATCGATCTTTAGCACAAGATTTGAAATGCATCTGTATGCAAAAGCTCTCAAGCCAGAAAATAGAGGCGGGGCTACCCACTCTTGAGGTGTCTTTTAAGTTGGCTCAGAGAGGAGTTTAAGAAAAGCCCCGCGCAGCTGCTGGCTTGCCTTGCCAGCTGAACACTGTTCTATCGGGGTTGAGTGAAGCTGAGAAATCACGGGAAGGCACAGCAGACCTCATCCAGCCCACTCAGCTGATCAAATTCCAAAACAGCCTCTTGCCAAATGGCTCATGGCTGCATCCCCATAAAACAGCCACCTCAACCGCTGCTCAGAGCGGCATCCTGGCAGTCAAAGGCATCCACACAAGAGACAGAGGACGAGAGACAGACCACACACCCCCTAGTGGCCCTTCCTGCTACTACTCCCTCGACATAACTCTTTACCACACAGTGACCCTGGTGTTCCTTGTGGTCTTCAGCCAGACAGACTGCCACCCTGGTATAGGTGACTGTCTTCCATCTTCAGGAGTTCAGCTGTGTTCCTTCCAATCACCCCAGCTGGGCTTCTTGACTGCTTACATGCCCTCATAAGAGGAGGGACTGGGATGGTGCCTCACCTCCAGCAGCTCGCTATCACCTGATGTGTACACCTGGGTCCTGACTACAGATGCAGGAGCAGTGGGTGGGGGTAGAAGATGCAGGCCTGCAAAGACTAGAAGAACCATCTGTGTGGCTGTGGAAAAGACCCCCCCCAACCCCAGTTCCCAATGGGTAAAGACTTTCCAATGAGGCCTTTGGGAAGGGATGCACCCACACTCTGGTAATTTCTTCCTGTGCTCTTACTGTAAGTAAACCCAATCAACTCCTTGGTTCTGAGAACAAAGGTCTACACAATTCCTGGATGTGCCCCAGGGACCCAGGAAGACGAGTGGATATTGTTTAGCTCTTTCAATGCAAAAAATTTTTTTTAGCCATAGCACATTTTACAACTGTTGTTTTCGGGGCTTACCATTTTCTGGAACCCTTCTGAAAATGCTTTGTGTGTATAAACTCTGTACAGCCTGCCAGGGCTAGACTATTGTCTAACCTCTGACAGACAAGGAGCCTGAAGCACAAGTCAACCTATGTGCCCAAGGCCACACAGTCAATCCAGGACTTCTCTGTCAGAGCTTCGCAGCATGGGAACTCTGCCACAGAGTAAGGGGACTTGTTTTTCATCCCTCCAGAGCCTAAGAAGTCACGAGCAAAGCTGAACGCCCTATCTGACATCCAGAAGTAATAGGGGACCTCCAGAAATTTCTGTTCCCAGGGCTTCTCAGAATCCCCTCTATTCAGTTGTCCCCTCACCTGAAGGGGACACTCAAGAAGGAAGTTCTTCTGCTTATTGAACACCCATTTGCTCATGCATGCTGGCCATTGCACGCCAGACTGCCATGCTGAGAGGCCTGTATATTCTAAAGAATCTCAGGCCATTCTCTCCCTTCCTCCTGCTTCAGTTCGAGGACTGTGACAAACTAGGTGGGTGGGCAAAAACACCTTTCATGTGGAAATGAATTTCTCAGGGCACTCAGAAGCCAGAAGTTGGCAGTGGACCCCACACACAGTGTATATGAAGCCTCTGAGCTATGTGCTCAAGTTCACCACTGTTGGGCCCATTAACTTTGTGGATAATGTCAATATTTCTTTGGCTCTCAGCTGCAGGCCATGGTGACTTTTAGAAACACTTGAACTGCCCCACCTGAAGAGAGGAGGACCTGGCACACACCATATTACAGAGAGCCTCGTCTTCACTAATGATGACTGTGACATTTCCAAACGTAGTTGCATTCTGAAACCTACAGCAAATAAAGCACTCTCAACCTTGTTAATTATTTGGGGAAGATGTTTCCTTGGCTTCGCCATGCTGGGAAAGTCCAACCCAATGCTTTGTGTGTGTTGGGCTAACATTCTTGCTCTGAGCTTCATCATTACCCTTGGACCACTAAGAATCTTTTAAATACTTATTTGTATGTTTTACTCGTAGATGCCTCTGTGAGAACGTATGTATGTGTGCCACATGGAGGTAGCTGCCTATAAAGACCAGAAGGGGACATTGGCTCACTTGGAGCTGGAGTTGCAAATGGTGTGAGCTGCCAATGGGGGTGCTGGCAACTTAACCTTGCAAGAGCAGCAAGTGCTCTTAATGGCTGAGTCATCTCCAAGCCCCCAATACCCCAACTAACAATTCTTAACATGTGGAGCAGGCATTTGTCTCCAACTTTCTTGCCAGAATGGAGAGGCATGGCTTCTTTTTCTCTCTTTAATACAACAGGAAGCTCTTTCTTCTTGTTTAAAAAGCAGGAAGGTTGATTTTTAGATAAAGAGGGACTCATGTCCCTACCCAGGTCGCTCTTTACCTGGAATAAGGCATACACACTTCACAACATTCCCCACCATGGCCTGTGAACTCTGCCTCTTCCGTCTTAAGAAGTGAAATGTGAGGCTTTTTCAAACCTTCGGGGAATCTGACCATACAACCCAGAAAAAGATAAATAGGACAGTCCTTGGTGGAATGAAGAGTAGCAGCTAAGGCACCCCACTGTGGAATGATGCAGAACTTCACACACCAGCCTTTTCAAGCATTTGTTCCTTGTAGCAAACCAGGCTTGGTATCTCTATGATTGTTCTAGTTGATGTTTCTAGAAAGGTACTCTTGACAGTTCGACAGAGAGTCTAGCCACCTACTAAAGCAGCAAGGGCTTCACTGAGTGTTTCCAAGGTTAAACGGTGCTACTTCAACACGAAGCAGGAAAGGACCTGATGAACCCTAAGACTGGCTGCCCACCCTCTGCCCTCATGCAAAGCCTACCTCCCCTCCAGCCTCTTCCAACACCAGTATCCAACTTACATCTCTCCCCAGCTGTAAGCATCACAGACAGCCACATGCTGTAGGTCAGCCACAAGCATAACCACCTGTCAATGTCAGGAATTTTGTGGCTTCTGAAGATGTTCCAGGATTGGGAGAGACTAAGCCTTCCTATGACCTTGCCAGTGTGACAGGCCAGGTTCTGACAGTTATGGGACTTAGAAGTAATACCAATGAACAATGGTCTGACAGGCTATAAAGAGCACCTGCAGGGGAAAGAAGAAAAAAAAAAAACCAATGTATGTAGTTAGGAAAGCTCAGCTGTTTTAACTGCCACTGACTATGGGGCCATTGTGTGCGCTGAAATTATTCATTAAATAGTAACACTGGAAAGTAAGCAGTGGCCATCATCGGGCAAACTTCAGAAGAGAGCGAAGGGACCCCTCTGTGTCTGTAGTGATGGGCAAACTTCTGAGGGCTGCTCTGAAACCAGAGTCTGAGCTAACCAGACTTCAGTCTCTACTGCCCCTCTCAGTACCTAAGACCCAAACATCAGCACCCTCCCCATGTGAGTCACTAGGCCCGTTAGAGAAAATAGGAGGATATATTTTATTTATTTTATTTATTAAAATATGAACCCTCTGGGCTGGATAGATAGCTCAATGATTAAAGTGCTTGCTTTAAGCATGAAAACCTGAGTCTGGATCCCCAGCACCCATCTAGGGAAAAAAGTCCTGACAGCTTACCTTTATAATCCCAGAGCAGAGGAGGCAGAGACAGGAGGATTCATCACACCTTCCTTCTGTGAGCTCAGAGACAACTGACATGAAGCCAGCCTTTCAACTTCAGCAAGAATGAGCAGCAAGGTGCCCTGCTCTGCCACCAGCTCCTGTAGCTCACTCGTCGTCCACTCTTAAGTGCATCTCTGACCCAGCACCTGGGGCTCCTTATTTTGCCTTTAGTACTGGCCTGAAGTCCACCACACCTGCCATCCCAGAAGCTGCAGGTGTTGGATTTTAGGCTCTGAGCCCCTGGGTTCTCTGGGATTCAGACCTGCTAAGCCATAGAGAACAAGGCCACACAAGGCCAATATCCCTCCTCCAGAAGATCACTGCAAACGGGGTGAACAAGACATCCCGCCCACTACCTAGTACTCTGGCTCACTGCAGCAGCTGACACCTCACTATGGCTTAAAGCAGTGAAATGGTGCTATTCTTTGTCTTGCTCACTACCTGGACTGAAGCCACAGAATGGCCACTGGATATTTGAATACAGGTCCTAGTTCTTACACAGCAAGTATTCCTCCCCACTAAACCATCTTCCCAGACATGTTCTCATCTATTCTGCAGAGAAATGATGTAGAGGGCTATTACTAAGGGCTTTGCAATGTAGCCATGCCCAAGTTCCCAAAGATAACAACTCTGAGACTTCTTATATATGAAAAAAAATGCCTAGGCCAATAGTCTTGCCTCCATTCCCTAACTAGCTTGCATTTCCACAATCCAGATCATTCTAGTCTGTGTTCTTCCACTAGCTAGTTACCTTTCCTCAGGTTTATGTGTCTGTCTCCTCAGAGTTCCCTGGTGAATCTCACTATTATATGAATGCCACATGGTTGGTTACCTACCTTCTTGGTTGGTTTCATAAATCTGTCTGTCTCCTGAAATGTTCCAGGCAAATCTACACCTGACTCTTTCCCAGAATTCCACTCTCTCCCTCTCCCTCCTCCCTCTCTCCCTCTCTCCCTCTCTCCCTCTCTCCCTCTCTCCCTCTCTCCCTACTCCCTCTCTCCCTCTCTCCCTCTCTCCCTCTCTCCCTCTCTCCCTCTCTCCCTCTCTCCCTCTCTCCCTCTCTCCCCCTCCCAAACCCCTCCCTCTCCCTCTCTCTCTGCTGGAACTCCCACCTCCTATTTCCTGCCTCAGCTCATTGGCCACAGGCTTTTTAATTGGCAGGTGATGCTTCACAGGAGCGCTCTTTCTATCCACTGCCAAGCTTTCTTCCCTCTGTTCCTAGAGTCACCCTGGGGCCATGAAGCCACTGGGGTCATGTGTAGCACATCCACTTCCATGGAAGAAACTTCAGAGAAACATGTGAGAGATCAGGCAAAGCATTTTGGCTGAGTTGGGAGGAGACCATGTTTTCAGGACACCTGAGTAGAACCTGCAAACTCCATTTTTAGTCTGCATGTATAATTGAGAGTTTTAGGATTGAAATTGAAATCTGCTACATATATAGTACATTAATTATATTTACAAACATACATATACATACATGCAAATTCATATGTGTGTGTATTTAAATCCTAGCTCTTCTACCAAATAGTAGTCTGGGACTCCAATTATCAAACCATTGTGAGCCTCAGTCTCCTCAGTCTATAAACTAAAGCTAACTCTTGCTTTTTCTGCTCCCTTAGTGGGTAGTCGATAGGAACAAACTACACTGCGAACTGATTGCAGTAGTTGTTGTTAAGTATAAATTGCAATGGAAAGCAGAATGCTTATTCTTGCCCTGTGGTGAAGACGAAATTAGAGACGCTGGTGCTGTTACACTGCATTCTACTCCTGAGCCCAGGAGAGGGAAGATGCAGTATAGATTAACATCTCTTCAAAGAGCTGCGTTGTATCTTGATCAACAAAAAAATGGCTCTTAAATATGTCATGAGAAAGCATGGTATTTATTAAAACTGAATAAAGGCATCTATGCAAAAGTAATCAAGTTTATACCAGTTTCTTTTTCAGGTGGTTACCGTGAAGACCAAAGGATGATGAGAAACCAAGTTAGTTGTAGATAGGTTTTGGGTTTTTTGTTTTATTTTGTTTTGTTTTGTTTTTTTGTTTTTTGTTTTTTCCTGGTTTGGTTTCGTTTTATTTTCTTTTTTTCCTTGGTTTTGCGACAAGGTCTTCTTTGTGATCTGGGGTAACCTGAAATTCATGACGGTTCTCAATCCTGCCCCAGCATCACATTTTAGTTCTGGGATTGCTACAGAGAGTCGCCATGACCACTGGCTACTATTCATATTGGTATAAACTGTGATGTACCTGGGCAACCTTAAAACAACAAGATAAGCAAACAGCCCAACCAGGGGCTGTGGGAAGACTGAAGTGGGGGAGATGAGTTAATCTGATGAGGAGGAGATGGAGTAAATCTGAGGAGTTGAGCTTGAAGAACCAGTAAAACATTCAAATATCCAGCATGTAGAGGCAGAGAGCCTGAGGACCCTCCCTGGCCCCTGGTGTCTCTCATTACCTACTCTCAAGGAACTCTGCTCCCACACAGGGGGCACTTGTATGCCAAGGACCAGGAAGGAGAAGGAGAAGCCAAACACCTGCTCCTTTGCTTTCGCACCTGTTGTCGGCTGCACATGAGACATGAATACTAACTTTCTGATCTGCAGGACCCCACATACAATGGCTGTGACCCAGCCCACTATTGTTTTCAAGGATCTGACTCCAGTAGACGAATGTAATTACCATGTTACCTTTACATCTTGGACTTCATCCAAAGGCTTCAAAGGCCAGAATATCCCACTGGGGAAGGATAATATCACAGGTAACACCTGAAAGGCTGTAAACTAGCTGTCAACCCCCATGCACCCCAGGGTTGATGGCTACTGGGCACACTCATCCTGCCAGGGGCCTGGCAGGTTGTGAGGGATTTCTAGAGGGACTGCCATGTTTTGAAAGCTCCCTTACTTGGCCCTACTAGGCAAGGAATGCAAAGTTTTTATTCCAAAAGATGGATTGATTATTATCCTAACTAGAATAATTAAGCTGGGTAGTTACATACCATCCTGATCCAAAAGTTCCCAGAAGCAAACTAGAACTGTGGTAGGAACAGTGTTGCCCCAGAGCCCCTCCTTTCCATCAGCAGTTCCAGGAATGGTACCCTTAAGGGGTAGATTAAGAACCACCAGGCTGGATGCTGAGCAGAGTCAAGGAGTCTGCCTCTTTCAGACCAAGCAGTGTGGACTGGGAGATGATGGGCATTCTCCTGTGATTGATAAGTGTGATACACGATGTTTGGGATGGAAAGAGCAGAAGCTGATGAGGCAGGTGACAAAACAGAGCCTTCTCAGCTATGTCCTCTGAGACTCACATCCTTAGTCACTGACTTCTGGAGTGCATTCGCTTGTGTGGTTATACCATCTCCCTATTGTTTCTTAGAAACAAAGAACAGAAACATAAGATCCTTCTGTTACCTGGTACAGTGTTCCATACGGACATAATAAAAGGGAGACAAAAGCCCGGGCTCTTGGAACAATGAGGAATTCACTGACCCTGTGAAAGCAACGCACACAGCCGCCTTTTTCCTTTCTTACGCTCTTTCTTTCCAAATATTCTAGCCAGAAAAGAATATTTAATTCAGGGAAGGAAAAACCACCCAGAGACCTACTTTATTTAAACAGATATGATATTTGCATCCATATTCTGAAAAGAATTCAGTGCAAAATGTAGCTTTACCCAGGGAAATGGGGGGACCATGAGAAAGCAAGAATGGCCTGGGAAAAGGACACAGGGACTTCCTCAGATGGTAGCTGTTCACTCACTGGTTCGAGGTTCACTGCAACTTCATGTCAGCTGTTTCCACACATCTGCAGGGTTGTCGCAGACAATCCCTTCAGCTTGAGACAGGTCCTGGAAAAGTGCTGCCTTTCAGAAGAACTGCCCCGAGAGCCGACTATTCCAACACCGTCGTCAGTTTAGATGTCAGAAATAGGAGTCACTATTTGCAGATATAACACTGTCCAAAGCAGCAACTTCTGAAGTAGGACAGATCAGGCAAAGCTTTTTATTCTAAAAGATGGATTGATTATTATCCTAACTAGAATAATTACGCTGTGTAGTTAAATAATCCTGAACCAGAAGTTTCCAGAAGCAAACTAGAAGTGTGGTAGAGACTGCATAGTCCCAAGGGCCCTCCTTTCAACCAGCAGTTCCAGGAATGGTACCCTTTAGGGAAGATTTCAGAACCATCAGGCTGGAAGCTGAGCAGAGTCAAGAAGTCTGCCTCTTTCAGACCAAGCAGTGTGGATTGGGAGATGGTGGGCATGAAGAACACACTGTCATTTTCCTGTCCACTGGGCATGCACACCACCCATTCCATGACCACTGATGTTACAGAAGATGGTAGACTGTGGCGAGGATAATGGAAGGGCAAAGGTTGTTAAGAAGGATGTGACTGGCTTCCCTCTCTGAAGTGCCTGCTCCGGGAGGTGTCATGGGTAAGGAAGTATGAGTGAGTGTGTGTATGTGTGTACGTGTGTGAATGGGTCCCAAAGACTGATGTCAGGTCTCTTCCATAGTCACTCTCCAACTTATTATTATTATTATTATTATTATTATCATTTGATATAGGGTCTCTTTTTAAATGTGGAGATGGCCAGTTTAGCTGGCCAGAGAATACTCAGTATCCTCCTGCCTTCACCCCTCCAACACTAGGTTACAGGTGCAAGGTGGCACACCTCAGTAGTTACATGGATTCTTTGGATTGTTGATGAAAAAATTAAAAAACACAGCTCTTGTCTTAAAAAGGAAAGGCATCCTGTGTGGACAGCCACATCCATCACTGATGGCTGCTACTTGAAAATCCAGTGTGGGAAAGGGGCAGCAACTTGGAAAGTGAGAAAGCTGGGGCAGCTGAGAACCAGCCTCAAGCCTTGAAAACAGCCACATAACCCAGCCTCTGACCTAGAGGTCCTTGAAGTAGGACAAATGAAAGCCTGTGTGACCACAGTGAGGTAGAATGAGAGCAGATCCCAGGTCTCTGCCAGCAATCCACCAGTCGCTATCGATTGAGCACTAGGATTTGAGAGTGCTGTGTTTAGTATACATATATGGTATTTTTGGTGGATGTGTGTGGTATATACAGTGTATGTAGCATATATGTGATGTATATCGTATACACGTGTGGTGTTTTAACATGTGGATTATATGTGTGTCATGCATGTGTGTGTAGTATAAATGTGGTATGTATTATTTATATGTGTAGCAATGTGGTATGTATTATTTATATGTGGTATGTATTATTTATATGTGTGGTGTGTATGATGTATCTGTGTGGTGTGTGTATTTACATGTGTGCATATACCTGTGTGGCATGTGTGGTTTGGGTGTATAGCATGTATGATGTTATGAATAGGTGGTAGATATGGTATATAGTATGAAAGTATCCTGTTTCTGTGTGTGGAATTTGTGCTTATGATGAAAATGTATTGACTATATGTGTGAGGGTGGGCTGTGTCTGTATGGGAGGTAGCTGTGTGTGTGTTGCCTGTATATGGTGAGGGTGTGCAGGGGTGACACGTGTTTGTGTGTGTGTGTGTCTGTGTGTCTATGGGTGTCAGTGTCAAGGTGGGATCTCTGGCCTGAGTGATCATAGGAGCTCACTGACAAGGTTTCACAGCTGTGAGGAAAGCATAGAACCTGAGGTCAACCATGCAGTCAGAGGAAAACACAGAGCCTGAGGTTCCCTCAACCTCAAAATTACCAATAAATAGTAGCAACAAGCTATTACTGCCTGGAAACATCTCTGCTTTGAGTGCAATGCTTGGTACCCAAGATAGAGAGTCTCTCAGTCTATCTGATTAAAGACATGATCATTGGGAATCTGAAAAGGTGTAATGAATGTAAAAGGAGGGAAGGAAGGAAGAAAGGAGGGAGGGAGGGAAGTAGGGAGGGATAGAAGGAGGGAGGGAAGGAAGAAGTGAGAGAGAAAATGAAGAGAAAGGGAGATGAGGAGGGAAGAAAAAAGCAAAGAGTCCCAGAGTATGTGAATGAGTCCAGTCTGGCAGGAGTGGAGGAGGCCCTGTCTGAGCCCCAGACCCTTAGTGGTCTCATCTGTGAGCCCACAATAAGGACTGTGGATTATGGGTCAGGGTACATCTGTACACCTACCCAAGAGGGAGAGTTCCACAGGCTCTCAGCTCTTAATGACTGTCTCTTGTGTCCTAAAATATTGATAGTCTAATGCTGCAAAATATTAATGCATTAAAATACCTGACTCAGCCATAATCCACTTTTCTTACTCCCTGGAGATGCATGAATAGCAATGCCCTGATTCTTTATTTAAGTTTGTACAGAGGTTTACATTTTGCAAAGCATTTGCCATACAAAATCATCTGGCAGTGACCTGCCCAGTCACTAGCCATGTTACTACCAACCATGCTTGCTTTTTTTGTTTGTTTGTTTGTTTGTTGGGGGGAGGGTTGGTTTTTGTTTTGTTTTGCTTTGCTTTGTTTTGTTTTGTTCGAGACAAAGTTTCTCTGTGTAGCCCTGGCTTTCCTGGAACTCACTTTGTAGACCAGGCTGGCCTCGAACTCAGAAATCTGCCTGCCTCTGCTCTGCCTACCTGCCTCTGCTCCGCCTGGCTGCCACAAGCACTTTCAACCACTGGGCCATCTCTGGTCCTTGCTATCTGTGGTTTGTTTGTTTGTTTTTTTAAGAATTTATTTATTATATGTAAGTACATTGTAGCTGTCTTTAGACACCAGAAGAGGGCTTCATAAGTTACTACGGATGGTTGTGAGCCACCATGTGGTTGCTGGGATTTGAACTCAGGACCTCCTGAAGAGTAGTTAGTGCTCTTACCCGATGAGCCATCTCACCAGCCCCCCATGCTTGCTTTTTATTTTATTTTATTTTATTTTATTTTATTTTATTTTATTTTTATGCCCAGTGTTGAACCTTCCTATGTCAGTTTCCTCTTCAGTTAAAACGAGGTCCATAAGAGAATTAACTGACTCCATAAATTCAAAATGTTTGCACATGGTATCTGTACACAATAAATTACCAATAAATAGTAGCAACAAGCTATTACTGCCTGGAAACATCTCTGCTTTGAGTGCAATGCTTGGTACCCAAGGTAGAGAGTCTCTCAGTCTATCTGATTAAAGACATGATCATTGTGAATCTGAAAAGGTGTAATGAATGTAAAAGGAGGGAAGGAAGGAAGAAAGGAGGGAGGGAGGGAAGTATGGAGGGATAGAAGGAGGGAGGGAAGGAAGAAGTGAGAGAGAAAATGAAGAGAAAGGGAGATGAGGAGGGAAGAAAAAAGCAAAGAGGCCCAGTGCTTGATAATTTTGTGTCAACTTGACACAGGCTAGAGTCATCTCAAATGAAAGCTGTTAACAAGGACCCAGAGAAGAACCCTAATGTCCAAACAATAAGAAGATGAAAGAAAAAGAGGAAACAGCAGGAGAGAGAGAGAGAGAGAGAGAGAGAGAGAGAGAGAGAGAAAGCCAGAGAGGTGGGGGGTGAGGAAGGTGGTAATCCCTTACATTAAGGATTGCTAATGGCTCAGGGCAAATGAGGGCTAAGATTCACCAACTTTGTGCTATGGTCCAGATCAAACATTCCCATACCCTAGACTGTCTTTCTCTGGATAACTTAAGCTCATATCATGCCCAGAGTTTATACTCCATGTCTATCAAGTTAAGTATCTACTGTTGATATACAGATCCAAGAAAACAAGCTTGCATATTCAAGAACAAAACACCAATTCAAGATCCACAAATAGAATTTAAAAAATAAAATATGCATCCCCAACAAGATGTAAAGCAAGTTCATGATCAGAGCATTTTGCTCATGAGCATGAAGCCACCAGCCTCCCAGAGGCAATAAGACAAGCCTTCATCGATGTCCCAGTGAATACTGTGTTCCCCAGCCTTAGGGAGAGTTGATACATGAACATGGAAACTATGTTTTTCAGCCTTGGGAGAGTGGATACATGAATGTGGAAACAACGTTCTTCAGCCTTAGGGAGAGTGAATGTATAACCCCTTTTTCATCCAAGAGCCAATGAGTTTGTCTGCCAAAACAACAACAAAAATCTTGAAACAACAATAAAGCAAAAATCCAAAATCCAAGGAACCATGTGACATTCAAATATCTTCTGGTCATACTGAGGTTAATCTCTCCAGGTTGTAAATGCATTTATAAAAGTTACAATTTTTCTTTATCCCTGCATAGCTCCCAAATGAGTGAGACAGAGACTATAGGATTTATTTGATAAGCTTTACAGCACAATAACTGGGTAATCATTGATCTATTCTAATCCTCTAAGATAATCTGGCTGCTTCCCAGCCAAAATCCCTGAGACACTTGAATTTTAGTATTGGTTGGCTCTCTGGGATTCAAGTGTGTTTTTCCATGTCTCTTCCATGTCCCTTTCTCATGTCAAATCTTTTCTCCTACCTGCTCCCCCCACCCTTTTCTCCTGGCTGGTGGAAGTCCAGCCCTATTCTCTCTTCTGCCCAGCCATTAGCTGATCAAATTTTATTAACAAGTGAGAGAATAAATGGGGAGCAATATTTACACAAACTTGAGACAAAATATACTTAGAATAAACATCAAAATGCCATGTCTGGATTGTAACAAGATATTGCGGGGGTGGGGGGAACAGAGAAATTAGCATTTGAATAATACAAGGATAATCTTTATACAGTGCACAAAAACATTATACCTACACTGGTTGTTATATTCAATGTCTCTACTAGGAGGAGCAAGATCTTCACATTTCCTTGGTCTCCAAGGCCTCACTTTAAAATGTGGATAAAGAACACCCATTGCTTACAACTGTCTTAAGAATCAAATGAGATACACCGTATCTAGCATGGGTGGCTCATCAACCCTATAACCACCTGGCTCCCCTTCCCAACAAGATAAATTCTGGTGCTATTTTTGCTGGAAGCTTCTCATAGCAGATTAGCTACACCGGTTTCAGTGTCCAGAAACACACAGAACTGGGTCAGCTCCTCCCAACGTTCCTGAGTGTCACTGAGACTGGAACAACGGACTCCAAGACTGTGGAATAAACACCTTCAGACCTTACTCTGTCCTGATCCCTTTGGGATTGAGGCTCTTTACAGGATCTCAAATGGCTGAGAGCAGAAGTGCTAGCTTGTGATTTCAATTCTATGTTTGCAACTCAAAAAGCAAGCCTCTGCAAGTGCACAGTGAACACATCTGCATCTGGCTCACCTCTCCCAAAATGAACGTTTAGTGAGGTCACTATTACTGGTTAACACAAAATACAATTTTCACTCCAAAGGGAATAAGAGAGAGTTTAGAATGAGTCAAATACATCCGTGTCTCAAGAATATGGATTCAGGGAAATACATTCCTCTGTGTCTATGCACTTTGATGGTCACAGAACAAAAGGAAGTCAGAAATTGATGCATTTATCAAGTGTGCTAGTGAGAAGGTGGTGGTGCTCAGAGACACAGTTGCAGCAAAGCAAGGGAGTCTCCACTATACTCTTTGGATGCCACCTGACAGTATTCTTAGATTTAGGGTTGGTGGATCAGGTTCCAAAGCTTTTGCCTGATAGTCAAAGGGACGTTAGTTAGTTCAGACGCAAAAGGGGGTATGATAAATGGCCCTAAATCAAGGAGGTTAAAGGTAGCTAATGATAGTTTTAGCCCTTGATATCTCTCGTTGTGCTAGGTCAGTCCTTCCATAGGATTTTCATCATAGACAGAAACTCTAGTTCACATTTTGTTGGGTACATTTTGTTATTGTGTTGGGTACATTTAGGGATACCTGGGCATGAGCCTGCATCCACCTGAGGAGAAGGACCCTCTAGTGTCCCCAGAAGAAAAGCAGACAAACCTTCTGTCTGGAACAATCCGACCAGTGCTACAGAGGGGTGGCCCCCATCTGAAGCCTCCTGGGATCTTCTCTCTACTAGGAGAAGCGCTTCTGATGTTACTAAAAAACAGTTTAAAAATTACAAAGACTAACAGTAATTGTTAATTATAGCAATGCCCTTTGGTTCATAATTAAAGCATGGAGGTTTGATGTGAGGTGATCGATATGTTGTCACTTTGTATCACTTAGTGAAGTAGGAAGTAGGCGTTACTTCCCATTCTAACAGAGGATGCTGAGCTATGAGAGGTGTCACATTCTATGGGAGAGCACACAGCAGGGGTATCAGAATTCAGTCCTTACTGTGTGGCACAGAGATTCCCTCACAGCTAAACTCTGGTTACAGTCACCACCCCTTTCCCAGGCAGGTCTATGGGAGGTAGATCTATCTCTTCATTTTTATCCCCGCATGCTCATCCATAACACCTACTGAAAGATCTACTTGAAACAATCTGGAATAGTCTTTCTGTTATTTTGTGGTGTTTATTTTTGTAGCAAATGTACTTCCCTTTATTCTTGCCCACAGGAGAGATAGTTCAGCTATGCAGAATTTCAGGTTGCCACCTCTTTAGTTTAGATCTCCTGACCCATGACATTTAGTTTTCTGGAAAGATGTCCAGACCAACTGAAACGCAGGCACGTGTGTGAGTGCAGCAGCTTCTCTTTTTCCTTTTACAGGGGGTACTAGGGTTAGATTCCAAGACTTTGTGTATACAGGCAAAGCGTCTACCACAACCTACATCTTACACCTTGTCTTTGGAATTCTTCTGTATCCTTTTTGAAAATTTCCTGGCATTTGGCAAAACTTACTTATAGGTCTTAACCCCAAGGTACTCTTGCCTGGCTGATCCCTACTTTTACACTGTCTTTATGTTCTCTCCATGGCGTCCTGTAGCAGGAAAGAACATCTCTCAGACCTCCCTTGTCATAAGTACACTCTTCCATCATTTCTATCTCTTTGCCTTTTTGGCCCTGAGCTATAATAATTTCCTGAATTGAATTACACAGAACCACTAATCCATCACAACAGATTTTACTTCCATTCTTCCTGTCCTTCACAGCCTTACTGGGTTTGTCTTTTATGCTCAGAAATTGTGCTATCATTGTTGTTGTTGTTGTTTTAATCTCCAATGATTCGTCTGAGTTTCAATTGCTCATTTTATTTTAACAATAAAAGCTCTCATTTCCCTGACACAATCTTACAAAATTTCCCTCAGGGAAACATATGGAATTGTATATGAGGTTCTCTGCCCACCGTCTCAGCCCACGATCTTTATGCAGTCAGCTTTCCTGGAGTGTCTTGTGCTTTTACACCGTCTACACGTGTGCATAATTGGAAGCCGATATTGATGGATACTGGCCGTTAGTTTGAGTGTCTGTGTTGCCTGCTCAGTGGTCTTTGGGAATGAATAGGCCGTAGATTTGAGGGCAGGAACACACTGTCCCTGAGGTGTAGTGAAAATGCACAGCTGTGAATTAACTCATGGGCTTCTGATTGCCCCTATGACTCATGCATGACACTGGACACAGGAGTTTACAGAAGTAGGGTGGACTGTTTCTGAGACATCCCTCTGCTGAAATGACTGAGTAGCTGCAGGTTCACCCACCCAGCTTTGAGTCTCTTGTTGCTGCTGAGATCTGAAGGCCATCTTGGTTCAGTCAAGGGAACAGGCAGAGTAGGGCTAAGCACACTCAGGTTCTCACTGCTGCCTGAGGCCTCCTGTCATCTTCACTTCCCCCCCAATATGATCATCAACCCACTCAAAAGATGGTTCCAAACTCCAAACAGTCCCCACTTAAATACTTATGTGGGAGTCAGAAGGAATTTGTCTTTGGGATTCAAGAGGAAAAGGAAGTGCTTCAGACCTTTAGACAATGACCTGAATAATTCAGCCCACAAAAGAAGAGGCTGCCCTGCTCGGCCAGCTTGTTGCTGGTGACCCACCAAGGTCCCCATCACCAAGGCTTCTTGCTTAAGTTGGTGTTCAGAGTCAGTAATGACAGTGCTTTCAGAAGACGTTGATTCTGTGGAGGATTCCACCCTCTCACCAGTGAGGTCATCATCAAGTGATTCTCTGCCTGTAGAAGGGGTGCAAACTGCTGTCAGGGTGATGACAAGGGTGAGAACATTCAGGACAATCCTGGAAAGGAGTCAGGAGGAAGAAAACTAGGAGAGGTACCCGCAGCTTACACACATGCAGTCCAGTGGCCTCAAGCCTGAGGTAACCTTTTTAAGGCAGGGTAGTATTTACTTGTTGAGTAACTACCCCGTGATATTACTTCACCAAATCAAGAGAGAGAGAGAGAGAGAGAGAGAGAGAGAGAGAGAGAGAGAGAGAAAGAGAGAGAGAGAGAGAAAAGAAGAAGGAGAAGAAGAAGAAGAAGAAGAAGAAGAAGAAGAAGAAGAAGAAGAAGAAGAAGAAAAGAATCGCCAGTGACAATAGCACCACACCTCTCCAAGTTAATTCGCCCAACTCAGCTTACATCCATCCTATAACACCAATGCATTTTGAAAGTGTATATGCATTTTGTAAATAGGAATATATCTTAAATGCATAAGGAATGGCTGAAAAGGGGAAGCTAGGTTAAACCTTTACTTCCCTCTATATGCAAATGTACTTTTGTGTGTATGTATGAATGGTGTGGATATGTGTATGTGAATGGTGTATGTATGTGTGTGTATGTGGTGTGTGTGTGTGGAGGGTATGGTATATGTATATGTGTGTGTATGTGTGACATGCTTGTGTATGTGAATGGTGTAGGTATGTGTGTATGTGATGTGTGTGTGTGAAAGTGTGTGGTATGTGTATGTATACATATAAATGTGTATATGTGTGGTGTGTATGTGAATGTGAATGGTGTATATATGTGGTGCATGTATATGTGTTATAATGTGTGTATATGTGTGTGAATGTTGTATGTATGTGTGTATATGTGGTATATTAAGTGTGTGGTGTGTGTGTTTGTGTGTGCATGTGGTGTATGTATGAATGGTGTATATATGAGTGGGTATGTGATGTGTGTGTAATGTGGTGTGTGTATATGAGGGGTGCATGTGTGTGTATGTGTGGTATATGTTATGTGTGTGTGAAATGGTGTATATGTATGGGTGTAGTGGTATATATGGGGATGTGTGTAAGTATGTGGTGTGGTATGTGTATATGTGTGTGTGTTGTGGTGTGTGTGTATGTGTCTGGTGTATGTATGTATGTATATGTGTATGTGGTTTGTGTATACGTGTGGTGTGTATGTGTGTGAGTGTAAGTATGTAGCGTGGCTATGTGTGTATGTAATCCAGGGAGCCATTTCACATTCTAAACACAATAAGGGATATTCTTAGGCATGAAGTCCTGCCCAGACAGCTGTGTGCTGTGTTAGAGTACTTAGGCTCCTGAACACCAAGTGCTCTGTCATCTGGGTCCATTTCCATGGTCATCCTGTTCTTCAGGTCCAGAGCAGAGGCCACAGGCTGCCAGGATCAATGCAGCCACTTTCTCACTGGCCCTCCTGTCTCCAGGCTCACCACACCCCAGTCCCCTCCTCTACAAGCCAAGCTGGGGTCTGACACACAGACTGCTTCAGCACACTCTGCTTGGAGGTACTTCTGGGTGTTACCCTCCTATATGAGTGCAGCTCTTGTGAGTGACAGACAGGTGTACTGAAGTGGTGTGGATGGTTGCTTTCTCCAAGGCCTCCAGCCCCTTTCTCCTGCTGTGTGCTCACTACTCGGATAGTGTTCTGGAACCTTCTCCAGATGGACCATTCTGTGACCTTCAGAAAGGTAGTGATAGTACTAGCCCTGAGATGAAGAGTGCAGGCTCTGCAAATTGGACCCCAGGCTTTGAATACCATACTCGCTACTCTCCAAATAGTAACTCTATGCCTCAGTTTCTTTAAAATGAAAATGGTGAAGGGTAGGCTAGGGTGATACAGTACACTTCAAACCTTGCTTAAAATGCTCCCAACAAACCAAATATGGGAAAGCAACCTTTGTTTTATCATCTCAGTGTGTAATTGCACACCTCTACTGGATAAGGCTCTTTCACACACACTTATTGTAGCTGAAATTATTAATAACACCATACTATATTCCTACCAGTGTTTAAATTTCTCTGTTTCATAATTCACTCCCATTTTGTCCCAATGAGGGTTTAAATAATGTCCACACATTGCAATTGATTGACAGGGGCATAAAGACCTTTTAGTTGACATTAGGGTGGATGAGTGGACAGTAAATACTCAAGGCTTTCTGGGCCATACAGTCTCTGCTGCAAGCACTTTAGCAAATGAGCATGGGTGTGTTTCCATAAGACTTCATTTACAGACATGGGGAGCTGGCCAGATTCAGGTCCCAGGAAAACATCTGTCAACTTGTAGCAAGTTGGCTTGGTCACATTCAGGCTTTCTTCTTTGGGCACAAAAGCAAGCCATGTGTAGCATTGTATATGTTCATTTTTGTCTCTCTTCTCTTTCTCTCTCTCTATACTTATCTTATCTCTCTATATATTTACATATGTATATATATTCACACACATATATTCAAATATATATGTATATATGTACATATATTCACAGGAGCTGGTCTAGTTTCATTTTTGTTCCTATGATAAAATAGCCTGACAAAAAGCAACTTAGGGGCTCTGTGAGACAGCTTAGGGGATATGGGTGTGTTCTACTCTCACAAAGGACTTTATTTCAGTTTCCAGAACACAGGTTCCCAACTCCAGATTCACGTCCAACACCCTTTTCTGGCCTCTTCAACACACACACACACACACACACACACACACACACACACCATACATATACACATATTTTTAAATACACATGGTAAAAAAAGTTTTAAAGAAACTTAGAATAAAAGGATTTATTTTAGCACACAAGTCAGAGCACGAACTTAAAACAGCTAGGTTTTACATCACATCTATAGTCAGAAACAGAAAGAAAGAAACACAGGCATGCCCACTTGTCCTCGACCCTCTGCCTAGGGAATATTGCCACTGACAGTTGCCTATGTCTTCCCACATCAACTCAGATAAACTCTACAAACATGCCCACAGGTCAACACAATGTAGACAATTTCTCATTGAGATTTTCTTCCCAGATGATTCTAGGCCACAGCCTAGTAACAATTAAAGTTACTCATCATAGGGCATACAAATGGCAATATTCTAATTATATCATTTCATCTTCACCTATTATGGTCAATATATGTCCATAAAGAGAAACATGCTGTCATCAATTTTTTTCTTTAGATGGAGACATAGCTTGTACAGGAATCAAGAAAACAAATGCTTGATCCTTGTCCTTTCTCTGCCAGCTTTTAAACGTAATGAGTTGGGTTCCTTAGCATTCTCCAACGCTAATCAATGTACCTTTAAAAAGAACATTCCGAGCAAACAGATTTTAACATAATTGAAGTGTTTGGAGCTACTGCAGTCACTGTTTCGCATGACATTTAAATGTCCCAGCTTCACCCTGCTTGTGATAGGACCTCAGAACTCTTTGATAGCAGCCCTGCCTTCTGGGGTGACAGAGTGTTCTAGGTTAGCTCATTCACTTTGCAAAGTCAGTCTTTTCTCTCTAGTTTCTTTTGGAGGAAGTGCTTTTAAAAACCCTATTCTGAGTAGCAGGAATTCTCGGTTTCTGGAACTTTTCCAGTAGACAACAACGAAGAGAGTTTGGTGGGTTCCAGCCCTAGCAGGGTTCTGAACCCAAGGGGAGGATGTGTGGAATAGGTTTGTGTGAAACAGGGAAAAGAAGACTTTAGCTCACAGGTGCGGTTCACACACTCTGGCATTGAGACAACTCAGGTCACCTTTATTTATACATCTATTTTTTTTTCACCGCTGAAGATGTTTTATATTCATTTTCTCATGTACAATCTCTTTTAAGAACTTCCTATGTTTAATAATAATGTGCTCCCTGTAGAGAGGTGATAGACTACATACCCAGGAAATTCTGATTTAATTATTGGCCTCTAGCATGTCCCCATGTCCTGATCAGGAGGTTTAATTCCTTTAATGCCTAGGACTCTCAATAAATTAGTAACCTGAATCAGTTCTTCGTCCTTGCTTGCCTCGCCTCTGAATGTTCCCATTAGGTCTTGCAACCAACCAATGATCCAGAAAGACCTTTCTAACCTTTCGATAATCAACTAACTTGTCTGGAACAGGTTGGTGGGAAAATTGATGTTAGAACTAAGTTCCTATTGGAAAAGAACATCTGGACACTAGCTGATGTGCCTAGACTGGGGCCTTGTGTTGACTCAACCACATCACCATCATTAACAAACAGAGGAGTGGCAATCTATTTCACTCCCATGATCCTCAGAGACAAACAAGAATAAATCATAGTCCCGGCTTTCCTTTTCTGATTCTGGGGAAATGTCTGTCAAAGACAACCTGAGAGTAAAGATTTCCAATAGCAAGGCAAGGCAAAAGTGAACCAAGCATTCCCTCAGGAAAAGCCAGGAGATTCTGTGTGAACATCCCCACAGGTCTTTGCAACCTGGGGACCTAACACCTCAAGCCTTGTCGCAAGGAATGAAGTCTGCATTATACTCATGCGCTTTTCCCAGCAGAGGCATGGTCATCTCCATTTAAGTTTTATTTTCTCAGAATAGAAGACCCTGGGACTACACACTGGAATTTCGAATCAATCCAAGACTCCAGTTGACATTTGCATCTCATTTCTTCCAGGTTTAAATCTCCCTTTCAACCAGTTTTGTTTTGTTTAATTCTAACAGTGCCTCCCCCAGACCACCTGAATGGGATTGTCTGGTGAAGAGCTGAAGGCAAATTCCCTGGGTGATTCTGATAAAGATAAAGTCATGAGGGAGGGCACAGTCACCAGTGTGGGTCCTGCACAGGCGTGTCATGTGAGAATACAGGCTGAGCGCTATCTAGGGTAGCACTATTTCAGCAGGTGGACATTGTAAGCTGAAGAGGGAGTGAAGGAAGATAAAGTTGGTAAGACAGAAGTATAAGGACGGGAAGAGGCTCATTTGGTAAAGATCTTTTTTTTTTTTTCCTCAAATTTTTTTTTTCTTTTCCATTTTTTATTAGGTATTTAGCTCATTTACATTTCCAATGCTATACCAAAAGTCCCCCATACCCACCCACCCCCACTCCCCTACCCACCCACTCCCCCTCCTTGGCCCTGGCGTTCCCCTGTACTGGGGCATATAAAGTTTGCCTGTCCAATGGGCCTCTCTTTCCAGTGATGGCCGACTAGGCCATCTTTTGATACATATGCAGCTAGAGTCAAGAGCTCCGGGGTACTGGTTAGTTCATAATGTTGTTCCACCTATAGGGTTGCAGATCCCTTTAGCTCCTTGGCTACTTTCTCTAGCTCCTCCATTGGGAGCCCTATGATCCATCCATTAGCTGACTGTGAGCATCCACTTCTGTGTTTGCTAGGCCCCGGCATAGTCTCACAAGAGACAGCTACATCTGGGTCCTTTCGATAAAATCTTGCTAGTGTATGCAATGGTGTCAGCGTTTGGATGCTGATTATGGGGTGGATCCCTGGATATGGCAGTCTCCACATGGTCCATCCTTTCATCTCAGCTCCAAACTTTGTCTCTGTAACTCCTTCCATGGGTGTTTTGTTCCCAATTCTAAGGAGGGGCATAGTGTCCACACTTCAGTCTTCATTTTTCTTGAGTTTCATGTGTTTAGGAAATTGTATCTTATATCTTGGGTATCCTAGGTTTTGGGCTAATATCCACTTATCAGTGAGTACATATTGTGTGAGTTCCTTTGTGAATGTGTTACCTCACTCAGGATGATGCCCTCCAGGTCCATCCATTTGGCTAGGAATCTCATAAATTCATTCTTTTTAATAGCTGAGTAGTACTCCATTGTGTAGATGTACCACATTTTCTGTATCCATTCCTCTGTTGAGGGGCATCTGGGTTCTTTCCAGCTTCTGGCTATTATAAATAAGGCTGCTATGAACATAGTGGAGCATGTGTCCTTCTTACCAGTTGGGGCATCTTCTGGATATATGCCCAGGAGAGGTATTGCTGGATCCTCCGGTAGTACTATGTCCAATTTTCTGAGGAACCGCCAGACTGATTTCCAGAGTGGTTGTACAAGCCTGCAATCCCACCAACAATGGAGGAGTGTTCCTCTTTCTCCACATCCACGCCAGCATCTGCTGTCACCTGAATTTTTTATCTTAGCCATTCTGACTGGTGTGAGGTGGAATCTCAGGGTTGTTTTGATTTGCATTTCCCTGATGATTAAGGATGTTGAACATTTTTTCAGGTGCTTCTCTGCCATTCGGTGTTCCTCAGGTGAGAATTCTTTGTTCAGTTCTGAGCCCCATTTTTTAATGGGGTTATTTGATTTTCTGAAGTCCACCTTCTTGAGTTCTTTATATATGTTGGATATTAGTCCCCTATCTGATTTAGGATAGGTAAAGATCCTTTCCCAATCTGTTGGTGGTCTTTTTGTCTTATTGACGGTGTCTTTTGCCTTGCAGAAACTTTGGAGTTTCATTAGGTCCCATTTGTCAATTCTCGATCTTACAGCACAAGCCATTGCTGTTCTGTTCAGGAATTTTTCCCCTGTGCCCATATCTTCAAGGCTTTTCCCCACTTTCTCCTCTATAAGTTTCAGTGTCTCTGGTTTTATGTGAAGTTCCTTGATCCACTTAGATTTGACCTTAGTACAAGGAGATAAATATGGATCGATTCGCATTCTTCTACATGATAACAACCAGTTGTGCCAGCACCAATTGTTGAAAATGCTGTCTTTCTTCCACTGGATGGTTTTAGCTCCCTTGTCGAAGATCAAGTGACCATGGGTGTGTGGGTTCATTTCTGGGTCTTCAATTCTATTCCATTGGTCTACTTGTCTGTCTCTATACCAGTACCATGCAGTTTTTACCACAATTGCTCTGTAGTAAAGCTTTAGGTCAGGCATGGTGATTCCACCAGAGGTTCTTTTATCCTTGAGAAGAGTTTTTGCTATCCTAGGTTTTTTGTGATTCCAGATGAATTTGCAAATTGCTCCTTCTAATTCGTTGAAGAATTGAGTTGGAATTTTGATGGGGATTGCATTGAATCTGTAGATTGCTTTTGGCAAGATAGCCATTTTTACAATGTTGATCCTGCCAATCCATGAGCATGGGAGATCTTTCCATCTTCTGAGATCTTCTTTAATTTCTTTCTTCAGAGACTTGAAGTTTTTATCATACAGATCTTTCACTTCCTTCGTTAGAGTCCTGCCGAGATATTTTATATTATTTGTGACTATTGAGAAGGGTGTTGTTTCCCTAATTTCTTTCTCAGCCTGTTTATTTTTTGTGTAGAGAAAGGCCATTGACTTGTTTGAGTTAATTTTATATCCAGCTACTTCACCGAAGCTGTTTATCAGGTTTAGAAGTTCTCTGGTGGAATTTTTAGGGTCACTTATATATACTATCATATCATCTGCAAAAAGTGATATTTTGACTTCCTCTTTTCCAATTTGTATCCCCTTGATCTCCTTTTGTTGTCGAATTGCTCTGGCTAATACTTCAAGTACTATGTTGAAAAAGTGGAGAAAGTGGGCAGCCTTGTCTAGTCCCTGATTTTAGTGGGATTGCTTCCAGCTTCTCTCCATTTACTTTGATGTTGGCTACTGGTTTGCTGTAGATTGCTTTTATCATGTTTAGGTATGGGCCTTGAATTCCTGATCTTTCCAAAACTTTTATCATGAATGGGTGTTGGATCTTGTCAAATGCTTTTTCTGCATCTAACGAGATGATCATGTGGTTTTTGTCTTTGAGTTTGTCTATATAATGGATTACATTGATGGATTTTCGTATATTAAACCATCCCTGCATCCCTGGAATAAAACCTACTTGGTCAGGATGGATGATTGCTTTAATGTGTTCTTGGATTCGGTTAGCGAGAATTTTATTAAGGATTTTTGCACCGATATTCATAAGAGAAATTGGTCTGAAGTTCTCTATCTTTGTTGGATCTTTCTGTGGTTTAGGTATCAGAGTAATAGTGGCTTCATAAAATGAGTTGGGTAGAGTACCTTCTACTTCTATCTTGTGAAATAGTTTGTGCAGAACTGGAATTAGATCTTCTTTGAAGGTCTGATAGAACTCTGCACTAAACCCGTCTGGTCCTGGGCTTCTTTTGGCTGGGAGACTATTAATAACTGCTTCTATTTCTTTAGGGGATATGGGACTGTTTAGAAGGTCAACTTGATCCTGATTCAACTTTGGTACCTGGTATCTGTCCAGAAATTTGTCCATTTCGTCCAGGTTTTCCAGTTTTGTTGAGTATAGCCTTTTGTAGAAGGATCTGATGGTGTTTTGGATTTCTTCAGGATCTGTTGTTATGTCTCCCTTTTCAGTTCTGATTTTGTTAATTAGGATTTTGTCCCTGTGCCCTCTAGTGAGTCTAGCTAATGGTTTATCTATCTTGTTGATTTTCTCAAAGAACCAACTCCTCGTTTGGTTAATTCTTTGAATAGTTCTTCTTGTTTCCACTTGGTTGATTTCACCCCTGAGTTTGATTATTTCCTGCCGTCTACTCCTCTTGGGTGAATTTGCTTCCTTTTTTTCTAGAGCTTTTAGATGTGTTGTCAAGCTGCTAGTATGTGCTCTCTCCCGTTTCTTCTTGGAGGCACTCAGAGCTATGAGTTTCCCTCTTAGAAATGCTTTCATTGTGTCCCAAAGGTTTGGGCACGTTGTGGCTTCATTTTCATTAAACTCTAAAAAGTCTTTAATTTCTTTCTTTATTCCTTCCTTGACCAAGGTATCATTGAGAAGAGTGTTGTTCAGTTTCCACATGAATGTTGGCTTTCCATTATTTATGTTGTTATTGAAGATCAGTCTTAGGCCATGGTGGTCTGATAGGATACATGGGACAATTTCAATATTTTTGTATCGGTTGAGGCCTGTTTTGTGACCAATTATATGGTCAATTTTGGAGAAGGTCCCGTGAGGTGCTGAGAAGAAGGTATATTTTTTTTGTTTTAGGATAAAATGTTCTGTAGATATCTGTCAGGTCCATTTGTTTCATAACTTCTGTTAGTTTCACTGTGTCCCTGTTTAGTTTCTGTTTCCACGATCTGTCCATTGATGAAAGTGGTGTGTTGAAGTCTCCCACTATTATTGTGTGAGGTGCAATGTGTGCTTTGAGCTTTACTAAAGTGTCTTTAATGAACGTGGCTGCCCTTGCATTTGGAGCGTAGATATTCAGAATTGAGAGTTCCTCTTGGAGGATTTTACCTTTGATGAGTATGAAGTGTCTCTCCTTGTCTTTTTTGATAACTTTGGGTTGGAAGTCGATTTTATCCGATATTAGAATGGCTACTCCAGCTTGTTTCTTCAGACCATTTGCTTGGAAAATTGTTTTCCAGCCTTTCACTCTGAGGTAGTGTCTGTCTTTTTCCCTGAGATGGGTTTCCTGTAAGCAGCAGAATGTTGGGTCCTGTTTGTGTAGCCAGTCTGTTAGTCTATGTCTTTTAATTGGGGAATTGAGTCCATTGATATTAAGAGATATTAAGGAAAAGTATTTGTTGCTTCCTTTTATTTTTGTTGTTAGGGTTGGCATTCTGTTCTTGTGGCTGTCTTCTTTTTGGTTTGTTGAGGGATTACTTTCTTGCTTGTTCTAGGGCGTGATTTCCGTCCTTGTATTGCTTCTTTTCTGTTATTATCCTTTGAAGGGCTGGATTCGTGGAAAGATATTGTGTGAATTTGTTTTTGTCGTGGAATACTTTGGCTTCTCCATCTATGGTAATTGAGAGTTTGGCCGGGTATAGTAGCCTGGGCTGGCATTTGTGTTCTCTTAGTGTCTGTATAACATCTGTCCAGGCTCTTCTGGCTTTCATAGTCTCTGGTGAAAAGTCTGGTGTAATTCTGATAGGCCTTCCTTTATATGTTACTTGACCTTTCTCCCTTACTGCTTTTAATATTCTATCTTTATTTATTGCATTTGTTGTTCTGATTATTATGTGTCGGGAGGAATTTCTTTTCTGGTCCAGTCTATTTGGAGTTCTGTAGGCTTCTTGTATGATCATGGGCATCTCTTTCTTTATGTTTGGGAAGTTTTCTTCTATTATTTTGTTGAAGATATTAGCTGGCCCTTTAAGTTGAAAATCTTCATTCTCATCAATTCCTATTATCCGTAGGTTTGGTCTTCTCATTGTGTCCTGGATTTCCTGGATGTTTTGAGTTAGGATCCTTTTGCATTTTGTATTTTCTTTGACTGTTGTGTCGATGTTCTCTATGGAATCTTCTGCACCTGAGATTCTCTCTTCCATTTCTTGTATTCTGTTGCTGATGCTTGCATCTATGGTTCCAGATCTCTTTCCTAGGGTTTCTATCTCCAGCGTTGCCTCGCTTTGGGTTTTCTTTATTGTGTCTACTTCCCCTTTTAGTTCTAGTATGGTTTTGTTCATTTCCATCACCTGTTTGGATGTGTTTTCCTGTTTTTCTTTAAGGACTTCTACCTGTTTGGTTGTGTTTTCCTGCTTTTCTTTAAGGGCCTGTAACTCTTTAGCAGTGCTCTCCTGTAATTCTTTAAGTGACTTATGAAAGTCCTTCTTGATGTCCTCTATCATCATCATGAGAAATGTTTTTAAATCTGGGTCTAGATTTTCGGTTGTGCTGGGGTGCCCAGGACTAGGTGGGGTGGGAGTGCTGCATTCTGATGATGGTGAGTGGTCTTGATTTCTGTTAGTAGGATTCTTACGTTTGCCTTTCGCCATCTGGTAATCTCTGAAGCTAGCTGTTATAGTTGTCTCTGTTAAGAGCTTGTTCTTCAGGTGACTCTGTTAGCCTCTATAAGCAGACCTGGGAGGGTATCTCTCTCCTTAGTTTGAGTGGGCAGAGTATTCTCTGCAGGCAAGCTCTTTTCTTGCAGGGAAGGTACCCAGATATCTGGTGTTCGAACCGGACTCCTGGCAGGAGTTGTGTTCCACTCACTAGAGGTCTTAGGATCCCGTGTGGAATCCTGTGTGGGCCCTTGCGGGTGTCGGGCAACTCCGCTGGCAAGGAACCCCGGGGCTCAAGTGGAGCGGAAGGGGCTTGTGCCCCAGGTCAGTCCCGGGTAGTCCGCTTCCCTATTTACCGCAGTCTCAGGTTCCGCGCGATTGGATTGGGGCAGGGGCTGTGTTCCACTCACCAGAGGTCTTAGGATCCCGTGGGGAATCCTGTGTGGGCCCTTGCGGGTGTCGGGCACTTCCGCTGGCAAGGTACCTCGGGGCTCGAGTCGGTAAAGATCTTATATTGCAAGCAATAAGATCTGAGTTCTATCCCCAGCACCCTCTTAAAAAGCCGGTCTACCCTTATAATCCTATCACTGGGGAGGTGGAGACAGGAGCATCCTCAGGTCTTACTGCCTGCCCAACTAGCCTGATCAACAAGTTCTAAGTTCATTGAGAAAACTTGTTCTCAAAAAAAATAGAAGGTGGAGAGATATTGAAGAAGATGCCTGGCATTGACCTTTGCCCTTCACACACATTCACAAACACATACAAAGAACTGTGGCTGAAAAATTAGAAGACAGGGTAAGAGCAAGAATGTTCTAAGTGAGTGGAGGATTTAGTTTATGTATACATGGTGAGGAGAAGTCAGGTGGCAGGCACATAGGACTCCGGAAGAAAGCAGAGATGCAAGTTTGCACTGGGCTGCAGGTGGCTGGGCCCTTTGTAGCCTTCTTGAGGCCCAGTGATAGAAAAGAATGCTGCCTCTTGGTCCAGGTAGCAGATTCAAAATGTCCAGGTCCTGTTTAGCCGTTTCCTCCAGCTGTGGGTGGAGTGTTTGATATACAGGGTTGGTTCGGCTTGGTTGTGTTGACAGTGACACAAGACCCAGTAGAGAATGATTGATCTCAAAAGCTGCAGGCCCTTTAGTCAAAGCTGTTTCATACAAACACTAAAGTAAACTTTGCCCTTTTACAACTCCAGACTTGCAGGAACTTTGGGACATGTAAGAGGCAGACAGACCAAATGCAGACATAGTTGGGAGGATCTAGCTGGCTGTTATTAATCCTGATATTAACAGAAATTTTTACATGTGTCATGCCACTCATTGCAGTAACCTCCACCCTACCCCAACGATATAATCTTCATTAAAATGTTGAGTTGGGACCAGGGAGACAGTGCAGTGGTTAAAGTGCTTGCCATGCAAGGGTAAAAGAGTGGGTAAGCATGGCAGTCCCCCCTCCCCCAATTCTAAACTCAAGGTAGAGACAGGGCATTCCCAGGGCATGCTGACTAGCTAGAGTAATCATAGAGTCGAACTCTGAGTTTGATTGAGAAAGCCTACCTCGATGAATAAGGAATAGTAATCAATAGAGGATAGTTTCCAACATCAACCTGGGACCTGCACATGAATGAGCACAGAGCCCATACATGGAAACACACACACACACACACACACACACACACACACACACACACGGGAGGAAGTTGGTCACCATGATATATTTGCTATTTTATTTATTTATTTTGTGTGTGTGCAAGTAAATTCATTGGGTATGTGCATGTACTTGTGGAGGCCAGAGGTTGAACTTGGGTAATGGTCCCCAGGAGTTATTTTAGATACTGTTTTATTGCTATAAAAAGACACTAGGCCAGGCGTGGTGGTGCATGCCTTTAATCCCAGCACTCGGGAGGCAGAGGCAGGCCGGTTTCTGAGTTCGAGGCCAGCCTGTTCTACAAAGTGAGTTCCAGGACAGCCAGGGCTACACAGAGAAACCCTGTCTCAAAAAGCAAGCAAGCAAACAAACAAACAAAGACACTATGACCAAGGGAACTTGTAAGATAAAGCAATTAATTAGGGGCTTGCCTACAGTTTCAGAGGGTTAGCCCATGATTACCATCATACGTGCGGCAGCAGGCACTATATATATGGCTTGAAAGCCACAGCTGAGAGCTTACATCTAATCCCAAGGCATCAGGCAAAGGGGATTGGGCTAGAGTGAGCTTTCAAAACCTCAAAGCCATCGACAAACCTCATCCAACAGACCACACCTCCCAATCCTACCCAACAATTTGGAAACAAGTATTCAAACATATGAGCCTATGGGGTCCAGACTCATTCAAACCACCAGAGGAGCTGTCCACTTTTCTTTTTATTATTTGAGATAGATCTTTCACTGGAACCTAGAACTTGACAATTAGATGAGAATAGCTGGCTAGTGAGCCCCAGGGATTGCCTCTCTCTGCCCTCCAGGTTGCTGGGATTACAGGGAAGCGCTGTCATGCCTGGGTTTATAAATGGGTGCTTGGGATTAAACTCAGGTTTTCATGTTTGCACAGTCAGCACTTTACTAATTGGACCCAGGTGTGTTTTTATTTTAATTGTTAATGTTTCTCATTTTGGAGTCATAGTTTGTTAAATACAGATCAACATACTGAGGCCCTCAGTCACTTGTAAGAGTGTAGCTGGGTCCTGGAATCAGAAGTTGGAGAAGTCATGGTGTGAGAAGAGCTCCAGTGAGCAGAGCCAGCTATCTCCAGGGGGTGCCACTGAGGCACCCCATGTCAGGAAGTGTTGTGAATGCAATGAGGCAGGAGAATGCTAAGGCCACACAGAGTGAAGACAAGGAATCTGGTGCTACCACTTCAGGGCCCGACCAGTACTTTATTGACAAGATGGCCCTACCACTCATTAAAACGGCATGTGCTCTTGATCCTGTCTCTATGCAGTTGTTTATACACCTCCCTTTTGCCAGGGAAAGCTTGGAATAGCCATGCTACATGAAATAGAGATTTTCAAATAAAAACACTAACTAGATCCGAGTTTTACAGATTTCCCCTGTGTTTATTTTTTAACCTTAGAGAGCACAAATGTCTTTAATATTGACCTTATACCTTATACATCCTGTAGCACCTGAGTTGATGTCCTCGATAAATTCCATGTGCTTCCAAAAGGATGCTGTCATTCTGAGAGCTGTCTGGGTGGTCCCCAACCCCTCAAGACTGAACACCAGGGTTTGTAAATAACTACCTCTTTTTAAATTGTCCTTTCCTTACAATCTTGAATTTAAATGTGAATATATGAATGTAAGAGCTCGCGATAACTATGCAGATTTATGGGCAATAACAATTTAGGTTCTATCCTGGAATTCAATCAGGCCTGCCTTCGTGTGACTGGGGATTCCTTGAAGCTTGGATAGAGTTAAGAGGGGGGAAAAGTGCAACCTGTAACCAAAACCATTTAGAAAGTAGAACAGCTGAAGATCTGGGACAGAAAGGTCCCTGGTAGAGCAAGAAAGGATTCTGACATTGGAAAGGAGGGAACAAGCATGGACACTTGTATCTGGAAGTTCCGGTTAAGGATTAGGGACGCTTGATTTCTACTTTCCATTGTTTGAAGATGGTCTTGTTTGTTTTTTTTAAAAAAAAAAAAAGCCAACATAATTCAGCTGGAGGAGACACAAAGATTTCTCCTATTCCTTGATTCAGCAAAAAATCGATGAGTTTAGCTGCTGTAATTGTCCCCCCTGCGTTCAGTACCTGAAATAAAATAGCCCTCTGAATGCATTTCTGCGGCTTCGGTGTCTGGCTAAACAAGTATTAATTAGATAATCTGCGGAGAGCTGGTGGGAGGATGAAAGAGGGGGAAGGCTGGATGGCAGCCTCATTTGGGACCCTGATAGTAATTCACTATCTTGGTGGACTGACTGAATCCCTGGGAGATTGAGCTCAGCTCCTAGCGGAATTGGATCTGCATTAAGGACAAGAGGAAAGCCAGGAAGACCAGGCCCAAATCTACCTCCTCAAGCTGTGGTTTTGGGTTCAGGGGAGGGTAAGCAGGAAGGAGCAATAACCCAGATCCCTTCTCAGAAATTCAAAATCTGCTCACCTGCTTCCCCTATCCCTGGGGCTCTCAGCGCCCCCAGCCTCCATTCATACTTCAAATCCTTTCTCAGAGAACCAGCTAACTCCTAAGGAGCTGGAAGGGGAGAACCACGCGTGGGAGAAGCTCCGAGAGGCAGCCAGACCCTGTTGGAGTGCGCTTGGCAAGCGGAGAGGTGCACTCTTTCACAGTTGCCTGCCCCGCGCTCTGAGCCTTAAGTCCTAAGGGCACTTCTGCCTCTGCAGGGACAGTGGACCCCCGGGGGTTCCTTGAGCGCAGGACCAGAAAGCCAGTTTGCGCTTTAGCTGCCCCTTTAAGGGTTCCCGAAACTTTCCAGCAGCTCTAAGCTGAGCCTCGTCATATCCGTTAGCCGTGGCCTCCCGGGCACGTTCCGGGGAAATTTTGCACTCCAGTTTCCCGGGGAAGAGGCGCGACCCGCGCCCATCCTTGACCTTGGCCACGGAGGAGGGGCAGGGCCTGCGGGGAGGCGGCCGCCAGAGGGGGCAGCGACTGAGAACTTGTTCAACTCTGCACCGCCTTCTCCAGCCTCCTCCCTGTCCGCCCCGCCCCGGCCGGCTAAGGACCGCAGAACCGCGCTCGCAGACTCGCCGAGCCCCCGCTGCGGGGATGGGCGCGCTGCTTCGAGCACTCTTGCTCCCGGTGCTGGCGCAGTGGCTCTTGAGTGCGGTCCCCGCGCTGGCCCCCGCGCCCTTCACGCTGCCCCTCCAAGTGGCCCGGGCCACGAACCACAGAGCCTCGGCTGTTCCCGGACTCGGGACCCCCGAGTTGCCCCGGGCCGATGGTCTGGCCCTCGCACTGGAGCCTGTCAGGGCTACTGCCAACTTCTTGGCTATGGTGGACAACCTTCAGGGGGACTCTGGCCGCGGCTACTACCTAGAGATGCTGATCGGGACCCCTCCGCAGAAGGTAGGGTTGGGGGCGGTAGTTTCTGTGAATTGACTCCACGCGATTTAATGCCGTCCCTAAGGCAGTAGCTTTCACTGGGAAGAAGGGTCAGGGAGATGCATGGGTTGGGTGAGGAGTGGAGGCGCGCGCTAGGGACGCACCAGGGAGCGCAGCCTCTGCCGGAGCACAGCTCAGGGGGTGTGAGCAAATGTTTCAGAACTTGGTGGCCCTCCCCCACCCCGTGGAGCTTGACAGCTGAAGGAACCTGTAACATGCTTCGGGCCCAGGAGCGACGCCTCCTTCCAGCAAGAGCGGTACCTACTGAGTGGGTGGTGGGTGGGGTCTTGGAAAAAGGTGCTGTTAGGTGCAGGGAAATCACTGGAGTTGATACCATCTCTATGCTGTCTCATTGCTAAAAAGACTCTTGGACAGCATCCAAGGCGCAGTACCCTTTAAAAGAGATTTCTCCATGAGCTCAGCTAAAAGACACCCGGTTCCAAAGTGTCTCTTTGCAGGGCAGAGCCAGCCGTCTTCCTTCCTCGGAGTTTGTTTGCTGGCTTCCTCATAGCTGTCCGGCTGCCCAGCCTCTGGGAGCCGTGCACCCGCCAAGGCATGCATCCTGCGGGGGTTGGAGAATGTGAATGCCATTAGCTGCTGGGGAACACCAAGCGCGTAGCGAGTCAAAGATAAAACAAACGCAGTCCAAACAGCTTTCTTCCCCGCCTTGTGCCGATGTTCATTTAACACTTCGAGTGACAGGGAACACCGGCTCCCAAGCACGGAATCTGGCAAGGGAAACAAAAGCCTCACAGAAGTGATCCGACCCTCTCCAATTCGAATTCAAGTTGTCTCATAAGTTGAACGCACCGTATGAAGACACTTTATTTTTAACATCGTCGTTGGGGGTTGTCATGCTGATGTGATTACCCATAAATAGAACATGCTCATGACTTTTGTATAATTCTAATTAAATTATTCAAGACTTTAAGAGGATGAGCCATGCTAATTTTTAAAAAGAGAAACTGCAGAGTAACTTCTGTGGTTGTTTAGACCTTCAAGAGTGTTTTACTCAAAACGTTAGTTGTGGTTGCTGTACAGGGTCCTTGTGTGCGCAGTCCAGAAGTGGCTGCAGGGCAGACTGAAGGGGGGTGGGGTGGGTGGCAGTGTCAGCTGAGGAGGCTTAGGGTCCCCTGAGCAGTCTGACCACCATGTGAGCATGATCTCAGGGCAGAGGGAATCCTGTGAACTGCCGTTGGCAGGACTGCATAGAACAGGAGGGACCTGCCTCTTTCTTTTATACACAGGCCTCAACTGAGTCCTCATGTGTTAAGGAAAAGGAAACCAGGAAGAAAAAAAAAAACTTTAAAGAGGAGGAGAAGACTTCTCTTACAAAGCTCTCCCTTGCTTTGCCTTTGTTGATAATTCAATGACCTTTACTTTAAACTCAGTGATGAAATTTAATTAATTTAATTACCCAGGATGTAACGAGCACCCAGGTTTGTATCCTTAGCACAGCCAAGGAAGTACTTCCTCTGAGGTTATTTCTCAGCTAGACTATAGCATGCTTCTAAGCAAGGCTGGTTTGTGACAGACAAGTACCATTTCTGCATATCATTCCACAGGAGTGAACCATTCTGTATTGTTGCCCTGGTATGATGAAGGGACAAATTGCTTCACAGCAAAATCTGTGCATCAGGTGCTTCCATTGTAAAAGCTGGGTGTTGGCAACCTGGTTTGGCTCTGTAGTGTCTCTGATGCCAGCAGGGGTTTGCAGATGCCTAGAGAGAGCAGTAGGGAGGTGACCTCTGAACCCCAAAGACAGTTCCTGCTATAGTAGTGGGCACAGGGTCATTCATGGAATTGAATTTTTGCTCTCTGGAACCCCAGGTAAAATTGCTTACAGAAAGGGAGGGAAGCAATAAATTAACAAGACTTTTTCAGATGTTAATAACCATAATGTCTTCAGCCTCCATTTGTGATGAACACCTTGACAGTTCTGGTCTCTCTTACAACCACCCTCTCATATCTTAACCAATGTGTGTGTGTGTGTGTGTGTGTGTGTGTGTGTGTGTGTGTGTGTGTTTCTGTAGAGGTATGTATGCACGTTTGTGTATGTACAGGTATGGGCATATGTGTGTGCCTGCCTGTGGAAGTCACAAGCTTGGGTATTATTCCTCAGGAGGCTATTCACCTTGATTTTTAGATGGGCTCTTGGTGGGACCGTCCTCTTTCTGACTGGTGTTTGGTGCAAATATTCACCACAAGCCCAGCTTTTGTGCTAGTATTGCTATGTGACTTGAGGGTGTCAGGGGTGAAGTTTGGAAACATTGAGTGACTTGCTAGTGCAATGGGGTAATAAAGAGGGAGGGTAGGAAATGGAGCCCAGGTCAATAGGCTGAAGAAGCTAGGCTTTGAACCACAGGCAGATGATGCTCATTCCTGCATGTTTCTGGTCTGCTTTTCCTTGGTTTGTGCTACACTGTATCCTTACTAGGCAGTGGCTCCTGACCAGTGCTGGGATGTTAGGGACTGCATGTCTGACAGTACCAAAAGTCTCTCCCATACCCCATCACCCTTTCTCCCCGTCCTTGAGGCCATGCTTTAGGGCTATCTTAAGGAGTAGTTGGATGCAGGAAAGTCCTTGAGTGAAAGGATGCTAGATGCGAGTCTGGGTGTAAATCAAAAGAGTCCTGCTATCCTATGGGAAAGCCAGCCATTGGAAGTATGCTTACCCCTGTGTGATTTCATTAAGAACTGGGATCCATTGTCCTGCCTACGGACTCTGTGAGGAGTCACAGGCTACCCAGCAGCCTGACAGAGCCTCAGAGCCCCGTACTGGCAGGCAGGCCCACGTTGGCATGGAGATGAGAGTCAGGGTTACACACTGATACCATTATGTGACTCCTATCTAACAGGAGACCGGCATGCCCTGGAACCATGCAATTTGCTCTTATTAATAATACGAGTGTTCAAAAGTGATTATAATTATAGCAATCTACATTATTAAAATATACTTTTCATGCTCACACCATAAATCCAACTGAAGATAGCAAAGGTCCACAGCTATATGCTTTATGGTGCCTCAGAAAAGGCTTTGGAGGCTTTCTGTTGGAAGATTTCTGTCGTCTGCACTGATATGGGTGAAACAACTGGCAAACTGTCTTCACATTTAAGCCTTCCAACATAAACATTTAACAGAGTACTTTGGCACATGTGCTGGGTTAGTGAGCAACCTCTTAGCACAGCAATTGAGAGAGTACAGAATACGACTCCATATAATTAAAGAGCTTTTTTAAAAAAGAGTAAATCACTAGGGTCCCCCAAACACATTAAGCTCACATTAAGTAAGTGAGGTTGGAAAAAAGAAGGTATCCAGGCAAGGGGAAACCAGGAGGGGGGCTCTGATAGGCTCACTGTTAAGGATGATAAAGCATAAGAACACCAGACTAGTTGTAGCCTGATTATTTGGCTCTGCCAGCTGCCCTCATTCCTTCAACTGAGATGTGGAGCCCCCTGGACCTTAGAAAAAGGATTCATCAGAGGATGTGAAAGGCTGATAGGCAGAGCTCAAGGAAACAACATCAGTACCTACTGTGATGTCTTATGTATCCAATGTAGAATGTCATACTAGATATTTTTATTGTGGGATGTTGGATCAAACCCACACCAGAAAAGTATTTCATCATCGAGCCTTGTATCCTATTCCTCAGCCTCAGCAGTTTGCCAAGTTTGCCTCATTGGATTTTCATGCCTTCCTGTGGAGACTGTACAGTCATTTGATTTAATTTTAAGATGGAAACAGACTTGTCCTGAGTCATGTCTCCACAGCCATGCCATCCTGTCATATAAGTCCCGTCTCAGTAGAGTGACTTTAGAAAAGAGCCACCTTCCCTTTTCTGAGTATTTGGTGCTGCTGAGGACAGTGAAGGACACTTGTGTCTCAGATGACCAGAAGTAAGTGCTACCCTTCTGAGACCTCAGTCCACCATGGTTGATGTTCTCAGCATTAGTGTCTTCAGCTTCCCTACCAAACTCCACAGACCAGAGGCTTAAAGCAATGGAATCTATTCCCTTATGGATCTGGAGGTTGGAAGCCCCAAATCTAGGGTGTCAATGATGAAACCATGTTTCCTCTGGAGGTTCCAAAGGAGTATACTTCATTTCCTAGTCTTAGCATCTGATGGTCTCTAGTGTTCCTCTCTTGTAGGTGTATTGCTCCAGCCTCTGCCTCCATCTCAGCTAATTCTCCTCCCTCTGTGTGCATATGCCTACTGTCATTATAAAGACACCAGACATTGGAGTGCCTTACTTCACTTATTTATATCTGCAAAGACTCATGTTGCAGACAAGGTTATGGGGCTTGGATTTCCCACTCTGGGCTGCACAGAAAATGGTGGTCCCATAAAACTGCACGATCTATGATGCTACAGTTGTCTGTCTTTGACACTTTTCCTGTTGCTGTGATAGAAGACTGATAGAAGCAAACTAAGGGAGAAAAGTGTGATTCTGGTTCACAGTTCAAGGACAGTCTACTGTGCAGGGAACTCTAGGTGGCAGTACTTAGAGCATTTTATTCCCAGGTTCCCATCCAGGGAATAGTGTCAGCCACAGACGGCAGGTCTTTCCACCTCAGTTAATATAATGAAGGCAGTACCCACAGGCATGCTCGGAGGCTCATTTCCCAGGTGAGTTTAGATCCTGTCACGATGACAGTTAATACTAACAAACACGCAATCTAAGTGTGTCTCATTATAACTCTGTGATGTTTGCACAATGACAAAATTGTCTAATGCCGCATCTCAGAACATGTCCCCATCCATAAATAGTGCTGTGTCTGCTTGGGGGAATACAGTTTTATCCTCACGTCCTTTCTAAGCTTATAATTTTTAGATCCCACTTGTTATTTGTCAATAATTTCAGGTTGGAACTCAAGTGCAACATTCATTAAGATTGAAGAGCAGACAGTAGTTTGGTTGAACTCATCAGGGGCCTATGGTAAGGCAGCGAACTGGAGGAGGCTCAGAGGGAGGGAGTTCTGATGCTTTCTGCATTCTTATGTTGGTTTCCCCACTAGAGAATAGTTGTATGCATGATTAACATGTCTCTTGTCTTTGTTCTAGAGTGGCTGGAATTTGTGTTTTGGTTGAAGCTACCCAACTTCTGCAAGGTCAAATCATCAGGATTTGAACTGTGGTTAAGAAACACTCTGGTTGAAATTTGTGCTCTAAAACCTTATCAGGCACCAGCCACCCCTCAAGAATCAGGATGTGTTTAATAAGGAAGCCTGTCAGGACTCTTTCCTGACACACCCAGAGTATCTGCTTTCCTGAGTCAGAGGTGGGTCAGCCTAACCTGATTTTCGAGGTTAGCTGCCCAGTCTTCCTGTTTCCTTCAGCATGCTTGCAGTCCGCACTACTAACTAAACACCAGAAGAGAAAGAGTAAGATTAGCTGTTGATATCTTTGTTTGCTTTCTGTTGCTAATAACAAGATGCCACAGACGGAACAGGTTATGGAGAAGTTTGTTTTGGCTGTTTCTGGTCCAAAGTTGAAGACCTGTATCTGGGGCTGTCTCCTTGTTGGCCGAGTCCCAAGGAGATATCGAATGGAGAGGTCTAACCCGACAGGCATTTGGAGCTTATCTACCCCCATGGTACTTTTCACCTGTCATTCTTATCACCTGAATGCATTCACATGCTCACAACAACAGAGCCCAAACCAACTCCTAAAGGGCCTACCTCTTTCTGCATTGTAATACGAAATTAACATGAGTTGAGGTGAATCTACACGTTAAACCATAATCATTATTTTACATACTGGCTTAACCCTGGGTGTTCTCTGTAGGGTCTGGTCACATGCTATGGGACTTATTTTCTACCTTAGCTTTTGGCTTCTGGGATCAAGCCTTTGGCTTTGCGTGCAGGGTTCCCCCAAGCTTAGAACTGCTAATACCTGTCTTCCCCCCTTCCAGAGGACAGCAGGAACAGGGTGGCCCTGTATATGTTTCTCCATCGCACCTATGCCTTGCTTTTACACCTTATCATTGCATTTATGTATCTATTGTTGGAGGAACGTGCACATGCCACAGGGCATTGCGGAGGACAGAGGACCATTGTCAGAGACAAGTCTCTTGTTCTATAGTGTAGGTCCCAGGGATCAAACTCACATCATCAGGCTTGAGGACAAACCTGCTAGTCCCCACTGAGCTATCTCTCCAGCCCATGTCTCCTTCATGACTAACAGTGTCCCTTCTGTTCCTTTGGAGGTCTTTCTGTCTTCCTGGTTCCCTTCTGGTCATCCTGCTCTGCGGCCCAGCCCTGGCCAGTCATTGGTTAAGTTGTGGAAACAGGCAGAGCAGAATGTTTCTGTGAGGAAATGGCCTTTCTGGGCTTCTCTAACTCCTAGCTGTGAAGATACAAGGTTGTGGGTAGAGTGTGAGAAAGGGTGAATGTGACACAGTTTGGGTCACTTTCCTGCCCCTGTATGTCTGTGTGAGACACAGGTGAACTAGACATCACTTAGCTCCTCTTCGTCTGTACTTGACACTATTGCTACCCAATAAAAATGGTCATATTTTAGAATTTCCCCAAAGAAGTGGCGCCTTGTCATGCTGACATGCCGGACTGGGAATAAAAGCAGTGCTCTTGAGTTAAAGATTGACCATCCAATGCAGGTCTCTGGGTGGATGTTGGGGTTTTATTACTCAGTACATTGTATACCAGTGCTGGGAAACATACAATGTCAGAGCTGCTGAGTTAGGATGATGGAGAGGACTGGGGGTGGGGAAGCAGGTGATGCCCTGGATCAGGTCCATCATTACAGCGAACCATGATTGCAGTGGGGGAAAGCATCTCTTTCTATCTCACACTAGCTTGAAAGAGTCAAGGAACTAAGCACAGTCTCCTGGTCTCGCTGCAAATCACCACTGGCTCCACTTTAGCAATGGTTTTGGCAATGGGAAAGAAACAGGTTCTGGGTGTCAGTAATGCCTACCCCTGCCAGAAGCCAAGGTCTTGCATGTGCATAAGCTGGGGTATTTCTGTGACAACACTGAGGGGTCACTGGGGGATGATCCTGTTGACAGAGACTTGTTGCTAGATATGAAGCCACATCTTGCTGAAGGTGAATATAGATTCCAGAGGTCCTGAAGGACCAAACGAACTCCTTGTTGGTGCCAAAGAGTTTTTACCATTGGAAGTCCCTCTGGGGGAAGTATGTCTGTGTGGTATGGCATGCTCAACACCTAGTGCTTAGCCCACATCTGTTATTTCTGGATTTTAGGTGCTGAGAGGAAGTTAATTAACTTGGCTGGGCCTCTGTCTCCCAATCTGTAAACTGGGGGATTTCACCTAGCGATCTGAGGTTTCATGGAAGCCTGGATCCCTTCTCAATTATGATCTGTTCTATTGGCCAGAATCTTGGATGAGTCATTCAGGGAGCTTCGGGAAGGAAGGATCTAGTGTCCCCGTCAGCAGGGACAAGAGCTGCTGGCTCACAGGTCACCGTGGGAGTCACTGATGCTGGGAATCCACTGGCTCACATGGGAATCCACTGGCTCACATGGGAATCCACTGGCTCACATGGGAATCCACTGGCTCACATGGGAATCCACTGGCTCACAAGAGCTGGCTGCAGCGGTTCCGGAACAGGGTCCATGCTTCCAACCAGGCCTGAGATTCTGCCGTGTCTCATGTCCACCAGCCATGCTGGATTCTATCCTTGGACTCTATATGAAGACCATTGCAGAGGCCAGCACCTCCTCTGACTTGTGCAGAGTGGTCATTTCTCGTCTTCCTAGACAACTATCTCTTGGGTATTTCCCTTTTTGTCTACTTTAGAAATTTCTCTGACTTAGGCAGATTGTATTCCAGAAAAGTCCTTAGAGTGGGCAATTGGGAAGCCTGAAATGCAAGTCCTTTCGATGCACTGCTCAGAGTCGCTGTCCTGAAGGCAGCCTTTTAGAAATGCCCTGTCTGCCGTGGAGCCTTTACTGTGGATTCAGAAAGCTTGAAACTTCCAATATGCCACTAATAAAGCCAAATGAAAAAGAAAAAGCTAATCAGAACCTAGCAGATGCCCCGTGTCTCTCCACTGACCTAAAAGGGGCTCTGTTACCCTGGTCACCACCCTGCTGCTCTGATGTGATTGTGACTTACAGTTGTAGGAGCTCAAGGATCTGCACAGAGGCAATGCAGATGGAGTTGCTACCCGATATGGGTTAACTGGGCTCCCTATTCTCTCAGTTAGACTGCTCATCATACTAAAGCAGAGAGGTGGCTGTGCTAACTGTTGGGCTCTGTTGTATTCTCTAGAGCTGTCCTGGCTGGGAAAATTGATACTCCCTCCAACCCTGTCACATATGCAAATCCCTTTATTTTTATTTTTCTTAAGAATCACTTTTAATTTTTCATATGTATGTATGTATATATGTATGTATGTATCTATATCTATCTATCTATCTATCTATGATCATGGGAGAACTGGTAAGAGTCCAGAAGAAGACATCGGGTATCTTGGAGCCAGAGTTATAAGTATTAGGAGTCTCCTGATGTAAGTTCTGAGAAACTAGCTCTGGTCCCTGCAAGAGCAATATTGGATCTTGACCCCTGAGCCATCTCTTCAGACTTGCAGCTCCATCTAAATAAGCTGGAGATATATAGATGGATCACTGTCACCCTGTACTCTCAGTTTTGGTGTCCACTTGTGTCAGACATTATGGAGAAGTGCAGAAATCTAGCCCGAAGAAGCAGCTGCCCCAAACATCTGTGTTCTAGACGATAGCCAGCCTTAACTGGAAATGGTTTGTCCTTAATTTTTACAAGTTTATTTCCCAGGGCTATGACCTATAGCAAATTAGAAAGAAACAGAATTAAGAAGTGGGCTCGGGCCTAGGGAGATAGACTAGCCAGTAATTTACTTGCCTACAAGAATGAGGGCAAGGGTTCAGTCTCCAGAACCCATGTGAAAAGACCCAGCATGGTGACCCATGGTTATAATTCCAGAGTTAGAGAGACAGAGACAGGCAGATACCTAGGGCTCGCTGACAGGCCAGCCTAGTCAACCAACAAGCTTCAGTCCAGTGAGAGGTTTTGCTGGTTAGTTTTTGTCAAGTTGACACAAGTTATAGTCATTTGGAAATAGGGATCCTCAACTGAGAAAAGGCCTCTAAAAGACTGCTCTATGCTCAAGTCTGTGAGGAATGTTCTTGATTAATGATTGATGTGGGAGGTGCCACCCTTGGACAGGTGGTCTGGGTGCTGTAAGAAAGCACAATGAGGAAGCCACGAGAAGCAAACCAATAAGTAGCCTCCCTCTGTGAACTCTGCTTCAGCTCCTGCTTCCAGGTACCTGCCTTGCTCGAATTTCTATCCCAGCTTTCCTCAATGATGGACTGTGATGGGGCATGGAAGTCAAATAAACCCCTTCCTCCCCAGATTGCTTTTGGTCTTGGTACTTACCACAGCAATAGAAAGCAAACTAATGCATAGATTATCTTTTTTAAAAAGTGACAACTACTAAGGACTAACAGCCAGGGTTTTATTCTCGCTTCCAAATGCATGTGAATACATGTGTACACATGCAAACATGTGTGAACACGTGTATGCACACATGTACATGCACACACACTCAAGGGAGCTAATCCACTGTTAATACATGTCAAGGAAGACAAGGACAGTTTGGATAAAGTATGTTTCATGTTTATTTGGAGAATCAGCTGTGGTCAGATGTGTTGAGATCTCAGTGCAGCATCAGCCATGGGGTAAGAGTTCCAGAAATCCGAGTCCCAATAAGCAGAGGGAATACCAAGCAAAACGCTGTTCTAAGCCATTGGATTGACAGTTAACTACACAGAGAAGGTCCTTGTTTTTACACACTCAGTGTTCATCTGAGGAAGACAGATTGTAAAGAAAGCAAACAGTATTTTTGAGAATGCTGTGCCAAGGTGCAGCCTGGGAACGCATGTCCTGGAAAGAAGACTGCCAACAAGGCTTTGGGAAAGACACTGCTGAGCAGGTGCAGATGGAGCTGGTCTGACATGATGAGAGGGACTAGCCTAGAGAAGATGAGTCAAGGGTGAGCCAGGAGGTGCAGGTGGCCTCCTCATGCTGTGTTTGTGTGGGGTGGGGGGCAGGCACGCATGTACACTGTGCTTGTGTATGTATATGAATGCATATGTGCATATACATGTGTATGTGTTTGTGTGTGTGCACACTCACATGTGTGTGCATGTGTGTATGTGTGTGCATGTGTGTATGTGTGTGCATTGTACTTGTGCATGTATACATGCATGTGCATGTATGTGTGCATATACACTTGTGCATGCATATGTATATGTGTGTGTATACACATGCACATATGCAACATGCACATGTTTTCCTAGACCCTACTTCAGCAGTAGAGCCTCTCTCATCTACTTTATAAACACCCTGTAGAGTTGGGTTTATGAGAAAAAAATGCCTTACAGGGCATGCATACATTATACCACACTACTTATGTGCATGTGTAGGAGTGAGTTGTGAAGAGTATTATTAAATATGGATGGCTTGGAAATATCTGAATTTTAAAGGAAACTGAAACCATGAGTGCCAGGGGAGGCAGCATGGTAGGGACCATTTATCCCATTGTGTGTTGTTTGGTGGTCTCTTCATTTGGGGCCCTCAGAACAGGCATGCAATCGGGAAATGGATGTGCCTGGTTTACTTAGGATATCCCAGGAAAGCTATGGGTACAGGAGATGGTACCAAGAGTGGATAGCTGCAGCCCATCCCCTGATGGGGCCTGTATTAGTTACTTTATGTTGCTGTGATAGAACACCATGACCAAGGCCACTTATAGAAGGAACGGTTTATTTGGGCTTATGATTTTATAGAAATACAAGTCTATCACCATCACTGTAGGGAGGCATGGTAGCAATCAGGAAATCAGGAGCAGCAGAAAGAGCAAACTGAGTCGAGAGAATCTTTACACTCTCAAAGCCCCACTCCTGTGACACACTTCCTCTAACAAGGCTGCACCTCCTAAAGCTCCTCCCCCACCCCAGAAATAAAAGCAGCACCACTGGCTGGGGACGGACTGTCCAGTTACATGAACGAATGGGAATATTCTCATTTAAACCACCGCTGGGAGCCTTTGAAGGATAAGGTCAACAAGTACAGCAGGCTGGGCTGAGGACAAGGGTGCCAATGGGTGCCATCACCCACTCCTGCCTCTTCTGGGCTGCAATTGATAGTGCCCACCACCAAATGCACAAAGTATAATTTAGCCCACTTGTCCTATATTATCCAGAATCTAGTTCTGAGTGCCTCTATGAGCCAGGCTGGAGTAGACTCTAGGTTGAGTTTTGCTTTGAACTTTTTCTAAAAGATGACAGTCTGATGTATGAGGTACTGAACAAGAAAGGTTGGCTGGGGGTGAAGGGAGATTATGTTTGAGGCTAAAAACAACCATAAACCTGCCTTTGAAAGACAAGCATCCTGCACATAAAGACATTCAAAGGCTCTTGAGTATCAGGTGCCTCACACTGCTGAATAGTGGTACAGGAAAGTCTTAGGATGCTAAAGGTGCCAGATCTACTGACTTCCTGTGACCCATGGGCACGTTTAGCAAAAGATATGAGTTTTTGTATCCAGAAAAATCTAGCATGTCATAGTTTTATTGTACTCTTATCAACACAAATTCTTAAGTATAGTCATGCCATATAGGACATTCTGCTCAAAAGACAGAGCACATATACAGATGTGATGGCCTAGAGCATGATCGGGTGGAGCAACTCTAATTGCCTTCGCACTATAGGCATCGTGGGGTCCCTCCACAAGGCCCTGCTCTCATATTGATGGTAAAGCTGGTGTAAACAAGCTTGTGTGCCAGCCATTGTAAGTGCAGTTAGAAACAGTAATCATACTTTAGAAGTGTAATGAGAAACACTAATACTCGTTTATCGATGTACTATGTTCTTATGTTATTTTGGAGGTGTTTATTCTACATATAATAAAAAGCTAATAGTACCCAGCCTCAGGCTGGCTCTTCAGTGGAAATTCTAGAAGACAGTATGCCATTTTGATGTGGTAATTCTAGGCAGGCTCTTCTAGAGGAGCTAATTTCTAAGAGGATCCAGATTATGATATTATTGAACTTGACCCTATATGAACCTAGCCTAGTCTGTCTATTTATGTCTTAGTTTTTAACAGAAAGGCTTACCAAGGTTTTTATATTTCAGTCTAAAGCTAGAATGGGGGTATGGCTCAGTAGTTAAAGTGCTTATTGTGCAAAATTCACATAAATTCTGGGTGAGCATGGCCTCCTGTCTGTAATTCCAGCCTTGAAAGGTGAGGCAGAGGATCCTTAGAACATGCTGTCTAGTGGACTATATGGATTGATGAGCTCTGGGTTTGACTGAGAGACCCTGCCTCAGTGCATACAGTGGAGGAGCAATTAACGGATAATTTTCTACATTAACCTTGGGCTTCCATATGCACATGTACACACAAATACAAATACCACACACACACACACACACACACACACACACACACACACACACACCATACACATACAAACATGATGTCACATGCACATAAAAATTTTTAAAGTGAAAACCATGTAAACTAAGGATTCGATGAAGGAAACACATTTTGGGTAGTAGCACACTGTTTTACTAGAAATAGGTAAAGACAAATAAATGTTTATTAAGTAAAAGAGATAGACATTCTAGCAAGATAATTTGTAATTGAAGAAAGAAAAACTGTGGCCTACAAATTCAGTGTAGATTATGTGTGTGGGGCATGAAAACAGTTAACCAAAGCAATACTCCAGAGCGATTTACTGAAGATGTTCCCTGAAGTAGTCCACCGAGGTAGTTTCTTGAAGCAGTTCACTGAAGTTCGCTGAGGTGGTTCACCAAGGTGTTTCTCTGAGTGACTCATTCAAGTGCTACACTGAAGCAGCTCTCTGAGGTGGTGACTCTATACTGAAGAGGTACATAGTAGGCCTTCATGCCTGCTTGCTTATCACTCACTGGCTCATCCACACACACTTTGCTCCTCCAAACCCACTTCATGGAAAGGGCCTTTGTTGATCTACAATGCTATATTTTGGCACTGTTTTCCTTGAATTTAGATATGGGTAGATTTAGAAATCTCAGCATGGTGCTCATTACAGTGATAGGCTCATATAGATGTGTACCCTGAACCAATGGCTACACCTACGTATATAGTAAGTTGCATTGTGTAGGTTTGTGAAGATACATGTTGTGGTGTTGCCACAACATAGAACCACCTAACGCTTTTCATTGATAGGTTGCAAGACTATTTGCAAATGTCAAGCTGCCAGGAGCCTGCCCGGTGCACTGGTGGTTCTCTCTGGAAGGTAGCCAGTTGGCCAGGGTGTTGGCAGGGTGTGCATGTGCGTGTGTGTGCATGTGTGCAAAACTTGGTTATGTGAGTGTAAAGGTTGCTTAGTACTAATAATATTTACTTTCTTTGATTCTTAGTTATACTGGGGCCAGAAGCAGATGGCTTCAGAGGAATTATCACCTTTTGCTTAACAGTGGGAGGATTAGGTAAATGATTTATTGCTAGCACTCCCTTCTCCGGCCCAGCATCCAAAAGCCTCTCTCTGGCTGGGATGGCTGACTCTGGGAAACTGAGAAGAAGGAATGAAAAAATAATTAAGATCCTTTATACAGGCAAATATGGACAGACACATATACATTCATATACCCACACTCTGGCTGAGCCCAACCATCTGTCTCAATCAACTCCCTAAGTATTCATGCATGCTTACATACACACATATATACCTACATATGTACATATGAACAAACAGATATATATATTTGGATGGATAGATGGATGGATGGATGGGGCAGAGCTCCCCAAACCACCACACCACCTTTATTTCTTTTCTCTGGCCTTTTTATAGACAAAGTTTCTTAGAAAATTATCTCACAGATAAAATCTTACACAAAATGGGTGTTACAAAAGGATATTGATATTAAGTTCAAAGAAGTGTTTCATTCTATAAGCTCATTCATTATAAGTTCAAAGCAACAGTTTCAAATGGCCTTGTCTTATCATAGTGCACACCTGTGGCTTTATCATTATACCTAAATGCATTGCCTTGAACACAAATTTTTCCCAAGCCTATTTCTCTTTTTAGTATGATTATTAAAATTCATTGTATTCCCTATTATGCAGACTTTACTTACTACAATGAGGAGTGGACACATTCTATTCTTGATTTTTTTTATTACATCTTTCTAGCAAAATAGCTAAAACCATCTCTTAAAACTTTCTTCCTAAAATTATTTGAATCAAAACAGGAGTTCTATAGAATCATTAACCTATCAAAACAGCATTAATTTATGAAAGTTCATCTTTATGTTGATCTTCAGGGAATATCCTCAATGGGATGAGCTAATGCCCAAGGATTATTATATTAATTTAATAATGACAGGAAAGGCATATCAGCTACAAGAAGCAATCCGGAGATGAAGTCTCTTTGGGACCTTGCCTCATAGAGATCACCCATCTCAGACCATGCATAAAATGGTGGGCCACCCCCAGGAAGGCCACCTGCTAGCCTTAGCCTATCCTGGATGTCTCCTGACATCCAGCTATGCAGTATTTTAAAATCATTTTATATATATATTCATTTTGGCTGAAGAGAGAAATTCTCTTGTCCTTCCTTCTGATTTCTCTAAATCCCAGCAGTAGAGCTCACAATATTGCTTGTAGTAGTCAGGTTGTAGGCAATACTCTGGGCTATACTTAAAGAGGGCAGCCTTACCTTGCACCCAGGAAATGAACTTCCTCCTTCTCTCCATGTCTGAGCTGATGCATCACTGGGGGCCTTCTTGTGTCTGTACAGACACATTCCTCACTGTCCTGAGCTTATGAATCATGAAGCTGGCTGCCTGAACTGAAAGATCCCAATCTTTGCATCAGATGTAAACAGTCAGGCCTTCAGACCCTTGACTTTAAGCCTACTTGTTCACCACCCCAGTCCACTGGGACTCTTGGTGAGGTGGAGCTACTGGTCCTCTGTACATCCAGGGATCCAAGAGTTTGCTCTTTCCTAAGTCTCCTTGGTTCTGTAAGCACCCCAACTCTCCGCTCTGTATTGTGGGACAACAGAATTGTGGAGTCCCAGAATCTGCAACTTCTCTAGCTAAATAAATGGCATCTGGATTATGAAGCTCTTCTTACATGGTCTACACTGGTGGTGTAGACAGCAAGCACAATGCACTCATGATTCCTGGGTCTTTGTACATGTACAGCCTCTTTCTTTACCTCTGGAAACTTCTGGGACAATCTCGGACCTAGTGTTCATGATGTTATGAGTGATGGTTAGTATCTTAACGTTGAAAGGATCCTGGATCACCTAGGAAACAGCCTCTGGGCCTGCTGTGAGGGAGTATGTAGGTTAGGTTAATTGAGATGTGACAACTCTATTAAAGTGTGAGCACCTTGATTCCATGAGCTGGGGTCCCAGGGTGAACAAAAAGAAGAAAGTGAGCTAGCTGAGAGAGTCTACATGTGGTAAATTGATGTGGAAAAACAACCTTACCTGTGAGTGGCACCATCTTATGGGCTGAGGTCATGGGCTGACTAAAAAGGAAAGCAAGCTGAGTGCAGGCATCTCCGTTTCTACCTCCTGACTGGATGTGACCAAGCCTCTTGTGATCCAGGCACCATGGACTGTGACCACAGACTGTGAGCCCAAGTCAACCCTTCCTCCCTTACATTGCTTCTTGTCTTTCCAGTGTAAAAACTCGCCAGAGGCAACAGGTCAGCTGCTCTTGACCCACCCCTGTTGTCTAGATATTGAACTCTAGATTGGTGACCATGACTCCCTATCATTTCTATGGAGTCTGCTTCAGCTTTCACTTGACACCGTGGTTTTCACTCCCAGCAGCACTCTCTGTTTCCTTGAATGCTTTCTGTGGGACCTTATTTGTGTTTCCTCAGGGGAAATTAATTACGATTTTGTTTGACATGTTCTCCCTGCCTTTCATGTTTCTCCTCTGAGAGCCTTTTCTCAGTCGAGGGACTCTCTTAACCATCTTCCCATCATTTGCTTTCTGTCTCCATCTGAAGAAGTGTGTGTATGGGGGGGGGTTGTTGGAACACAGCACTGTGCACACAAAGTCTAGAACACATTTCCACTATTGACACCAATGTATAATGTTAAAGACATGCAGTGACAGGATCTCTGTGTGATGTGACTGTGTACATTATGAATAGACCAAACTCAAATTTCTTCCCGTCTCTTCTTCAGACCCAAAGCATTTCATCATTGTTTCCTTCATGATGCAGGACAGAGGTACAAACAATGACACAAATAGACTTCTCTTGAAGGATTTAGAGAAATCAAAGGTTGTTTTCTTGGTCAAAGTACAGGTGTGGCTCCTTTATATAATGTTTTATATTTTTATACTTTTTAACTTATTTATTGTGTGTGTATGTGGGAGGTGTATGCCATAGTGACTGAGTATAGGTCTGAGGACAAATTGTAGAAGTCAGTTTTCTCCTTCTCCCATGTGAGTCTTGGGGATTGAATTCAGGTCTTTAGACTTGGTGGCCAGTACCTTTCCCTGCTGAGCCATCTGGCCAGCTCACCCTCTCAACCCTTCCAGCTTTAATGAAAGCACAAGAACTTTATTATAGACAGCCAAGGTCTAAGCAATAGACAGAGATCAGGAGACACCAAGAATGTTGAGGTGGACTTAAATCTGAGATAGTGATCAGATTCTAGCTGTCTCTGGAAGCTTTCCCAAGTGAAGAAAAGTTAATCTCCACTTACTAAAGTCACTCCAAATCTAGTTTTCTATTTACTCTCAACCAAAAATATTCCAAATGGCTCACCCTTATCTCTTTTTGGAAAAGAAGGATAATCCCCAATTTTTTATCTACTTCCTCCAAATGGCCAGTGTGTGTGTGTGTGTGTGTGTGTGTGTGTGTGTAGAAAGAGTCTCACTCTGTAGCTCAGGCTATCCTATAACATACTATGTAGCCATGGCTGGGTTCAGGCTAATGGTGATCTCCCTGAATTAACCCCCTGAATTCTGAAATTATAGCCTAAATATGGCTCCCAAAGCCATTTTAGTATTGTCTTGGCAACATTAGTAGCAAGATACTTATTTCTAGTAACAATGATGTAGACCCTGTTGAGAATCTAGACTATGGATTCCATGAGAATATGTATACCTAAAGTACAGAATCATATCCATAGGCAAATCTGGCCCATGGCCTGATTTTATTAATAGAGGCTTAGTAGAATACAGACATGTTCGTTTGCTTACACATTGTCTGAGGAAGCATCTTAGTTCATGAGCTATAACTGATTTCTAGAGGTTGGGTAATTTGTGAAGGATGAGGTGTTATGTAGTTCATGGTTCTGGAATCTGAGAAGTACAAGGTCAAGTGAAGACCTCAATCTGTGTTATAACATGGCAGAGGGTATCGCATGTCATTACAAGGCAAGTATGCCAGTCAAAAATCTCTTATTATGATAGAACCACACTGAGGCCTGATAACCTCACTTTATTCTAATTGATTCCCAATTCCAAACAACATTGATGTAGAAAAGTTTGAGATTAAGTTTTTTACATCTGAATTTCCAGGGCCACATCCAACTCCAGCAGGCTACAGAGTGGAGAGGTTGCAGGAGGTGTCCTATTACCAAGTCTAAAATGTTTTTGATATGACATGATACAGGAAGCATTTGTGGTTTACACTCAGTTGCTGCTGCTCAAGGAGGGAGTATTAAGGAGATACCTGTCCAAGAAAGCTTTGTCCCCAAAAGGAAGCTTCAGGTGGGAGGCAGCCAGCAGTGAGTGTTGGGTAGGAGAAAACAGTAGCTCTGAAGAACCCAGAGTACCTCACAGGAAGTAAGCCACACACAGGATATGATCCTTGCAGATCATTGTCCTTACACTGTACCTCCATCCTTCATGTTTCAGGGCTGGAGACATCAATGCAGAGTCCTAAGCAAAGTAGGGAAATATTACCATACCTAGCCATACCACCTCCCTGCTATAGGGTGCAGGATGCAAAACAGGCAAAGCTGGTCCCTCTTTGACTTGCCCCCAGTGACTTTAAAGGTAACTCTTGTTGGGCAGTGATTGGATTGGGACTTGCTTTATGAAGGAACTGTTGCGTGTCCTACTAGGTAAGGTGGATCTCTCAGCAGTGGCTTAATTCTTGAGAGGGTGAGCAGGTCCTTAGGAAAGAACATCCCTATGGTAGAAGAGAAAGTTGGCTACACAGCCGGTTCCCTTTCTACCATGTTGTGAGAAAGCCAGATGTTGACATGTGTCTAGGATTTCCAGCCTCCAGAACCACGACCATAATGAACTTTTTTTCTTTCCACAGTGTTCAGCCTTAGGGATTCTAGTATAGGAACATAAAATGGCTGAAGCAACACTAAGTGGAAGCTTTAGCTGTTGATAGGGCTGGACTCCTATTGCCTAAACTCAGTATATTTCTACAAAGCTGAGCCCCATAAAAGATTTTATAGCACATGTTTGAAGACAGATGCATAGTAAGAGAAGCTTCTGTTGTAATGTCCCATAATGCAAACTCTGTGGAAAGTAGCTCTGAAGTGTCTAGAAAACTTACATATGCATTTATCTTTGAATAGATTCTCAGACATCTATTTCTGGGGGTTTTATGCTAAGGTTATGCCAGGGGAAAACACGAAAAGCAATTCACAAGGCTCCACCGTTGCACCAATGGTGATGACAAGTGGTAAGAGTCTCATGTTCATTGCATGGGGACCCATTTATCAATCTGTGCATCACTGACACAGAACCCCATAGAGCTGAGCAGGAATGTATGTGGTTGCTGAGAAAAAAAAAAAAAAGGTAGGAAGCATCCCACTGCTTATCTGAGAGCAGCATCTAGCATGTTACAGGAACCTTGTTCAAGAAATGGCCCAGCATAGAGGTCTCAAAAGTTGAGCTGGACATAGTTCCAGGGAGCCTGTGGACGACCCTGTTGCAGGCAGGAAGTAAATGAGAGGAGACTTGCCTTGGTTTTTACTCAGGAGAATAAGGAATGCAGCTTTGCTGAATTGTGATGAACTCAGTCTTGTTGGGTCACCTGCCAGTTTTGTATGTAGATCACTAGTGACTGTGGTTCGCCATGGTCTGAAGCTCATGGCTGACCTCAGTGTGCAGCAATCCTTATGTAACTGACCTCTTTTTTTTTTTTTTTAATTTTTTTGGTTGGTTGGTTCTTTATCTGTTTGGTTTTTGTTTGTTTGTTTGTTTGTTTCATTTTGCATTTTCAAAAATAAGATCTCTGAAAAAATATGAGTTCTGTGGTTTCCCTTTCAGAAAGTCAGGGTTGCGGATTTGTTGCCTGATCTTGTCAAAACTACTATTATGTTTAGAAGATGCTCAAAGGAATTATAAACACAATTCAATCATGTCCCTTTAAGCTGATATTTTTACACCTCTAGAAACTACTTTTAATAGAACTTGGTGCTGTGGGCAGCCTTGAGCCATTATCTGTAAATATTTCCATTATTACAAAATGATGTCAGTATACTGCCTATCAAAATACTTTTAAAACCTGAACTGGAAACAGAATTTTCTACATACATAAAACTCTTCCAAGGATTTTGGTTGTTTTAAACAAAGAAGATACTAGAAGGCCAGTGAGATAGTTTAGTGGGCAAAGGCACTTGATATGAAACTGATGGTCTGAGTTTGATCCCTGGGACCCACGAGGTAGAAAGAGAAACCAACTTCTACAAGTTGTTCTCTGACCTTCACACATGCATTGTGGCACACACACACACACACACACACACACACACACACCACAAAGTAAAAGCAATGAAAAAAAAAATACTACTAGAAGAAAACATTACCTTCTGCTGTGTGTGCTAGAATGACAGATTGGCCTGAGGGAAGTGACAACTTGCTTGTCTCCATCTCCACTGTGCAGATAAGGAAACTGAGGTGCCAACCAGCTGCCTTGCTGAGGTCCCAGAGTGTATGCTCTGGCTAATGTGCTGTTACATATTTGATAAATTTCACACCTGGGCCAGCATAATTCAGAGGAAGGACATACATGGGTCACAGGTGCACACAGAAGCGTTGAATGTGCAAACTTGTTTTCATTGGGGTGCATTTCCAAAGTTACTCATCTGTGAAGGTTAGAGAGTATTAGTCGCCCACTGGAGTCAGAGTATCTTGGTTCGCTTAGCTCATGGTGCTGAACTGTTGTGGATACTCAGTACTTATCAATTCATGAGCTCTTTGACTGATGAGGTCCTCAAGCATGGCCCTTGAAGGACACACCTGCCCCTTCGAGAGTGACATCCTCTACCAATCAATCCCAGAGCAAACCAAGGATTCTTTGAAAGCCTTCCTCCACAGAAATACTGGCTTCCAGCAGTGATCCCCCTGAGGAGCATTGAAGCTGTATATTTCACGCCTTTCCAATTAGATGGGATGATCACACACCCTTGACTTTGAGCAGTGCCTACTGCCTCAGGAAGTCTCCAGGAAGGCAAAGTGTTGCTGGTACTGTTTAGCTGTTCCTACTAATGGGAGAGGCAGGCTTACTTACCACACCACTAACTTATCTCCTTCCCAAGACAGATCTTCCTGCCTCCCTTAATCTCAGTCTAGAGGAAGCCAGGTGAGGGTGTGGCTAAAAGGAGCTAGGAATGCTTCCACTAGCCATCAGCAAATCTAGCAAGCGCAGTACAGGTTCCCACCCCACACCTGCACCAAGGCATCTTATTTTGATACCTGGACGGAAATAACACCTCCACGGGCCTCCACCTGTGGCTGTACAAGGAGTAATGAGTCTCTTGGAACGGTTTCCTTCCTATCTGGACCAAGGAAACCAAATTCTAGGAACTTCCTCCAGGCCTTAGGTACCACCAAGGTCCAGCCTCAGTGTGAGGAGGGTCCTGAGAAAGGCAGAAATGGGAGTGGAGCTGATTCAAGGATGAGTCAGAGTCAGCAGAGGTTGCAAGCTGTCAGGTCAGGAGCTCTCTCTCTTCCCTGAGGATTCTCATCATTCTCCTGTCTTCTCCTTTCTCCCTTCTCATTCTTTTACCTTCTCCCTTTCTGTTCTTTTTCCTTCTCCCAACCAGAGAGCCTGAACCTAGTCTCTTATTTACTAAAGCTACATCATCAAGGATTTGACTATTGTTAATAATTATTTTTTAGAAATCCTTAAATTTACATAATATTTCTACAAATCCCAGGTCATTAGTTCTAATCCCTGCTTCCTTAAAACAGAAACTAAACACGGCAAAAGCATGTTTCCTTATGGTTTTTACACAGCCTGTTCTTCACAGGTAACTGGGCACAGCTCTTGCGGTTTCCTGGTACAGCAGGCAGCAGTCTTTAGTAACTGTTTTCATGTAAGAACAGAAAGATGACAGACTACTAAGGTTTAAATAAGTTCTTACAAAGTTTTAAATTATGTAAGTAAAGCAGCAGGCTTTCTCTAATATCTCTCCAGGCACTGTTGTCTTCAATCCTTCAAGTAGCTAGGAGAACAAAATACTAATGTTTTATATGCTTGTACATCATTTTTTGATTCTCTAATCTTTGTTTCCTCATCCTAGCAATTCCATGCCCTCATACACTCTTCTTCTAATACTATTTATTTCTAAGTTGTATACAAGCCTTTATCCTATAAAATAAACCCATCTATCATTTGCTTGTTTTCTATATTCCTTCTTTTCTTACCTATACCTTTTCTTCTTGAGCAAACTTTAACTATCTTTAATGTCCCCAAGTTCACCCTGGTTAATTAATGCAGCAGTCATTGCACTGGAAGGTTACATGTATCTCCTCATGATTTCAAATTCGAGACCAAGTCTGGCAATGAACTATTTCTACAAAGGACCATGTAGGTTTTTATGACCTCTGCGGTTGTTATCTAGATCCTTTCCCATGGCCTTAAAGGCCAAGCAGAAGACTTGTTCCTTGTCCTCCACAGCCTCATAACCACCTCCATTCCTCATTCCTGAGAACTATATCTGTTTCATTTATTACGGAATGATTAGCTCTGAGTAATAGGGGAAGTGTATTCCCCAAAAAGAGAGATTAAAAGTAAAATAGAAAAGACAACAGATCAGTTCCAGGGCAAGAGCACTCATCAGCACACATGGGGGATCATGGGGATCAATGGCCTAGCAATACTCCAGGGGCAGGAACTGTGTCACACCTATCCTTATGCAGCCATGCTAGACCCAGTAGGATATCCTTTCTTTATGGCCTCTGATTGGGCTTAGCAGGGAGAGAAGCTGGTGTGTGATAGATTCCAATTGCCTTCTTTTCTGGCTTCATAGCCTACACTCCACTCCACGAGAACAGGTTTGCTCCACACTCTAGCTCTGAATTCTCAATTTGTTCAGCAAAGCTGTGTACACTCTACTTCTTGAGACTGGGACAGGATGGTCCCAATAGCAGCAGGTCCCTTGTGTTGTCTGTCACCCTACCTCATGCATACTTCCATATGCTACTACACTCCTTCTCTTAAGGTGACTTCTCAGGGAGTCTCTAGTGGAATGCTCTCTGTCCTGATAACTGAGAATAAGCTTGATTCAGCTTCTAAGTTTATCTAAGACTTTGGGTCACATAAATTCAAACCTCACTTGCTTCAGAGATTCAGGGAAGTAAAGAACTCAAGGATATTATTGTATCCACCTCCTAGCTACCCTCTCTTAGGGCTGCCTGTGTACATGTATATGAGAGGTCTTGGATTGATTGAAACCAAGCTGTTGACCAGATCTCAGGGCCATATTCTTGTACTACTGTATCATACACACACACACACACACACACACAACCTGTGGGTGATTTGTGGCCCCTAAACTCAGAAGTCCTTAGAGTATCATTGTTGAGAGACAATCTTTAGAGAGGTGATTAAGTAAAAAGAAGGCAATGGGATGGCCCTGGTTCTGTCTGCTTAATGTCTTTATAAGAAGAAGAAATCAGGACACCGCAGTGGAACATATAAACAGAAGATAGCCATGTACCAGCCAGTGGGAGCCACCTGCCCTTCTTCAACCTTAGACTTCAGCTCCCAGTGAGCATAGCACTGTTGTGGTATAAGCCTGAGGCCTGTGGCATCTCATTACAGCAGCACCAGCAGACCCACACTCACTTCTGTCCCAGCTCTTGGTTCCATGGTTACCTTCCTTGAACCCTCAAACCCTCCGTAGCAGGAGCCACCCTGTTCCCGGTGTTACCTACCACACCATCTCACCTTGACAGGAGTGAGGAGGGAGTGTCCTCTATGCTACAGCCTCCCATTTAGCCTCTCTGAGCTACAAGGAAATCTTTGTTCTGCATGTTAAACAGCACAAAAACTTACCTACCCATCAGCCACTAGACACCATAAGCCATTTAGCTCCCATCACACCAGGCAAAGTTTTAAGAGAAGCTTAATAGAGTTAAAGTTATTTGGTGGGTTGTTTTTTTTCTTCTTCTTCTTCTTCTTCTTCCTCAAATCAAGATACATCCACTTGGGGCAAAATTGTGACATTCTGGTGAATCTGAAATTTATGGCTTCTTTTATAGCCAATCATCCAGGAGTCATGGCTGTCTGGCTGCCTGAGCTCTGAGCACTTGAAACAAAAAGGATTGGAGTGTTTGGTACAAAACCTGACACTTAAAAGCATCAGGCTTTCAGATCTGACGCTCTGAATGTCGCATGCATCTTAGCAACTCATTGATCTCCTAGCCCAGAAGCCTCCTCCAGGAAGAGGAGATTTACAAGGACAGAGCAGCTGGCTCAGATCTTCACTTTATCCAGGAGCTGAAAGGCATAAGGGGTGGGCTGGCTCGGAGCACTCTCATGCTCTCTTCACCTGCTGCCTGCAGTTCTTCTGTGTATAAATCAGAGTGCAGGAGATTGGGTGGCTAAATCTTATTCTCCAAGTCTGCACTTCAGGCCTTTTCTAAAAGAAATCTGTTTGGGGGCAGACGAGATAAAGTTTGAGTCAATTTTGACCACGTCAAACAGTAACAAATATTTTTCAAACTGGCAGTCACAGAGATTTTAGGGTAATCATCAATGCTTACAACTTGTTTTTAAGTCTCTGGGTGAATGCTGACTGCATCCCTGGATGGAATAGGGTAGGGGGTTGGATTGCTAAGTAATTACTTTGTGTGGGGGTTGGGTGTGTTTGTATACAGGTGCACATGTACACGTGTATACACACATGTAGAGGCCAGAGGACAACCTTGGGTGCCACCATCCACCTTTTTGTTTCATTGTTGAGATGGGGGTCTCTAAATGACCTGGAAGTCACCAAATAAGCCAAGCTAGCTGGCCAGCAAGCCCCAGGGGCCCACCTGTCTCTGCCTCTCCAGTGCTGGGACAATAATCTCATAGCACTAACCCTAGCTGTTTTAAAATGCAGATTGTCTTTGTGATGATCAGCCATGACTTTGATGGATTTATGTCATGATATGGACATGCTTATCTATCAGGTACAGAAATCATGTGTCACTTCATAACTGTTCTGAGAAACATATTCCTTACTCCTTTGTGAATATACTCTTACTGAGGATGTCAGCCGAAGCACAGTGGGACCACAGATGCTAACAGTTGCTAGGCAATATCATCTTGTAAGAACATGCAGGAGTGTACTCAAGCCTGCACGGTGTGGGTCAGTTCCCTGCATTGAGCATTAGATGCATGGGGACTGCTGTTGACATGACACAGCATGCATCTACAGTACTCTTGCTGTAAAGGAGTACTCTCTGAAATGAGGATTTTAAAATGGTGTGTGTAGAGCTAGAGAAATGGCTCAATAGTTGAGAGTCTTTGCTGCTCTTGCAAAGAGCCCAAGTTCAGCACCTACATCACATGGCTCACCATCACCTGAAACTCCAGTTCCACAGGTTCCAACACATCCTGGCTTTCTTGAGCACCTGCACTCATTTGAGCATAACCATACAGAAACACACATATATACCTCATTCAAATAATTAAGTAGGGACTGAAGAAATGTCTCAGCAGTTAGAAAACTGGGTTCTTCCAGAGGATCTGGGTTCAATTCCTAGTACTCTAGTGGTGGCTTACAACCTCCTGTAACTCCAGTTCCATGGGAACCTGAAGGCTACAAGGGCACCAGGCATGACAAAACACCCATACAACTAAAATAAAAGTAAATCTTTACCAAAATTAAAGTAAATAAATCCTTTTTAAAAAGTAGTGTATGTAACTATATAAACCAGTAACATAATTGCTTATTAGCACAACCAATAATCAACTGTACATAATTGCATGAGTGCAGTAGATCTGAGTATACCAGCACTGCCACAGATACAGGAGGAATGGATTGCATATGGATTGTGATAACAGCCATGTTACCAGGCAATAGGAATTTCCCAGCTCATATACCTCATTAAAATAATTATGTAGGGGATGAAGAAATAGCTTAGCAGATAAGGACGCTGACTGTTCTTCCAGATAATCTGGGTTCAATTCACAGTACTCTTAGGGACCCATTGTGCTATACATTACATGCTGCTGACTGAAACAAACTTGCACAACATGTGGCCATAGTTATATTGTTTGATTAGTGGGTATAGAGGCAGTTGGAGGCTGGAAGCTTCAAGGTCCCAGAAGGGACCTTGAATTAATTATTTTTTTCTATTGTTGTGATAAAATGTCCTGACAAAGACAACCTAAAAGAGAAAGGATTTGTTTTGGCCTCAGTTCAATGGTATAGTTCAGGGTCAGGGATATCATAGCAATGGGAATGTGAAGCAGCAGGTAACATTGAATTTGTACTCAGGAAACAGGGAGAAATAAGTGCTTGTATTCAACTCAGGTTATCATTTCTATACAATCCAGAATTCTAACCTAGGGAATGGTATCACCCACTATGGATGAGTCTACTTCAACTCACCTAATCAAGATAATCCTCCATAGGTATTCCCAGAGGCCACCTACTAGATGGTTCTAGACCTTGTCAAGTTGACAGTTGAGATTAACCATCTCAAACTAAGCCTGAACCAAGGTGGTAAAAGGGCAAGAAACCTTGTCACAGGTCCAATACCTGGTACATTTAAAGGAGTGTGTAATTTGCCTCCCTCAACCCCAGATATAAAGGCACTGGTTCTACAAGCTGCCAAGCAAAAGTGAATCACTGTGGGTCATGTGGTCATCAGGGCTATGAAATAGTTAACCAGATGTATCCTAGGGACAGACTCTAAGTCCTTCCATTTGTCCCAAGGAATATAAGGCTCCTGGCATAGAGTGGGCAGTTTAACTCAGGGCTATTTGCTGAGTTAAACTGATAAAGAGTAACTATTATGAGACTGGTGTGAACATACTCTGAGACTGATGATGTCAAGAGAAGCATGGTTAGACCATCAGTGGTAACTGGCAGCAGTTCTACATTGTGAGAGTTGGTCCCATCAGGGTTATCCACTCTTGGCTGCCACACTACTCATCTGGGAGCCCATTAACAGCCCAGATACCACCTGTATTCTGTGTTAGATTCCATACGTCTTGTAAATTTCTGGGGCTATGATTGTGATCAGCCAGGACAAAATGATGACTTCTAAGATTCCTCTCAATTCTTTGACTTTTATACTTAATAAACTAATTAAATTGGGTCAGGTAATAACTGTGTTTCCCCATGTGAACAAATACATTCAACAAATATCCAGTATTTATTGACTTTGGCCTGGCCTGTGCAGGGCAGGGAGCATACAAAAGTGAGCAGATAGGCAGAAGTCATGCCTTCCTGAAGCCACATCAGTGAAGAGAAACAGACAAAACAGCCTGTTCTAGACCTACTGTGTGAATGTTATGGCAAGAGATAAACAAGATTGTCACAGTATCCTGGAAGCTGAGGCGAGAAAGGAGTCCTGGGATCCACCAATCCCATGATGAGCAGAGACAGAGAGAGTCCTGCAGCTAGTGTAAGACTCTGAGGGTCATTGTTGGTGGAAAAAGCTATCTTCATGGGGTGTTGGGCTCAAGTGAAAGGACAGGGAGAAGATAAAGAACATAAGAGAGTTGCTGTCACGAAGAACAAAGAAATGGAGATCAGTGTCATGGGAGAAAACATGATAAGATAGGGAATATTTCATCCTGCTTGTAAACAGGTTTGTCCTAACTGGGCAGGGGGCAGGGAGGGCTCAGGGATGGGAAGTGAAGATGAAGAAAAAGATAGAAGGTAGAAAGAGAGAGACAGCTTCCCAGGAGAGGCCTGGAACTGGGATGCAGCTTGGAGCTCCCAATAGATGGAGCTCAGACGTGTGTACCAATGCTGTAGAAGTTCTCTAGGGTGTGTGGTTGAGAGGCTGCCAATGTCTATATGTTGTAATGTTTCCCCCAAATTGTTTATTTTCCTCCCACTTCTAGAATGTTCTAGAATATCCCCTGTCTAAGTTTTCTGTACCATAATTAGGAAGACATCTGTATTTCACCTGCATGGATGCAAAAGAGAGGCACACCTGCCATTTCCTCTCTGGGGTTGTGTTCTTTCATAGTAGCTAGATGTCTTAAAGATAGGTAGATGTCTATGGAGCCCTCATGTCTATCCTGAAAAGAAATTACTTGGAAATTTTACTTTACAAACAAGAAAAGAACAAAACAGCTCTTTGAGCAGAAAAATGGCATCTTTGATCACCATATGCCCATTAAAATCGGGTTTCTTTTTCCTTTTTCTTTTCTTGTGAGCTTACCAAAAAGAGAAAAAAAGAAAAGAAAAGAAAAGAAAAGAAAAGAAGGGAAGGAGGGAGGGAGAGGGAGAGGGAGAGGGAGAGGGAGAGGGAGAGGGAGAGGGAGAGGGAGAGGGAGAGGGAGAGGGAGAGAGAGAGAGAGAGAGAGAGAAATAGTCCTTTCTGAACCACATAGAAATAGCCCATTTCTTAAGTGGCTGACTTGGAATTGGCAAAGGGAAGCAACTACAAAGAGCAGTCTTTCTGGGTTACTTATTCCAAGTTTGGCTGAGCAAAGAGGCATGAGGGAAGATGGATGTCAGAGGGGGCACGTACATTTTAAAGATTCCACTGTTTACTGGCTGGTTTTGTGTGTCAACCTCACACAGGCTGGAGTTATCACAGAGAAAGGAGCTTCAGTTGGGGGAGTACCTCCATGAGATCCAGCTGTGGGGCATTTTCTCAATTAGTGATCAAGTGGGTAGGTCCCCTTGTGGGTGGTGCCATCTCTGGGCTGGTAGTCTTGGGTTCTATAAGAAAGCAAGCTAAGCAAGTCAGGGGAAGCAAGCCAGTAAGTAGCATCCCTCTGTGGCCTCTGCTTGAGTTCCAGTCCTGACTTCCTTTGGTGATGAACAGCAGTGTGGAAATGTAAGCTGAATAAACCCTTTCCTCCCCAACTTGTTTCTTGGTCATGATGTTTGTGTAGGAATAGAAACCCTGACTAAGACACGCTGCAAGCAAGGTCACCAGTCCCCATGCAGAGGAGCCTGGGCTTTGGATTAGCAGCTGCCACTAGCATTCTGAAATAAATCAGCAGTGCCTGTTCATTTGTGATACTTAGAACCTATAGCCATTCTGTGATATGATAGTACAAAGTTTGGGATGTATTTTTATATATATAATCAACTTTTGAAAGGCTGTCCCTCCAAGCCAATCAGCAAGTTGACCTTAAATATAATAGGAAATAATGGAAGAGGCTGGCCGTGGTGGTATATACCTCTCATCCTAGCTCTGGGGGACATACAGGAGGAACCTTAGGATTCACTGGCCAGTCAGTCTAGCCAACTTGGCAAAATCCAGGCCTATGAGAGACCTTGTTCTAAACAAACAAAAACACCAACGTGAACACTAAGGAATGAAAGCCAAGGTTGTCCTCTGGTTTACATACCACACAAAGAAGGAAGGAGGGAGGAAGGAAGAAGGGAGGAAGAGAGAGGGAAGGAGGGAGGAAGGAAGAAGGGAGGAAGAGAGAGGGAAGGAGGGAGGGATGGAAGGAGGGAGAGAGGGAAGAGGGGGGCAGGAGAGTCAACTGGCAGAGGAAAGGGATTGGAAATTGTACTTGGGGGTTAGCAGATAATATGTAGTAAAGTATATTTGAATTCTTCCCCTTCCTGTAGATAATTCTAAATGGATTGAAGAGAAGATTGGCCCTTTATCTTCACCTAAGGTCACAGCTCCTAGGAAGAGAGTTCCAGGTCCCCTTCAGTCATTATTATGACTGAGGACCTGGTAGCTAGCTCACTCTGTATTGAAACAATTGAGTCTCAACTCTACCAGAGTTGAAAGTAGAGTCTCCAAAAATTACTTACATATTAATGTCCACCACGGTGTCTTTCATGGTGGCAAAAGGGTGGACGCTACTCAATTGACCTCTAACAGACAGATGAATGGATTGAAAAATGTCAGTAATGCCTTGGATCAGGTTACTGTAACAAAATGCTACAGACTGGGTTTCTTATAACCAGTAAATTTAGGTCTCTCTGTTCTGGAGGCTCATATTTAAGACCAAGGTGCCAGTGTGGTCAGTTTCTGATGAGAGCTTTCTTTCAGATTATTGTCTACTGATTTCTCAAACCCTTGAGTGGGCAGGAAAAAGGCAAGTGAGCTCCCTTTGGGGTTCTCTTATAAGGATGATGATCTATCGCTGGTTATTACTGACCACAGGTGCCCCTTCTCACCCATTTATTGCGAGATTAACATTTCAACACAGCAACACAGGCATTCAGCCACAACTACATGTGAAGATCACCAGACTAAACAGAAAGAATTCTAGTACATGCTAGCTACATTGTGGGTGAATGCTAGCCCTGAGCCTCAAAAATATTGTCTTAGTGAAGTCAGCAAGTCTCCTCGTGTGATCCCTAGAACAGTCAGACTCATACAGATAAAAGATAAAGGTGGCTGTTGGCAGGATGGTTGTGGGTGGGAGCCAGAGCTTCAGTTTTAACAGAATTAAGGCTCCTGTTCTGAAGAGAGTTGGAAGTGACGCTCATACAGACCACAGTGTGGAAAGGTTCCACGGCACTAGACTGGACACTTAAAAGTGGTGAAGATGACTAAAGAGAGAACTTCTTGAACAATAGAAACATCACCTACCAATAAAATGCTGATGGCCTACTAGCTTAGGCTGGAAATAGGGATGTGGAAATTCTGGTACAAAAACAGAGTTCTGGGACAGGGTCAGGCAGGGGTTGGGTAGGGTTGGGGGATTCATCCCAAACTGTGAAGAAGATGGTTGCATGGACCTGAGGAGGGGAAACTAACCATATGACATGACTTAAATGAAATGATTGCGTTATGAACTAGCAGAAGTGAGCCAAAGCTATTGGCCTAGGCACTCATTCATGTATAAGAAGTCTCAGAGTCATTATTTCAGGGAACTTGGTTGTGGATGGGAAAGCCAGAGGTTACAGATGACAGACTTTATGTTCTGTATACTTTACTGCAATAAAAACGAATTCCTAAAATAATTTCAAGGGGTAATTTTTTAAAGGAGTAATATTTTTAAAGGAACTTGAAATTTTCTGCTGCAAAGGCTGGCATGTGTACTCTGTCTCCTTTTGGGGACATTTACTGAAAACTGACAATATTTGAATGCTGGAGCAAAGTTAACCATATCCTTCTAGTGAAGGTTTGTCTCCCAACTGACTCTCTAATCTTACTCACCAGTTCTAAAGTGACAGAAACCTGGAAAACAAAAACTCAATAGTGCGAAGGGAGCTTAAGCCCTTAAAAAGTAGACAGAGGAGATGCTTTCTAGACGTAAATATCTCCCGAAACCCCTAAAATATTGCACAGGCTCTTGGAGGTTGGGAAGTGCTGGCTTGTCATCTTGGAAAGAAGAGGCTCAAGAAGCCACCATGTCTGTTCCCAGTGCCACCAAACTGAGGACAGGGTGTCTTTTGTCTTCTTAATACGAAAGTAGCTTAGTGAGGACTTTCTTTTCTGTGGGAAATAGATCCTTGTTTTTGTTGGCAGAGGTGAACAGAGTCTAGCCTTGTGACAGACACATGACCGTCAATGTCTGTCTATCTGCCTTTTATCTGTAGGCTCAGACCCTGCAAAGGAGTGTAACCTCATAGGCTCGGAGATGCTTTGCAGCCCCAGGGGTCCTCTGGAGAGAGAGCTCTTTGTTGTCTTTGGCAGAGCCTCCTGGTCTCATGTCCTCCCTCCCTAGAGAAGGTTGTGCAGTAGCTTAAGGAATAGACCAATCAGAGGGCCACATTCAGCCCCATTCACTTCCTCATACAAAGGGTCACCTGGGAAGCTGGGTGGATATGAGGCTGCTCATAGCATCTTTCCTTCTAGTCTAGGCTTCCTTTCTCTGTCCATGAGGCAGAGTGACATTGAATCCATTAGTGAAAGGGGCTTTGGACCTAGCCTGCCTGGCATTTCCTGTCCCTGGTCAGGCAGCATGAACTGCTATGTCATGTTCCAGGGACTTCAGAGGCTTGTCTATTGCAAATGGAGCCTGTGTTTGGTGTCTCTGTTCTCAGCATCCTTGGTGTCTGAGGGGAACTTTGGGGCACATTTAAGGACAGTAGGCTCAGAGGACTGTTATCTATCTCTTTGCATAGTGAAAGCTGTCACGGTCTCCACTAGGCGTTTTAGATAGCTCACAGGAACCATCTCAGCGAATGAAAAGTATGGAAAGTTTAATTCTTTTCTAGTTTGCTCCTCTGGTGCTATGATAAAAGCCCCTTGGGAAGGGAAGGTTTTATTTGATCTTATAGGTCACAATCAATTAGAACAGTGGTTCTCAGCCTGTGGGTCACAACCCCCACAGGGGTACCATAAAGGATATCCTGCATTTCAGATATGTATATTACAGTTCATAACAATAGCAAAATTGCAGCTATGAAGCATCAACGAAATAATTTTATGGCTGAGGGTTAGCCACAACACAAAGAACTATATTAAACAGTTGCAGTGTTAGGAAATTTGAGAACCATTGCATTGTAGAGAAGTCAGGGCAGGGCCTCCAGAAGAGCAGATGTAGGAACAGTAGAAGAAGGTGCTTATTGGTTTATTCCCTGGCTTGCTCAGCTTTCCTTAACAACTCAGGCATACCTGCCTGGAGATGGTACTACTCACAGTGACTGGGCTTGCCTACATCAATTATAAAATGCCCCAAAGGTATCTACAGGTCATTACAACAGAAGCAGTTCTCCAGCTGAGGTTCCCTCTTCTTAGAGGTGTCAAGTTGACAGCCCAGATTAGTCATCATGGGCTCTCTAGAGCAGGGATGGAACTTATGTAATTCCCCACAAATGGGAAATTACTCCCTTTCATGGGAGAGGGGTTACATAGGTGTCTAGTTACCCATGGGACCTGAATGTCCATCAGTAAAGATGAGTGTAGAAATAATTATTAATAAATTCTGGTAACAGATTCACTACCCATTCCAATGGTTTATGTTCATGAATGAAACACACACACACACACACACACACAGAGAGAGAGAGAGAGAGAGAGACTTTATATTTTAATATGCCTTCAACAGCACAATAGCTGGGCCACTGCCTAAACTGCATGCAGTTAATCCCAAGTCATTACTTACTAATTCTAACTACTCTAGACCCAGTTGGGCAGTCCTCTGGGCCGCACTCTCCCAGCTCCTTCACATGTCAGCCATGTCTCTCTGTCCTGCACTCTCCTCAGACATAGCATGTCTCCTCTCCTCCTCTGCTCCTGGTCTCAAGCCTGGGAAATCCTAAAATCCTGCCTCTGTCTGTCCTCCCTAGCTATTGGTTACTGGCATCTTTGTTTATCAATCAGAACCAAGTGGGGGCAGGTTCCCAGAAGCTATGGGGAGACACTTGTAAGCAGTTTTGGAGGGAACATAATTAGCATTCATATACAAGCCGTTACAGATGAGTATTTATAATTTTGTGTTTTTAATTTGTTTTTATATTTTTAAAACCAATTTGAGATGAAATTTATATAGTATCTAACATATCCATTTAGATGTATGCTCCAGGGTGTTTAGTGTGTACACACAACTGTATGGCCACCAAGTCAGGTTTAGAACAGTTTTATCACTCAGAAGAAATGCCACAGCCATTCATGATTCCTCATTTTTCCAAGAAGAATTGACCTGGTGTGTATGCTGAAGGCTGGGACCCGTAAGAAATACAGTGATAGGTTGGGAAGACATGGCCATACCACCCTACCATACATAACCCCCTAGCCATCTACCATTAAAACAGTGGGTTCCACCCCCATTCACTCATCCATCCTCTCTTCCATTCATCTATCCTCTGATTTTTTAAATAAGTACTATGGAATACTTGCTATGTCCAGGGCTCAGGATAGTAAGATGCCACTTGATATTGGGTGGGGAGAAGGAAGGAGACAAGAGATACTCTCACAGAAATGCTGGAATTACAATAGAGGAGACACATGGGCTCAACAGAGGTGTTGACTAAGAGAGAGAAGAGCTAGATTAGCAGGAAATTTGGGTGATGGGGGCTTTGGCCAGCATGGGGAAGGAAGAGCAGGCATTGTGACCACAGTATTCCTAGTGGTTGGATGATGTTCTAGAAGGAGCTCAGTTGTCGTCCAGCCATGGACAAATGCTCCCCCCAACACAGGTCACTCCTGGAGGTTCTAAGGCACCCATCCCACTACTGCCTATCACAGGACCAGACTGAGTCTCATGGGAAAATGGCTGAGGCCACCAGTCACAGCCAGCTGAGGACTTCTTGCCTGCTTCAGCCTCACAGCAGGGAGGAGGAGGTGTGGTAGATACCCTGATACAGTCATTTTTGGTAGTGAGGTCAGTTCTGTAAGAATTCCTCACACAATCATTTAGTGTCTTCAAGATGTGAAAGTTCAGCAAGGCACTTCTGTAGACACTCACGTGATTCTTAAGGACCACGACTTAGAGAGTGTGTATAGACCATAAAGACTATACAGCCAGTATCAGGCTAAGCTAGGATTCAAATCGATGCCTAATAGCCCCCAAATGATTTCTTTTAGAGTACACTTGCAGGATACATTGTGAGTCCAGAGCTGGAAAATGAATGTGAGTCTGTTAGTCAGTGGATTCTGTAAAGCAGACTCATTCCTGGGCATCGATTATAGGGTTGGTGTAGACTCTCTCCTAGAAATCTGTCTTTTGTACTCCATATACCCAGGATGAATTGTTCCTAAAGTTTCCCCAATCTCATAGTTTCCTGACCACCAGCAAGAGGATGTGTGGATTTCCTCACCTTTTTAAGGCTAGCAGTAGCTCCATGTCCAGGACTGGGGTTTGGAACTCAAGATTTGAGTGACTTCTTAGGTCCTGAGAGCAAATGCCTTCTGCATCCTGAGTGCTGTTCTCTGCTCCAGAGTTTTTAGCCAGCCATCACGTGCTGATGCCAGACATTCCTCAGGAAAGCAGGACCCAGATAAAAATGCTGCAGCTGAGCCCCAACTTACATCACAGTTAGTAGCAGCTGAGGACCTGCATTTCCTTCAGCATGAGTCTTCCTAGTAGGGACCCGGTGCCCCAAGAGGGAATCACTTGCACACCCAATCATGTGTGACATAGCCAGAATAAATTGTGTAACCAATCTGCCTCAGCAGAGTTCAGCAACATCTGGTTTATGTTAGGTGACACTCTTAGAAAATTATCTTTTATCCCTTCTTGGTTAAAAATAATAATACTTTGGGGTTGTAGCAAAACGGCATTTGGCAGTTTTTTTTTTTTTTTTTGCTTTATTAATATGTGTTTAAGTGTAGGAGACTCATTGCTAGAATGGGCACCTTGGAAGAACCTGACTAAGGAAATCAGCTCCTGCAATCACCCTGATAAATGAGTGTAGGCAAACAGCCCTGCAGTGGGGCAGGAAGGTCATGGTGGGTACTGTTGCCTGGGCTGGCTGGCAGACTCCAGCAGATGGGCTAGTAATACAATTAGGAACCGTTGAGTTAAATGAGCCATTATTTAAATTATCTGCTGCTTTTGGTATCTATTAACCTGCTGGGAAAGAGACAGTGGTATCTGAGAAATCTCAGGCTCATCACTAATTGGATGAATCACCCAGTTTTTTCCCTTTACTGCCACATTTTACCTTATTGCAGCAATTAGCAAATGGCTCTCTGCGGGATTATTGCCCAATGCATCACTGAAGATTAGGAGGGGTGCAGGCAGGAAGACACACGCTGGTTTGCAGCAGGAGGCAAGCCTGTGACTCCTCACATGGTGCTCATAACCATTCTTAATCTTTCCAGTCTGGTCTCCTGATTAAGGGACATTAGTTCTCATTGGAGGTTACAATAACAAACACCCAGGCTGGGTGCTTCTTTGCAGCATACAGCCATTTCTTGGGTGTCTGGTTCCTGGTTGTAGAAGCATCACCTTGAGACAACAGAAGGAGAGATACTCTGAGTGCTTTATAACAACACTACTCCCATTTGTGAGCTTCCCTCTTAGGAACACCACTCACAAGCCTAGCTACTTATCCACCCAGCTAACCACTCACTCACCTACTGAAGGCCCTGCTCCTAAATGCTAAGACACCAAGACTAAGTCTCAATACATGAAATGGGGCCAGAGTCCCAAACCTTTATGCCCTAATGGAATGAAAGGTGAAGTTTGAATCAATCTCCTGCTTGCTTCCCCTGTCCCTCATGTGGGCCTGTGTTAGGGAAAGTACCCTATACTGGGGCTGTCACCTGGAAAAATTAGACTTCCGTGTACTAACAATAGGCCAGGCCCTTGGGAATAGAGTCCTTACCGTGAAAGGATAGGAGAAGGGATACCTGTGATAGACAGGCAGGGCTACAGTGGAATGTTTCTTAAGCATCATGGGGATTGGTGCTCTCTGGAAGCCAAATGAGCAGAGGGCTCCAAGTGCACATGAGTTTGGAGCTCTTAGGTATTGGGTTAGCTTTTCTGGTGTGTGTGTCTGCCAGAGGCCATATTTGTGCCAGAAGGTTTGGTGCCTGAAGCACCTCGACCCATGATGGTGGGAACATGTGGCAGCTAGTCACATGAGAGTGAAAAGCAAGAATTTCAGGCCAGAAGCTGGGCTGTGCTATAAACTCTCAAGGCCTCCACTGGCCTGGGTCACCCAGTGAGGGACTTAGCTTCCCAAGATAGTGCCACTAGCTGGGGACCAAATTTTAGACACATGAGTTGGGGCAGGGAGATCATTTTGTATTCAAAATGTAATACTCCTTTATTCTGAGCAATCTCTCTTCTCTACAGCATACTCTAGGAATAAGCATCTTAGTGTTTCCTGAGTGGGGAGGTGACTTGTGAGGCCTTTCCTCTGAAATGACTGGACTTGAGCTGATTAAACATGGTAGCTCAGTAGGCCTGGGCAGCAGTAAGAAATGGTTGGGATCACACAACAGTTCCTGTTTGGGTTGGTTTCCTCCCTTCTTGTGTTCTCTGCTTCCACTGAGGGAGGAAAGAGAGCAGGAAGGCAGACGTAAGGATGTGGGGATGAAAGAGCCGTGTTCGTGGGAGCCTGCGGAGGCTAGGAGGAATTCCAGATCCCAGAAAAGGGTAGAATAGCAACTCAGAAAGCTCCCATCACTAGGGCCATTGTGCCAAAGACAATAGCCTTGCCTGGGCCTAGACCTGCAGGAGAGGTCAGGATTAATGTGGAATGCCAGGCTTCCTGGCAGCACACAGAAAGAACAGGACTCTGGAGCAGGCTGGCATCTCACATGCTTCCTGACTGCTGTTGGGTCCATGGTTGCTAGTGAAACCCCAAAGACATTTGTGCAGTAGCCTAGCAATGGCCATAGGAGACAACCATTCTTGTTCAGGAATCTGTGGCTTTTATTGTCTATAACTTTTTAATGATCAACAAACAGTATTTCTCACTGCTCTGCCTCCAGTTACTGTTTTTAGGTGACTTGTTTCTTGCATAACAACCTCTCTTCTTTCAGAGGTCTGACATTCCCTGGCTGCCTCAGTAGACACTCCCAAGGGCCCAGGGCTTTGCTACTTCCTCTCTACCCTTCTACCTAAGCAACTTCAAACATCATTTCACAACAAGAATCCAGGAGCACTCTGGTCTGTTGGTTATACATGTGAGCTGGGGGCAGAACTGATGGGTGTCTGCTGGTCAATCAGAGTGAGGGACTTAAGACATGTTCCTGATAGGCAGCCAGAGAGAGGGGGTAGGGAGTGGGAGTATCTACAAATAGATAATAAAAGATTTTTAAAAAGTGGCAAACTTCTGTCTTCTTACTCATACTTTTGACTGGAAACAAAGGCCTAAAGGTCTGGCGGGCTTTTTTTTTCATACCAGTAGAGCCTCTCAAGGCCAGACAGAGACATGCTTACCTCAAAATTGTGAGCCTATCAGCCTCCCTGTCTTTGTTCAAACTGACAAACTCTAAATAGGGGAGGGGAACCCCTTAAATACCCTTAACACACACCCCCAACCTTCAAGGAACAAAACAGATTCTGCATTCCCAAGACTCTCTCTGCAGAGAGTCCATCTCTATGCCTGTATGTGTGTTTGTGTGTGTGTGTGTGTGAGAGAGAGAGAGAGAGAGAGAGAGAGAGAGAGAGAGAGAGTCCCCTACTGCTATTTACTTTACTTGATAATTTTCCTGGCTTTAATTTCTTTTTTCTTTTTAAATCATTTATTTATTTTATGTATGTGAGTACACTGTATCTCTTCAGAGACACCAGAAGAGGGCATCAGATCCCATTACAGATGGTTGTGAGCCACCATGTGGTTGCTAGGAATTGAACTCAGGACCTCTGGAGAGCAGCCAGTGCTCTAACCGCTGAGCCATCTCTCCAATCCATTTAACTTCTTAACTGATAGAGCAAAACTGAATCAAGATGCCTAGATAGTAACCAGTAGCCTTGGCACTGAACAGGCTGCATTTCAAAGCCACTTCCCAGAATAGGCCTTGCTGCTTCCACATGCTCTCTGTATATGACTTTTGTTCCTGTGTGCCCATTAAACTAGCAAAGAATGGGTCACAGAAGCCAGTTCTGCAGGCAGTGAGTAGACTCAGAATCAGTCACCTTGAAGAAGAACATGATGGAGTGGCAGATGTCTAGAGCGAATTATGGCAACTGTCACAGCAGAGATAATGGGAAAGTATCCTTCTAACAGTGTGAGTATTAGGGATTAGGACTATGGAAAAGCAGCCATAGAGGCAGGGACGATGCTTCCTACCCTGGGAACTTCTTGAGGGGAGCTCTGCCTACATCTTGCTTTGGTTGTCCAGCTCCCACTACTGTAAGAATGAGCATGTGCTATTTCATGCCACCCAGTTTCTGGGAATTTGTTATGGCTGCCAGTGGAACATTAAGCCCAATGTCTCAGGAGAGTTGAACCAGGCCTGTCTGTATTAAGTTGCTCGATAAACATCTGGAGCTCTGTGGCTAAGGAAAGAATTTTTCAGGTGTTCAAGGGGAAAAGAAAAGCACTGTATAATGAGGGAAAGTAAGAGAGGCCTTGGATTTTTCATGAGGTGCTGGGTGTTGAAAGACCCTGGAAAATATCCATAATGTAAGGAGTCCACAAATGTCATCCAAGTCTACAAAACCCAAGCAAGACATCATTCCAGTGTGAAGACCTCAGTAGGTATCTAGGAATGTGGACATGCCAGAAGAAGATGGCACCCAGGACACAGCACAGAAGTTGGCCATTTGTGGGCTCAGTGAACAGAATTTGGACCTAAGGCTGACAGGAGGTGATGAACTTACTTCCTTGTAGGATGCCTCAGCCATTGTGGGAAATACAGTTCTCAAGAGCCAACCCCTGAGCCAGTGAGATGGTTCCACAGGGGCAAGAGTTCCTATTGCCAAGCAAGACAACCTGAGATCAATCCCTGGTACCCACATGATGGGAGAGGAGAAGCAACACTCACAGGGAAGTGTGTCTTAGTCGGTGTTCTAGTGTTGTGAAGAGACACCATGACCATAGCAGCTCCTAGAAAGGAAAGCATTTAAGTAGGACTTGCTTCCAGTTCAGAGGTTTAGTCCATTGTCATGATGGTGGAAAGCAAGGTGGCATGCAAGCTGACATGGTCAGAAGAGTAGATGAGAATTCTGTGTCATGATCTGCAGGGAGAGAGAGAGAGAGAGAGAGAGAGAGAGAGAGAGAGAGAGAGAGAGAGAGAGAGTAAGGAGTAAGTAGATAGTCCTGGCTTGAGCATTTGAAACTCCAAAGCTTACCCCCAGTGACACATTTTCATCATCAAGGCCACATCTCCTAACCTATATCCAAGTAACACCACTCCCTAATGATTAAGCATTCAAATCTATGAGCCTATGGGGAAAATTTCTATTCAATCCACCACACATACACATACACACATATATGTGTATATGCAAGATATATATATATGGCTCAGCAGTTAAGTGTGCTTGCTGATCATCCAGAGGAGCCAAACACAGTTCCCAGCACCCTTGTCGGTTTGCTTACAACAACCTGTATCTCCAGCTCCAGGGTATCCAATACACTCTTCTGGCTTCTGTGGGTACACACACACACACACACACACACACACACACACACACACACACACCTACCTATTTTTTTTAATGTGGGACTAGGGAGACGGTTAGGTTGGTAAAGTCCTATGTAGGCATGAGAACCTAAGTTTGGATCCCTCACTCCCACATAAAAATCTGGGCACAGTAGTGCACATTTATAACTCCAGCACTTGGAAGGTGGGTAGTGGAGACAGGCAAATCCCTGGAACTGATAACCCAGCCAGCCTAGCTGAGTCAGAGTACCTCCAGTTCAATGAGAGACCCTGTCTCGAAAACTAACGGAGAAAACAATTGCAGAAGACACCTCTGTTCGTGTGTGTGTGTGTGTGTGTGTGTGTGTGTGTGTGTGTGTGTGAGTGTGTGCACCCATGTACACATGTACACACACAGATTTTGTTTGGGTTGACCACATACAGACTTCTTGTCATTAATCCATAAATACTATACCTGTTTTCATAGAATTTACATTGTGCTAGATACTAACTATGAAGAAGCAGTGTGATGTGTCACATAGGGACCCAGGGTCCTGCGTTCATGGATCAACCTGGTGGTCTATTGCTGTATTGCTATGAAGAGACACCATGACCACAGCAGCTCTTACAAAGATCAACCCGGTGATCAGCAGGGCTGGTGTGGCATGAGGTGAAGTTTACTGGAGACAAGATTAGCATTCGCACACACTCTGGCACACTGAAAGAATTGACAGGCTTTGACTTAACAGGACCTAGGTGGTACCTAGCTGTGAGCAGACTGGGGGAGAAGGTAGAAAGACCACTTAGGAAGAAGTGACAATGACATGGGCAAAGGTGTTTCCCTTGTATCACTCATGTGGCATTGTAGGGAGGGAGAGGAAGCTCACTGAAGATTTACCCTGAGCAAATTTTACAGAACTATGTTAACTTAGATGGCAAAATCCTGTGGATCTGGCAGATTCCTTTCTGGCTATGTATATTTATTTCCTGGGTGCTACCTCTCCTGTCACATGGCATCCCCTGTCCCCCTGTCTTTATGAGTTTTCTCTCAAAGAGAATGCCAGTCAGGCTGCATTAGAACCTAATGTTTCCATCTTAGCATGATCACCTCTGACTGATTTCTAAACATGGTTCCACTCACAGAGACAGGAGTTAGACCTAATACCTGCAGTGGGGAGAAATACAGGTAGAGATGTTGGATAAGAAAAGCCCAAGCCTAGGGGTAGGTAAATCTGGGATCATTAAAAGCCCAAGCCTAGGGGTAGGTAAATCTGGGATCATTAGCACAGTGAAAGCAAGCAAAAACTCCACAGGGCCCCTGATGGCCTGAGAGAAGGCACAACAGAATCTTCTGCAGACTTGGAAGAACACCAGACAGAGAGGGAGGTCACCAGAAAAAGGAAAACTGGGCAAGGGTGGTATCCTGGAGTCAGGAGAAGGAAGGGAAACTGAACCAGTTAGAGATAGAAAGTTGTGGGCCTGGCCAAAGCTGAGGGTGCTCTAATTGCTGATTAGAGGTCTTGGGTTAAAAACTTGCCTGCCTAATAGCATTTTCTGTAGCTTGTATAACTGGATGTTCAAACCTTAGAGACTTTAACTGCTTATTCTGTGCTTGATTCTAAAGTCTGTGTTTACTTACTAAACAGTCCATGTTTGGACTGAGGTTGTATGCTAGGCAGATAGCACACTCCACCCCTTGGGGAGCCATTGTTTACTGGAGATATGGGTCAAACAATTAACATACAGGGCAACAGCTTAGTGCCATTAGCCACCAGGAACTGCAAATTAGATAGCATTCTACACCCACTAGAATGGCTGAAAAAGAAAATAGGGCCACTAGCTTTCTGAGAGGGCATGGAGCAAGTGAACTCAGTGGACCATAACACATTGCCACAGGGGTACAACTTGTGCATCTGGGCTTGAGAACTTCTCCATTTCTTTTTATTTAAAAGGCATCTACCCTTTGACCCAGCAGGTTTTATTCCCAAGAGAAATAGAAACACATCCACAAAAAAACAGAAATGTCCAGGCAGCCTTATCTATCGTAAGGCACCACCGCTTCCCTCAAGAGAGACAGAGACAAGCAATGGATTGCAGCCTGGTGGTAGAAAAAAAAAAAGAACAGCGTGTAAGAGTCTCAATGCGACTGGGCCAAAATAGAAGAAAACCACATGGTTCCAGAATGTTCAAGAACAGAGGAAATTCACCCGTTCTAATAGAAGACAGAAACTGGTATCTCCCAGGAAAGAGGGGCAAAGAGGACATTTAGGGATAATCAGGGTTTTAGGAATGCCTTGGCATGGGCATAGAACCTACCCAAACTCATCATCAGACTTCTGGCAATTTGAGCTTTTGTTTATTAGAGATGGGGTTTTACTGTGTAGCCAGACTAGGCTATCCTCCAACTCAACACCCTCCTTCTCTGGTCTCTGTACTGTTGAGACTGCAGACATCTACCATCACCATCTTTTCATTATACCAAAATTAGACTTTAATAAAGCTAGAAAAGAGGCACCTGTTTGCTGCTCTTGCAGAGGACTCAGGTTCAGTTCCCAGCGTCCACATGGCAGCCCACAAACATCTGTAATTCCAGTTCCAGGAATTCTGACACCCTCTTCTGAACTCCACGGGCACCAGCACATATGTGGTGCATTTAAGACATGCAGGCAAAATACACATGAAGTGAAAACACATTCTTAATAAGGATGTACTTATGATGGGTATCTTCAGAGACTCAGCAGGGAGATGGAGTAAAAACCAGTAACAAGGAGGATCCTGGGGAAAGGATACCACAGTGGATTTGATACACCAAGAAATATTTGGAAAAGCAAGGCATTTCTGGTCAGGGATGAACCTGTGCAAAATTCCAGAAGTGACTAAAGAACTGGCCATGTTATTGAGCATTAGTGATTTGAAATGTCCCCTGTTTAACAAACCTGTCTGGAAGGCTCCTGAGGTATCTGAGGCAAATCCCACTTGTTTCTTGCAGCAGCATCTTCCAGGGCTGTGGAATGTTTCCCATATGACTTCATACGTTTATATTTTCTAACATTTCTCCCTAAATCAGTATGGATATTAGTTTTTACTGATTAATAAGTTGTTGTGCTTCATACTTCTACAAATAATTTGAAGCTTTCCAATTTTTTTCTCCTTAAAAAAACAAAAGGTACAGATTCTTGTGGACACTGGAAGCAGTAACTTCGCTGTGGCAGGTGCCCCACACTCCTACATAGACACCTACTTTGACTCAGAGAGGTGAGTGGCTTACACACAGCTGCAGGGGCTGGCCTAGTGGTGAGGGCTGGATTGGCATCTTTGAGAATGTACTGGACCATCTGTCTCATTTCTCAGGAACTGTATTCAATGTGTGCAGGTTTGTGTATCTGTCTGCATATGCGTGCGTGTGTGCGTGCATGTGTGCGTTTGTACTAATGCACACAACGTATGCACATCTTCTGGAGAATTTGTATCTGGTTCTGCTAATAGCCTTGGGGAGATTACCTTATGAAATTTCAAGTGTAACACATTCCTTGTTTACACAGAACCTGCACTTCACAGTGTGGAAAGTTGTTGGAGAGGAAGCCTACCCACATGTGGCCCACCCACATGTGTCCCACCCTCTACTTATCAGGTTCCACCTAGGTGGCAGGAATGACAGGCTCCCTTATTTGCACAGCTGAAGAGAGGACAGGGACTGCCTGTGCCAGGTGGCACCTCATAACACCTCCGTGCGTTAGTGCTGGCCTCTCCCTCAAGGAACACAGAGCTTCCATGTGACATGTGTGTGGGGTGGATGGAGTTGCTTTGTGTGTGCCCATGTGCCAGCAGATTGGGTTTGGTGCTTTTGCTGTCCCCTCCTGGTCACACTAGTGGTTTACGATGGCCTCTGTATCTGTACATCCACCATGCGCCTCCCATCACTGCCTCTGGACTTCAGTACAGTATTGCTCCAGATCATTCCCGTTTAACACTGTAGCCTGGGAAGTGAAGGAGCAAGGAGACTTCCTGAATTCCAGTTTCCAGACTTTAGCATTGTACAAATGCCTTGCAATGAGATCAAAAGGCCATTTAAATACCCCATACATAATTCTTACCAGTTTGAGGTAGTGCAAGTGTTAGTTACGTATCCGATCCAAAAAAACATGCAATGCCCTCAAACGTGAAACACTTTGAGCAACCACATGATCCTGCAAATGTCAAGTTCCACTACAGATCTCAGGTCAGTCACAACACAAATGCACCAAACATACTGTGTACAGTGACCTTAAGGTCATTTGTGTAAGGTATTCGTGACACAAGTGAGGTTTTCATCTAGGTATGGGTGCCCTTTCCCAGGTATCTCAGTATGTATGTGCAAACACTCCAGAGAACCTGAATCTGAAGTACTTCTTGTCCCAAGTAAATCTACACCAGCCAGGATGAGGGTCGAGAATGAGGTGGTATGAGTAAGGTACTCAGTACATCATATGAATGTACCAATGAGAGACATGTGGAGGATGCTGGATGCTGCACACCAGTGTGTGAATGTGGGCTCAATGGGACACTGACCCCGAAGAGGCCATTTGGGCAACTGACTTAGACTGTTTACTGGGTTACTTTGGATGGTTGATGGGATTTTTCCAAAGTGAAGAACAATCCTCATGAGATTAGGAATAAAACATCATGTGCCTTCATTTACATATTAGTTAATGCTCCAATGTATGCTAACTCTGCCCGGAGGCCCCCAGGCTCAGATAAATAAATAGCTTTCCACCCACACTCATGCCATGGAACTTCAGGAAGCCCTGTGGCAGGCAGATGGTTCTGTGTTTTAAGGGATGCCCTGCCTCTTCTAGGATTGCACCATTCCTGACACTGACCTATCAGTGGCCCCAAACAGGGTAGCAGACCAAGAAGTCCCAGCTCATAGATCTGGAGCAGATGCACAGCCCACCCCCATCCCCGTAGCAGTGTAGAGTTCCAATCCTTATCACAGACCTGTTGGCCTAAGATCCAGAAGAAGGGAGCAGTAAAACTGGAACTGGTGTACATTAGGGTGATGTGGACACAGGTGCTTATGGTGCACTGCAAAGTTAGGGTTCTACCACAAGGCAACCACCTGCAGCCTCTTGGCGGCTTCATTTTCAGCTCCATCCAAAGTGCACCCAGGGATCCTTTGACAGGGCAAAGGAAACATGCTAGGGTAAATAGAAGTCATCATTGCTGAAGCTGTGTACTCTATCACTGTGTTAGTTGGTCAGCTGTGGACAGCCATGGCAGCTTTCTCACCGACCCCCACTGTGTGTGTTGTGCCAATGAGCCTTGGTTCTCATTCAGGCTCCAGCAGGACATGTTGTTTTGCTTTCCTCCTTCAGGGGAACTCTGTGCCTCTAGCCAGGTGTGTGGGAGGTATGCAGAAATTCCCCTTTATCCTGTGCAGTAAACAAGGCTTCTCAGACCTGCCTTCATCTGACTGAGTCAATATGAACTCCTGGGCTTTCCATTGCTGCTGTGACCAGTCATCCTTCCTTCCTGTTAAGCCCACAAAAGGGCATAGACACCCCCTCAGCTTTGCCACCTCAGATCTATTTCCCTGGCTTTTAAGTAAATAAAACAAGAAACAGCAGAACACACCCAGGTCTAGAAAAAGCAAGGCTTCCCTCTGTGCTCTGTCTCTGCCATTCCTGCCTTCTCTTGGCTGGGGCTGGGAGGACTGGGATAGGGAATTCGTTTGTGCTTAGAGTCAGCAGAGACAATTATTATAAGAAATATGTGCTCTCCATATAAATTATCATTTGTAGTTTGCTGATATTGGCTGTTGTAAGGTTTTTTCAATCTCTGAGTCTGATGGAAGCCAGAGAACAGTGTCTTTCCTTCTGGATCTCTGACAAAGGTGCCTTTGTGGAGATGTTGGGCCCTGCCCTGTGATGTTTGAGTATCGAGTTGGCCTTCAGATTTCTTTGTTATAATAAGGCTCCTGGCTGGGCTTAGCAGCCTCTGATATAAACCCCCAGCCTTCCTATGTTCAGGTTTTATACTTCCTGAAGCATTGTGCAGTAATTGGAGATTGGGCTCAGAGTTCTCTGAAAAGATCTCTTTGATTTATAGAAGACGATGGGCCACTATGAGTCATTTGTGTGGCTTGTCACCGTCATGAGCCCTCTTTGCAGCTGTTGAATGCCACAGAGTATAACTATGCAGCAAAAGGGAAAGCGCTGAATGCTTTTCAAATGCATTTTCTTTTCAGACAATAAAATGGCCTCCAGCCAAATGGACAAGTGAAAGGTCCAATGTATACCTCACTTAATCCTCTGTTGTGTGTGTGTGTGTGGGGGGGGGGATATGCATGCTTGTCTATTAATGTTGTCTTACTTCTGCACTCCATCTGTGTTTAAACCCACAGAGGTGTTGAAGCAATGAACTAATTCATTTTCTGCATGATGACCATGAGATTAGGGAACCCAAGAACCACCTGGTGATGTCTTTAAGGAGGCTAGCGGACACACAGATACCTTTCCATTACAGTAGGAACAGGTCTTTCTCTTGGTTACTCAGGTAACTTTTCAAGACTGTGGTTGACCTGTCCATCAGTGGCTGGCTTCTTTGGAGCCTGAGAGCTTGAACCATCAGGTCATGCCCAAGGCTCCATTCATTCAGCTCTGGTGACTTCTGAAATCATTGACAAGTCACAAGGACCAAATAGCCAAACCCACTGGTAAATGCTAAACCCTGAAATATGCACAGAAATTTTGTGAAGAGACCTTTGGGGCCTCAGTATTCCCTGGGCTTGAAAGTGGTTTGGGAGAACCAGAGCTGACCCAAGGACTCACCTTTGAAGTCAGCAACGCCGCCCCTTCCATGTTCTCTGGAAACAATGATAGCTTTCTCTTGAAATAGGATGGCCCCAAAGTTCTTTTCTTGGCTTCAGCTGATCTCTTTTTTTAATTCTACTTTCCCTGAACTCTCTGATCAGAGGCAGAATGTCTTCCAAATCTTGTTCAGAATGTTTTTATTACTGTGAGCAGATTCATTTCTGACCACCCACATCCTTGACTGTTTGCCGCATCTGAGCATCTGGAATGGAGGCCTTGGAAGTGAGAAGCCCATCCAGGGTTTTCTCATGGCAGGATTAATAGGAAAAGCAAGTGAGGGCTGAAACTCAGTGTCAGAAAAGTAATGTTAGCAAATGAAGATGTGGTGATCACTTTAATGTGCTAATAACCTGCAGGGCTGCTCATGGTACTGCCCAGGCTCCCCTTCACTGTTTCAGATTCAGTAAAGGAGTCCCAAAGAGGGCAGGCTTACAATTACAATTTTCCCACATTCTCCCAGGAAATGTTTTCTACAGGGGTGGCCACTGATAGTGTGGAGCTGTTGAAGTTAATTAATGCTAAATGATGTGAAATAAAAGTTCTGTCACTATCACATTCCAGTAGACGCATGTGACTTCCATAATGGATGACATACACATAGATCAGCCTGTCCTCAGAGCAGGTTCTTCTGGACAGCACTGGTCCAGGGCACAACATTGGACCATTTAGAAGTCTGTTGCCCAGAGACATTAGACAATACCTTTCCATACCAAGAATGTTTGCTCCTCCTTTTTAGGAGGCAGTCAGATTTTATGTTTAGGGTACTCAGTGGTATCATCCTGTTTTCTAGAACAAACCTGAGTTTTCTACTGATAGCTTACAGATTGGAGAAAGCTAGGAAGCCCTTTGATAATTATACTAATTGTAGCTGTTTTGTTGCAAACTGATTGGGAGACAGGATTTTATTCTAAATCTGTCACATATTAACTTTTCTAGTTTGCATAGGTAGTCTCCAGAGGTACCCACCCTGGCTTATCCCAGAGTATTGGGCAACTGAAGCACAGAATGTGATAGTTTGGTCCTGAATGGTACAGGTAGTAAGTGAGTGAGTGAACACATATGTGAACCCTGGTACTATACTCCTACTGCCTTTCTGCTCTCTACAAGTGGCATCAAATTATCCAGGAACATTTCTGTAAGGCAGGTGCAGTATCAGGAAACCAAAAAACGTGTTGTGTGGCTATGAGGCCACTCAAGTTCTTATTCTAGGGAACATGCTGAAGCCTAGGTGGGATGAAAATAAAATACCTTTCAAAGTCCCGCCTAAGGAAGCTGATGGGGTAGGGGGAGATAGCTGATCTGCTAGTTAATTTATGGGGTCCACAGATGTTGACAATGAGCCAAATCTGGCTGCTGGATATATACATATACATCGTACACACACACACACACACACACACACACACACACACACACACACACACACATATATATATACATACATATACATATAGTTTTATGCTTCTATATGGTGTGTGGCTGTTCCCTTGATACAGCACCACAGCTCTGTACCTACAACAGAGATTATAAGGTAAGCAAATGCTAGAAGATTCCTTCATAGGAAAGGTGTGCTGACTCCCATGCCAAGTCCTTCTGCAAGCATTTCTGAACTTGACCTGTTTATCAAAGGAATCAAGATGTCAGCGTTTGTTTCCCCTTATTGGCTTTCCCCATAGATGTGTTTGTTCCTCCCCACTGTGTGCCTGGAACATCTGAGATTGCACCAACACTCAACTTGCTCTTTGATCCATCCTTAAAATCTCAAGTCCCAACGGCCTTACAGTGAACAAAACATGGACAATTACCAGGGCTTGACCCTGGGGCCCTGCCTGTCCATCTACTCCCATTTTTCTCTTCATGTCTGTCCACCCTCAAGAGGTTTGTATGAGTTTTCTCGTTGCCATGAAAAATGCTTGACAGTAGTAGGTCTGAGAAGTCTTCAAGGGCAGCTGGCTGCACTGGGTACACATGTTCTTGTAAGCTGCAGTTCTCCCCAGCAATGTATCTGTCTATTCCTTGGGTCAGTCTGTCATGGTAATGGGACCATGGTACCATTGATTTACACCAAGCTGGATGGTTTCCTTCAGGCAGGAAGGCCACCAACAACAGGATCCCAACAATGTTCAAGTTAACAATGATGAGCAAAATGAAAATAATCTAGAACTTAGAGAGCAGAGTGCCTTGTGAAGACACGAGAAGAGAAGATATGGGTGACGATGGCAGTGCAGCTCAAAGACCGGGTTAGCGGCTTCAGCTTGGTCTTTTCTCACCACCATTTTTACTTCACTAATACCTAAGGGGCTTCCCCAGTTGCCAAGTAGACCTGGAAAATTGTGCCAGCTGCAAAGGAGGCTCTGACTTTACAAAAGTATTTTAAATAGCAGTGCAGTTTCGAAAGAAAAATGGATAGCTTTCTTTTCATGATCATGTACAGATGTCTTTTCTTTATATTTCTCACACATATGAATATTTTAAGACCACATGGACTACTCAGCCAAGTGTGTGACTTTTTTTTAAAGATCCTAACAGGACATAGAATAGCAACACTGGTCTTCCAGTTTTAGTCATTTCAGTTATAAGCCAAGCAATACCATTTTGTTTTGTTTTGTTTTTTAAGAGCTGCTATACCTTTAAATGTCCATAGCTACATGACCAGCTCTTCAGTCTATACTTGAATAAATATGTCTATTTTCTATGAATTATCTTGAATGTTTTAAACAGAAATAACCTCAGAGTTTTTAATAAAGTTTATTTACCTGAAATGTACTAAGAGCACCCTGCCCACCCATAAAGCAATAAGCTTATCAAAAATCTTATTTTTGACATTTGAATACATGGTGGAAGCTTTCTATTTTAAGGACACATGCCCCATCCAGTTGGAATTTGTACCTTAAAAGAAAAAAGGAGGGGGAGGATAGCTCTTCACTGGAATTAAATGATCTTAAATGTTTGATGTGGTAGTACTTTTATAAAATGTGCTAGAGATTACTCCTTGTAATTTTTTAAATAAAAAGTCAAATATTATTTTTTAAAAAATAAGAAAGGTTTATTTTGTCTTTCAGTGTGAGGCTACAGTCTGTTTTAGTGTCTTTTCCTTTGCTGTAACAAAATCTGTAGACAAAAGCAACTTAAGGGAAAACAGATTTGCTTTAGTTCATAGTCATGGTGGAGAAGTCTAGGGAGCAGGAGGTTGAGTGACTGATCACATCCTATGCTCAGTCAAGAAGAGAACAAAATATGTTTGCTTCCTGCTGTTCAGTTTACCTTCTTAATTCATGTGATCCAAGATATCCTACTATCACCCTGTTTAAGGAGGAGTTCCACACGCACAGCGTGCAGGTCTTCACACCTCAGTTAACTGAAGCAAGATATTGTACCTCAGGCAAAGTGAGAGGCCCATCTCCCACATGTGACAGCTCACACCATCACACACCAAGGCAGAGAAGCCATGGCACCTGGAACATGAAAATGGACACACTGCAACTGTGAGCAGAAAGCAGAGGGAAATGAATCTAGTGTTCGTGTCTTCTCCCTTACTCCTTTTTGTTCTCTGGGACCCCAGCCCATGTGATGGTGACACCCACATTTGGAATGAGTGTGTCAGCCTCAATTAAACCCCTTTAGAAAAACCCTCACAGATGGAGGTATGTCTCCTAGCTGATTCCAAACCTGGTCTGATCAACAGTGAAGATTTCCTACCTTACTTAGGCACAAAGTGTTCATTTCATGTCTCTTTCATTACATTCTTTTCTTGTTTATAAAAGGAATTTTTGCAGAAAGCAGAGACATATTATCTTGAGTTCCTGTTGCAGAATTAATAGTAAAACTCAGTGGACTAAGGCAGTGGGCAAACAGAGTCTTGGGAAATACTTGGTGATTTAACACTCCTTTAGGAATAGGGCTATTTTTCTTTTGGGAACCTGCTTTAAATGGTCACTGTCTTCCTTGGGTTGCTTCCCATATTACACAGAAATTTCAGATTAGTACAGTGTAAGAATGACCTTGCATGGTTAGAGACTCCAAAGACTAGGACAGGAGGTCCTCTCCCAGACAGCTTTACAGTTATATTATTATATTATTATTATTACATTATTGTCTCTACTGAGGTCTCCAACATGTGACCACCTATCAGAGATCTTCTCCACCATCAAGTTGCTTGTTCACCCTCACTCTGCCTTATTCCCCAGTGGCTCTGATTCACTCATTGTAGCCTGATATTTTATATCCTCACATGCATGCTGTCTCTCCTCCCAGAGTAATCTGGAGAAGGAAGACTCCCATCTACCTCTCCGTTGCCTGCTTGTGCTTCTGTGACCCTGTCTCAGTACCTCTTATCCTCAGCACTTACACACGTGCAAGGTTCTAGGTCATACCACAGTACTCTTCCTCATCAGCTTTGTCAACTGTACTTTGATAGCAAGATCACCTTTGAGATATTGGGGAAGGACTATGAGATTAGGGAATACAATTAGAAAGGCCTGGGCTTGGGCTTTGTTACTTCACTTGGGTTGTATGAATCTCAATCCCACACTGAGTCAAGCTCATGGGATTTCCTGCTGTAATTGCACAGTCCCTTTGAGTGAAGAGCTCAAGCCGAGTAACCCTGTGGAGCCAGATGGTCCAGTGTGTGCCCAGATGTGGTGTCCAGAAAATGATGTAGCTAGGTGAAGCACCTGACTCAGGATAACTCCTATAATAGTTTGACTTAAGCATGGGGGGAGACTTCAACTACATGCCAACATCATGGCATCCCTTCCATGTGGCATGGCAACAGTTCCCAAATTGCCCATGCTTATGTTTGTGGAGAATGGTGCCTTGGTCAACATGGACCACTTTCTACCGAGTATCACTACCTATAGACTGTATAGGACTATAAACTATGGTGACCATCTGTGTCACAGTTGTGGTTCAAACAACATGGGCTTGTAGACTGAATATCGCTGACTTTTCTTTTACAGCTCCAGCACATACCACTCCAAGGGCTTTGATGTCACTGTGAAGTACACACAGGGAAGCTGGACTGGCTTTGTTGGTGAGGACCTTGTCACCATCCCAAAAGGCTTCAACAGCTCTTTCTTGGTCAATATTGCCACTATTTTCGAGTCTGAGAATTTCTTTTTGCCTGGTATTAAATGGAATGGAATCCTTGGACTTGCTTATGCTGCTTTGGCCAAGGTAAGGCAGGTCTTTCTATTCAAGTTTATCAGATGAAGTGATGAGGCTGTGAAAACCAGTCATTAAAGGGACCCACACAGGGGTCCTGGGTTGTCCTGTATGGTTACTGCTAAAAATCACATAGCTGATAGAAACAAGTGTTCACAAAATGATGTTTCCAGGCACATTTGCAGCTAGGGTAATTTCCTTTAAGATAAAATGTTAGCTCTGTGCGTGTGTGTGTGTCTCTCTCTGTGTGTGTGTGTGTGTGTGTGTGTATGTGTGTGTGTGTGTGTGTGTGTGTGTATGTGTGTGCGTGTGTGTGTGTATGTCTGTGTGTGTGTCTCTGTGTGTGTGTGTGTATGTGTGTGTTTGTGTGTGTGTGTATGTGTGTATGTGTGTGTGTAGGTGTTGGGGGAGGTGATGAGTATCACACCAACCAGAGGTTAGCATCAGGTGATTTCCTTAGTCACTCTTTATCTTATTTTCTGAGACTGTCTCTTAGTAAACTAGCAACTTGACAGTTCAGTTATACTGACTAGCCATCAAACCCCAGGGAACCTCCTATCCCCACCTCTCCAGTGCTGGGATTATGCCTATATATTGCTGTGTCTGGATTTTTTACATGAATTCTGGGGAATCAGCCTCAGGTTCTCACATTTATATAACAAGCCCTTTATCAACTGAGCCATAGATCCAACGCAGTTTTTGTTGTTTTGTTTTTGTTTATTTAAGTTGTTTTTAATGTTAGCAGAATTATGAGTCCTGTAGATTGTGGGATTTGCTTACAAGCATTGATGAGGGTGGCATTAAAGTGAAACATACTTGTAATCAAGCTCTTAGGATCATATGAGATGACGCCTATGGATGACACTAAGCCACCAACTGAGAGCACTATACTCCTGCCCTGTCACCCCAGGGAACCTCTGGCCAGATACCAGCAACTGGTATATGATCAGATGCCTTGAGGATAGCCAGTCCTTGCAGAAATAGCCAGGGAGAAATGTTGGAATATTGTGCTCACAAAATCAGAGCCTTCCCAAGGTGAGGCAAGACAGGATTGAATCATCTCCAGTAATTGTACTTGGGTCAATACAAAGAAATAATGAGGTGCTAAAAGAGAGTGGGCAGGGGCTTTCTATCCAGAGCAGTTGCCAGGGGCAGGTGGATCTGCAGAAGTCCAGGTTTTGGGAGACAGACAGGGATGTGTGCACTTGAGAAAAGCAGAAGGAGTCACCTGCCCTGGCCCTGCCACCAGGCACCACTCCTTGGCTGAGTCCTACACTTTTGAGCCATAGCTCAGTGAAGGGAAAAATGTAGTCACATGAGCAATGGACTTCTCTGGCCCAGGACCATCAAGAAAAATTGTTCACCCACCCTGTGGAATATGTGCTCAGCTCCAGTCTGTTAACAGTGGGATGTGTGGATGGACCCTTGGCTTCTACTTGAGAAAGAACAAGGGTAATCAAGTGCCTGTCAGATCTCAGGCAGGGGACATCACAAGATAGCCAATTACTCAGTTCATGTTCATGTGAGGCAGACCCTGTGAGGCTCTTGTGTCCCATTTACACATGTGGTTGCTTCAATGAGAGGATTAGCAGCAGTTAAAACATGAGCCCCAGGCCACTCTTACCCTACTGCAGAGCCAGGACTGGTTCAAGAGTCCCTTTGTACTTGGCACTGTGGGCAGACTTCATAGATTTAAATAAAGACTGGCATGGATCCTGGGTTCCTAAGTCCCTTCTGCGAACTGTGTGAATTTGGGGAAATCATATCTTGGAGTGGTTGGAAATGAAGGATGACATGCTTTCAATGCTAATTATTCTGAAGAATAATCCCAAATTAAATTTACTTAATATATGTAAAGGTTTCATGAGAATAGAACTTTGGTATTTCTTGGGAGGCATCTAGACTTTTTAATCATTTCATCCATGAAATCCCAACATTACTGACAGCTAGCTTCTGAACTGCATCTGTAAGGACCAGCCAAATGGCTTAGGTCAGGTGTCTTACCTCGGAAATGGTGTGGGTGGCCAAGGACTGGGTAATAGTCCTTTTGTGGGGACTCCTGGTAGGTCCCAGGTAGTTCTCCAAAGTCTATGCATCACAACCACCAGGGGCATTTTAACCTACAGATGCCAAGTCCCTCTGCCTACCTCCTTGGATCTGGGTCCTTTGGGGTTGGTTCTGAGCAACTCTAGATTTTTTAGTCCTTGATTGATTCTAAGGCCCAGGACTAAAGGGAAAATGGCTCATAGATTAACACCATGTCTGAACAATGCATGTGTTAGGCTCTTCAGACAAAAAGACTTTGAGCCCCTTAAGCCCCAGAACTGGCAGGCAACTGTGTTCATATTTGTCAGAGAAGGGAACAAAAAACCAGTTCCAGGATTGGTCAGATATGAAACAAGCATGCATCCCCTGCTGCCTACAGTAAAGGGACCAAAATGAGTCCCCACCAGACACCACCCACCCAACAGTGGACTTGGTCTTTCAGTCCTCCAAGATTCACAGCCTCTCTGCAGAGATCACATGGGGAGATAATAATAAATCCATGGTAGTAGCATTATAGGAGGCTGAGATGGAAGGAGCAGGTGGCCACAGAGAAATGGACCAATCAAGTGAGGAAGGTCCTTTCTCATTCATAATGTAGCTTCAAATTCTGGTGGCTAGTAAGCAACCATTCCTTCAGAGTGGCCATGGACAAGGTTTCATCCCCCACAGCTGAGCATTTCATTTGCCTGAAAAAAACAAAAAACAAAAAACTGACAACCCAAGCAGGACATGGTAGTGCACACTTGTAACCCCAGATATTCTCAAGGTCAAAATAAGAGAATTGCCAGAGCAACTGAGGCAACATAGTGAAACTCTGTCTCAGATGAAAGAAAAAAAATCTGACTACTCAGAAAATTAGTTAGCCTTGGCATCTTCCAATTTGTGAAAGCCCAAGTATAAACTCAAGTCTGTATTTCATGGCACCTGCAGCACTAGTCTATCCTAGCCCAGAGCTGTTTACAGAGCACCCCTTGACCTTAGACACTCTTGTAAAATAGAGATGTTCTCCCAACATGTGCAGGAGAGGTGCTGGGCAAAGGAGGTCTGCAATCCTGCAGTAGGGAATGTCCTGGCTGTTGGAGCTCATTCGTGAATGCTGGAGTACCAGAGGCTGGGGTATGGATGCATTGTCCTTGAAGGTCAAAGGTTATTTGTATGTTGGGTGGTTGTGGTGGAAAGAGATCAGTAGGAGTTCTAGAGTAACTCTTTTCTCTTACTCTAAGTATCTGAGCCCACTACACAGGTTCACATACCTCCTCTCCTGAAATAGTGATAAACAGCTGGAAGCATCCTAATAGCTCCCAGAGACATCATACTTTTGTGGCAGAACCTCAAATGTCAGACAGGAGGAAGCAAAATGAGAGACACCTGAGTGATCATAGCTGTTTTCAAGCATGTGTGTTGATTAACCATGAAGATTCTTTAAGTAGATAGACCAAGAATCTCAAAGGAGAGGGATACTGACTATACCAGGTCACCCTTGTCTTCACAGTGGTCACAGCAGTAAACCTCTTTCCCACCCTTCTGCAGCCATCAAGCTCTCTGGAGACATTTTTTGATTCCCTGGTGGCCCAAGCAAAGATTCCAGACATTTTCTCCATGCAGATGTGCGGGGCTGGATTGCCAGTAGCTGGTTCTGGTACCAACGGAGGTAGTCTTGTGGGTATCTTTCAGTCTTAAAGGGATGAACAATCACAAATTGTTGGAGATTTTGTTTTATTAAAAGCAAATCAGAATGGTTAGACACACAATCTAATATAGGTCCTGTTAGATCCCACATGGGAAATGCTCAACTGTTACTAAATATTAGGCACCATTACAGAATTTAAGGATATTTAATGAACTTGTCTTACAACCTTTAAAAGATGGATAATGGTCCTGCTATCTAGAAATATGATTCTCATTGTTTCTCCAAATCTCACCCCAGTTGTCTTATTGCTTTTTGAGAGTATACAGAGAGCTGGCTTTCAATAGGAAGATTTGCCAGCAAGTAATGAACAATGGGTTAAGTACAGCTGTTATCTCTCCTGTAGGCAAGGCATATACATGTACAATTTCATATACTTGATCAGAGACAAGACCACCATGTCTCTCCCTTCTTCCCTCCCCCTTCACTCCCTTTTCTTTGTTCCACTATACAGGCACATACTATCCAATAAAAATGTTTAGAATGAAATGGAATTGGGGCAACCTACCTCACAGGGGTAGTGCAGCCCAAGCTTCCCTACAGGGGAAGTCAGGGTACAAAAGACATCTCTTTGAAAGATATGTCTAGTCCCTGTTCTCCCTGCAACAGGATCAGCACTAGTCATTGCCTTTGACTAATAGTCCACCTGGTCTAAGCATGTTTATTGTCTTCTGAAGAGGCAGGGTGGCCTAGCATAGTGGTGTAACATTATTTTTGCAAAACAATGTCTTGATTAGGGGATCTTGTGGTCTGTTTCCCTCATCTCTGACATTTGAGGCAGTAAATCAGTGCCAGTCAGCATGGGTTACTATTTTACTACATTTATTTGAGGGAACTTTCAGCATCATAAAGCTGACACTGTATGCTTGGGATACCAGTGGAGCATCTTTGTCAGACTATGACAAAGTATTGTGGGAGATGACCACACACACACACACACACACACACACACACACACACCTTCCATAAATGGGGAATTTTCAAGCATCAATATTTGCTGTAGAACATCAGAATAAAGTAAAGGTACTTTTGGGGGGGGGTGATGTGTTACCCTGAGTAGACGCTTCTCTATGGAAGCTATTGATGTAGTCACATAGGTTTGACCTCTAACATCTGTAACTGTTTTTCCTCCAGGTCCTGGGTGGGATTGAACCAAGTTTGTATAAAGGAGATATCTGGTATACCCCAATTAAAGAGGAATGGTACTATCAAATAGAAATCCTGAAGTTGGAAATTGGAGGCCAGAACCTCAACCTGGACTGCAGAGAGGTGAGTGTTTTCCATTTCTGTTGGATTCTGCCTGTGGGTGCTGGAGAAGCTTCAGCGTTTAGCCAGTACCTGACATGAATTCAAAAGGTATGTCATAAATTACAGGGTAACTTAGAAAATCCTTACAGTAAGGCATAGATTTTTTATCTATGATGAGTTCAAATCAGTAAATTACACACATGCACAAGAGCATGCCCCCCCCCCACACATACACACACACACACTACAGCCTCTTCTCGACCTCCTGGAAAAATTACTATAAGATGGTGAGTATGGACCAAACGGTCCCTCAATTCTAGTTAAAAAAGAACCTTAGCTAGAGAAAGTACCCAAGGAGCTTAAGGGAACTGCAACCCTATATGTGGAACAACAATATGAACTAACCAGTACCCCGGAGCTCTTGACTCTAGCTGCATATGTATCAAAAGATGGCCTAGTCAGCCATCACTGGAAAGAGAGGCCCTTTGGACTTGCAAACTTTATATGCCCCAGTACAGGGGAACGCCAGGGCCAAAAAGGGGGAGTGGGTGGGTAGGGGATTGGGGAGGGGTGGGTATGGGGGACTTTTGGGATAGCATTGGAAATGTAAACGAGGAAAATACCTAATTAAAAAAAAAGAACCTTTATCAGGACAGAATGGAAATTAATTATCATTAATTATCATCAGCTTTATCCTCTTTAACTCCAACACACACACACACACACACACACACATACACACACACACACACACACACACCATAACTAGAAGACTAATAAACATGCATAAGCTTGACCATGTCACTACGCAGGTCTACACATAGCTGTTACACTGCACATACACAATCTTACACTGTGTTTGATTCCTTTTGTATTCTGGCATTAGGATTATGACAACTTGAGAAAGTTGACCTGTGAGCCAGTTTTAGATGCCTTCTGAAGATCACCAACCAGTGACTATATAACCCCTTGTAGCACTTCCTCTCTTGTTGACTCTCACATGTCTCCATGCTGCCCTGAATTCTCATGATCACAAACACCTCTAATCAATGTTGGTCTATGGTAGGTGCTATAGAGACCAAAGCCCACAAATCTACAATGTTATAGACCATTAGCTATCACTGAAGACTACAGACTTGTATCAAATGAAATGGAGTACACATCATGTATCATATGTGTGTTGTTATTAAATTTCCCTCCCAAAGGCAAATAGGGGGTATCGATTAAGCATTATCCTTCTCTTTTTATTGATAATATAATAGAAAAAATAGATTTTTGAACAGTTTGTTGAAGTTGCTTTTAAAAGGGTCATTTTAATTTCTAAAGTCCAGTGGCCCATCCCTCTGCCCAGCATGAGGGGAGAGCAACTTGGGCAGCTCCAGGAAGGTAAAAAGCTCTTCCTAGGAGCTAAGGGCTATGGTCCTGATTTTTCCTTGTGCCTCAGTTTCCTTATCTATGGAGTAAAACACTTTCATGGAGGCCCTGATGACTGAGCTCTGGAATATAACAAGACTTAGTCACCACTGAGATACTGTGGCTGCATGATAGAAACGGGGTCATGGTACATGGATGGGGAACCCAGCACTGCTCAGTGTCTTCTCCCTTCCTCGTTTCAGTATAACGCAGACAAGGCCATTGTGGACAGTGGCACCACGCTCCTGCGCCTGCCCCAGAAGGTGTTTGATGCAGTGGTGGAAGCTGTGGCACGAACATCTCTGGTGAGTCCCAAGATGGGAATTTTCTAGAGCACAACTATGTGTTGTAAGTCTCTGAACTATTACTCAGTGTTCTAAAGATTTTTAAAGAGCAGGTTGTTTTATAAACTGTTGCTTGTGAAGTTTACTTATCAAGTTACATTTTGGTGTGAATCTGTCTGCAATACCTTCATGTCAACTTCAGAGGGTTTGGTTCTGAGTGTGCAATACTCCCAGTGTTTTAACTAATAGTTGAGTTGGCACAAGAATTTTTTTTTTGATCTGAGGTAAAAAAAAAATCTTCAGTATGATTGTATCATATGCTACTTAATGACAGCAATATGGTCTGAGGACAGCATTGCCAAGTGATGCTCTTGTTATTCGGGCATCATGAGATGTACTTACACAAAACTGGGTGATGTGGGCCAATCATCAGATGGAAAGGTGGACAAGATGGCTCACTGGGTAAAGGTGCTTGCCATTCAAGTCTGACATCGTGAGTTGGATACCCAGAACCCATGTAAAGAAGAAGAGGGAACCAACTCCACAGTTGTCCTCCGTTTGAATAGTATGCCACATGTGTGGTCCCTCTGTATGTGTTTACACATGTGTATTCCACAATAATAATAATTAATAAACTCTTAAAAATAGATGAAACATAAAAAACATAATATGTGTGCACAACTTATGGCTTTGTAGTAAACTTTATAAGTAGAAGTACACAAAATAGCCATGAAAGCGAGGTATATCAATGCATAAGCCAGTTGCATAGTGTCTGCTATCACTCTGCTTTTACACAGCTGTCAGTACAGCAGGCATGCTCACACCAGCAGCATGACAGACCTGCAATTAAAGCACTGGGCCATGACGTTTCAAGACAGTAGGAATCACACACACACACACACACACACACACACACACACACACACACACACACCATTACAATTTTGGAACCCCACTGTTTCCTCCATGCTGTTAATGGTAGAAAAACTTATCTAGCACATAACTGTGTGCTCAAGTAACAGGAAAGCACGATTGCATTTGTATCCTTTAAAGCAGAACAAGCCCTAAATCTGTTTCTTCATTGCTCTTCATTTAACCTAGAATGGCATCTGAACACCTTATAGAAAACAAACCAGTTGGCTAAAGTAACATTTGTTTGCTGGCCGTGTCCTGAACTATAAATATATCTAACTGAGGGTAGTGTGTTAGTCAGGGTTCTCTAAAGAAGCAGAACAGATAGAATGGCTATATATGATTTATTAGATGGACTCACAATAAACTAACTTTGACTGACAGCTGACAGCCAAGACTAGCCATCAAAAACAGCATAGCCTTTGAGGCTTGCCTACTGTTTCTCACAGCATCATCCCAACATTCCAGGGAGTGTATACCAGTAGTATAAACCAAAGGCATCTGTCCAGCACGGAGGAGGTGGCTCAGTGGATAAAACACCTACTATGCAAGCATGAGAACTGGACTTCAGAGCTCTAGGTTCCATGTCAAAGCACACATGAGCATAGTGGCTTCCATTTCCAGCAATTCTGCACTGGGGAGGCAGAGACAGGTTCCTCTGAGCAGGTTGGCTAACTCAACAAACTGGAATGGAAATTTCAGGTTCAGCAAAAGGCCTTTCTCAATAAACTGAGGAGCTATTGAGGGAATCATTCACATTGACTTCAGGCCTCCACACGTCTTAGGTAGGGTTTCCGTTGCTGTGATAGAACAGCATGGCCAAAAGAAACTTGGAGAAGAACAGGTTTATTTCAGCTTGCAACTTTATAGTCCATCACCAAGGGAAGTCAAGTCAGGAACTCACAGCAGGAACCTGAAGGTAGGAGCTGATGCAGAAGCCATGGAGAAGTGCTGCTTGCTGACTTGCTCCCTATGTCTTACTCAGCCTGCTTATAGCACCCAGAAACACTTGTCCAGGGGTGGTCCTACCCACAGTGAGCTTGGTTCTCCCATTTTCTCAATTAAGAGTCCTTCTCAGATATGTTTATATTTGTATAAAGTTGATGTAAAATTAACCATCACAACACACATATATACATTTGCAACTGTACCTGCATACATGAGCACACACATGTATGCATATATACTTTCATTCATTCATACCATATACACACATGAAAAAATACCAGTCTGTGCAGCATTGTATGTCAAATGGTGTGTATTTTTTAGTTATTTGTTCATGACTGGGGCAGGTACCTCACAGAAGGGTTTGTATTCTTGTTTTCTGTGGTGTCAGCCCTTCACAGTGGGGAAATTGGGGAAGAGCAGAAAAGCTCATGCCAGGCCAGTCAGGACACAGAGAAAGGGAATATAGGAGAGGGCCAGGGCACTATAGAGCTCTAGACTCTCCCTCAGTGCCCACTCCAAGCTGGGCTGTACCTCCCACTTTAACCAACTTCCCACAGTGCCATGATATTCTAGATTCCTCAAGGAAGTAATGTCAGTTAGGTCAGATCCCCAGTATTGGATCATTTTCAGAATTCCAACAAACAGGGAATACTCCATGTTCAGTGTATACCAAGTAAAATTAAGCCCCACCCAATTTCTTCTGTCTGGTATCAGGGAACCCTCCAGGACCCCCCTGGTTCCATCTTGGGGCTGTCGAGACTATATTTCCATCTATCACCTTTAACTGTCACCTCTGTCATCTATGTCTTCTTCCATTGAGACTTTTATTTCGTAGCTGCTGGACTGGAAGATTCATGAGGGCTACTTGGGAAGCCAGTGTGCAAGCAATCAGATTCTTACACAGTTTGGCCTGCCAACTGTTCAGCCTGTCCTGCTGCCTGCTGCCCTGATACCCACTGCCCACTACCCCATTGCCCTGCTTCCCACTGCACTCTGCTCACTCTGCAAAGCCCCCTGCCTGCCGCTGCTCCTCTTACTCTGACACGTCACTGGTGCTGCCCTCTTCTGTCAGTTCTCTGCATGAACCTGAGCAGCCTGCTCCCACAGCTCAAAGGGGTGTTTGGACCAATCACAGCATTTGTTTGACCACTAGCAGGCATTTGCTCTGAATCAACTGCAGCCATTTGTTTGCACCAATCATCTCCTTGCCTCGTAGCACCAGTCCACACAATACCTTTTCTAGACTACCAGGGGAACTGTTTCTTGGACATAATTTCAGGATCATCTAGAGTTCACCCAGGCTTATCACAACAAAAAGTCTGCTGGGCAGTCCAGCTGGCTGCTAGGCTGATAATTCTTTTGCTTAAGACAGGCAGAACAGCAAGGAGGAGTCGATCAACTGCTAACTAGGGAGTCAAATTGCTCTGTCCCAACATTTTTGCTTATTTACAGGAAAATGAACATCATAGGTGTACTTAAAATACAAACAACATTGGCAGATTTTGTAACTGATAATTTAACAGTATTAACACCTCCCTGGGCCCAGACAGAGGTGGGTCCCCCTTGTCTTTCTCATGTCTACTCAAGGTCTTCACTAGATGACCAAACATGATCATTTTGTGCCCAGACCCTGCAGGTGATGCTGTCAAGGGGCAGGTGAGAGACCAAGTTGGCCAAATCCCAGTCACTGACAGAAAAGTGGATAACCATGGCTGTATGTCAGGTACCAGCAAAAATTTAGATCCAAGAGAGACTTCAGTTAGCTAGTCCCCAAATTGCAGAAGCTTAGATCTCTATGGGAAGCGCACCCAGCAAGGGGTTGGTTTCCAATGTCAGGCAGTGGTCCAGAGCAGCCATGCTAAAAGCAGAACAAATCCCTATCTTTGCCAACAGCTGCTACACCCCAAAAAATGCCAAGTCAGTCTTTCCATGCTGTAAAGTTAGAATGCTTGCTAAAAATCAGACCCTACTTAGAATAAGGAGCATATGCCCAGTGCTTAAATATAAGTATGTCCTCTGCAGGAGTAGAGTGAGCGCCTTCGGGTTTTGCATTCTGAGCTTTAAGGGATTTACAATAATCACAGGAACCAGTGTAGAGTGTCAGGTGTGTAGTAGCCAGCGAGCCACAGCCAGCCTTTGTATGCAGCTGGGTAGGTGTGTGGAGGGGTGAGGGTTTCATACCCTGAGTTCATCTCAGCATCTCGTGACTTAAGCAAACCACGAGACAGAGGCCAGGAGCTTACAACATTTGTTTGCTGTGTCTAAAATTATCTCATGATTTCATTTAGCACCTGCATCAGGGAGGAAAGGCAGGAGATAGTCAGCCTTGGGTGAGGTATGTTCCAGTAGTGTACATCCTTTGCCTTACAGAGCAGAGCCTCTGGGCATTGGTCCCCTTTACTACAGGACTCATGGGAAGCCCATTCTCTTGGCCTGGGTTTCTTCCTACTTGAGCTATATCCACACTGGAAGAAACTATAATGTCTCGGCATTTGTCCCTCAGTGTATGTCATTCAGGCAGAATATAGAAGGATTAGTTTCTAGATCTGTGTATAAAAGGATTCCCAAGCTCCAGGCAACCTAGCTATGAAATCCCAGCTGTGGCTCAACCCAGTGACACCTCCTTGGCTATAGAATTCACCATCAAAATGGCACCTACAGAAAGTGTCTTCCAACTTTAAAACTGACCTGAGTTTGGAATACAGCAGCCCCTAGGGAGACTCGGCCATATTTTCAGGGACCTCTAGATCTGACCTGTACCATCTAGGCACTTGCCTGTCCTCTCTGGCATTCTTTGGGACTCACTCTTCCTTACACATAGGAACTGGTCATGCATTTCACTGGAACACTGAGTGTTCCGTGGAGGCCCCGGCACTCTTAGTTCTGTGAAATCCAGCAAGATGATGAATCCTCCATCCTGATTAGCTCATCAGAGAAAGGGTCTTATGGTCCTGTTGGTGATCCATCACTTCTGTAAAAGACAAATATGCACTACCACCAGCAATAGAAACCTGACAAGTCTACTCTGGCTGTGTGGGAGGATTAACAGGTGGCTTTGTGCCTCAGAGGGTAGGTGATGGCACCTAGCATGTGCCATTGTTACACACAACACCCACCTAGCATTCAGGATGTAGGTGTCACCTGTTTCTTAGGGTTGCCTCCTGGCCCTGGCTTCTCCCAATCTCGGGAATAACCTGTCATCCCCCAACACCATCTGCTAGTGACTCTAGAGTATATATCCCAACCATCCCTAGAGCTCAGAGAACTCAGGGCACAGATGAGCTGTCTACATTCCCACTTGATCACATCTGAGGTTCTGTTGAGTACATTCCTGGGAAAGTGGAGTGCATGCAGGCTTTGCTGCTTCCCAACAGCCCTTAGCTTCCTTCACCTCTCTTTCTGTCCCTGGCACCCAATGGGCAGGTTCCTGTCAACACCTTTGCTGTGGCTCTGCCTCTCTCACTCCCAGCCCTGAGTTCTTGCCAGGGAAATTCCACTGGTGACACTCCAACCCTCTATAGCTCTGTCAGACACATTCCTTCCACCAATATATAGCTCAGGCACAACCCAGGACCTGAGGCTGAGGTGGCACAAGTCTAAAAAGCCTGTTAATTCCCCTGCAGATGGAAGTGGGTGAGTGGCACCACTTTTCCAGGTCCTGATGGGCAGCACAGATGGCCTCCTTTTGGTCCTAGGTATCACTCACTTTTCCCTCACATGTTCTTCAGTGTTGTGTTTGTGTAGATATTGGGCCCACATAGTGAGACCTACACAAGCACGGGTGAGGGACGCTGCCCTGAGAAGTTCTAGGTTCAAAGACAGGGTCATTCATTACCAGGAAGCAAGATTTGTCACCATGAGCTGCCGCAGGGAAAGCTAAGTGGGAGACAACCTGAACAGTGTGCTATTGTTAAGGTAGACGTTAAGGAGATTTTGTGGATGAGGTGGGGTCTGGACTGAGGTCTTAAGGAGGAATGTTTAAAAACAGTGCACCAGGAAGCAATGAGTAGAAATGAACCCCGGAGTCCACAGGCAGGCAATGTCCCCGAGTGTGTTGAAGGCCACAGTGATGTGTGGTTTTAAGTGTCACATTGATATAAACCAGACATGGGAAGAAAATTGCAGTTGAAGAATCATCTAGTTCAGGTTGGCCTGTGGGCATGTCTGTGGGGATCATCTAGATTGTTCATTGAAATAGAATACCCGGCCCACTGTAGGTGGAACCATTCCCTAAAATTGTGTAAGAGATGAGAAAACTGGGTGAAGGCAGCCAGACAGCACAAGTCAGTTTCTCCCTGCTCTCAACTGTGAGTATAACTCTACCAGCTACGTTGCTTTCTGCCATTGTCACATGTTGACTGTAACGAGCTGTAACCCGAATTGTAAGAGGAATGATCAATTCTCTTTGCCCTGAGTTGCTTTTTATCAGGGTATATTATATACCTTTAGAATTTTTTTAAACGCTTGTTACTCTGTGGCCTGGGGCGAGCTGTCATACCTCTCTATGCTTTGGTTCCCTCCCTGGTAATGTGAGAGGGTAATGTGTGTGGTAACACACACAGGTTGGTGTGTTCGAAGGCTAAAGTAGTCATTTGCAAAGCATTTATCACAGCTACTCCCAGGAAGCGATCTGGGTGTCTTTGCAGTTTTAATAATTATTATTGTGTCATCACCATCTCTCTTCCAGAAGACTGATGTCCCTGTCACTCTGTCCAAATGAGATGTTGTTTATCCCTGTGGGCGTCTAGTGCTGGGACCAGGGAAACGGAGAGCTGTTTCCTGTTATGTGCCAGGCTGGTGCCTGCTTCTCACAGGATCTGTTTTGTCTAGATTCCAGAGTTTTCTGATGGCTTCTGGACAGGGGCCCAGCTGGCATGCTGGACAAATTCTGAAACGCCATGGGCATATTTCCCTAAGATTTCTATCTACCTGAGAGATGAGAATGCCAGTCGCTCCTTCCGGATCACCATTCTCCCACAGGTACAAACCTGGTTTTTGTTCTTCACGTGTAACTCACAAAAATCAAATCTCATGCATGATTAGACACTTATGGCTACCACCTTGTTACTCCTTGATCCTGCATGTCTACTGTTCTCTGTCAGTCTGCCTTATATAGTAGGGAGGGATTGAACATGTCTTAACTTAAGCCTGGGATGTTATGGTCTCACCTCATATGTCGGCATAACAATTCCATGTGTCTTTCTACCATCAAATGCCACAGGTGATAGTGGAGTTCTGAGAATGCCGGTGTCTGTGTCCAGTGAGTTCAGTAACCTGGGAGATGGTGTAGAGTCAGCAGAAAGCAAGATTCTGACCACCTGTCGAGGTTCAAGCAAGTGGCCTCAAATAACTTGAGCTGTCATTATTTGTATAGAAATTTAGAATATGCCTTCAAACATATGCAGTTTCAGAATTTCCTTTAATTATCCAAGAATCTCAGCAAGTAATTATTAAAATTCATTTTAAGTTCCCTTTTTTCCTTGTGGTCAGTGATTAACCTTCACTCATATCTAAGCAGTATAGTATTACAATCCAAATGATTATGCCATAGCTAAGTATATCTGAATATTGCAAGCCAAATGATTTAAGTATTGTATTGTAAGCCAAATGATTATATCTAGCCAGACATATTCAGTTTGAATTGTCCACAGACCACCAACAGGCATGAAGTTTAAGGTAAAAGACAATAGAATCCAAACATAAACTTTTAACAACAATCTAGCCTTTGTATTTTATCACCATCTGATTCAATAAGCTCAAGCTATGTTTTTAAGTTGTCTTCATGCCATTATGTCTGTTAGTTTTATAGTATGGTTCTGCTCTATACATCTTTTCCATAAAGAGCATAAATTAATGATTAATCTTTTTTTTCATCAACCCATACCATTTCTTTCTTTTAGGTAAGCCCTTACCTAAGGCAAAGATGAAGCTATCCAACTTATATTTCTTTTAAGAACATAACAAATTTTACTTACTAACTTATCGTAAGAATGAGCTAACTTGTCCTGAGAATGAACGCTTTACTATTGACCCTTAGGCCCTATCTCTTTAGGCCCTATCTTCTCTTAGTCAGTTTTGAGGTTTCCCTCACTACACTGTATAGGCAAGTTTAGGTCCTCAGAAGAAGTAGTTGACATTTCCAAACCTCTTCCTTTTTCCTCATATATTCCTAAAAGTTTTTGAGACCATTCAATAAGTATTCTTTTTAAAGGTCTTGATCAAACATATCTTTACTTAACCTTTTAAGTAAGCAGGAATCCATCTCCCGAGGACTCACACAGTTGTTCCGGATATCACTCCCATTGGTCCTCACCAAGTGGGAGAAAAGCTCAAAGGGCCTTGCCTTGAGGAGGTCATCCCCAGAACACATGCATGCACACACACTCACATTATTATTATTATTGTTGTTGTTGTTGTTGTTGTTGTTGTTGTTATTTAAATCAGCCTCTAGCCAAACAGAAAATTCTGGGTTTCTTCATACACCCCTGAAAATGTGCTTTCTCTCAGTCTAAATACTGCCAGCTGTCTGTTTATGCTACTTTGGTTTAAGGTAGGCAAGAGCCTTTTTTATGAGATTCATTAAGATTAAGTGTTCTCATAGATTACAAACTATATGATCTGGAATGATTTAATTGTTTATTTTAGGCCAGGTCTCACCATACAGCCCTGGTTGCCCTGGCCTAGAACTCACTGTGCAGGCCTGACTAGCTTTAAACTGAAGTTTGCCTGCCTTTGTCTTCCAAGCCCATTATCTGGAGCTCTTCCTGGAAAAGGCACACAAAAGGACCAGATAAGAGATGCAAACACCCTCTGAGTCACATCCGGCCACTTATCCATGTCTATCATTTGCATTGTATTTGATACATAATCTTTTGCTTCTGTGTAGTTTGTTCATTCAGAGGTGGTAAGAGGTACATTGTACATGTACTTGAGAAACCTCCAAAACCTCAGATCCTGTCATGGCTGTGGAAACTAACCATATCCTCCACCTTTTCCTAATTTAAGTGGATCCTCTCTAGAAGTTGTGTGCCCCATTTAACATCCGCCAAGCTTCACCTCACACATTCATGTAATGCCCATTTGCCAAGCCCCTACTCCATGCTAAGGTCCCCAGACTGTAGGGAAGTGGTGGGTAACTCCTCACCTTGAAGCAGTGCTTCCTGACTGATAGTCTAAAAATACAAAATGGTTAGTGAAGAGTCAATGCCCTGGAATGAAGCACTGTACTCCTGTGCACAAACCCACATTCAGAAACATGCACATATACACTTAATTAGAAATTTTAAAATCTTTGAAAAATAAAGTTTATTGAGACAGTTTTAATCTTCTGCCCCAGATACCTTGGATGATGTCATTGTCTCCCTTGATCTTTGCGAGGGGGCCTCTGGGAAGAGTGGGACCTCCAGTTTTATGCTCTTGTGTAATCCATGCTTTGTCCTGTGTCTTTGCCCTTGCATCTTCTACAAACAGCTCTACATTCAGCCCATGATGGGAGCTGGTTTCAATTATGAATGCTACCGTTTTGGTATCTCCTCTTCCACAAATGCGCTGGTGATTGGTGCGACCGTGATGGAAGGCTTCTACGTGGTCTTTGACAGAGCTCAGAGGAGGGTGGGCTTTGCAGTGAGTCCCTGTGCAGGTAAGTGTGGCTTGCATGGCATAGGAACACTCTAAAAAGAGGGCTTTGGTAAATGTGCCCACCTGGAACTATCATGGTGGCTTGCTGGGTACTATTGAACCCTTTGGCATGTGCTTGTTTACAATAACCAGATGAACAATAACCGCTGAAATGGCTCAGAGGGTCATTGAAAGATGAAATAAAGTGGTGTGTGTGTGTGTGTGTGTGTGTGTGTGTGTGTGTGTGTGTGTGTGTAAAATACTGGAAGTTGAACCCAGGGGTGTGCGCATATTAGGGTAGTATCTACCACTGAACTATGCCTTCAGCATTTTACTACTTAACTTTCTTAATTTCAAAACTGCATCATCATAAGTTGTTCAGACAGGCTTTGAACTTGGGATCCTTTTACCTTAGCTTCCCATTGAGCTGAGACTGCAGGCATGTACCAACAGACTCAGTACACATAAAACTTGTCTTCTAGCTCAGGCACACAACAGGTTGTAGAAAAGTGGAAGTTATTATAGTTGCACTGAAAAATCACTTCTTCCCACACAAGAAATAAAAGTGCCCATGAGTCTTGCTGCTGAATTACAGTTTGATTTTATTCTGAAGGTTCTGGGAATGGAACCCAGAGGCTCAAGCAGACTAAGCACATGTCCATCATTAAACTGTGTTCCCTGGTCATGAATTACAATGTTTTAGTGGTTGATGCAAAGTTAATAAAGGGAAGAATTCATGAGAATCTGGGTCCTCATTAGGAAATAAGAAGTAGAGATTTGTGGGTGATGGTTTTAGAGTCCTAAAATAATAAGGCAAAGGAATAATTCTCTTACAGAACATGTTGGGTGGGAGTAGTGTAAGCAGCCACAGCAGAGTTGCCCTGCAGAGTCTAGCTGAGGCCTGGGTGGAACTCCATAAGAAAGACCCTCGCCTGCCAGCATTCTCCAAGTGCTCCAGGTGGGGCTCACATAATATCTGGTGCCACCAGAGACTAGGTACTTGTGAGGAGCAGTCCAAGTTGCCCAGGAGGAGGCAACTGAAGATCTAAGCATGTGATTAAGTTGCTAGACAGAGAGGGAGGAGAGCCTGTATCAGAGAAGGTGGTCAAGATAACTGCAGGGTTTCACAATAGCCTTTCAAGGGACTAAGAAAACTGTTTGGAAACTGAGTATAGTGGGTCATGCTTATAATCCCTGTACCCATGAGGCTGAGGCAGAAGTCTTGCCTTGAGTGAAACCTGTCTCAGAAAATCAAAAGTTTAGGGGTTGAATGTGATATGTGGGTAAAGAGCCTTCCTAGGATGCAGGAAGCCCAGGTTCAAGCCCTACCACAATGACGGCATAAAATCGGATGTAATGACGTGTATAAATCTCAGCTCTCAGGAGATGAAGGTAGGAGGATCAGAAGGTTAAGATTATCTTAGCTTTCTTTCCTGCTGCTGTAAAAAAATAGCCCTACAAAAGCAACTCAAGGAGAAAGGGTTTATTTGGCTCTCTACATCATGGGAGGGGGAAATCAGGGCAGCAGGAGCTTGAAGCAGCTAGTCACATCCCATCCACTGTCTTGAGTGGAGAGCAATGAATTAATGCACACATGCTAATGCACAGCACACTTTCTCCACTCTCAAGTTCAGAGTCTCCTTTCTAAGGAATGTTGTAACCTACCATGGGCAGGGTTTCCCATCTCAATTGATGTAATCAAGACAGTCTCCCACAGACATGCCCCCAGGCCAGTCTGATCTAGGCACCCCTCACTGAGACTCTCTTCTGAAGTTGCTCTAGGTTGAGTCAAGTTGACAATTAAAACTAACCAGCACAATGCAATCACATCAGAGAACCAGTATCTCTGAAGGTGTGGTAGCCATCTGGAGAATGTAAGGACCATGTTAAGAGGAAAACCTATGTCTAATCTGTAAAGATAACTTACACAGTCACCCAGCTCAGACATACATGATTGATATGTACCGTGTGTGTGTGTGTGTGTGTGTGTGTGTGTGTGTTATGTGGTGTTCCTGTGTATACAGGTGCATGAGTGAGTGTGACAGTACATGTGTGCATGTGTGAACATGCATGTGGAGGACAGAGAACAACCTAGCTGTCACTCCCCAGGATGCCATCTACCTTGCTTTTTGTAACAAGGCCTCTTGTTGTTGACCAGGCAATCACCACTTTAGCTGGGCTGCCTGACCTGCAAATCCCTGCATCCACCTGTCTCTGCCTCTCAGTGCTAGGATTACAAGTTCTTGTCACCATGCCCATCTTCTTCACATGGGCTCTGAGAGATCAAACTCAGGTCGCCATGCATGTATGATGTGTACTTTAGTAGCTTGAGCTGCTCCCAACCCCTCATGTTTTTAATGTGTAATTTATCCTGTTATGTTGCCACTGAGGTCTTTCCCTGTCTCATGTGACAGCGTGGCCTGAGCTGTCACAGTATTCTCAACTCTGAATATTGCACTTCTTTTACGGGAATCTTAAGAACCAAGCCACTTTCCCCACAACCCCAGTTTCCATCTGAAATGTTGTGAAGCCAGGGCTACCTTTGCAGCAGCTGACATTGTATGCACATAAACACCTGCTGGGGTGTGGCAACAGTTTGCTATCTGAATAGCTCACTGCTGGATGAGTCTTGACATTGTCTCACAGAGAGGCAGTGCAGCTCTCTCTATTGATTTCATTCTGAACTCTTTGATGTTGTGATACAAGTGTTTTACTTTCTCAAATGGTATTTTAAAAACATTTTTAAGGCCTTGGCACTTACACACTTGATTTCACAGCTGCGAGAAGATACCTTGGTATATGTCTCTTCTTCAGCACAAATTATTTAGCTTATTAGAGAGATTTCTTCTCTGGGGCTGCAGTTACAGCAGCCAAGCTCCCTAGACCTGTGAGAAATGGACTAGATACCCTTCCTTTATCATTTTTATTCTTAATTATATGGTGTAAATTCTAGAAAGCTTTCTTTCACTTCCCATTACCCTTGGAGGGTAAGTCCTAGGACAGCACTCAAGTATCAGTATCCATGGGTGCTTGAGTCCTGTGTGCAAAATGGTGCTGTGTGCACAGCTAACCCAGGCTCACCACACACATACTTTAACCCGTTTACATACCTCTGGTAACATGATACAGTCCAAACACAATGTAAATGATTCCTGTTCTGCTTGATCACAGAACAATGAGGACACCCAACTGCACCCAGAACACCTTTTCAAGTATTTTCCATCTAAGGCTGCTTGAGTTCACAGACTCATCGACACAGTGGGCTGGCTGGGCATAAGGCTTACAGAAAGTCTGATCTAATAGACTTTTAATCATATTTTCCTCAAAAGCTTGTGGTAGATGTAGCTAGTACCCCTCTTTCAGTTGGCATGGATTCTTCTTATGATACTGCACGTGTCTTATTTTGTAAGTGTTGAATTAGATGTCTGTTGCTGCCTAACATAACAGCTTTCCCCTGAACCTGGCTACTCTTTACTGTGGTTCCTAGTGCAGTTTCTAAGGATCTGGTTATCACCTGCAGCCATCTGGCATCAGCTGATGCTGCTCCTAAGCTCACTCATGTTGTTGTTGGCAGGGGTCCCTCATTCCTTGCCATGAAGGCATTGCCACAACCTGCCTGAGTATCCCAAAGCAGCACCTATTTCCCTCCCCGCCCTGCCCCTCACTGAATGAATGGTCCAAGAGGGGGTACCATGAGGGGGTGCCATGAAACCCTTAAGACATAAGCCAAAGTCTTTCTTTACGCCAGTCTCAGTGGTAGTGCTATGTTTATGCCCTGCTCTGTTGGTTCTAAGGTGTAAAGGAAGGGATTAAGTGGATTAAATATCAGGAAATGGATCGCAAGTGGAAAAGCATCTTGAATTCTGTCTACCATCAAATTGGCAATGATTCACTTTCCTTGTCAGTTTGGTACAGCCTGCAGGTGCCAGGCAAGAGAGCATCCACAAGAGAGTCTCTAGGTCAGGTTGTCCTGTGGCATGTCTGTAGGAGATTATCTTAATGATATTAATTCAGGTGGGAAGGCCAGCTCATTGCAGGTGGTATCATTCCCTTGACTTCTGTCATGGACTGTGTAAGTATAGAAAAGGGAATTGCAAACAAATAGACAAATAGGCAAATAGAATCCTTTCTATTTTCTGCTCTTGACTATGAATGTGATATGACCAGGTGCTCCAGGTTTCTGTCTCAGTCTGAAATAAAGGACTGTCACCCTAAATTGTGGCAGAATTAACCCTTCTAGGGCGTGAAGACACTAGCCTTCATGTGAACTTCAGGTCAGAGAATGGTACTTCCACACCCCGAGGTATGTTTAAAACCTGGGATGATATGAGCACACTGGTCCACACCCATAGTCTTCGCTATTTGTAAAGCTGAGGTAGGGGCATCCCTCAAGCCAGGAGTTTGGAGCTAGACTCCATAACATCAAAGGGCTGTTTATTTAAAAAATAATACTGATAATATAGCTCAGTGCTTAGCAAATCCAAGGCCCAGTGTTCAAGCCCTAGGAACTACCTAGCTAAATAAATAGTAGGAGCTGCATTTTAGCCTCCATCTGCTAGAACAGGAGTAAGTTCCTCACAGAACCAACCGAAGGAGCAAAAGTTATGGGAGCTTCCAGTATTTCCCACTGCCTTTATTTTGGCTCTATAACTTTGGGCAGCTCTTAGTTTATAGAATTCCTTGAGGGTTGCAGTGGAGGAGCCGTAAGCAGAAGCCCTTTATCAGAATCCCTGAGGCTTCAAGAGCTTTTCCAAGACCAAGTTTGTAGACTTCCTAGCTTGTTTTCTGTGGAGTACAACAGTGTGGCCAGGGCTTGGGGTCACTTGGGGCAAAGTGCCTAGACAGTCTCCTTTTCTTTGTGTGTGTATGTAGACTGTAGGTTGTATGTAAGTGTGTATGTGTGTATACTAGTACATGTACATATGAGTTCTTGTGCTTATGGAGGTCAGAGGTCAACTCCAGGTTTCTTTTTGTCACTCTCCATCTTGTTCTTTGAGACAGCATCTTTCATTGGTCTGGAACTTGCCAAGTAGGCTACACTGGCTGTTGGGCAAGCCCCAGGGATCCACCTATCTCTGTCTCCCCAACACTGGAATTGCAACAGCATGCTGCCATACTGGGCTTTTTTTGATTGGTTGGTTGGTTGGTTGGTTGGTTGGTTGGTTCTAGGAATCTAATCCAGGTCCTCATGCTTGCTCATCTAATACTTCACCATCTGAGCCTTTCCCCAGTCAGCTTTTTTCTGCTTTCCATGTCAATTCAAACTCCCAACCCTGCTGAGAATCCCTAGGTGGATCTGTGCAAAGATGGAACAGTGCCAATTAGCTGGATACTGTGATCAATGTAGAACTGACCCTCCCAAGTCTGGCTTACTCCTAAACAGTTACCCTGGGCACTGGGACCCCTTCAGCTGACTCCATGTTGCCTTGTACAAGTATCTTCAGCTAAGCAGATAATAATGGTAGAGTTAAATTGACAGCTCTGGTGTCTTAATGCCTCCAGGGTTTCTGAAATACCATCAGCCTCTTTTTATAGACGGAGACATTTAGCACCCAAGAGCTATATAGATTTCAGCTCATACAACTTGAAACACATTGTGGATTATGGCAGTCATTCCATGGAATTTTTCTTGCTGCAGGTTGAAAGTGGATCATCTGGTACAGCTCATGTTTAAAAATAGGGATGGTGGTGTGAAGATGAGCCTCGGAGATACGCCCGTGCTTATCTACTTAGAATATTGTCAAAGACACCAAAGCTGAGAACCTCTGGCTCCACATTGTACAAATGAAAATTCTGACCCCTATGGATAGTGTGTGCCTACTGCAGAGAATACAGGCTTGGGAGAAGACTCATCCAGTAAAGTGCTTGCCATACAAACACAGGACCTGAGTTCAATCCTTAGCACTCATGTCAAAAGCAGATATAGTGGTGTGCACCCATTCTCTGTGTAAATGCCAGATTAGGGGTCTAAGGGTTCTATAGGAGGATTCCTGCAAGAGGGAGGGAGGGAGGAGTGAGAAGAGAGAAGAGGGGGCTGACCGTGTGTCCAGAACCCTTCTAACTGCAGAGTAATGTTCCTTGTCGCAGGCATTTGCAGGGAAGGTCTTGATCACAGATCTTCAGTTTGGTTTCATTTTATGTCTCATGTGGGGAGGGGATCTGACAAGCATCTTTAGTAAAATGATAGTATATCTCTCAAGGCATTCATTATCAATCACATCATGGCCTTCTGGAGACAACAGAGAAAATACACAATTTAAATTTTAACCTCAGACATTGATAAAAGAATCAAAGTAACAACATAGTAATAGCTGACCATCACAGAGCACTGACATGTTCCCTAGGGACCATGTACAAAATTAACATCTGCTAACTCACCTATTTTTCCAACACTGTCATTTATAGGCACAGTTACACCCCCATTTTACAGATAAGGAAAGTGAGAGTCAAAGCAGGTAGCTGAGAACACAGATCACACAGGGCAGTTAAGCTCAGTGAGATAGCCCCTGCCTGACAACGAGCAAGGATCTGAAGCCAGAGTTCACTCCCAGGTTCACTCCCCTCCCCACAGTGAACAATGACCTCTCATATACAAATCCAACATAGCAAGGTTAAGTCAGCTTCATAGCACAGTTAATGTATCTAACAAACGCACAGATACCTAGTGAAGGGCTGTCCCAGAAAATAACATCTACATGTAGCTCTTATTGCTGTTTTTGAGAAGAGTCTTAGGCTAACTTCAACCTCCCTATGTGGCCTAGGATGACCTACAACTTCTTAGCTTCCTGCTTTCCCTAGATCTGGGGTTACCACAGCAGCTTGGGCAGTGCTGGGCTTGGAACCTTGGCTTCCTGCATGCTAGGCTGGCTCGATACCAAATGAGTCACATCCCCAGTTCTCAGCCTCGGTTTGAAATCCACTTTCCTCCAATGCTGCAGAGCACATAGCTGTCATGAGTGTGTGGTTGTTTCTATCTAATGCGTTATGTATGACAACCCGAGCTTGGTGCTTTTTCTGAAAGTCTTAAAGGAGTATGGTGAATGAAAAAGTTAAGTGAGAGGAGGAGGACTTGATGAGTCCTAAAGTTGGAGAAGATTTTAGATATAAGGGAGAAAACAGGCAGAGATAAGAATTCAGGCTTAACATGGCTGGCAGACTAAATGGGGAAGGGAAGCAATAGAGAAACCACTGACCAAGAGAGGTGTCCCAGGCAAAGATGACAAGAAAACAGGGTAGCCAAAATGGCTGCATTATATATGGATCAGGCTAGGAGAGAAGAAACCACCAGGAGAGAAAGGTTTGGGATAGGGGTACAGTGGGGAGTGCTGGGAGAGCTGGCCAGCATCTGCTTTAATATGTTAATATCCACCTCAGCCACATTTGTCCCAGGTTTCTGAGACCTAGCGCATAAGGTCATCTTCTGACTTCAAAGTAACAATGACGAAAATTTGATTTTATTGAGTGTGGTTTTTTTGGGGGGGGTTAGGGTTAGGGTTGTTGTTGTTATGGGAGTGTTTGGGGCGTTTTGTTTTTTTTGGGTTTTTTTTTTTTTGACATAACAAATATATGAGAAACAGACAAATGCAGGCATTCAACTGTATGAAGATTTCTGGGGTTGGTTCCCCGACCTGGCATGGCTGATTCTTAAGCACTCTGTGTGTTGTCCTTTCTAGAATTTTTATGAGCATGTATTAATTAATTGTTCATATTAGTGAGCCAGCACGATATTCTCACATGCCCATGTGTTATGCATGAATCAAACCCTACTCTAATTCCCCCACTGTACCTGACCATGCCCTTCTCGGTTCTTCATTAGGGATGGGAGTGTCTATGTGCTTATGTGTCTCTCTCTCTCTCTCTCTCTCTCTCTCTCTCTCTCTCTCTCTCTCTCTGTGTGTGTGTGTGTGTGTGTGTGTGTGTGTGTGTGTGTGTGTACATGCACACATCTCTGAAATCTATGAATTTATATATAGTTCACATTAATTTCTATAATCTTTAGTTACCGTTTTGTCTTCTTGGTCTTCTGTCCTCCTTCCTTTGGCCCTGTAACATGAAAAAGTGTGAGATAATCCACAGACACTGAGGTTCTCTATTTGGCTCTCAGTGTTCTCTGTGTGTCAATTCACATAGTTCTATTATGATATCTTTAATTTGATTAGTCTTTTTTAAAGATTTATTTTTGTTTTTTATATAGGGGTGTTTTAGCTGTATGTATGTGTGAGCAGAGGTGTGCAAAAAGAGGATGTTGGTTCCCCAGGAACTAGAGTTACAGATGGTTTTGAACTATGTGGACACTGGAAATTGAACCAAGGTTATCTTCAAGAACAGCCAGTGGTCTTAACTGCTGAGCCATCTCTTCAACCCTGACGATGGAAGTCTATAGTGCATGTACCATTATTATGTGATGCGTTTTTCTTGTTTTCAAACCAGGAAGTTTGGTTTAGATCTTCTAACATCTTCTGTATCTCTATCATGTTAAATATTCCTCTCACTTCCTCATTAGAAAATGGTGATAATCACTGCCATAATATCCTATGTGCAACTGAACTCATCTGTGGCATTTCTGATTAAAATCCTTCCCTGTGTACTGCCTTTCCCTTCTTCTCTATGTGAAGTGTAAATTGTGTGTTCCATCTCCTTGCTGTACCTTGTCCTATAGACTGAGTGCTCGTCATTCTCTGTCTTAGTTAGGGTTTCATTGCTGTGAAGAGACACCATGACCAAGGCAACTCTTATAAAGACAACATTTAATTGGAGCTGGCTCACAGGTCCAGAGATTTAGTCCATTATCATCAAGGAGGGAGCATGACATAATCCAGGCAGGCATGGTATAGGAAGAGCTGAGAGTTCTACATCTCCATCTGAAGGCCACTAGGAGAAATCTGGTTTCCAGGCAGCTAGGATGAAGGTCTTAAAGCTCACACCCACAGTGACACTCTTCATCCAAAAAGACCATACCTACTCCAACAAGTCCACACCTCCAAATAGTGTCACTCCCTGTGCCAAGCTTATTCAAACCACCACACTTCCAAGATTCCTCTATGAGAGTCTAAAATCCAACACAAGACATCTCCCAGCCTCTGGGATAGAGTTTCTCTATTACAAGCTAGCATCCTTCAAAACCCAAGGAATGAGATCCAGAATCTTGAGACACCAAGATCCAAGGATGCTCAGGGATGCACAAGCCTCTTCTATAAGATAGCCCGCTGTCTGCACCAATTCCAAGCACTGTCCAATCCTTACACCATCTCTAGGTGATGTCAAGACTAACAGTATCAGGTCTCTCTGTGAGATGGCCCAGTGTCTTCACAGAATCTGAGCATCATCTCTAAATGACATCACACCTTACTCAATGTCAGGTTCATGTACCACCTGCACTCGATCATCTCTAGATGACATCATACTTTTCAGTGTCACACTGTGCTGTCCAGGAAATATTGACAAGAGAAAAGTCTGCATGTTTTCAGTAGAGACATCATTATTCTTCTGGAATGGTCTGTAGTTGATTAGACATGGATACAGGACCCCTGGATATGAACAGCTGGCTGAGCTCCCTGCTGAAGGCTCCAGGAGTCCTTGACCCTCTGGTGGAGCTGTCTCCTCAGCATGAGCCTGTACTACAAATGCTATAGCCATTCTTCCCCTGGACTTCTGCCAGGGCTTATGATGGAAGCAACCTGGTGTATACATCTCTCTCTCTAGCCTATAGCCTAGAGGCATAGAACTGTGCCAGGACACTCTTCCTTTATTTTTCCTTTAGCATCATTTCACGCAGTGTTGCATTTGTTTAAAAGTGGGAGGTCAGGCTGGCCCCTGTGACTCCATCTTGGCTGGAAGCAAAAGTGGTTTCAAGTGATTTTGGATTGCTTCCTGCCTTCCTGCAATGCCATCTGTGCACTGCGCAGGCTTACTTTCATCCATGTACTGGCTGACACATCTCATTTACAAAGTAAATTTGAAGAAAAACAAATGACCTGCTCCACAAAGGCATTCACAATATATAAAAGATTTTACTACCTGGAAGATTTGTTCAAATCCATGAGAACAGAGAAATGAAAATACAAATAGCCAGTTTTTCCACTCTTTCTCTCTGTAATCCTGAGGATTGAACTCAGGGCCTCCTGCATGCCCAGCAAACATACTACCTGTTATCTCAAGTGCTTGGTAGTTCTCCCACTCAGAAGTAATGTGATTTGATGTGTCCATAATATGACTTTTTGTGTAGTCATCAAAATAGCTGGACTTAAGATTTAATGATAATGATTTTATTATAGAAAAATGTTACACGAAAGAATATTAGTATTGTTCTGACTGCTGTCTCTGTGACCATTCCCTTCCCTCTATTTGCAAGGTTTCTATTGTAAATATGCATTACCTTCTGATTTGGAGTGGAGTCATTTGTCTTTGGAATTTGTGTGGCAGATCTTGGCACCTTTCCATAAAGTGACAGACAGGAGATGCTTCAGCTCATGTGTACTAGAGGGGCCAGAGTCATCATTCCAGCACTGTAACCCAACCAAGAGAGCCCAGGATGGATAGTGATGTGGCTGTGTGTCAGGAGACATTGACTTTCACAAGGAAGTGGCCAGTTGGCTTTGCCGCCTGGGTGTTGTGTGCTAACATCCCTTTCCTTCCCTTCCACTGGGGACTTCTAGGGGTGAATCAACTGAGGCTGCGTCTCACCATGCTTGGGTGTTGGCAGGCCATGTTCACTGGCTGGTTTGTTTGGTTGTTTTGTTTTGTTTTGTTTTGTTTTGTTTTTTCATGCTCAGGTGTTAAAAAATAGTTGTTATCATGGAATCTACACAGGCCAGAAAGGGTATGGCCTTTACAAAGGAAACAAGCCATTTCTTCCTCCTTTAAAGGCATTTTTTTAAAGACTATTGTCCTCCTGTCATTTTGACTTTGTTTTATTCCCCAAGTGAGAAAGATCATATTTGGCAAGATCCTGAGACTTGAATCAAAAAAGGAAAAAAAAAAAAAAAAAGGAAATGTTTTGTGGTGTCGTATTCTGGGATGAAGAGAGTGGTCAGGAGACTTTTCTAGTCCACTTTCCTCAGCACCCAAGTAAAGCCTTTGGCTGCTACAGCCCTGGAAGGAGAGGCAAGCCCAAGTATATATAATCACAAGGGCAAGGTCACATGAGTGTAGGCTGTACACAGTCAGTCATACATCATTCTGAATAATAGTGGGTAAGACGATCTGAAGTAAAACTCACTCTGGTCTATACCTGGGCTCAAAGGTTCATTCCAAGGACAACCCGTGTTATGAAGGAGCAGAGACTACAAGACTCTTGTCTTGTTTCCTTGGAGTTTTCTCACAAGCTCTCAGGAATCTCACCCAACTTCATTCACGGACCTTATTCCAACACTGAGGTCTTTAGCAGAGGCCAATACAGTACCCTATGTTTCTGTGTCACCATTTATACCACAAATCATATGTTTGTTAATTTATCACTTTTGCTTCATGGTCTTTAAGATTTGACATAGGACAGGGGAAGTGGACTCTCCCAAGCCAGTGTGGCTAGGATAATCTTGGAACCACTAAGAGTGAGTTGAGCTACATGTGGTAGCTCAAGTGTAATCCCAGCACTCAAGGTGCTGAACCAGGAGGACTGCCATAAGTTCAAAGGTAGCCTGGGCTACATAGCAAGTTCCAGGCCAGCCCAAGCTATAGAGTGAGACCCTGCAACCAAACAAAATATTTAAAAGACTAGGTTGGTCTCACTAAGTGTTACATGGAGTCAAATTAGCTTTGCCAAAAGACCCCTTCCTCACCCATCCCAGGGGAGCTTCCACTGAGCTTTCTGAAGAGCAAATTGCCCCCTCTTTCTACTCTTCCTTCATCTTCACTCCTGAGGGCATGCTGCTCCTGAGCTGTTGCTAAGTGCACACTCAGTATCTGAGCAATTGGGGCCTCAGTGTAACCAGCCATGAGCTCTGTGCCCACTGCCAGTAAGGGCTTCTTGACTCACAGCTGTAACCTTTTCCCTTCTTTTTCCTCAGAGATTGAAGGTACCACAGTGTCTGAAATTTCTGGGCCCTTTTCCACGGAAGACATAGCCAGCAACTGTGTTCCAGCACAGGCTCTGAATGAGCCCATCTTGTGGATTGTGTCCTATGCCCTGATGAGTGTGTGTGGAGCCATTCTCCTGGTTCTGATCCTCCTCCTGCTGCTCCCGCTGCACTGCCGTCATGCCCCCCGAGACCCTGAGGTAGTTAACGATGAGTCCTCACTAGTCAGACATCGCTGGAAATGAAGAGCCTCACCTGAACTCCAGCAGCCTTGAACTCAGCTCTTCCAAGAGGGACACCTCCAGTTGGCTTCTCTGCCTATTAGTCGGGAACCTCAACTGTGCAACTGAATGCCTTCCAGACTGTATCTTGATTACTCTTGATTTCCAAGCTTTCAGATCTTTTCTACTTCAGAGAGAAATGATAATAAAAACACCTCATTGTGAACCAAAACAGTGCATTGGGCTTCAGACTTTATGGGACTGGTTATGCCAAACTGCCCAGTGTACCACCAAAACCAAAAACAACCCAAACAAAGAAAAAATAGGCAAGCCATGGTTAGTTACTATATTCTCTTCAACCTCAGGAAAAAATGAATGCATTCAGTTGCTTGCTCTCTTGCCTAGAGGAAACTTTTGATATTGACCATATTAAAGGGTATTTTGTGATAGACTACTGCCTAGTCTAGAACAAGTGAGAAGGCGTTCAATGTCCTAGCAGGAGAAGTAGACTTGAGCCAGATGAGAGAATCACTTAGCCTTCTTCTGCACCTGACTGTACTGCAGGACCTTGGGTAGGTCTCAGGCTCCCCAACAATGAGAATCCACACACAGATCACACTAGCCCTTGCCAGGAAGTTCTTTGCCCATCTAGGAAGAGTGAGATGGCATTCTAATGAAGTGTAGTAACTTTGGCACCCAGGTTAAGATGCCACTGCATGACTTGGCCAGTGTTCTGAGTTAGGGTAGGGTTCAGGCAGCTTGATTCCCACTATTGGCCTGGCCTCTGTGATGAGGCAGAACAGGTGTTGGGCTGCATGCTGCTCTTGACATTCTGTCACCAAGCTGGCCATGGTCACACTCACTTACTCAGATTTCAAGTTAATTAATCATGTTTTAATGAGGAAAACAAACTCTCTCATCTCTGCTGCCATAATTGTTTCTTTTCTCTAAATCTTCTTTGGAACTAAATTGGTAATTACTGATCTGGGAAATGGAGACATGGCCAGATGCCTGTGCTTCTGACCAGCTGTCAGGGAAGGAAAACTCGTGACTTGGAGTCATTTCCACTTTTCTGAGTCCTTTGAAGCTGTGCATTTCCCTTCATAAGATGCCTTGGGCCCAAGTGTAGCAATCCAAAGCAACTTGAAGGCACCTGACTGGCAGATAACCTCTGTGGTTCTTCCCTGGGGGCTGGGGGTGGGATGGGGTATGATAAAGCCTTGGCACTGGGAGATCAGCAGTACCTTTATTTACTGCCATTTGAGACCTTTGCCAAAGAAAGGTGGAAGCATGTTACTCCATGGGGCCACTTGTTTATGATGGGATGTTAATTGACATACAAATTCTCCTTGTGGACACCCCTCCCCACCACTCCTGTGCCAAGTTCAGTGTTCACTTTGTGATGCTACCTGTTACCAGGATAGGTTGGACAAAAAGCATTCCACCCAGAGTGCTAAGCAGCCCCTCTGACAGGAGGGTCTTTGGTGTTGACAACAGTCTTTGTGCGGATGTCTCAGCCATCTGTTCTGCTCACTCAGTCACCTCCGTATTGAGAAATACATGGCCATGCCAAGGACACTCAAGAGCCATCCAGGAATGTCACAGTGAACTGGAAGACTCCCCAGCAGCCAGAGAAACCTTCTGTGAGATTCTCGTGTGAGAGAAGCTGAGCTGTTGAAGAAGATCCAACTGAAGCAGGGATAGCTTTGTGTTCTCAAATGCTCACAGATATGTCCACCATGCTCTGGTTGAGTGTGAATAATTTCAAAATTCACTACAGAGTTATAATCTCTGGAAGTGGGATATGTGCACATGTTGATTTTTCCATTGATTACTATCTTCTAGGCAGGAAAAGAACCAAGTTCTCCCAGACTCTGCCTCCCTTCCCTGTTCTGTGAGGACTGAGTCCCTGAAATAGGAGGATTGCTCAATATTCACACTCATCTGAGTCTTTGTATTGGGTTGGGCTTCTGAAGTGCAGGATGTCAAGGCAGGAGGAAGATAACCAGCACTTTCTGTATTTCATATTAAATGTGTCTACCTTTGTATCTCAGATGCTACTTGATGTGACATTTTGGTGGGAATACTTAAATTACAAAAGCATAGCTTAGCAACCAGAATGAAATTGGCCGTTGAATTTGGGACATTTTCTTGGTGTATACTTAGTCAAAACTGTGGTGATGCCCACAAATTGCAAATTGAGACTTCACTTGGCAGACTTTCAGGAGTGTTTGCCTTGAACAAGAATCAAAATAGCAGCCTTTTGAGGGCCTCAGTTATACCTTGAATAGAATGGGGAACAGATTGGAAAATCTTTCTTTCCACATTGAGAGTTGTAGGTGATCTGTGTCCAGTCTCCTGGTATGGCCTATGGAATTTCTTCCTTTGTGTTTTGTTTGTTTGTTTGTCTTTTGTTTTTTGGGAGTTTTCTTTTTCTTGCCAGAAACAAGTGCCTGGAGTTAAAGAGGTAGGTGTGCTACACAAGACCATGGGATATGCTTCTCCCAGCACATATCACTCCTGAGCATTTTAGAAAGAATTTATCTGACTGGTCCTGAAACCCAGACGTTTGGGTTGGAGACACATTTGGGGAGAAAACTATGACCAGAAAGCAGCAATAAGGACTCCAAGAAGCTTTGAGGAAGAGATTTCTCCAAACCATATTCCATCCTCTTCTTTAAGAGGTGGGGAGGGACTACTTGGTGATTTAATTAAGAAGGAGAATTTGCTAAATTGGCCTTAACACTTTCTCACCTGATGGAGCAGCTACACCTGTCTGGGATTTGAGTTCTAGCTTCCTCCCTGGGAGTAGAATGCTGTCCAAAAGTCTGTCCCACAGACAAGGATAATTGAGTTTCACAGCATTTATCTTTATTAATGGAAACCATTTTTTAGCTGGACAGCATCCCAGTGTGTTTTCTTTTGCATGGACTTACTAGAATTGATGATTGGCACAGTCACAGGAAAAAATAACCTCCACTATCTTCTGAGGAAAAGCAATACGAAACAGGAAACACACACATATAGGATTATGTACATCTCCAGTATGCTTTAAGAATTACAGACTGAATGTGTAGCCATTTACCCATTAGACAGTAAAGCAGTTTTTCGGGGGGTGGGGTGGGGTAAGAAACTCATATTGGGTATAAAGCAAGGTCCCAGAATAAGCAGAGTTAGCGATTTGGAAAATGCTTCTTCCATCTGGGCATTAGCTTTCTTTCATCCTCCAGTTAGCCTACTGTGTTGGAGGTGTCATTTTTATTTTACAGAGCTATAACTCCCCTCCACCCAATTTCAAGAATGTTTGAGCACTGAAGTCAATGTTGGCATAGAGGACATGTGGGAGACAGGTAGCCTGCATGTTGCCTGAGCCAAACAGAGATTGGGCAATTCCATCAGCAAAGAGTTTAGGATCCCTGGGAGTTAATAAATGCTAAACTCTTCGAGGGGGAAAAGGAGAGGTATGTCCCCCACCTCAGCCTGCAGTTTCAGTGTTCTGGAGAGTCAAGATATCCCTGAACAGTGTAGGCAACCCAATTTACTCCAGTGTTTTTAGCATGGCCTACATTTTTGGAATCTCCAAAGAGAAGCCCTCGAATTGGTCACTGGCCACTGAGCAGACATTCAGCAGAAGACGATTTGTTTTGTTTAGAAGATGCCTATTCCAGTAAGACCAGAATTCCTTGAGTTCAGGAGCAGGACCCGGGTCTGAGGCTGCAGGTTCAAGGCTATGTGCTGGGGAGTTCACTGGGCAAGGGAAAGTTACTTGGGCCACACTGACTTGGCCAAGTTTCTTTTGGGGACTGTGTACCCAGGAAGGACTATTGACAGCCAGAGCTGGACAGTCCCATGATAACCAGCCTTGTTGGACCACTTACCCACCCTGTTGTCAGCCTCAAATCTCTGCCCTGTCTTCAGTGGCTCTGATCTTCCTGTAGAAGTGGGTCTCATGGGTCTTAGGGTCCATAAGTACCCAGTCTCATTCAGAATCAGGCATCTGAATTATAGTCTGGTTGACTGCACTGGGTCAGAGAGTAAACTGAAGCAATTGTCATGTTGCTAAAGATTTTGAAAACCAAACTGAGCCTCCTGGTGGCACCCATGTGTCTACAAAGCCCACGAATGAGGAGTTCATTAGGAGTGGGCGAGTGAGTACTCATAATATCAAATTCAAAGGACAGTGATTTTTCCTCCCTCCCACCACACAAGCTTCCTATGGATTTAGTATCAGATGTCACACCCAGATGCCCTATGTTTCTAAATTTAACTGTGCCCTATTATTTTTATTCTTAAGGAGAAGATAGTAGATGAAGGCTAGACTGTAAGTTCAAATCCCTATTAGGACTTGTAGTGTTTTGTTTGCTTGTTTGTTTTGTTTTGTTTTTTGATCAAACCTTGGGTAACATTTGCATCCCAGTGACAACCAGAAGTGTATGATATTAAATCATTTATTAAGGAATAGTCAGTGTCAGGAAAGTGCCAGACGCACACACCCCCATTTACAACTGGAGAAATGTTTGTGTGAGATAAGCTGTAGCACATGGCATGTCCCTCACTCATCAGAGTAGAGCACACAGCCAATATGAATTTTTACCCATATGCTTCATAATTACAGCTGGTAGAGGCACAATCAGCCCTCTCTTAAGCTAAGCACAGCTGTGAATCACATTGGTGTCTGTAAAAAGAGACCACTGACACCTGCGCTTTCTGTGCAGCCCTACCTGATTTAACACTGCTGTGTCTTCTCTGGTGGGGTGGAAATTAGATAGTTTGTATTTGTAACAGATGCACAGATCTGAGTGGGACCTGGCTTGCTGATTTCTGCTGCTCCTTGTTCTGTGTGGACACTACTAGAACCTTCTGAGATAAGTAAAGCTGTGGCATCCTATCAGGGGAAGAAAACTCTCACAGGGGCTCCACGTTGTCAGGATGGGTTCTGCTGAATGAAGAATGAAGTGTTAAGAGAGCATTGGGTAATCTCCTTCTGAGATTAAAAAACAAAACAAAAAACATAGCTAGTTAAGGCTTTATTAATCCGTAGTAAAAATCACAAGAAGTACAATTTCTTGGGGTTAGGAGTGAAGTTCACTTGTATAGTTCTTGCCTAGCATTCACAAAACCCTAATACGAAAAGGAAGGTGGGAGGACGTGAGGAAGGGAAATGTCTTCGTAGCTTTGCGAACTCTTGTCCTTTGGCCCCCGGAGTATAAAATGCTGCCTCATCAATTCCTCCTTTGCTGCAGGATCATGCATTCTTACCAGTGAGGAGCTGAAGGCTGGTCTCTTTAGCGATGACTCAGTCCAGACCCACAGCGTAGGTGGGGTTCTCACGTGCAAGTAAAAGCTGAAGTTTGGAGTGTAAAACAGCTTGTTTCCTACTGCCTCTGTTCATCTACACACTTGAGTACCCTTAAGGTTTAAGATGCTCTCCTCTAGGCACTGAAAGGGCTACTCATGTCTCCTGCTTCTCAGGCATGTAAGGTTTCGGTTCTGCTGGGAGAGCTCTAAGCCATGCACCAGGCATAGTGGCACATGCTTTTAATCCCAGCACTTGGAAGGCAGATGTAGATCTCTACAATGCCTTCTGTACACAGTTCCATACCACCCAGAATTACATGATAAGACCTTGATGGTGAGTAAGTAAATACACAAATAAATAAATGATCCAAGCCATCTACTGAATTCTAAAAGAGGCAGAAAGTAGTGTTTTATACAGTGTATTTTTGTTTTTTTGTTTTTTTTTTTTTTCTACAGGGTTCTTGAGTGGCAATTGTATTTCTGAAGATGCTTCTAACTGGTTAATGTTTTCTTGGGGGAATCTCCCTCCATTTCCAGGGCACTGAACTGATTTCAAATCAAATTGTGATTAGAATACTGTGCAAAACAGAGAGGCATTCGTGCCACAGAGTAGCTCCTCACAAATGGCCACATGGTTGCTAGGCCCTCCAACCTGGAGTTTTCTAGAATAATCTTATTTTTGTACTTGTCCACCCTGCTAAGATATATACCACTGAAAAGAAGCGAGATGTCTGACTCAGTATGAATAAATAACACTTCCTACTTGGGTTCAGAACTGTTTCTTTAACCTCATGCCTCGTGGGTCTCAACTCTGGAATTCCTGCAGGTCACCGAACATGCAGGTTTCTAGAAACTATCAAAGCTAAGTGAGTGGATGGAGGGCCCATATTCAATGGTCTAGAACCTGAGAACCAGCTACCAGGCACTACTCAATGATGCACAGCCCCAGTGTTTGCCCTGGTGTGGCGCTTAGCTCAGCTCAGTTATCTCGGAAGCAATCCTGCAGCTACGCCTCAGAACCTGATGCATAACCATGTGTGTGGTAAGAATGTGGCTTAGTGGTCCGGCTGAAATACTCAGTAAACCAAACAACACCTGTCTGAGAACTGTAATTTCATTTTTAAAAATGGGTTCTTTAGTGACTAGGGAGATGGCCCAGTGGGTGAAGTACTCACTATGAAAACATGAGGACTGAGTTCAGATCTCTAGGGCCCATGTAAAACCAAACCACACCAGGGCTGGGGGAAGGTGGGAATACAGATAAGTGGATTCCCTGTGCTCCCTGGTCGGCCTGTTTAGCTTGGAAGAGAGAACTCCAAGTTTGGTAAGAGACTCTGTCTCAAAAAGTAAGGTGGAGAGCAACAGAGAAAGATACCTAAAATTGAACTGTGGCCACAGAGAGACAGAAAGCACAGCTGCCCCCACACAGAGACATCAATACCTTATATGTGACAAGGAGACACGCAATGTAGGCTCTTCCATGACTGTACACCCCTATTAACAGTACCCCGACGGGAGGAAATGAAAAAATTCTCAAAGCATTCAGACACCATTTGAGCTGGTACAGTGGTATGTTCCCATACTCAGAACGGGGATGGTGAGAGTTGGGAGTGGGGGCAGTGACTGGGACAGGAGGATTGTGAGTTCCTGGCCGACTAGGCTACTCGTGTGGCCCTGTCTCAAAATACTAGCAAAACCTTCATTAGGAGGAGGCAGCAGTGAGTGGGTAAACACCCAGGTTGCCACTCTCTGATCACCAGGGAGACACTTCCCATTGGTTTTGTTTTGGAAACCACAGTCCCAAGTGAATTACATTTTGCCATCCCTATTTGTGGGTGTCTTTGCAGGTGTGATTTCACATATCTGACACTAGGCGGAGCTGTTGAGAAGCTTTGTGGACAGACCTGTCCTTGGAGACTGTAAACGTGGGTCGCTTTCTCAGGCCGGTTTATCAAAGGCCTATCCTTCCACTCCACTGCTTACAGGTCTCGCCCAGACTGTTTCAGGTTTCCAGATTACGTTTTATCTTCAAATTCTCTATGTGCGTGTGTGCTTAACTGTCATGCTAGAAAGAAAACTGAGGGCGCCGCAGAAGGATGCCTTAATGTGTCTAGGTTCTCACTCTCAGAAGTATGGTCCATATTAAAAGCAAAATAAAACAGACAAACAAAACCACCATTTTGTAGGACTGGAGAGATGGATCTGTGATGCAAGCTCGGGGACCTGAGTTCAAATACACAGAACCCACACACAAAGCCAGGCTTGTCAGCTTTCCCTGCGACTAAGACAGAAGGCAGAGACAAGACTGCTCTTGGCGCCTAAGGATTAGGTGGCAGGGCTACGTGGAAAAGTTTCAGGCCAGTGAGAGATCCTACTCAAAAGGTAGAAGGCACCTAAGGATTGACACCCTAGGTTGTTCTTCAACCTATACAATACAGACCTAAACAGACATACACAGAAACACACACACACACAAAAACACACACATTTATTTTAAAGTTTGTCTCATTACTAGATCTATCATCCTAACCCCGTGCAGTTGCTCTTATGTGACTGAAATGGAAAATCAAAGAGGTTTTGGGGGCTGGGGGGGTGTTGTTTTGTTTTGTTTTTAATTTAATAGCACCAAACCACAACAAGTAAAATGTTCAGGATGTTCAACAGTAAAGGAAAGGGACTGACAGACTGTGGGCTGAGATATTTCTTCTTCAAAGCAACTCTAAATTCACACCATGAAAATGCTTCTAATCCCTGAGGTGGGGGGTAGGAGCACAAAGAAGATGGACTGACTCCTTCAGGAAAGGATGTGTGCAGAGTCATTAAGCTTGGTTTTGTGGGACGGATCACACAGGCCAAGACCTCAGCCTGTGACTGTGACATAGAACATAAAGATGAAGGTTTCCAGTCTAACATATACAAACTGTATGTCAATGAACAAAATGTAGTCAGCCTATCTGAGCTTCAGACTAGAAGTCCTACTGATCTCGGAGAATCACTGGAGACAAAAGTACAGTTACATCAGTGTCCATCTTGTAAAGCCAGTGAGTCCATCGGGCTTGCTTACAGAACACAAGTGAGTGAGTCCCAGGAATGTGGGTGACCCCCAGACAGCAGCAGCACCTCAAAATCCAACCCCATCACAAATTGCAGTCTCAGAGAAGCTACATCGTGAAGACCCTTTCACTAAGTAGCGACGCTAGTGTCTTCCAAGGCCACTTGTAGCTGGGGAAGGGAGACATAGCTAGAGTCCCCGGTGAGGGTCTCCTGATCCTCTCTGTGGAGTGTAATACTTATATTACATTGCCATCACTTGGCTCCTGCCATGGTGTGCTGCTTTAGTGACCATGGCTATAGGGAAGAGGCCAACATGGAGTCTTGCTATAAGAGGTTACAAGAGCTATAAGCTGCCATACAACAAAGGTCTGGCTAATTCCATCTTCTTCAGACAAGTGTAACCTCAGACAGCCTGCCAACCTGCCGAGGAGCAGAGAAACTAGGTAGGACTTCCAGGAGAACCACACATAGACTGTGCCCTGCCTTGACACACAGTTTGAGCTGGTTGTGTTTTAGGGTTTTTCTTTGCAGCTCAGGTGCACACTGGCTGGGGGGGGGGGGAGGGAGTCTGACCCTTCAGATTAGTGACAGCACAGTTACATAATCTTAAATTGTGTTTTTCAATGGCCCTGACCTAGAACTAGATATGTATCATTTGCTGAAAACAGAAAATACAGAGGCCTTCTAAAATGAATAAGCATTTATTGGTATTGGTTGATAAACAATGATGTTGTAGTACTATTTGTTGTCTGGGTCAGTTGGGATTGTTTGGAGCAGATCAGAGCCTGTAACTTGGTCCCTTGTAAAACTCTGTTAAAGATTTCTGTAAACCAGCATCTTATTCCTTCAACATATGATGTTTTTTGTGCTGTTCGATAAATACAAAGGCAAGTCCTTTATCAGTGGCAGGCACACAGACATAAAGACAGATTCACAAGGCAGTCTAAAGGCAGGACAGAATCATACTCCCAAAACGGACAGACAGAAGACAGAAGACATGGGAATCATGAGGTGAAGAATTTCAATCAGGACTTGCTCTCTGTTAAATGACTCTAGGGGGAAGGGCTTTTCTTTCCTTAATGTGACACAAATGCATTATGGGTGATTCTTAATCACTAATGTGTTTAATCCTAGCACAGGGCCACATTGGAGCTCCCTATTAATTTGAGAATGTCAGGGCTGCTTACCAGGTTGGGCTGATGTGAGGTGCTATGGAAGCTGAGAGTGACATGTCCCTGTCTTGACTGCTCCTCTGGGGACCCAACTTTCACATGACTCCTAGAAGGGCCTCACCTGGCCTTCCCCTCCCACAGAGTCCTTGAGGCCCACCACATTGACCTCTCTATTGGGTTCTACATCTTTAGGCAGCCCAAGACTAAGCCCAGCATCTATGCTCATAAGCTTCTTCCCAAAGTTCATACTACTTCATGATGTCAGAGATGCTACCTTAAAAGTGGTACCCTGTTGTCCTGGGAACTTGGACAGGAAAGATGGACCTGGTTTTTCACATAGGAGAACCCAAAGTGGCTGTTCTTGGCATCTGTCAGCATATGTGTTCTGCTTAAATAGGACATTTAACATTTCTTTATGGATTCTCAGCCTATACTGGTAGCTAAGAACAGATGAGTATCACCACTATTTTGTCTGTTCACACTGACTACCCTGTAGTCCCTTGGAAACACTTGATCTATCTCCTTGTTCTACCTCCCCTATCAGGAAGGGTGGACTCAGTGCACCTTCCTCTGCCCCTACCTGTTCCCCTTCTTGTGGGGTTCAGCCCCTCCCGCAAATAAAAGAAAAATCATGCAAGTGTCACTTAGCAAGAATTTTATTGGAAGCGCTAAAGTGGAAACGTCCAGTTTCCTTGGAAAGTTAGTTATATCAAATGATGTTTTGCTGGGGTACACAGGTGAAATGATGTCTTGCTGAAGCAAACACATGAAAGAATGTTTCCCTGAAGCAGACACAGCTGAAAGGATGCTTTCATATGACATTGCAAATACATGAAAGGACCCATGATGAAGGAGTATAAATATGACCTCACAAACAGTTGGAGATGAGCAACGGAGCCTTGGCTTGGTTTGCTCTGTCTAGCTATTCTTTACTATCAACATGCATGGAATGGTTTGCCTTACATAGCATGGTTGAGCTCCACTTGTGGTAACACTGACATTGAGAGAAACTCACCTAAGAACTACTTGTGAGGTTCCTGCAGCAGTTTGTTGCTTCTGCAGCCTCACCTCAGGCTAGATGGCAAGCTTTCATCAAGATTGAACTTCAGCTGCTGATTCATTCTTGGTTTCTGCCTGTGGAAAGGACTGGACTATAGCTGCTGGTTGTATGTGGTGTCTGCCTGCCTAGAGGACTGGTCTGCAGCTGCTGAGTCATACTTGGTGTTTGTTATGGGACTGAACTGCTGCCAAGGAAGACTGAGCTTGCCCCCAAAGAACTATTGCTGAACAGGTCCACTTCCTCCATAGCCTAATAACTTTTCTCTTCCACTACCTCTGATGGGTGGTGGGCTAAAAGAGAGGTGGAATCCTTGTTAAAATTTTTGCAAAAAAAAATGTATGCCTACGAAGAGCTGTCCTACCAGGACCCTGTGGCACCTCTCGCACTGCTTCCAGACAGGACAGTACAAAACCAGAAGCCGACCCTTCTGAGGTGCTCAGCCAGTACATCCTCCTGACAAAGAAAAGACAGGAGCAGGATCCTGAGAGGTGCCATCCTCCTAGGCTTTGAGAGGGTCATGTCTTCCTGCTGAAGTAGAATGACTCTCCATAGCTCCTCTCTCCTCATCTCCTCAGAGTTTACAAAGGGCTTGCTTGCTTCCACAGTCTAAAGGCAACGTTCTGACATAAGGTTAGCAGCTAAAGGATCATTGCACAGCGACCAGGAAAGCCACATAGCTAGCCTGGTTAATCGGAGAATTTGGCAAGCTTCTGCCGAGCCTCATCCAGCCTTAAAAGCCGCCTCTTCAGGAACTTCTTCTTCTCTCTGGTGTCACTCTGCTCCTCCAGGAACCAGCTGCACTTACTGGTGTCCTGTAAAAGCTGAAGCATCGTTTTCTCTATTTCCTCCCCAAATGTTTTCAGGATGAAGTACTGGATAATCAGAGGGATCTGTCTCCCAATATTCCGTCTGCACTCCTGGAAGTAAGAGACAGGTCACAAGGGGTTGAAAGTAGAAAGAAAGATCTCCTATGAGTCCCAGAAGGGTCCAGATTTCCAAGGATGGATATCCCAACAGATGCATGATTCTAGCCCAGTCTCAACCCCCATGAGCAGACAGACAGAGCATGACCTAGACAGGCATCACATTGTTGGAATCTGCCTACTAGCTTCCCTGAACATCAAGTAGATGGGCCTTCAATAGAAAAGGCTAAAATGAGCTCGAAGGTAGTCTACAGATAGCCCAACTCTATTTGCAAATGGCAGGTCTCTCTGCTGATGGCATCTGTCTTCATAAAGCCTCAGACTTCTCAGCAGCAGGAAGCAGAGTTATACAAAGCCCCAGGCAGAGCTCTTAATTAGCTACCTGAGGGAAGTCAGTCTCCAACTGGGGGGTTGGGGGGGGAGGGGAAGGATTCTCTCCCAGCTCCACAGTATACCCAACTCTCCCTGTTCTGCGACAGGGTAGTGTCTTAAATACTCAGTACTCATGTGATGGTTCTGCAAGGAAGGTAATTCTCTGAGACTCAGTTTCCTTCCCTGGGATGCAGATACCATAACCTCTGGAGATGGTTAAGCCAACTCACCTTATCAAAAGATGGAGTAAAAGGAAGTTAGGCAGATTATAAGTGCCTAGTTGACAGTTTAAGGACACATTGCAAGACTATGTGCAGCATAAGTATATTTTAGGACCAAAGACCACTGAAATGTGGCTCATCTCCATATGAAAATGGGAAAGAGAGATTAGTGATGCAGGGAATGAGCATCTCAGACACCCAGATATGGACACCTCTAGGAGAGGCAGGGCCACAGCTGGGAAGAAGGACTGATACCTGTAGACACAAACCCCTGACTTCTGCTACAACATGCAGAGACCTTTTCATTATGTTTGAAGAAATGAGCCCATCAGGAAGGACAGGTGCTCTGTGATGTGATTATACTGGTAAGAGATTCCTGGAGTGGTCAGACTCCCAGATACTAAAAATGTGGCAGCTGGGGGTGGAGAAAACTGGAGTCAATATTTAATGGAGACAATGTTGTTTGTGGCAAATGAAATGTCCTGGAAGGCCATAGTGCTAATGTAAAGGTTCTTAATGTCTCTAAGTTGTGACGCCAAACAGTGGTTGAGTTGGAAAGGCTTCTGTTGTACATGCTTTACCAGAATTAAAGCAAAGAAGGTAAGAAAGCTATAGGGTCCTAGAAAGCCAACCTGCGTGGCACACTAGACAAACAAAAGCTACCCTGAGAGGACCACACTGGCCCTGACATACTGAAAAGCTACCAACCAAGCAACACAGCACCTAGTGTGCAGGGCAGAGGTACACATAGCCACAGAGCCTTTCACAATGTGCAACAGAATATCCTCCAAGGATACATGCCAATACCCGAGCCTGCTTGATGCTGAAAACTAAGATGTCCAGGTAGGTTAGAGGTGTAGTGAAAGTCTGAAGCACTTAGGAGTCTGAAGCAGGAGGACACCCCCCCCCCCCAGGAATCTGGGGCCACCCTAAACTATGCAAGTGAGTTCCAAACCTGCCTGAGCCATAGAAAGAGACCTTGCCTTAAAAAAAAAATTCTTAATTTTTAAATTACCACTCTGAGGTAGCTTAAGAGGGACAAGAAGACCTTAGGCACTATGCTAAAAATCCCAGAAAGGCAAAGTCTGCTTAAAATAAAACAAACACAGTTTGGGGAAATAGCCCTCCCACTACTGAGCTAGGTCTCTCTAGGGCTCATACTGTTGAGTGAGTTATGGAGACTGCCAGCTGGCCCTGGGAGATAACACCCCTTGCCCCTGCTTGTGGCCAAGGTCTTGGATAGTCAGTTGTGAAGCCTGACATTCCCAGTGAGGAAGGAATCCCCCGGCCTCAGGAATCTGCTGTGACTAACTTACACACATACCCCTATATGGAAAGGCACCCCGAAGGAAAGGGAATGGGCTGGGAGCCCAGCTGGGAGCATTCCTGCATTTACCTGGTAGTAGGCTTTCAGGTGCTGGGTCATCTCAGTGGTAGTCAACCCCTTTTGAGGAAACTGAGAGTTATTTTGAAAGGTAGCAGGGTTTATTAATGCCTTGGTCTTCTCTTTCTCAGCTTCCTTCTCTCTGATCGTCTTCAAGGTTTCCTTGTAAACCTGGTCCTGGCAGTAGACAATCTGTTCCATCTGGAAGTGAAGTCGGATCAGGTTTTCAGCTTCCTTTTCTTGGTTTAATCTTATTTCTTTAATTTTGGACTGCAGGGAGAGAAATACAGTCAACAAACTTCAAGAAAGGTTAACAGAGAGTAAGAACACAGGCTGCTCGATGCATCCATGAAAATCAGACCAACCAGCAAGACCAAACACAGGTATCACCTGGGAACAGCCCCAGGACCCCCTTGATCAGCTTCTTTATACTATTCTACTGGCTAAGGGTAGGAACCAGGGGACACCCGAGCCAGAAGTGAGTCTCCCCTCAGCTGCGAGACTCAGTCTCTAATGTCAACCTGATTGAATTTAGAAACACTCAGGGAACTAGTCTCTTAGTATGACAATGTTTCCAGGGAGGTTTAAATGAGATGGGAAGACCCGCCCTCTTAGGGCAACACTATCCCATGGATTGGAGTTCTAGAGTAAGTAAAAAGGACAAAGAGCTGAGTGTAGGATTCAGCCTTCTCTGGCATCACAGACTATAAGCCAGAGCAAACCCTCTGTCAGGCTCTTCTTGCTATGCACTCAGCCATAAGTAAACATCTCTCAAGGAACATCAAGAACGGCAAACAGGTCCATCCCACTTTTATTATATTTCATGTTCCTGTGGAGTGTTCAGAGTAAGGGCCCCTTTCTCTGCATGGAAAATGCTTCTGCCTGACAAGGCTTTCTGGACCTGCGGTCTCTGAATTCATCCCCTCCTCTCTTTCTGTTCTCAAACCCGTTTTAACCAGAAGGCCTGTTGTTACATTGTCTTGAAAACACAAACATATATTTGAGCCTTCACTTCTCTTAACAGACACAAGAAAGTTGGAAAGGTCTCAAACCAAGAAATCTGGTTCCATGTCATGCTTATTTATTATTCTCTTAAAAATAAAATGTATTTGGATTTACCTTAGCAGTACAGCAGAGGTTTAAAAAATCACCAAAATCATTTGATAAAATCTTTACGAAGGCAGTTTGGACCATCTCTGATGAAAGAGAAAAAAAAGTTCAATATTGACAAGACCATCTATACTCTGTATAGACTGGAAAGGAAAGTAATGTTAATGTGGCTAAAAAACAGCTTTCTTCTTATTCTCTCTCTGTGTTTTCCTTTTCCCCTTGTGAAGACAGAGGGGGGTGTGCTCTGTGGCTCAGCAGCTACGCAAGTATCTGAAATCTCTCTACCTCTTGTCATGGCTTATGCCCTGTATCCTAACCAGCTTTCAAGGATATTTTTAACAAATTAAAAATACAGCACTTCCTGGTAAAAACCTGCTGCCTCCATCTCATTCCTGCCTGTGAGCCCTAAGTGCCTGGTCATCTGCATGAGCCCTAAGTGCCTGGTCATCTGCATGAAATGAACCCAAGAGTTACTAACAGAAATTAGAAAGTGAACTTTAGTTCCTTTCCTCTAGAGAATTTAGTTCTGTCTGTGAAAGTTGTCACAGAAGTGACTAAAGCCTCTATGTCATGCAGGATAGTTGTAGACACAGTCACCTGGCAGAACCACAGGATGCTCTGGGAGAACCACAATCTAACATAGATACCTCAGCCACAGTACACAGAGCACACCCTGCAACACCTGCTAATGGCTGCCAGCTGACCTACTCTGAGGGTCACCACTCTTTGTTATCCATGGGAGGGTCCTTTGTAATTTCCTCCTGATACACATCGTCAGTGAAGCTTGCTCCCAAGTTCTGTGATCACCAACTCTACGGAGAGGGTTGCAAGAATTCAGAGGGCCAGCTAAGAGAACTGTTGGCTTTGATGGTAATGCTGTAATGAGGGACACTCTCTTGGGACTTAAGGGCTCTGCATCAACTCCAGGTAGTCAGTAGTGCAGGAAGTAGGTGAAGTTCAAGGGGGCTTCGGCTGGACAGTAAAGTGAACTGGCGCTGAGCCCAAGAGAACTAAGGCATTTTGAGATGCAAACTCCACCAAGCCAGAGAAGAATGAACATGGCTTCTATCTGAAGAACCCATCCTGAACTCAAGCTCCCATGATCAACCCCAGAGTGAAGTGATCACAGTCATGTCACCAAGAACTCAGAGTGACAGCAGTAGGAACCAGCATAAAACATTCTGATGCTGGAGTCACCAATTCCCAAACACAACATGTCTGTGCAAAAGGAATATCTACTAGCTTGGGTGCCCAGGACAGTCCCAGTCCCAGTTTAGCCTGAGGAACACACAGCCACCCCTGCTTACACAGATGTGGGAGGTGAGCTCCTCAGTCAGTCTCTCTGCCAGGCAGGGCACTGTGGCCTTCCCATCTTCCAGAAGAATGCTAAGGGAACAGAAGAGAGGGTCCTATCAAACCTGGCCAGAAAACAAGTCTGCAGCCTGCTGCGGGGGAGATCGGGACAGTTTGGGTACTATCAGTGAAAGGGATATCTTAAGATTGGTGCTCATGGAGTACTTAGAAGTGGGTTTGTGCTGGGTAGTGGTGGCGCACACCTTTAATCCCAGCACATGGGAGGCAGAGGCAGGCAGATTTCTGAGTTCAAGGCCAGCCTGGTCTACAGAGTTAGTTCCAGGATAGCCAGAGCTATACAGAGAAACCCTGTCTTTAAAAACAAAACAAAACAAAAAGTGGTTTGCAGGATGATGCAGGGGAATCGGCTTGGATAGTTCCACAATGGGCTACAATGATCCCCCTCAGCTCATGTAATAATCAGCAAAATCTGTTCTCCACAAAACACATGTACACTACAGTTATGTTAGAGCACACACATCCCCATCCATGTGTGGTACACATAAACACACACACAAGTATACAACACATCCTTCCATGTGTTATATGTGAGTAAACATAGTATAATTTAATACATGTATACCTTTCCATATAGGCTACACATAGGTACACACACACGTAATACACAATATACAAAATATACATAATGCATATAGATCCCAGTCTTCATACACTGACATACATGCCTGCGCATGCATGTGATAGGAAATGATAGGGAAATGGATGGAGACACAACCTGGCCCAAGAAAGGGCATAAGCCATCAGCTACAGATGGAAGGAAGCCACACTGTTCCCATGGATCCAAAATCTGTGTTCATGAGGACTGTTATCACTCCTGAACTTATAAGGTACAGGGAGAGAGTGCTCCTCCATGAGTAACAGCACATTCCTACTGGAATTAATGCGCTGGTCAATTGGTAAGAGATGGCAAGATGGCTCACTAGGTAGAGGTGCCTCCCTGCAGCCCTTACTGTCTCAGTTCAATCCTGGCTCCACCTTAGTTCACCAAGAAGAAAACCAATTCCACAAGTTGTCCTTTGATTTCCACGTTTTCCATGGCATTCTCTCTCTCTCTCTCTCTCTCTCTCTCTCTCTCTCTCTCTCACTCTCCCCACAAACACACACACACACACACACAATGTCAGGCCTGTTCTTGACCAGCAATTCCAGCAATTTTAACTGCATGGGACAGCATAACAGAGGCACCTGAAGTATGAGTGATCCTTGAAGAAGACTTGCTCTTTCTGAAAAGCCTCAGTCAGGCTCAGCTGCTCTTGGATGTCCTGCTGACCTCTGCACTTGACTATCATGTAGCCCTTCTTCAGAGGATACACCAGGTTCCGCATCACATCCAAGACCTTGCCTTCAGCACCTCTGTCCACCAGATCAGGCTTGGTCAAGACCCCTGTAGATCAGCCATTGAGATCAGAGGACACACACAGTCCTAGGGCAGTGAGAAACATCACTCTCACTGGCCACCAGCAGCACAAGGCTTCTTCCCATCTGTGCTAGTTTTATATCAACTTGACAAAAGCTACTGTCATCTGAGAGGAGAGAAGCTCAATAAGAAAATGTTTCCATAAGTCTGTAGGGCATTTTTCTTAACTAGTGATCAATGGAAATGAGCCCAGCTCATTGTGGGTGGTGCCATCCCTGAACTGGTGGTCCTGGATTCTACAAGAAAGCAGGAAACCAGAAAGCAGCACCCTTCCATGGCCTATGCATCAGCTCAGCTCGAGGTTCCTGTCCTATTTGAGTTGCTGCCCTGACTTCACTGTGATAGACTGTTACCTGGAAGTGTAAACTGAAATACATCCTTTCTTCCCCAACTTGCTTTTGGTCATGGTATTTCATCACAACAATAGCAATCTGAACTAAGACACCATCTTTGGCTGAGGCAGACAGTGTCACTAGACAAGGTGCAAACCCACCCACAGAGACTTGTGTATGTGGCTTTGGGAAGACAGTGATGCCCCCTCTATCAGCTGCAGACTCCTGAGCACCTCTCCATGGCCACCACCCAGACAACAGTTGTTGATTCTTCACTCTGCCATGGAATTTACCATGGCTCCTGGCCCAATGAGTCTCAGCAGATATTATTTCCTCCCTGTGCTTGTCCACCTCTGGCTCCTCAGACCTCTTCTACCAGGGAGATGAGATGAGGGGACTCCCTGTCTCTGCCCTCATTTGGATCCTGAGCTTGGTATATCTGGATCCAGGAGATGTATCTCACTTGTATCACACACCACTGTCATCTACCACTCTTCTTACCTATGGTCCTATCCCCTTCAGGGTCCACCTCCTGAGCCATGCTCAGAGCCTCTGTGGTAGCAATGTCCACATTGCTGGGGACTACCACCAGGTTGATGGTCTCTTGTTTTTGGATGTATGTCTTGATAAGTCTCTTGATCTGTAATAAATTAGATGGTGATTCTTAATTATGGAGACATGATCCAGAGAGAAATGGTCCTGACTATCCACTTGCTTCAAGGTTCAGGCCCAGGCCTCCATGGACTGCATCCATCTGTCTCCCTGTCTCCATCAAACATGTGGTAAAGCCTGGCTATCCAGTATTACCCCCAACTCCATAAGGTCTCTCTTAGACATAGCCCTGGAAATACTCCAGCATCCCTGTAGCCTAGTGTGTCAGAGTAGGGTCTAAAGTCTCACCTGGCGTCCTATGTCTGCAGGCTGGTTGCCTACAGCCACCCTGGTAATTCCAGGCAGGTCAATGAGAGTCAGGTCTGGGACATTTGGGGAGCTGACATCCAGGCTAATGAGCTTATCACTGATCCCCAGGCCTACCCCAGCAATGAAGTTCTGACCTGGAAAGGAGGAAAAAGATAGCCTAGTCCAGCTTGGTGGGGTAGGATAAGGAGACAAGAGGGCAGATGGAGGGGATCTTATTCCAGAGAATTCTGGAAAAGCATGTCTTGGCTATGCAGTAACCCCACAGGCTCCTGCACTGAAAAGTTAGGTTGGTCCTCAGCTGGTCATATTTTGAGCTTCTAGACACTTTAGGAGGTGGGACTACACTAGAGAAAGTAGGTTATTGGGGACAAGTCCATATGTCTTATTTCTGGTCCCTTCTGTGGCATTCTATTTCCTGTCTGCTCCACTTGTTCTTGTCACAATAGTGCTCTTCCCAGGATCATAGGAAAGGTGACCATGGACACAACCCTCTGAATCCAGGATAGAATGTAAATCCTCCTGTAGGGCATTCTGAGAGGAATTGTGCCACAGCCACAGAGAAGGAATTCGAAGCCTCTTCTGTGCAGGGGTCCTAGGTGACAGCAGCTATGAAGGGAGCAAGGTCCTGACAGAAAGACTCAGCATTTCTCCACTGACTCAAGACACAGTGTTGACAGACAGTCAGAGGAGAAGGGAGAAACAGGATACTGACCCTTGTTAATGGCCTCTTCCACCTCTGAAGGATCAGAGAGCTCCACTTCAATGTCATCATAGGAGACTTTGCCTCTCCACTCCTCTCCTTCTTTCAGCTTCCTCAATTTCAGCACCAGAGGGCATCTGGTAACAATACCTATAAGACAAGGTCCATGTTAATCCAGTGTTCTGCTACACACACCAATATGGGGCCACACCTTCACACTCTCATCTAAAGAGATGCTGAGAATGGAAACATCTGGCCTCACTCTGATGCTGCCTGTCCAGGGTGACCTCAGGTCTCTATTTTGGGAACAAGTACCCAGGTCATGGATATATATATATTTGGGGTAAAAGCTACCAATTCATTTAGGCTAATAGCTAAGGAACCCTTAGGAGGGTTCTTCCTAGTGTGGCACTCTCAGCTCCATAGGGACCTTGGTAGAACCTTTAACATACCTGACATGTCCTACTAGCTTACACATTCTGGTCATTGTGTCCCTCAGGTCACTTCATCATGCCTCGTATTATGATTTCCTTTCAACTCTTGTCTTGTCTATGGCATTTCACCTGAGTTCCTGAACCAGTTGGTACCCTAGGTACCCAGTAACTGCCTTAGCCATATAATTTATACAGCAACACTAACCTGGACACCAGACTCTTCTCTGAAGGGAGCAGTCACCTCAAAGGAAGGGGTTTGGGAACTGACCCACTCAGTCAGAGCTCCTGCAAACTCAGATTTCATGTGACTCTCAAAATGTACAATGGGAGAGTGTGATGACTGAAAGCTGCCCCACCCTCAGCACATGTGATCGGCCCCAACACTTGGAGTGACTCTGATGGATACAGAGCCCAAAAAGAGGTAATGTAGGCTGATGGAGGGCTTCAGAAGTTGTAAGGGTGGAACCCAAGTGATTGACCCTGAACCTGGTGCCCTTGTGAGAGGAGGAAGAAGCTATAAGACTGAACCACAAGCCAAAAAGTAAGAGCACCTTGACCTTTATTTTGCTATGTCTCCAAACTGGGAAGGGACCTGTTTCTACCCTTGAAGTTCCTGGGCCCATAGCCTAGCAAAGCAATAGGCACTGATCTCTCACCACTGCCTCTGGGGAGGGCCACTCCAGACAGTGCTTCCAGCACAGAGCTCTTCCCAGAACTCTGGTCCCCAATGACAGCGATGGCAGGCAGGGCCAGGTCCTGCTCCACACCCAGAGCCCTCAGGGTGTCGATGAGGTCAATACAGGGCCGCACCTTCTCCTCATAGTGCCTGCACAGATTATTCACAGAATCCTAGATGAGGGGAAAGCAAGAGTGAGGTCATGCTCCACTGGAAATGCTCCAGCAATAACCACTGAGTTCATTCCCTTGATAGGGCACTTAAAGAGAGACCACTATCCCTACAAAACACGACACAGATGAGAGAACAGAGAGTTGGTGTACTGGCTGGTTTTGTGTGTCAACTTGACACTGAAAGAAAATAAAACTTGAGACCTGTGATTCATGTAATTTATGTCAAATAGCCCAAAGAGTTTTTTGTGAGCTTTGAAACCTGGAGCTGAGAACATAGCAGAACAGGCCAGACATGCCCAGGCAGGCCAGTCATTAAGACATTCCTGAGGCTGCTTAGCCATAAAGATAAAGAGAATGACATGCCAGACTGGCCCGGTGCCTCCCTATCTCCCGCCCTTCTGACCTAAGTTAAATGTTAACAGTCTGCTGATGTTTAAATGAACCAATCATATGAAACTGCGCCAATTCCTCCCCCAGCCCCTTTTCTATAAAAACCCCTAGCTTCCAAGCCTCGTGGTCGAATCCACTGTCTCCTGTGTGAGATATGTTTCGACCCGGAGCTCTGCCGTTAAACTACCTCGTGTTTTTACATCAAGGCGTTCTATTCTGTTCGTGATTCTTGGGTGCACGCCGAATCGGGAGTTGAGTGGGGGTTTCCCCACTAGGTTCTTTCAACACAAGCTGGAGTTATCACAGAGAAAGGAGCTTCAGTTGAGGAAATGCCTCCACGAGATCCAGTTGTAAGGCATTTTCTCAATTAGTGATTAAGGGGGGAGGTCCCCTTGTGGATGGTACCATCCCTGGGCTGGTAGTCTTGGTTCTATAAGAAAGCAAGCTGAGCAAGCCAGGAGAAGCAAGCCAGTAAATAGCATCCCTCCATAGCCTCTGCATCAGCTCCTGCTTCCTGGCCTGCTTCAGTTTCAGTCCTGACTTCCTTTGGTGATGAACAGCAATGTGGAAGTATAAGCTGAGTAAACCCTTTCCTCCCCAACTTGCTTCTTGGTCATGATGTTTGTGCAGGAATAGAAACCCTAAGACAGTTGGAGAGTTTAGTAACAAAGCCAAAATGTGACAGCCAGTTTGGGATCCAAACTATTGCCTACTCTTAATTTTTCCTCTCTGTGCTGCTTTCATGAAATTACACATATAATGATTAAATATACACAGTTTTTTTCAGATATACAAACCCAAACAAATTCAGCCCCAGCACACCAGCACTGCAGGAACTGTGAAAGGCATTCTGTGTGCAAAGGGAAAATGACATGAGAAAAATCCTGAATTCATACAGTACACTGAATACCACACGTGGTGACTGCTTTAGTTTTTTTTTTTTTATGAATTTACCATCCTTAAGTGATACCTAAACACAAACAACAGCAATGCATTGTGGGGGTTTGACCATGACAGATAGAAGCTGACAACACATGGAATCATATTGCTATTAATTATACCTCCTACACATTAAGTGGTATTGTGTCATTTAGAGGTTCTATATCCCTATCAAGTTAAAGACGTACAGTATAAACACCAAAAAAGCAAACAGTCAACAGAGAGCATGAACTGCATTCACAAAATATAGTGTTTAAGTAGGGTGGTGGTGTCAGTGGTGGCACATACCTTTAATCCCAGCCACAGCACTTGAGAGGCAGAGGCAGGTAGATCTCTCTGGGATTAAGGCCACCCTGGTCTACAGAGCGAATTTCAGGGCATCCAGGGCTACACAGTATCAAAAAACAAGCAAACAAACTAACTAACTAACTATAGATAGATAGATAGATAGATAGATAGATAGATAGATAGATAGATAGATAGATACATACATACATACATACATACATACATAAATCTTGTTTAATCAAAAAGGTAAAGAATATCAGGAAAAGGGGGAAATAGAAACTTAACACAGAAAGCAGGCAACACTGTGTTCTCAACCAACAACAGCACATCATTTTAAATATAAATGGCTTAAATTCTGCTCCTACAGGTAAAATGTTTCTGAAAGAACCACAAAGAGGGAGGATGGCAGCATCTAGTCCTAAGATGTTGAAAAACTGCAGCAAGAGAGTATGGTATTTCACAAAAAAGAACAGGCCATTAATGGAGCAGACTACATCGCCCTGAAAGTCCCCACATGAAACGGGTATAGACAAGGTGCAAAGGCAATATGAAGGAAGTAAAGACTTTCTGTTGGGCAAAACTGTTGTATACTTAAGAGAAAAAGAATCACACCTCTAAGTCATAAAAATGAATTCATGACCAATCACAGACTTTAGTGGAAAAGTCATAAAACTGTCTTATTTATTACTGCAATGATAAAACACCAACCAAAAGCAACTTGGAGATGAAGGGGGTTACTGAAGCTTACAACTCTCAGATCATGTTCTATCACTAAGTCAGGGCAGGAACTCAAGACAGAAACCTTGAGGTAGAAACTGAAGCAGAGGCCGTGTTGAAGTTCTGCTTACTTGTTCACCTGCTTTCTTACAGAACCCTGGACCACTAGCCCAAAGGGTTGCACTGCCCACAGAGAGCTGGGCTCTCCCACATCAGTCATCAGTCAAAAAAGTTCACCACAAGCTTGCCACAGGCCTCTGATGGGGCATTTTCTCAATTGAATTCAGTCTTCTCAGATGATTCTAGTTTGTGTCAAGTTGACTTCAAATTAGCTAGCACAGCCCTGCTTTCATAGATCCAAGGCAAAATTAATAAAAGAACTTATCAATAAATACAACTTCATGATAATTAAACACTTGCTCGAAAAAAATTCAAAGAGAAGCCACAGTCAAAGAGTAAATATTTATAAAACATCTATCTGAGCAAAGATTTGTACCTGAATATATAATAAGCATTCAACATTCAACAATAAAGAAAATTTATCACATGGCTTCTCCAGGGAGGGAATATCACAATAAGAACTCACAGGGAAGGCTGGAGAGTGAACCATGCAAGGAAGGAATAATATATCACACCCAGGACTCTGCCAGTCCCTAGTAACCCCCTAGTTTCCAAGACCATGATGGCAACTAACAACATTCAGTGAAGGAGAAAGATGGGCTGTTGTTCTCACCTTGGCCCAAGCAAAGTAAGCAGCTGACCAAGATCTCCATCTTGCCTCAGAAACTCAAGAAAGCCACTCCATCAGAGAAGGAACAGTCTTTATTCCTCTCTAGCATTCCACATGCACTCATAACTGTAGGCCCCACCCTCTTCTCAGGTGGACACAGCTCATATCCTGTAGAGAGTGACTTTAAATAGCAGCTCACCATTGTCTGGCTCTCCTCAGAGGTATCAGGATGTTTACTTGGTATCCAGTGACTGGATGAAGAAATCAGCTCTTTCCTTCTGACGTTCTTAAGAACTCATCTTTGTATGTTTTCCAGGAGGATTCCAGTTGGATATAACAGGTTTGATTCAGAAGAATCTGGAAGCCTTGCCACTGGGGTCAGGCACTTGACTAAGAAACATATGGGAGACACCAATATCTGAAACTGCCTCACCTTCTCTGTCCATCCCAGGGGTCTGTGCTTCCTGCAGTACCCATCATTCCCTCTTCTAGAAGAGGAGGATGCATTCTGTGTATGCATTGGGAGGGTGATCACAAAAGAGGAGTGATTCTAAAGCCACTCACAGAGTCTGTCACTCTAGAAATTTCCTTCAGACACAACTCTTACCTCCCCTGCCTTTGAAATGCCTCCTATTTCCAGAAGATCTCAGGCTCTAGAATGAAGACTCCTTTGACCCTCATCTGTTGTCCCATGGCTGCTTTAGTTGGTCTTATGACACCATTAGGTCCCCAGGGCTTGTGACCCATGACAAAGGGTTACATGTGGCCAGTCTACAACACGATTTGGGGGCATCTTGTTTGTTTTTGATTCTCTGCTGTGAAGCACTGGGTTCTGTCTGCAAACTACAAGTGTGTGCAACTCTGATGAGTCACCTCTGAGACATAATGGATCCCATAGGCAAAGCAACCTCAAGGGTCATACCTACTTCTGCCTACTCAGTGCCCAGGAAGCCAGCTACACTTTCAATCTAAAGTGAGCTTCTCTAGCCATCTAGATCTTGTTCCAATCAAGGGGAAGAGACCCTGGCTTCAGCACGACACCATTTGTGGTGAACACACAGGGCCTGCATTTCTGCAGCTTCTCCTAATTCTTTCCCTCTGCAGATCTCATTGCACAGAGACCATCAGGGCACCCCCACAGCATTTCATGCAGGTCTCTGCCTCATTTAAAGGTCAGGGTCCAGCACATCACAAGCATGCTGGGTTCTAGACATCCTGCTCAGGCAGGCTTGTGCCAATTCCTGCTGTACTTGGAGGTGGTTTGCTATGCTTCCACTCTACAGTAGACAGTGGGCATTTGCCAATGGTACTCTTGTGCCATATACCATCTATTCTGGACAAAGCTCCCCCTGGCAGGACTCCTCTGTTGGGAATAAATCCTTAGCACAGTGAGAAACAGAACCAGCATGAGGGTAGAATCCAGTTCCTTTCACTGTCAGGACCCCTAAACACCCACTACCATGCCTGTCCAGAATCTGAGATGCTAAGAGTGGGAGCCTTCCCAGGTCCATCAGGGTGTTAAAGTGGCCACAGAGAGGCTCAAAAGCCACTTTCCTCTCCAGGGTTCCTGCCCTCCATGGCCCCTGCAGTTGAGCCTTTGAGAATGGAAGGTCTGAGGGACACCTGCACTCTGAGCAGAGGTAGGTCTTCAGACCACCCAGAGCATGTCCTGTCTAGGGACCAGGAAGTCCCTGGACAGATGCATTTCTCTACACAGATCCTCTGCCAGCCTTCCCAGCAGGGTCCCCAAAGCAGGCTCCTGTCTGCACTTCAAAGCCTGCTCCTGGGTCACCTGGCTTCCCTTAACAAGAGATCTCCATCTGATTTCTCATGGACACCTGGAACTTCTTATCTACTAGGCCTTAGCCCCAGATCCAGGAGGCCCTGGAACCCCATCCTCTCCTGTTGCCTCCTAGCAGAGATAATTGCGGTTTGGGGAGCAATTTCAGACTGCCCCCACAATCAGCAGCTGGGTGGAGCACTGTGTCTAGCCTAGAAGCTCCACCTGTGCTGACAATGACCCCTTTATTTTAATAGCACCCAGAAATGTCCCACAGTGCCCTCCCCCCAGGATCCACAAGGAATCCAGAGGCATCCTTGCCCTGAGCTATGGGGTGTCCTCTAGGCCTGGGTGATACTCACCAGTCTCCTGCTTAGTGACAGAGTGCTTGGCTTTCTGGGCTCCAGTGTCTTTAAACAGTGCTGGCTTCACTCCTTCCCAGGGAGAATCAAAGCTTAAAGAGATTGCCTGAGTTCACCCATGTCTACAAAGAACCCTTAGAAGGTATCCTCTATCCCTGCACAGAATCCTGTGCAATACTCACCACTCCAGGCTTGAAGAGAGAGTGTGCAGCTGCCAGGGCTCAGACCTCTTTAAATAGTGCTGGCTCCACCCCTTCCAGAGGAGAATTGAAACCGTGAAAAAGCCTGAGCTTGCTGTGCCCACACCCCCACCACATATGAAAGGAGCTCAGAAACGAAACTCACCCTGAGGGGCCTTGGCTTGGTACTGAGGTTGGGAAATCGATATTGTAGGCTCAGCCCACCAAGACACATGCAGTATGGACACCAGTTCAGATGGCTGCCTGCTTTCCCAGGACCCTTCCAGCTCTGTGCTGAGCCTTCAGCCTGACCTCCTCTCAGTTGAACACAACCTAGACTAACTTTCTCTTTTCACTGGATTCTTCCAGCTACACTAGGAAGGGTCAGAGACAAACCATACCAGAATCACTGAGGAGCCCTGCCAGCCCTTCTGGGTCCCTTGTGACTACAGGTTTAGAGGTCTGAGCACACTGCTACTGCAGGGCTGGTGGGGGTGAGAAGTGCTGGCCTTCTGGGGCCTGCTGCACCTTGCCCTTCTCTCCAGAGGAGAGCCCTGCTCTGCAGAGAACATCCCCCAGCTCAGGGAAGTCAGTGTCTGTCCTCCTCAGAGCCCTTAGACTTGCTTGCTGCAGCCCTTTCCCTGGGCTGCCTGACCTGGGAACTGGCGGGACAGACACCAGGCTGCTCTTCTGACCCTGTCATGCGGTCTTGACCTCTGCCCTAAGGTTGTCTGTGCCCAGCGCTGTTGTGCCTAGGCTGCTGGTTCTGGTGTAGAACCAAGCATGGTTTCTGTGGCTCAAGAAGGCTTGGAGAATGGGGAAGGCAGACTCAGTGACCTCCACATCTCCAAGTACTGAGCTAAGCCCTTCTCTTCTCCTCCATCCTCTTCTTCCACTCCCTTTTGCATTTCCCAGTCACCTCAGACTCTGGTTTCCGTTTCATTTCTCTTTGGCTCTTAGAAATTCAATTCAGTGTTATGCTGAGAAATAGAATATCATGCAGGACTCAGGCCAAAAAAAAAGAGTCGGGGAAATAGATCCAGGATCAGAGGGTAGTAGTTTAGAAAGGTAATAGTAATACCTGGAGTGAGGGACAAATGAGTGACCAGAGAGCAGGGCTGGGAGGAGACTCTGGAAAGGATGTGTTGAGGAAAAGGAACCCTGGATATAGGGAAAGAACTGGGCTGGACTGGGATCAGTGGGTGATAGACTTGGGGTTGACAGAGTGAGGACCTTGCATGCTCACTGACATCCTAGAGAAGCCTACAAGCTGTTTTACTGACACCTAGCTTGAAAGAACTGCAGAGCAGCCCCAGCCTCCACCTTGGAAGCTCGGTCTTAGTCTGTGCTGAGGTGACATGCTGCAAGGAGATCTGACTTAAACCCCAGGGTAAGAGACCAGGATACACAGGCCACAGAGAAAAGATGGGGCCCAAGCCCTGGCTACTGGTATCACCCTGAGGTAGGCTGGGATTTTGGTTCTGAGAGCCAGTAGAGATGGGTCTTACATATGGTGCCCACTCTGGCCAGTCTGCTTGCTCTTCAGAGCTCCTAACCTGTTTTTCCTTCCTTTCTTTCTGCTTCTCCTATGAGGACCATTCTGTTTTCCATGTCTTGGATGCTGCATCTGAAAACAGGTGCCACTTCAGTCCCCAGCATAGCCAGCACCACCACCTGTCCTGCCTTCCTTCCAAAGTGAGGCCTCAGGTGCTTAAAAGGGATTCTGGGGGTCAGTGATATGACTCAGCAAGTAAAGACATTTGCTACACCAGCCCTGCCAACCTAAGTATGGCCCCCGAGGCCACATGGTGGAAGGACAAAGCAGTATCCCAAAGTCTTCTCTCACACATGCCCCTTGTCTATCTCTAGACACAGGACAAAGAGGGTCCTTTAGCTAGTGACTGCCAAGCACAAGAGACTGGAAAACAGCACCAGGTGGGGCAGTGAGGGTGAATTAAGATGCCTATCCCTCAATTCCTCATCCTCCTCCTTGGGTCAGGGTCTCACAGTATAGCTCAGGCTGACCTGAAATTCCCATTGTAGAACAGGCCGGCCTCAAACTCACTGCAATCTTCCTGTCTCAGCTTCCTAGTTAGCTCACTCTCTGCCTCATGATCATAGATGAAGGCATGAGCTCTCAACTGTTCTTTTACTCTACCATCATGGCCTGAAACTATGTCAAGTTAAACACTTTCTTTTATACATTGCCTTGGTCAAGGTGTGTTGCCACAGCAATAGAAAAGAAGCCAAGATACTAGCTAAGACTATGTCCCAGACTGGGAACTGAATCTCCAGCTCTCTCTATGTGCACTGGGCCATGCTGACTACAAAGGTACATGGTTCCCTGCAACCAGGAACTGCCAAAATGAAGATAACCCAAACCTTCAGAAAGGGGAATGGATGTGATTGTCTCCATGGCAGCAGCCACCTTTAAGGCCACCTGTCCTTGGGCAGATCTACAACTGGCTGGCAAACAATCCCAGCAATATACATCTATGGGGTCTTGGACACATCTCACCTCTACGTCATCTTCATTTGCTTGAATTCCAGTGTCATATGCACAGTGCCTCTTGACATCTGCACAACAGCAGATGGTAAACACTGAAGTGGAAACTTACGGGTTCTTTGGAAAGTCAATTGTGTTGGATGGTGTTTTGCTGGAGCAAACACATGAAGGAGTGTTTTCCTGAAGGAGTCATAAGTGAAAGACTGAGGCAGACTCATGAAATGTTTCGCTGAAGCAGACACAGGAAAGAGGATGCTCTGCTAAAGCAAGCACTCAAAAGGACACATGATGAAGGATTCTTTGCTAACAACATGCAAGTATTGGTCCACCTTGCATTACATAGTTGAGCTCCATTTGGCAGGACTCTGTGGATTTGGGCTGATTAGATGCATAAGACGTGTGCTGAGGCAAGGACACATGATGTTTGGAGGGTATAAATAGGGCCTGGTGACATGATTGGAGACAGAGCTAGGTTTGCTTATAGAGCTAGCTGTGCAACGCTTGTGGGTCTTGCTTCTTCGCCGATATTTGCTTCCCTGAGAGGGGCACAGTGAAGAACTTCTCCTGGAGTCCATTCCTGGTCCCTCCTGCTGACTCAAGTCAAGGCTGAGGCCTGGCTATCTCTGCTAGGTTGTGCCACCACTGCTGATTCATGTTTGCTATCCTGACTCTATCAAACTGGACAGCTGATGAAGTGTTTTTGGGTGGATGGAGCTGCCACTGCTTGCTAACCTGTGAACTGAACTGCTGATTTTCAGACAACACAGATGGGAGTTGCTCCAGGGAACCTTTCTAGGTCAACTTCCCAGTATCCTTTTTTGTTTTTAAAACAAAGTTTTATTAGATATTTTCTTCATTTACATTCCAAGCCAGTATCCTTTCTTTCTCACTACCTCTAGTGAGTGGTGGGCTAAAAGGGCTGACAGCAACAAAGCTGTCATGAATCAGCCTGTCCTGGGTTGACTCCCAGAGAGAACTCAGCAGCCTCTGGGGCTCTGTCCCAATGTGCTGAGTGACCAGATGTGCAGGGCCGCTGCCCAGCTGCCTGACTCTTCCCAGCTCCAGTTGTTTATCATTTATTATCCATAGCAGCATTTTGTATTTGTGTAAACACTTTGTTTTATTTTGAGACAGTCTTCTTGTGTACCTTGAACTCACAGCAATCCCTGCCTCTATTTCCCAAGTACTGGAATTACAGGTGTGCATTTCAGTGCACAGCTATAAACACTATTTTAAAGCGATTTCACACAGAGATAAAATGTAGCAGAAAGTACAGAACTGTATATGCCATTTCTTCATCCAAGTGCCCACTCCTGTCCTCAGCAGAGAACCTTTAGCTAGCTCAGTGGTAAACCTATAACAGCACACTGTCACCTAGTGGTCACAATTGACGTTTCTACATCACAGTCTGCTCTCAGCTTTGAACAAATACATGATGACAAAGACCATCATTATAGTGGACACCATCACTGCCCTAAGCTCCAGGACAAGATCTACCATGATAGTATTGCTCAGAGCGCCATCAAATACCCAAACCCCAGGGTTCTGGCACTGTCTCCCTTCTCCCACCCTTGGTGATCCCCAATAGCTCTTCTGTCCCCCAAACTGTGCCTTTTTTTTTTTTTTCAGGAATGTTACATAATTCACTCAGCAACTTTGTGATAACCATACCAGTATGAGCTTTCTAGTAGTTTCTGCCTGACCTTGCTTCCTAGAGTTGATTCAGAGCTCAGGACAATCAGAGGCTAATGGCTGAGGTCCACAGCTGAGAATAGCCCTTTGATTAGAATTCTCTTGGTAAGGCAAATTTTGCCTTTGAGGAAAGATATATTACATAAGAAGTTGCTTTTTCGTCAAAAAAAAAAAAAAATGAGCCGATCAGCTTATAACAAAGGTTCCTGTTGGTTCCTTGAGATGCTGGCCCATCACTGTTGAGATTTTGTCTTTTGTAATGCTAAGGGAAGCCTGGGTTGAGGTTTTCCAGGGCTTGGAAAGAGAGGACCTCAAGGCCAAGGAGTGACTGGGCTGGAGTCCTACAGTCCTCTTCAAGACCACACTCCCAATATCCTAACTACCTCTTGCTAGGCCCACCTCTTAGGAGTTCTATAAGCTCCCATTACTGTCACTCTGGGAACAAGTCTCCACTACATGAGCCTTAGGGAATGATTAATAAGCAAACCATTGAAGCTGCTAAAATATGCTGCAGACAGACACAAGTCATGGCCAGTGAGTCCAGGCCTGAAATGGAAAGTCAGGTATAAGCACAGTAGGTGTGAGCACAGTAGGTGTGCCGTCTTTAGCTCACAGTTTTAGTCAGTAGAATAAAAGTAAACACAAGTACCAGATACAAACGTAAAGAAAGGAATCTAGCCAAGGTTACACTCAAAGGTGTGGCCCAGTTCTTTATCCTCTGGAGGGGTTCCAAGCACAGCAGAGACAGTGTTGTAAGAGCAGGTGCCCCCAGAGGCACAAGAGCCCCCGTCCCTGTTCAGTGCTGGGGCTGGACACTAGTGACATTCATCACAACACAAATGCAGCCGAGAGCCGGGTACCAGCTTATGCAACACGAGTGAATCTGCAGTCAATGCCTCAGAGTTTCTTCCCTGACAGTGTGGTCTGTGGGGGTTGACAAAGGGTCAGGTAGAAAGAGTTGCCATGGGAATAGGATAAAAGGCTGGGCATCTTTAAGCCAAAGACCTGAACCCTGCCTGGCTAGGCATGCCCTGAGCCTGTCACCTGACAATCAGAGGGGTCAGCATGCCTTAAAAGGAGATACGATGGAAATGCATTTCCTCCTTTCTTACCCGGAAGATCTGTGGGTACTTAGTGGTTAACAACGCCTACCAACTTGGTTAGTCCTGTAATCAGCTAAGAGACAAGCCTCTGGGCATGTCCATGAGGAAGTGTTTAGGTTAAGTAAATTGAAGAAGACAGGCACACCCAGAATAAGAGCAATACCTTTCCCTGGGCCAATATTCCAGACTGAGAAAAAGAAAGAGAGAGAGAGAGAGAGAGAGAGAGAGAGAGAGAGAGAGAGAGAGAGAGAGAGAGAGAGAGAGAGAGAGAGAGAGAGAAAAGAAAGTAAGCACTAATGGCCATCCCTCTGCTTCCTGACTTTGGATGTAACATGGCCAGCTGCAACCTCCAACCACCTTGACTTCCTTGTCATGATGGACTGTATTCCTAAAACTGAAAGCGAAACTCTTATGTTGCTTTAGTTAGTTCTTTAGTCACAATGAGACAAGTCACTATTATAGGTACCAAAGCCCAAAGGAGTCTGTACAATTGTGCTTAGGGCTTATTTGCACCCAACAGATTTGGGGTCCACAGCAAGATGTGCCCAAGACTGAGCACAGCTGAGCTGGGCTTTCACTGACATCCTGAGGCTAGAACCAGGCCCAGGGCTCCCACAAGGCTCCCATAGGTATCCCCTTGTACTGGCTGGCTTTGTGTCAACTTGACACAGCTTGAGTTATCACAGAGAAAGGAGCGTCAGTTGAGGAAATGCCTCCATGAGATCCAGCTGTAAGGCATTTTCTTAATTAGTGATGGGGTGGGGTTGGTGAGATCCCCTTGTGGATGGTACCATATCTGGGCTGGTAGTCTTGGGTTCTATAAAAAAGCAAGCTGAGCAAGCCAGGAGAAGCAAGCCAGTAAGCAGCACCCTGCCATGGCCTCTGCATCAGCTCCTGCTTCCTGACCTGCTTGAGTTCCTGTCCTGACTTCCTGTGGTGATGAACAGCAATGTGGAAAGTGTAAGCTGAATAAACCCTTTCCTCCCCAACTTGCTCCTTGGTCATGATGTTTGTGCAGGGATAGAAACCCTGACTAAGACACCCTTGCTTACAGGAGTATCAGTAGTTCTCTGCCTGTCTTCACGTGGTACTAACATGCAGGTCTGTGCCCAAACTGTCCCTGCTTATGAGGTCAGTAGCCATGCAAGAAGGACTGGCCCTACTGCAGCAGAGCCACGTCCTAACTAATTAAGTCTACTGTAGTCCTACTTGCAGGAAGACCACATTCTGAGGCACTGAGCATCAGGACTTCAGCATAGGAATTTGGGGAAAGCAATGGAGCCTATAGTCAAGCCTGGGTCAGGATCCTACCTGTGATCTGCAAGAAACAAGGTAGAGACTGAGGAGCCTGTGCTCTGAAACTCTTGTGTTTTCCTGGGCCAGAGGACTGCTTGATGTGCAGTGGTTGTTGTAGTTCCTAAATACTCATTAGCCACTGTGCTAACAGACTCTCATCTCCCTGCCATGACCATGCATCTTACTGTGTCCTTGCAGAGAGCTGGTGTATCCTATGTGGAACTCTCCAGGTAAGTCTTGGGGGGAGGGGAGGATAGGGAGTGAGCACGGTGGGTGGCAACACATGTCCAGGCAGGAGCAGGGCAGAAAGCTTCTGAATTTCTGCTCTCTCCAATGTCTTCATTGGATAGGAAGAGTCCAGGAAGCTGGATACTGGTATCCCATGCATCACAGGGAGTAATCAATGCACCTGTTTGCCAAGAGCTTAGAATAGATTGATGTATCAAGTATGCAGGGATTCAGTGCACCAGATATTCTCAATTCTATGTATTGCCTCTCATTCTCTCTCTCTCTCTCTCTCTCTCTCTCTCTCTCTCTCTCTCTGTGTGTGTGTGTATGTGTGTGTATGTGTGTGCATGTGTGTGTATGCATGTGTGTTCCTGTGCATGGTGAGTGTGCGTGTATGCATGTATATACTGTAGCGTGGCCAAGGTTGAAGTCAGATATCTTTCCAACACTCTTGGCCCAATTTACTCATTTGGGTATGTGGTTATGCTTGTGTATAGATATGTGTATATAGGTATATGCATCTATATGTACATGTGTGGAGGTCAGAAGTTAGTGCCTTCCTCTATAACTCTCCATTTTAATTTTTGAGAAAGGATCTTACACTGGCCCAAAGCTCCCCATTTCAGTTAGGCTGGCTGGCCATCATGCCTTTGATCTCTGCCTGCTCACCAGCACTGGGATTACACGTGCCACCATAACTGGCTTGTACAAGGCCCTAGGAATCTGAACTCAGGTTGTGCTGATACAGAAAGCAATTTTCTGACTCAGCCACCTGCCCAGCCCTATATACTTCATTTTTTTGAGATAGGGTTTCTTACTGAAACTAAAGCTTGCTTCTAGAACTCACTGGCCTGTGATCTCCTGGGAGCAGATTGTGGCTAAGCCACAGTGCCAGCCTCCCTCCTTGTGAACCAGAGCCTTGCACAGAGGCAGAGCTGATAGCAAATAAACCTACACCCTACAGGGAAGTTTAAGAGCCAAACGTGAGGTGATCAAGGATTATGGCTAAGGCCTCATTCATTCCCCAGAAGATATTTGGCAGGAACAAGTGTATTCCAAGTGACAGTGGGATAAGAGCACACTCTGAAGAGCTGTAGGGACCACACCGTGGCCTGACATAGACATGGGACTCGTCATTCTCAGCAGCCAGCAAGCGGTTTTGCTCCTTTCCAGCCTCCATCCATCCCCACCCCTTCAAATGTCTCCCTTCTGCGAGTTGTCCTGGCTTGAAAATTCCTTCACCGTACAGCGGCAGTGCGATACCATCAGCTGCTTAGGATCCGTGTGATTAACAGTGTCTTAGTGGTTTACAACAAACTGCCAAATCCCCGTCAACACTTTCCTTCACAGCTGGACTTCAAAGGATCAGACTCCTGTGACATTCAGCTGAGTATATCTGTACAAAACGTGTTTATTGAGGTCCAAGCACCGTTATCTCAGCCCTTTGGGTATGCATCCTTCGATCTGGATCTCCGCTGGCCAGCCTGCATATCTGTTCCTGGATTGATCTGAGTGGTTGATCTAGGTGAGGGAGAGAAAAGTGTGTCATTTATTCACTAAGCTCATCGCTGGATCTGTGTCTGCTGTGAGCAAAGTCATATGAACAGACGTCTCAGAGTGGCAGTTTCTCCAGCCCAGGTTAAAATTCTTCTCAACACCTCTCTTCCTTCTTCTACGTGTTCTTTCTGTCATCCCTTATTTCTGCTTCCTTCCTCTCATCCCTTTCCTTTCCTTTCCTTTCCTTTCCTTTCCCCTTCCCTTCCCCTTCTCCTCCCTTCTCTTCTCCCTTCTCCCTCCTTCTCCCTTCTCCTTTCTCCCTTTTCTCCCTTCTCCCTCCTTCTCCCTTCTCCTTTCTCCCTTTTCTCCCTTCTCCCTCCTTCTCCCTTCTCCTTTCTCCCTTTTCTCCCTTCTCCCTCCCTTCTCCCTTCTCCCTTCTCCCTTTTCTCCCTTCTCTCCCTTCCCTTTCCTTTCCTTTCCTTTCCTTTCCTTTCCTTTCCTTTCCTTTCCTTTCCTTTCCTTTCCTTTCCTTTCCTTTCCTTTCCTTTCCTTTCCTTCCTATCTCATCTTCAGCTTCTTTGGTTGAAGATGGCCCTATTTTGTAGTCTAGGCTACCCTGGGACTCACAGTGAATCCTCTGGTATCAGCCTTACAAGTACTGAGATTATAGACCTGAACTACTATACCCAGCCTCAATGTATCTCTCAATAGTATTTATTTTAATATTTTTGGAAGATTTATTTTTTAATGTATACAAGTACACTGTAGCTGTCTTCAGACACACCAGATCCCATTACAGATGGTTGTGAGCTACCATGTGGTTGCTGGGAATTGAACTCAGGACCTCTGGGAGAGCAATCTGTGCTCTTAACTGCTGGGCTATCTCTCCAGCCCTCAATAGAATTTAATAGCAGCTCTGGAACTTTCCCAAAGGATTGGGGCTCTTCTGCAGTCTACAGTGTGGCTTAGTAGAGAAGCAAAGAGCCTTTGAGAAGCAGCTAATGTGATATGCGCTCACCTCCAAAGTCTATTTAATTTGACCCACTCGAATGTGCATACGAAGAGCACTGCCGTGGGAACAGCATATGATCTAGCTCTTGCCTGTGGGAACAGCACTCCACACATGGGAGTTTTCAGAGCATCTTCAAATTAGTACTTGACACTCAGCAAACATGTTTGCACTGGAGTGGGCATCACGTCTATCTAATTTCAATTCTTTCACAGGCAATGGAGCAGCCCAACATAGTGCCTTTTCTGACACTACAGCTTCACTGAGAGGTAATTCACACACCATGAAACTCTACAGACAACCCATTTTTAGCACATTTCCCAGTACATAAATAAGACGTTGTCCTCACTGAATGAGGAGTCACACACTCTACAGCAGACTTTCCCCACCCCAAGCGGCCACTAACCTACTTCCCAACCCTTTGGATTTGTTCCTTCTTGAAAATTTGAATAACAATGGAATCAACCTTATGTAACTTCTGCTTTTGCTTTTTATCATTCTGCATAACATTTTCCATAATTTCCCCATGCAATCACTAATGTCATGGTTTCATTTCTGTACATGGCTAAAGAGTTCCCTTCCACAGTTACCCTATGTTAACAATTGCCCTCTTGCTGGAAGACGCTGCTGTGTAAATCTGTGCCCCCAGTTCTTGAGTGAAGGCTTGCCTACAAGGAAGTTTGCTGGGCTAAGAGTAACTGTCTCCTTCATTTTGAAGAAACTGCCAGAATGTTCCTCAAGGAGTCTACCTCATTCTACACTTCTCTCAGCCATGTGAGAATTCTACTTTTTCTAGACCTGTTACAAGTTATGATTACAACAACCACAGTGAAGCTCCATCTCACTGTGATCTGAGCTGGTTCTATTCTGATGACTCAGGCTACTAAGTTTATTATAATAGTAAGCCACAAGTTTATCAGTTAATATACACATCTTCTTTGAAGAAGTATCTGTTCAGAGGTTTTTGGCCATTTTTCAACTGGATTATCTTTTTAATCGAGTTGTAAGAGTTATTTATATATTTTGGACATGAGTCTGATATTTGCAAATATTTTCTCCTACAGTTACTCCGTGGTTTTCTTCTCACTTTGTTGTTGTTGTTTGAGGATCTCAAGTAGCCCAAACTGGCCTTGAACTCAAAGGTAGCCAAGGATGGTCTTGAATTCCTGATTGTCCTACCTCCACATCCTGAGCACTGAAATGGCAGGCATGTGCCACCATGCTTTGCTTCTTTCTTTGTTCCTGTGTCCTTGGGAACAGAATACTGTGGGATTTTGAAGCTGAACATTTTATTTTTCTTTTGCTATTACTCTGCACACTTCCAGGAGCTCCTGCCTAGCCCAGGATGGCAGAGATTTCTGCCTGTTTTGCCACCCTGTGGAGAGAGCTTGACAGTTTATCTCTGCCACATTTAGGTGTTTGGTCCATTCTGCACTGTTGTATATGGTGTGTGGCAGGGATCCAAATCCATTTTTTCCCTATGTGCTATGTGGTTTTCCCTGTACACTTTATTAAAGAAACTACTCACCCCTGAAGAGATGGTCTTTGTTCATTCAGTCAGAGAAAGCATCTCATCAGGTATGAGGTATGAGACCCTCAAAGTCTCTGGAACCCTAGCTCCACTCACCCATCTATGCCTATTCTCACAGGGTGCTGTGCTGTGCTGATGACCGAATCTTTGGAGTAGGCTTTGAAATTAGGAGGCTTAAGGCTTCTCCCTTAAACCTGCTTTGTTGTGATTTTATCGCTTTCCCACTGAAAGGTGAAATAGCTTGCCTAAGGCCACACAGCCTAAGGAGATGTCTACCTGTGGTATGGATCATTTAGGGTGAAGGGAACCCTGAGTTCACCTCCAGAGTGTGCCCCAGAAACCAATGAAAGTGGGGTGCCTCCCCACTACACAGCTGCTGGAACCAAAGGACAGACTGACAGGAAAGCTGAAGCTTGTTCAAAACTACATGTGTCCCCACTAAGTAAGCCCTGAGGCCCTGTCCCCTTGACTCATGCCTATCTCCCCTCAACACCCATGGGTCAAGGGCACCAACAAGCACAGCCTCCTTCCTTTGAAGGTGACCATGCGGCCTCCACTGCCCACAGCACACAGCAGGATGAGAAGTGCCTTCTCTGCAGGGCTGGCTTCCTATGTGCAAGCTAAGTGGACACCGTGGTGAAAACATGTTTTGACTGGAGCATGCCAACATGACCATGACCTCCAGATTCCTCAGTTTCAGATCTGAGGGCATCCCAAAAGATCCAAGACCTCTGGATCTAGTAACAGTGACCTGGGTATTGTGCCTCCTCCCACACCAATAAGAGGAGGGCCGGCTGCTCCTGGTTGCCACTGTCTTCTTTAAACTATTGTTCTAGACAGTGGGAGCAGAGTCTCAAGTGGAATCATATGTGACTTAGTGTAACCCTGGACAAAGGTCAAGCTCTGCCCTCTTGGAATTCTAGCTAAGTAGAAAGATGGCCTCATCAGAATTATGGCCTTGGCTTTGCAGCCAATCTCTTTCTCTTTAGACCTATGTATGTTGGTCAAAAGGGTTGGGTAATAGTCTCCAAAGGCATGGACCTCACATAGTCATGTAACACCACCCATCAGCTGGGATGCTCACAGGAGACATGGTGATAAGTCAAATTTCACTCACTTCCCTTTGATCTTTGATAAGCGGAGGCATCAAGTCACTGTGACTCCTCCAAGAATGGCAATCAGCCAAAGCAGCTCTGTCCAGTTCATATTTGGTACTTACCATATTGGAAGTGGTTCATAGAGAACCACTTCAGGCAGTCCCCTCTCTGTGTGATTGCTACCCCCAGACGAGGAACTAAAGAAGGCTAGCCTCCTGCCCAAACAGAATAGTCACCACCAGTGACTGGAACCACTCCGAGGATCCCATTTGCAGTCTGTAGTGAGACTAAAAAAGTCTGGGATGGAACATGGACCTAATGGAAGAGGCTGACCAGTGCTCTGTGTGGGTGACTACCTACAGAACCTTTACACACCATGGCCCCATCTGAGGATTAAGAAAAGTCACTCACTTTTTCTCTCTCGATTTCTGAAGGGAGCTCAAAGCCCTTTGCTGCAACAAACACCCAGCTTGATCTGAACTTCATGTTCTTGATTTCTTTGCTTCCAAGGGCTTCTATGGCATCCTTTGCTTGAGCCTTCAGTCTGGGCAAAGGAGAAAGCATGAGAAGGCCTCCTGTGGAAATGTGGGGTGTGTGCGTGAGTGTGTGCATGAATGTATGTGTGTGCATGCGCGTGCATGCGTGCACGGTCACTTTGTGTATAAGCACATAAATGTGTGTGTATAGCATGTGTATGCATGTGTGTGTGCATGAATAAAAATATACCCTGGTGCAGAGATGGGAGTGATTCCTGGCATTTGCCATGACCATTTTTCCCTTCCCTTGTAGAAGTATCGCACTCCCTGGACTCTCTAGGAGTTGCTAAATCCAGGGGTCTTTGTCATCTCCCTGGCTGCCTGCACTTGTCACATGGGGAAAACTACACACACACACTTACTTGGAACTTCCATCATCATGAGTCACCATGAACAGCAGGGATTTTGAAGGAGTGCTCTGAATGAACTTGGCCATTGGCCCGGAGTTATCTGTAGGGTCAAGGCCAGACAGTAGTTCAGAGTCCTCTCGGTGAGTGAGGCTGCTACCCTGGTTGTAGGCTTCCTTCCCACTCTGCTGTCACCTACTCTCTGAATGTCTTGCTCCCTAGACTGGTCCCAGGGTTTCAAGGGGTGCACTGGCTACTTCCTCAGGAGTGATGTCAGGGGGTTCCATGGGAAGCTATCTTAGAGAAGCCTTGGGAACATGGACAACTTGAAGCAGGTACTCAGGGTACAACAAACATAAGTCCAAAGATGGAAACAAGGTAAGCCATGCAAAGTGGAAAGCCCTAAGTAAATTAAAATAAATGAAACCTTGCTGGAGTTAGCCACACCTGGCACCAACCCAGCTTCTGCAAGCACCCAATGAACACCTCTGCCATCAGGGACAATAGGTCAGCCCCAAGGCTCAGAATTGTGACAGACCCTGTACTCAATAAACACAAGTCAAAGGAACTCTCTGCTTCTTCATCGAGCCATGCTTCTGTTTCCTCCCATGGAGTCTACACAGTTTAGTCTTCATTTTAATCAGAAGAATTTTTTCTTACCACCTTCATACATATCAAAGTACTTTGTCGCTATCACTTTTCCTGTCTCATCTGAAAAGAAAAGAAAAGGCCTTTTAAGAGAAAGCTCCAGAGACCCATTGTACACTGGTAGTCCTAGTACCCTTTTTGGTCACATTACCTCTAAGTGACTCTGGAGGAAATAGGACTGGAGAGGTCCCTAGCCTGAAGAGGGGCTGTGTGGTGGGATTATTCTTCTAAATCCTGGACAGAGTGACTCCATCTTGTGGTCATCTATGTGCCAATCTGCAGCAAAACAGGCTGTCCTTCCCCATGGGCTCCAAGCCATCTCGCCCATGGTTAGACAGTGTTTGCTGAAACCAGAACCCCTGATAAGAGCAAGGTTGGAACACACAGAAACAGGGAACTTGAGCTTGGTTTTTTGCACCCCACATAGTGTGAGCCTGCAGTCACCTCTGCCTCTTCAACACTAGATAGTGGGCTGAACTAGGTTTGCTTAACTGTTGGAGTCTAGGAGCCTACAAAATAGGACCTTGGTGGGCAGAGAGTGGGTGGTGGCTGTGGCAAGACTCTGTAAGCTATCCAGGCTCTATTTAACAACCTGAATGAATTAATTTATGTCAGCTAGCTAGACTTACTGGACTCCTTTTCTGTCCCATCTGCTCCTTCCTAATATGAGTTGATTAGAAGTTCCTTCTACTTCTCCCAGGGAGGTCATGCAGCAATAGGCTGGTCTCCAGGAGTACCTGGTCACTTTTCTAGGACTCTCTGAACTTGGTTAATTACTGGATGTTAATAGTCCTCTCCTTTCCTCAGAGTCCCCTTCACACTAGGTGTCCAGAGAGGTTGTGTGACTGAGGGTGTTTTGTTCTGTCCCATAGCTCTGCAGTCACTGGCTCTGTAACCAGATGCTTTCTGCTTGACTCCCTGTTCTCTAGCTTTGGTTCTTACTGCAAGAGACCCTTATAAACACTAGGACCCTAGAGGAAGCCAGGGCACTTGCACAGGTTTCCATGGCCCACAGCAGCTGAACAGAACTGGTCAGCGTTGTTACCCTCTACTGGGTCCCCAGAATCCAAGAGCGAAAGAATCCAGGGTCAGGGTCTATGTGGATCTGAGCTTCACTGTGTCCCCTCAGCCTATTCTTCCTCAATTGCAAAGTCTCTTTTAGATTCAGTTTTTGGTTATTTTGTTGTTGGACCATAAATGGTTTGTAAAGTAAGACTTTTAGGCAAAAATTATGTGATTTTAGAATTCATTACAGTGTAAACCTAGATATGAGGAAACATGTTGAAAAACCACGGTCTTGGCCTGGGGAGGTCTCTCAGTGGATAAAATGCTTGCCTTGCAAGCATGAGGAACTGAGTTCAAATTCCAAGAACTCATGTAAAGCTGACACCAAAGTGTGTATCTGAAATCCCAGGGTTCCTGTGTAGATATGTGAGGTGGGGAATCATGGGCCTGCTTAGTCTCCTGTGCACAAGGGCAAAAAGAAAAAGAAAAAGAAAAAGAAAAAAGAAAAAAAAAAACAACAAAATCAAACAAAGAACCCAAAAAGATCCAAGGAGAGATCTCAAAGAAAGGGTTAGGCGAGCACCTACATCTGAGGTTGTTCTTTGAACTCCACATACACTGTGACACACATGTGTCCACACCATATGAATATGCATAAACACACAGAGAGAGCGAGGCAGTGAGAGATTTTTTTGTTTTTTGTTTTTGTTTGTTTGTTTGTTTTTTGTTTTTTTGTTTTTTTGAGACAGGGTTTCTCTGTGTAGCCTTGGCTGTCCTGGAACTCACTCTGTAGTCCAGGCTGGCCTCGAACTCAGAAATCCCCCTGCCTCTGCCTCCCAAGTGCTCGGATTACAGGCATGTACCATCATGCCCAGCTGAGAGATTTTTTTAAAAGAAGATTAGAAATATCAAGGTTTCTGTAGAAATCCTATTCCAGACTCTGAGGGAATTTCTGAGAAACACGTGTGTCACTTACAGTTGACGACAGCAATGTTTATCCCTCTTGCCACATTCCCCGTCTTCTCTCCTATTAGCCTGAAAAGTGAGTGAGAGTCAGTCAAGAAGCTCCTCCACAGACAGGATGACAGTCCTCCCTCACTAGCAACCCTCTCACCAGGCCTTCTGTGCTCAGGGTCTTGACATCCCCTCTCCTTCCTGCTGCTCCTCCACTGGTATGCAGTAGCTGGGACTGCTCCCCGACCCTGTCCTACAACACACCTGCAGGACTCAGATTCCGTTCCTGGATGCCTGGAAACTGTATTTCATCTTACAGTCTGGATCAAAGGTCAGACAGGAAGGTTCTTCACTAAGGCCCTGAGAAACCATGCCTGGACTCATAGACTTCAGGGAGGATAGCAGCTCCCTTCCAAACTGGGCTTTCTTGGGTCTCTGCCTCCTTCCCCCTCAGTCTTCACTTCCTTCCCCATTCAGGAACTGCAGGCTCTACCCGCCTCATCCTTTCACCTCCCTATCAAACCCAACTCAGATTATCTCCTTAATAAGCACTTCCTGTTGCATCACTTAACTTTTGCTTTCGTTTCTAAGATATTTTTATTTTTAATGGGTATCTAGTTTGTGCACATATGTGCAGTGCTTGAGGAGCCCACAAGATGGTATAGAATACCCTGGAGCTGAAGTTAAAGGCAGTTGTGAGCTGCCTAACATGAGTGCTAGGAAATGAATTCATATCCTCCAGAAGAGCCTTAAATGCTTCTAACCATTGAGACAGCTTACTAGCCCATTTTTGCTTGTCAGCTAGGGAAAATAAGATGGCAATATCATATATAATTTTAATTCTAGTTTTGTACCCTAAATCCAGGAAGACTATAGTATTTCCTAGAGATGATAATTGTCATCAGAGGTCATAGAAATAATGTGTGAGTGTGTGTTTAGGATATGTAAATTATATGTGCATGTATGTGGTATGTCTGTACACATACATGCACATGTGCCTAAGTATGTCGTATATGTGGTATGTATACAAGATTTACGTGTGCATAGTTTTGCACGTATGCACACATGTATTGTGTTTGTATTTGCACATGTGTAGGTGTGTACATGTATATAAACATGTTTGAACATGTGTTGTATGTTCACAATTACGTGCATATTATTGACCTTTGCTGAGATTGGCATCAAGGAATCTGTAGTATCATAAAGAGAATCTGAAGTTTGTCCTTCATGTCAAAGCTATAAGGTGGGCAACAGGTGCTTTAATATTCTGCCTCTGACATGTTTAACTGAAAGCCTCCAGGAACCTCAGGGCCTAGTGCTTTCTGAGTGTTAAAGAATAGTCCATACGTGCCCAAAAGAGGCAAGGAAGAACTTCCATTCTCGGTAGTGAAAAACTGGGTAACCCTAACCACACAAGAAGTAGTATATGAGGAGAAACACATTTTTAAGGAACTGTTAAGTTAAGAGAGAGCCCTGAAATGTAGCTAAGAACTTCCCAGGCCAACAACTGAAGACAGACATTTCAGAGGTGAACATTGCAGAGGTCTAACATTGAAGGAGACCTTTGCTCTTTTAGGATGGGAACACAGAGAAGAAAACAGTGCTTCTGAAAGCCATGGAGGCCTCAGAGACGCAAGTCTGAAGGGAAATCAAAGCCTCATCAAATCTCTTGGATTTTATTGCGCTAAGTCACAAAGAATTAAAGAAGACAAAAAACAGAATGTGTGGCCTTTAGCCCAGATTTTATTAAACTAGGCAACCCAGAAAACAGTGACATTTAATATGTGTTAATGTCACCCTGGTCTGCCAATAGCTTCGGGTCCCTGGGAACAGTACATGAGAAAAAAAAGACAGACTCACATCTTTCTGTGCTTCATCTGCGACTGGGGAATGGCCCCTGCTGGGTCCTGTGTTGGGAGCTGGGCCCCAGCTGGGTGATGGTGTACTGTAAGAGGCTGTGGAACTCCATGGAGAAGGGCAAATGCTTTTAGAGTATGTTCATTCCTCAAAGAGCAATTGCAAATGGGCAAACCTGGCTGCTGAGTGCCTCTGGCTTTCTTCTGACCATGCAATTTCTGTGTCTACTCCAGTTATTGTGAAGTCACTTGCTAGAAGGCAGGGCAAGCCATGCTCTTAGCCCTCCTGAGATATGAGACAGAATTCTACCACAAACCATCCAGTTTCTCGTATCCATTACAGTGGTGAAAAACTGATTAGTGTGTGTCTCTTGCTGCTATTTTTAAAGAAATTTTCAGATGTACTGCCTGGCACACCGTCAGAAGAAGCTTGACACACTAGGAAAGAAGTCAACAGAAGCGAGAACAAAAGGAGCCAGCAGACAACAGTGACAGACTCACGGGCTCCAACCAGCCAACTGAACTCTAAGATAACAGCACTTAATGCATTCAAAATGAAAGTTTCAATTGGAAGTCAAAACAAAACAAACAACAAAGAAAAGGCAGGCTCACTTGGAAAATAGAAATGAGTTTAAAAACTAAAATGACAAGATAATCTAAAAACGCTGGTTGATGGCTGGTTTTAAGGACAGATTAGGCGCAGTAGAAGAGACCAGTGGTGACATTAAAAAAACAGTCCTGTCCACAGTAAAGGACAGAGAGAGAAACAGGACAAATGGGAAGTGACCTGTGGGTTGTGAGGAATAGAGTTCTAAGGGTCAATGACAAGCAGGAAGTGAGCTGAGTACCAACATTCATTGCTCTCTAAGTGACAGAATGTGACCACCTCTGCAGAATCCTGCCACTATGACTTCCTACCACGATGCCCTGTACCCTCAATGAGCCAAAAAAAAAAAAAAATCCTTTCTCATTTAAGTTGCTTTTGTTCAATTATGTCACCATAGCAATGGAAAAGAAACAGGAAAATTTTCAAACACAATTAAATACATTTGTTTAAGAAGTTTCAAAATGCCAAAATAAGATAAAACAGGGCATACCAGGGTACAAATGCTGAGATAAGAGATAAGTACAAATGCCATAAAAGTAATCTGAAAGGCACTGAGCACATCAAGACCCAAATCTGAGTTTCCACCTTGTACCTGACTAAATGTGCTCTCTCTCTCTCTAGAGAGGCACAGGCTTCTCCCGTGAAGTTGAGTATCACCGGAAACTGAGCAGAGCTGTGCTCAAATCCAGTAGGGGGCAACTTGGAGAATCCTGTGCTTCTTCTACTACGAAACTGTATTTGTAGTTAAAATCCTCTCAAAAAGAAAAGGCAAAACCTGGGTGGCTTCACTGATGAATTACATGGAGCAACTGTCAAAAGAGACTAGAAAAATCCAACCAAGGACACATAAAACCCTCAGAGACACCCATCACCCTTCCCCAGGGACCCCATCTGAGTCTTAGCCTTGCCAGAGGTTAGGAACATACAGGTACAGCCTAAGAGGGAGGAGAAGGGACACAGCCAAGCAGACACCCATCTTCTTATACACAGTACTTACACTTCATCCTCAAAGCAGATCTTGGCATACTTGTCGCGGCCACCACCACTGAGCAGCCGGTAGGCATAGGTGTCAGGAGGACATGGGGACCAATGGTCACATTTTTGTCTTTTGGGGGCTGGGGCTGTAAAAACAAAAACAGGACAATCACAGTCCCTTCCCACAGGTGACTGCTGTGTGGCCACTGGTAGTAACAGCTCTTTTCCAAGGCTAATTCCTAGTATGGTGGAGAAACTCTTATAGCAAAGTTGGCAGCTGCTTTTGGATCCTGGGAACTCTTCTCAAGACACACGCCTGATGTAACCTGATTTTGTCCTCTGGTAACAGCCTGGGATACTGAGCATGGGCGGCAATTCCAGAGGTGTTGGCATAGCAGCCCACAGCTGCTGGCTCACAACATACTGAACACGGGTGGACTCAAGCTTTCAGGTCACAGCAAACGTGAACTCCACTTCAGGTCGTATGACCCTAGAAGATATACATTGTACGTCTGCCCCACAGATGAAGACTGCATGCCTCTCTCAAGCACACAGAGCACATCTGCCATACTTGACCTTTGCTAAAGCACTGAGAAGCAACTAGAACATTCACCAACAAACATCTCATGTAAGGGAATAAAATAAAATATAACAAACTTAAGATTGAAGAATATTGAAATGATTACTTGGGCTTTAAAACGACTCAGCAGTTAAGGACACTGGCTCCTCTTGCACAGAGCCAGGGTTCAATTTCCAGCACCCACATGATGGCTCACAACCATCTGTAACTCCAGTTCCAGGGGATCCAGTGCCCTCTTCTGGCTCCACAGGCACTGTGCCCATAGGTGCACAGACATTTATACATGCAAAATACCCACATACATAAAATTTGGTTTCATTTATTTATTAGTATTATTTTTATTATTTTGTTTTATTTTTGTTTGTTTTGTTTTGTTTCTCTGAGTAGCCCTGGCTGTCCTGGATCTCACTCTGTACATCAGGCTGGTCTTAAACTCAGAGATCAGCCTACTTCTGCCTCCCGAGTGCTGGGATTAAAGTCATGAGTCTACAGTGCCTGGCTTGTTTTGTCTGTCTGTCTGTCTGTCTGTCTGTCTATAAGGGGTCTCACTATACAGTTCCGACTGTCCTGGAACTTACTACGTAGACGCAGCTGACTTCACACTCATAGAGATCTACCTGCCTCTGCCTCCTGAATTAAAGGCATTTTCCATCACACTGGCTAACAAATATTTTTTTAATCTTTTAAAATATTTTAAATGCTTTCTGACAGCATAATGGTGAAACAAGAAATGAGGAATTCCAGAAGCTAAACAACAGGGTCCTGAGCAGTCAGTGTATAAAAGGAGAAAATCTAAACTATCTTAATAGGACATTGTGCACCCTGTAGCTCAGTACTTGAGAGGCTGGGGCAAGAGAATTGTTGTGAGTTCAAAGCCAGTCTGTGCTATTTGCCACAATCCATCAATCACTACCTTGAAACAATGAAAACAAAACACAACAAAAAGATACTAAGATGCATGAAATTCAGCAAAAATAACTATAAAAGATATGTTTACAGCAATAAGCACCCACATCAGGGAAGAAGACACTCTCAGGTAGACACCCTGATGTTCTTTCTCCTCAAGTAACCATAACAAGGAGGAAAAACTAAGCCTATGAGAGGAGAGGGAGAGAAATAAGGTGGATATGAGCAGAAATGGGTTAAATAGAGAAGACAGAAAACGAATCAACAGACCAAAGACTCATTTTATGAAAAAACAGGAAAAATTAGCATACTAGATTTTAAAAAGAGAGTGAGCGAGAAGATGCAAATAAAATCATGTATGGAAGAAGAGAAATGTTGATGCCACAGGAGAGAGGCTGCTACTCAGATGAGCAATCCTCACACCACAACAGCATGACCCTAGGAGAACTCTGTACATTCTTCCAACCTACCAAGACCAAGTCATGAAGAAATAGAAAACCAAACAGACCAGTTACAACCAGAGGCTGAATAAGTAATAAAATGTCTATCATTAAACAAAAGCCCAGGACCAGGTGGCTGCACTGCTGACTTCTACCAGACATTTAAAGTTTCTTCTCAAACTCCTCAAAAAACTTTAAAGGGGGGGGGGGCTTCCAAACCATTACAGGAGGCCAGCATTACCCTGATACCGAAGCCAGACTTGGACACTGCCAGGAAATAAAATTACAAGCCAACTTTTCTGATGACCATAGACATAAACATTCTACACCAGATACCAATAGAGAAAATTCAGGAGTACACTGAAGGTCACTCATCACCACAGAGTGGGCTCTTTCCCAGTTTGCAAGGCTGGTTCACCACATACAGATCAATGAATACGAGACCATGCAGACAGAATGAAAGGAAAAGGCCTCACTGGGGTACTGATAGATAAGGAGAGGAGAAAACATGATAAAAATTAACATCTTTATGATAGAACTCTCCATAGATTAAATATAGAAGGACTCAACACAGTGAGCCCATAGAGTTGGGTTTTTTTTTCCCCTAAAACTTAAGGCACTAAGTTAAGTTAGTTAAGTTAAGTTAAGGCACTAAGTTAAGTTAGTGCCCCTAAAAGTTAAGGACACTCCATCTCACCACATCTATTAAATATACTACTAGAAGCCTCTGCCACAGCACTTATGCAAGAAAGAAAAGTGAAACAACCCTGAGATTCTACCTCACACCAGTCAGAATGGCTAAGATCAAAAATTCAGGTGACAGCAGATGCTGGTGAGGATGTGGAGAAAGAGGAACACTCCTCCATTGTTGGTGGGACATTTCAAGCTGGTACAAACACTCTGGAAATCAGTTTGGCAATTCCGCAGAAAATTGGACATAGTTCTACCTGAAGATCCAGCAATACCATTCGTGGGCATGTACCCAACATATAATCAGGACACATGTACCACTATGTTCATAGCAGCCTTATTTATAATAGCCAGAACCTGGAAAGAACCCAGATGTCCCTCAACAGAAGAATGGATACAGAAAATGTGGTACATTTACACAATGGAGAACTACTCAGCTATTAAAAACAATGAATTTATAAAATTCTTGGGCAAATGGATGGATCTGGAGGATATCATCTTGAGGGAGGTAACCCAATCACAAAAGAACCCACATGATATGCACTCACTGATAAGTGGATATTAGCCCAGAAGCTCAGAATCCTTCTTAGAAGGGGGAACAAAATACCCATGGAAGGAGTTACAGAGACAAAGTTTGGCGCAGAGACTGAAGGAACAACCATCCAGAGACTGCCCCACTTGGGGATCCATCCCATAAACAACCACCAAACCCAGACACTATTGCAGATGCCAACAAAAGCCTGCTGACTGGAGCCTGATATAGCTGTCTCCTGGGGGGCTCTGCTAGTGTCTGGCAAATACAGAAGTGGATGCTCACAATCATCCATTGGACAGAGCACAAGGTCCCCCCAATGAAGGAATTTCAGACAGTACCCAAGGAGCTGAAGGGGTTTGAAGCCCTATAGGAAGAACATCCATATGAACTAACCAGTACTCCCAGAGCTCCTTGGAATTAAACCACCAATCAAAGAAAACACATGGTGGAACTTATGGCTCTAGCTGTATGTAGCAGAGGATGGCCTAGTCGGTAATCAATGGGAGGAGAGGCCCTAGGTCCTGTGAAGGTTCTATGCCCCAGTATAGGGGAATTCCAGGACCGGGAGTAGAAGTGGGTGGGTTGGGGAGCAGGGGAAGGGGGAAGAGATAGGGGATTTTTGGAGGGGAAACTAGGAAAGGGGATAACATTTGAAATATAAATAAAGAAAATATCTAATAAAAATATTTTTAAAAAGAAAGAGAAGTGAAACATCAAAATAAGTCAGAAACTTATGTAGTCTGTTTGCTATGGGCATGATCCAATAGAGAGCACCGACTCCAGAAAAAACTGTTAAAACTGACAAATTTAATAAAGCTTCAGGACACAAAATACACACACACACACACACACACACATACACACACACACATATACACACACTCACATACACACATACACACACATGCACACACACATACACATACATATACACACACATACACACACATACACACACACACACATACACACACATACACACACACACAGAGAGCCAGTAAAATGAAAGAAAAACAAAAATTGCATGTGGGAACCACAAAAAAAAAATCCTTAAGAGCCAAAGAAATCTAGAAGTGGTATGTAAATGTATTACAAAGCTTTAGCAATCAAAACAAGTTATTGACATTAAAACAAACATATCAACCAACAGAACAGGAGAGAGAGCCCAGAAATAACCCCCCACATTCAGTCTTTCAAATTTTGGAAGAGAAGCATTGACACAAAGAGGGAAGAAAGAGATTGTTTAATAAATGGTGTTACAAACTAGAGATTCTCATACAGATGGATAAAGCCAAGTTATCTCACATCTTACACAAAAGCAGGAATTCGAAATGGATCAAAGACCTGAGTGTAAAAGCAGAAACTGTAAAACACGGGGAAACCCACAGTGGTGTTGGCCAGGCAATGACTTTTCTGAAATGACCTCAAAGGCACAGAAGCACAGACAACCGAGGGGAAGATAGTGTAAAGATGACCAACAAAGCAGAAAATAGCTCTGGGCCAGTTTTCAGATACAGGACTAAGGTCCAAAGTACATAAGGAACCCCAGCAGTTAAATGACAAGTGACATTTTAAACCTGATTTAAAAACAGGCAAAGGGGTGGCCAGGGTGGCATCTAGATCCCATTCCTGCATTTTTCCTGCATTTTTCCTGCATCTTCCTGGGTATTTCTGGAGGTGATGAAGTCAGTGTGCCAATGAAAAACTGCACTCCTGTGCTCATACACGTATACAGTAGAATACTACTCAGCCTTAAAAAACTAAGACAAATCCTGTCCCTTTGGGGGAAACGGGAGGACATCCTGCTAAATGAAATAAGCCAAGAATAGAAAGGCAAATATCACAAAACCTCCCTCACAAGTGTAGTCTAAAGAAGTGAAGAAACACAAACAGCAGAAAGTGGTCACCAAAGCCTGGGAAGGTTAGAGCATGCAGGAGGGAGATGGGAACAGCTTTGTCAGGGAATACATGTGTGTCAAATCTGAGCCTGTTAGATCAAGAGATTTGCCATGAGAAGTAGTTAATATAATGTGTTGCATTATAGACTTGAAATTGCTACAGGGGCCGCCTGGATGTATCTTTAACTCGTAAAACAACTTCCAGCCAAAAGATTTGCTATTGAGCTCCATTTAGCCATCCCACAGTGTTTACCCAGATCAAAATGTCACGCTGTAATCATATGTACATACAGATTTTACACATGAATTTTAAAAGTAATGAGTCTATTGAAAAGAGCCGTTCAGGCCAATGAGAGATCCACAGAGGACAACTTGCAACTTGGTGCCAAGCTTGAGGACTTTATCTTGACTTCTACATACATCAACTCTCAAAAGTTGTCCTATAACCACAATACCTCTGCCACAGCAAATGTCCATGTGTTCATGACGGTAATACTTCCTTTTTAAAGATAGGAACTGTGATGGGGTGAACGATACTGTCCCTGGAAGAACCTTTTGGACAAGTCAAGGTTCAGAGTGCTGTCATGATGCTGGCTATGTTACTGTGTCCCTGATGGACATGGCCCTAGACATGGCTTCTTGGTGACCACTGTCCTCTTCTACCCAAAAGGAGAAAATGGCAAAGATGGCTTCCTCTTCTTCAGGCTGGTCTAGGCTCCTCTTTGCCTGCACTCTGCCTCTTCAGCCTGGTCCCCCAACACCAGCATCTCCCATGGTCTTTTTTTTTTTTTAACATAGTTTTTTTTTTTTAAGATTTATTTATTTATTATATGTAAGTACACTGTAGCTGTCCTCAGATACTCCAGAAGAGGGCATCAGATTGCATTACGGATGGTTATGAGCCACCATGTGGTTGCTGGGATTTGAACTCGGGACCTTCGGAAGAGCAGTTGGCGCTCTTAACCACCGAGCCATCTCGCCAGCCCTCCCCCCCATGATCTTTTTATTGTATTTTGTTAACTCTAGCTTACAGTTTCCTTTGCTTTTTAAAATTTCTCCAGGAAATCAGAGAGTTAGTGTTAATATCCAGTCATTCTGCAGCACCTCCAGAGTCTGCTGTCCTGGGACAGCACCAAGGTAGAGCTGGGGTGTAGGTCAGCAGCACAGCACAAAGAGAACAAGCTGGGGTGCACATCTACTGTAAAGAGAAAGAGGAGAACCACAGGAGACTCTAAGACCAAGGACAGTGCTCTGATCAGCTTCTACTAATTCTCTTTCTACAGATTCTGATTCTTTTTTAGACCAAAAAAAAAAAAAATCCTATAAACCTTTACTATTCAACCTTTACAACCATGTCCTTTTGTAACGTTGGCCTTTCTCGGGATCCTGCTTGAGGTTTACTTAAGACACGGAGACATCTATAAAGTTTAATAAGGCTGTTGACCTTTTGCTGGGGCAGTCTTTCCACTCGCCTTTAACTTAACCCTACTTCTCCACTGCATCTCTCCACGCACTTCTCACTGCCTGCTTTCCAGCCCCAACCTGCCTCCCTCTTGCCTTCATCTATGCCTATGCATCTGTCTACAGCTGCCTGCACCTCTGCATCTGCCTGCATCTCTGCTGGTATTTCCTGCCCCAGGACCAGCTGCCAGCTCTTTAATTCCTTACTCAAGCAGCTGGCTTTGGGGGCTGCAGGTGCCCTTTATGTATCTTGCTAGCCTGGTACTGCCAGCTCCAAATAACAATTGAAAACAGAAGCACACAATTTTTTTATAGCCAGAAAATATTTGTGGATCATCCCAACACTTCTGGACTTTTCCATACACACAAAGGCATCTGCAATGTCAGAATATGGATTAAACACATTTAAACAGGATAGTGTGTTAATTTTAAATTTCAAGTACTTAATGTGGTTTTCTTGTCGAGCTCCAGACAACAAAACTTTTAAATCAACTATTCAACTCTTAACATGAAAAAGTGTTGTATATGCATTATCTTTCCAGTATTTAGACATTTCTAACACTCTAGTGTATTTAACAATTTTAAAAAGATGGTGTATGTGTATTGAATACCTGTGGGCATTCTGGTTAACACACCCACAGGTGCACATACAGATGCTAGAGGATGGTACCAGGTGTCTACTCTTCTCTGCCTTATTCCTTTAGGACAGAGTTGCATACAGGACCAGAAGCTTGCTGCTTTGGCACAACTAGGTGGCCAATGAACTTCCAGGATCCGCCTGTCTCTACAATTCTGGGGCTACAGACAAGCCCAGCTGTGCTCAGCTTTTTATGTGGGTAATAGAGATTTGAACTCAGGTCCTCATGCTTGCATAGCAAGCATTCTTACCACTTAGTCATGTTCCCAGCCCCTGGAAACAATCTTCAAGGTTTAATAATGATTCTTCTTCGATATTTGCCTGAAAATGCTCGGAGCAGAATATCTTTAAATGCAATAAACACACTGTTTAAAAGTGGGTGCTTCCTGGTTTCCAACTTTGTCAACATTTACATCTATAAATTCAGTTTAGAGAGATGGGTCCTCAGATGGGAACACGTTCCCCCTTTAGTACAGTAATGGTTCTCTGAAGGTGTGGCAGCTTCCCTGTGGGCAGTGATATGCCTCACACACCTGGCCTGTGGATCACCGTTGGAGACAAACACCTCCCCATTCCTGACAGTCTTGTAGCCAGAATGCTGGATACAAAGCCTCCTCAGCTGGCTGTGAAGTGGGTGTGAGCCCATGCATAAACACTGTGTGTGCCCACAAATGTGCTGTGGTTATAGGATTAGGGATCCTTGACCCTAATGGTTGTTTAAAGCAAAGCCCTAGGGGTATCTTACACTTGTTAGGTCCCAAAGGACAAACACTTAGGACAGGACCACAACAGTGTTGCCAATTGATACAAGAAACAGGGAAAGAAACCACAAAGGTAGTTTAGGTTGGCTATAAATCCAGCTGCAAAATACAAGCAAGAAAATTGAATCTGATGGCTGTGTAAAGACCTCCCAGAAGTGAGGAAGGCAGCAGCAGACTGCTCCAAGAGCTTAGCTCTGTAAAACCCCGTAACACTCAGAAAGCAGTGAGACATTAAATTGGTCATTAGACCTCAGAGTAACAGGGAAAGAACAAGGAAGCAAGAGAACATTTCTTTCCCCAAACACAGAAAAAGCTTATAACAGCTCTCGGTCTCATATTGAACTCGAGTTGGAAGAGGCGAGTCTGGTCTCAAAATGGAGGGCCATGATCCAAAGGAACCAGAGCAGCTGAGGAAGCTATTTATTGGTGGTCTGAGCTTTGAAACCACAGATGATAGCTTAAGAGAACATTTTGAGAAATGGGGCACACTTACAGACTGTGTGGTAATGAGAGATCCCCAAACAAAACGTTCCAGAGGCTTTGGTTTTGTGACCTACTCTTGTGTTGAAGAGGTGGATGCTGCAATGTGTGCTCGGCCACACAAGGTTGATGGGCGTGTGGTGGAACCAAAGAGAGCTGTTTCTAGAGAGGATTCTGTAAAGCCTGGTGCCCATTTAACGGTGAAGAAAATTTTTGTTGGTGGTATTAAAGAGGATACGGAAGAATATAACCTGAGAGACTACTTTGAAAAGTATGGCAAGATTGAAACCATAGAGGTTATGGAAGACAGGCAGAGTGGGAAAAAGAGAGGATTTGCTTTTGTAACTTTTGATGATCATGACACAGTTGATAAAATTGTTGTTCAGAAATACCACACTATTAATGGGCATAATTGTGAAGTGAAAAAGGCCCTTTCTAAACAAGAGATGCAGTCTGCTGGATCACAGAGAGGTCGTGGAGGTGGATCTGGCAACTTTATGGGTCGTGGAGGAAACTTTGGAGGTGGTGGAGGAAACTTTGGTCGTGGAGGAAACTTTGGTGGAAGAGGTGGCTATGGTGGTGGAGGTGGTGGCAACAGAGGTAGTTATGGAGGTGGTGATGGTGGATATAATGGATTTGGAGGTGATGGTGGCAACTATGGTGGTGGTCCTGGTTACAGCAGTAGAGGAGGTTATGGAGGTGGTGGACCAGGATATGGAAACCAGGGTGGTGGATATGGTGGTGGAGGAGGAGGCTATGATGGTTACAATGAAGGAGGAAATTTTGGTGGAGGTAACTATGGTGGTGGTGGAAACTATAATGACTTTGGAAATTATAATGGACAGCAACAATCAAATTATGGACCCATGAAGGGGGGCAGTTTTGGTGGAAGAAGCTCAGGCAGTCCCTATGGTGGTGGCTATGGATCTGGAGGTGGAAGTGGTGGATATGGTAGCAGAAGGTTTTAAAATAAAAGAGAAACGGCTACAGTTCTTAGCAGGAGAGAGAGCGAGGAGTTGTCAGGAAAGCTGCAGGTTACTTTGAGACAGTCGTCCCAAATGCATTAGAGGAACTGTAAAAATCTGCCACAGAAGGAACGATGATCCATAGTCAGAAAAGTTACTGCAGCTTAAACAGGAAACCCTTCTTGTTCAGGACTGTCATAGCCACAGTTTGCAAAAAGTGCAGCTATTGATTAATGCAATGTAGTGTCAATTAGATGTACATTCCTGAGGTCTTTTATCTGTTGTAGCTTTGTCTTTTTCTTTTTCTTTTCATTACATCAGGTATATTGCCCTGTAAATTGTGGTAGTGGTACCAGGAATAAAAAATTAAGGAATTTTTAACTTTTCAATATTTGTGTAGTTCAGTTTTTCTACATTTTAGTACAGAAACTTTAACAAAATGCAGTTTCGAAGGTGTTTCCTTGTGAGTTAACACGTGAAGAAGATCATTGTTAATTACTATTTTGTATGAATTTTGCTAAAGTTAACTGTAAAGAAACACCTACTGACTTGCAATTTAAGGGGAATCTATTCTCCCCATTTCCAAAACAATGATGAATGGGCGCTGACATGTGGAGAGAATAGATATTTGTATGTTTGCAATGTGTGTTTTAGATAATTAGAATTGGGAAATAAAAAAATAGCATATTTGTGAATTTAATAGCATTAAGATTACCTTCAAATAAAAAAGATCTCAAAAAAAAAAAAAAAAGCTTATAACATAATCGGTGTGTGTTACAATTTATACCTGCAGGGCGTAATTACAGCTGCAGGACTGAGTCAGCAAACACATTAAATAACAGTTTTAACATATGTAGATATGTAAGAGTTAAGGTTTCTCTGTGTAGTCTTGGTTGGCCTGGAACTTGCTATGTAGACCAGGCTGATCTTGAATTCAGGGAGATCTACCTGCCTTTGCCTTTGCCACTGCTGGGATTAAAGGTGTAGGTCACCACATCAGCTTTTAAAAATATATTTTGCATTGTAAACATAACAGCAAACCATTTCCAAGTCAATTTACTTCAGATTTATTAAACATTTAAACACACTTTGTGATGCTTAAAGGCCAGTTGGGGTGAGTTTTCCTCCCTGCTCCTATTTCATAAGCCCACCTCCCTTAGTCCTCTAGGGGCTCTGGTTCCACAGAACCTAGCACCAAGAGTGCAAGTGACAGTCCCGAGAAACATGTGGGCTCTATCTTGATCATGTGACAGTTTTCCAGGCAGGGGTGACAGGCTCTGAGCTGGTAGGAGACAGCTCCTTTTCCTCTGGAATGGGGAAGATCCTCACTGCCAAAGGCACACATACCTTCAGAACAGCCATGGACCGGGCTCTGACTAGGCTATTCCTTGTTCTTTATTCTTCATCTACCTGTCAGTCAAAGTGGTTGGGGCTCCAGGACCAGGTGGGTTGACCAGTCTAACAAGCAAACAAGAGCCTGCCTGTTCTGTTAGCATTTTGTCTAGACTCTGCCCCACAGTTACCTGGCAATAGCCAAGTGTGCCTGACTCACTAAAGAGGGGGCTGCTTGCCCCCTCCTCTCTCTCTTACTCTATTGCTCCTGCTCTGTCCCCTTGCTCTTGCTCCCCACTCTTTCCCCATTCTCCTCCCACCTCTCTCCACCCTGCCTCTACTCCTCTACTCTCTCTCTCTCTCCTCTCTCTCTCTCTCTCTCTCTCTCTCTCTCTCTCTCTCTCTCTCTCTCTCTCTCCCCTTGTCTCTATTACCCTCTCAACTCCCCTCTCCATGCCCTGAAAAAAACTCTATTTCATACTATACTGTTGTGTAGTTGGTCCCTCAGGGGAAAGGGATGCCTCAGCATGGGCCCGCAGAGGTATATCTTCTCCCACACCTAACTACACTTCCACCAAACATATTTCTTCTCTTCTTTTTTATAAAACACAACATGCTCAATATACCAGGCCACAGACTCACTAGATCTCCCCAGTGTGGATATCAAAGCGTCTCCCTGGCCTCCTCCTGTGAGATGAGACTAGCAACAGAGAATGACAAAGAGCTGAGAAATTAACAGACAGAAAGTGGCCTGCAGATAGACAAGAGCCCTGGAGCTGCTTCACTGGAGGCTAACACCCACTGCAGAACTTGGAAGTATGTACTAAGACTATGTATGCCTTCTACACAGAGACCTAAAATGACAACCTGGGGTGAAGATTCTATGCTTTCTTGCTTTCAACTTCATTAATCACTAAAAGTATATTTTTGCTGTTTTATAAACAATGTTCAGGCATCTATGGCAGAGCATTTTCTGAGTTAAGCTTATGCTTTAAATTTTTCATACGTGTTATAATGCATTCTGATTGTTCCCTTCCTACATTTTGAGTACAATTTAACATTAAAACTTCCCCTGGTGGTAGATGGGTCACCATCTACTGGAGACAGGTCCCATGCTTGGGGTGAAACACTGGAGCAAGACCTCATGCATGGTGGGGGATTTTCTAGCCCGGCTTTGGGCCCCCTGGCATTGCCAATGCCATCTCAAGTTGGTGCTGTTTCATATGGATATGTGCAGGTGAACTTTCTGTAAGACAGGCCTTTGATTTTCTCCAGAGCCCCTACAAGCATGGGGCGGTAGTGGCCAGAGTGACATAGGAGTGCATGTTTGTTTTCTCGAAGGTCCTGAGAATGAGTGGGAGAGCCGTATGTTTTTGTTTTAGTTTTGGTGTTTCATTGGTAGTGTATTCACCAAACCTTTCACTCATTTTCTAGGAGCACAGAATGACTCTGTGCGGGTGGAGAGAGATGCCTGCCCCTCAGTCCAGGACCCACAGCTCCCTCCCACCTGGCCATGTCCCACAAGGTCACTGAGGACCTCACCTAGCCTCAGTGCTTCCCAAGACAGCTGATAGCTGAAATCCAAAGGGACAAGCAGAGGCTAAGTTCCCTGGTCCACATGAATCCTGCTCATACCAAGACCAAGCAGCTCTTACCAGATCCAGAGTCAAGAAGCTCCAGCCTGCCTCTCAAAGGGAAATACTGTTTCCAGGACTCCAAACAAGCCCATGAAAAATTTCTTTTCAACCGTGCGCCATTCTAAGGCTAAGTACAGGTTCTTGGACTCAGCCCTAGACCTACAGGCTTTCTAAGTTCCTGGTATTGGGTCCAAGAATCTGTCTTTCAAGAAAATGCCCTCATTTGGGTACTTTGGCTTCCCACCCGCTGGGAATGAGGATAATAACCCTGAGGATTTAGGGGGCATCCTAGGAAGTCACTGGAAAACTGGGTGATGAGATTCTTTCTATGTGTGGCAGAGACACCAACAGCAGGTTTCCTGTTTATGTGGCAACAGCTTTCCCACACATCCATCATGCAGTCAGAACTGGCCGCTCAAAGTGTTCTGTTACATGCCATCCGATGAGTGAGTGCCTCTGTGTCTTTACATGCAGTGGAGGTCAGGGAACAATGTTCTATGGGGCCCAGACCTCTGTACACTCAGGGGTTCGGAGGTACAAGGAGGATGGGGTTTGGTGGCCATCCATAGTGTCACTGTGGCCTTTGTCAAACATTTGTCTAAAGTTTGTTGGGGGAAAATAAGGACTGAGAGATGGAGTGAGAGCTTTAGCAGCAGCAGCCAAGAGTCCTAGAGAGGACAGCACAGACAGGCCACTCTGATGAGGCAACAAAGGAAAGTGGCCTGGGAAGTTGGACTCTCTAGTGTCTCTGAGGTCCTCCAGGATTCAGCATCAGTGGTGGTGCCCAGACAAAGGAGACAGAATATGCAGAAAGACCACTCACCTCTTGCAGGCCAACATCTGCTGCCCTGCTTGTAAGGCCTAGATATAGACACTTACACCAAGACTCTGAATACCTACTACATGCAACAAAAATGGCAACAGAGTGAGAAGTTTGTGGTTTCTTGTTTTCAAATTCAAGAAGCACTAAAAGTTGTTAGCATTCCTCCTAGGCTCCGCCCAACAGTTACCTGGCAACAGCCAGGTAGGCCTGACTTGCTATATATAAAAGGGGCTGTTTGGCCCCTCCTCACTCTTTTCTCTTTTCTTTTCTCTCTCTCTTCTCTCTTCTCTTCTCTTTTCTCTTCCCTTTTTTCTTTTTCTCTTTTCCCTTTTCCCTTTTCCTCCTCCTCTCCTTCCCTCTCCCTCTCCTCTCCTCTCCTCTCCTTCCTCTTCTTCCTCTCCTTCTTCCTCTCCTTCTTCTTCTTCTTCCTCTTCCTCTCCTTCCTTCTTTCTTTCTTCTTTCTTCCTTCTTCCTTCTTCCTTCTTCCTTCTTCCTTCTTCCTTCTTCTTCCTTCTTCCTTCTTCCTTCTTCTTCTTCTTCTTCTTCTTCTTCTTCTTCTTCTTCTTCTTCTTCTTCTTCTCCTTCTCCTTCTCCTTCTCCTTCTCCTTCTTCTCTCTCTCTCTCTCTCTCTCTCTCTCTCTCTCTCTCTCTCTCTCTCTCTCTCTCTCCCTCCTTCCCTCTCTCTCCTCCCTTCTCAGCTCCCCTTTGCATGCCCTAAATAAACTCTATTCTACAATATACCCACCATATGACTACCTCAGGGAAAAAGGATGCCTCATCATGGGCTCACCTCACCATACCTGGCTCTACTAAACATATCCTGGCTCTTTTTTTATATATAAAACACACACCAAAAAATACCTTTTTTAATAATCTATTTCAAAATGAAATGTTTTCACAGGAGTTTCTTAGCATTAAAACCTCCGATCTTAGTCACTCTTCTCTGCGAAGAGACACCATGAGTAAGGCAGCTCTTATAAAAGAAAGCATTTAGTCGGGGGTGTGCTTACAGTGGCAGTAGTTTAGTACCAGTATAATCACGGCAGGAAGCATGGTTCTGGAGCAGTAGTTGAGAGCTATACCCTGATTCAGAGAAGGGGAAAGAGGAAAGAGGAGAGGGAAGCAGAGGGGAGGGGAGGGGAGGACAGGGGAGGGGAAGAGAGGGAAGAGAGGAGAGACTGGCCCTGGCATGGGCTTTTGAAATCTCAAAGCCCACCCACCCCTAATGGCATGCTTCCTTCAACAAAGCCACACTTTCCAATCCTTCTGTTTTAAAACAATTCCACTCCCTGATGAGTAAGCGTTCAAACATACAAGTCTATCAGGCCATTCTTATTCAAACCACCACACCCCAAAGGACTCAGAGTTTACATGTTTGATTTGTCACAGGTTTGATTTGTTACAGTTTTCTGGCTGCTCAGCCTGCATGGTTAGAACTCCTGTGAAGCAGTGTAGCTGTCTCCTCGCTGCAGACAGACACCTGCTACCCTACTATCACGTGGCAACTCTCACAAAAATCACAATCCATCTTAGGAGAAAAAAAGAATGGAATTAGAACTTCCTTGGGCTTGCAAGATACAGAAACAAACTATGACCGTCTCCTCCCCTCCCTTCCCAAAAGAAAAAGAGCTTAGCACTTCTGCCCTTCTATGTCAAACTCCTTCACTTTGGGTCACCTGTTCACCTCTGCATATGGTCCCTCAAGGAGTGCTTAGCCTTTACATTAGTCCCTTAAGAAGTGTTCCCCATCCCAGGCTAAAGGCACAGAGAATAGCCACTGCCACTAAAGAAAGAAACTGAAGAAAATAGTAAAAGATTGAAAAATACCCCACGCTCCTGGACTAGAATAATTAATTGGGTGGAAATGGCCATTTTGCCAAAAGCAATCTACAGATTCAGGGTACTCTCGCTCCATAGCTACTCTGCCTCTTCGTGCAAATAGGAAAAAATTGTAAATTTAAATGGTAACACTCACAATACACACACATATACTACCTACTCATACACACACCACATACTACACATACTTATATACCACACAGATATACATACACATACACCACACACTCATACACACGCCACACACTACACACACTTATATACCACACACACACACACACTCACACATAACACACACTCATATACCACACATACACCAAACAGACTCATACACCACATACACTCATACCACACAAATACACTCACATACCACATACACATTCACACACCACACATACTCATAGATCACACACCACACATAACACACTCAGATAACACACTTACACACCACACATATATAAACACATACACCACACTCATATACACACTATACATAACCATACTTACACACTATGTACATATATATATATATATATACATATATCACATACACACATAAAATAGAATAGCGAAAGCAATGTAAACAAAAAGAATATGGCAAGAGGTATCACCACACCTGATTTCAAGTTATACCATAGAACCATGGTCTTAAAACAACATAGTACCAGCACAGGTCAACGGAATAGAACTGAAGGCCCGGGTAGTAATCCACACTTATACAGCCACCTGATTTTTTTACAAACATGTCAAAAAAAATACACGTTAGAGAAAAGATAGCATCTTCAACAAATAGGGTTCTAGGAAGCTTGTATTTGACATGAAGAAAAATGTTAATGTCACCTTCACCTTTCACCCTGCACAAAAATCCAAACAATCAAGGACTTTAACATAAGACCTGATGTCATGAAACTGTCATGCTGAATAAACCATCTTGTGTCTCATAGTGTCTCCTGGGGTGTGCAAGAGCTAGGCTTGGCTTCTAGTTATAATAGCCTCCAGTCAGAAGAACATCCTACACAATTCACCCTCAAGCCTCCAGCCTGCCAAAGCCCTGCAGCCATCTTTCTGTCGTCATCCAGGCAAAGTCCATTTGCTTCCCCACTTCTGCCCTGCAGTAATCTCATCGTCACTCGTGGTGACCTTTGCATTGTAACTAGCCGCCCCCGCCCCCTGCCCCACCCTCTCCCCAGTGCAAACTGCAGTGTGCTTACTGCTTCTCAGTGCCAAATTATCAACTATGAGCACCCTCTGTATCTAAGGTAAGTGTGTGGAGAAATGCTCCTGGTCAACCTTTTATGCTACAAGTAGTTACATGGTATCTCACAGTAGTCTGATGAGATACCCTACAGACAGTGGGATGCTGGCCACAAGTACAAAAGTTTAAAGGGTAACTCAAATTCTCAGTAACCATATTAGTAACCATTTAAAACAATTAGATTGTTTACTCTTTCAAATTAGATTAAATGCAAAACAAATTGTAGGGAATAAATATTTTTTAATTTTGAAAAAAAAAAAAAGACTAATGACTATAGGCAGAGCTCCTACAATGAGCAGGAGCCCCACTCTGTCCTCAGTTTTCAGACTACTTCCTGATGGTAACTGTAAGCTAAGGCTGGGTGAGGCTCAAGGACATCTCAGCAAGGCAGGCCCCACCAGACATGTTGGAAACACTGGCACTGAACACCTAGCTTCGAGGTCTGGCAGCATGGGTCTTGTTTTCCTCTTCATCTAGCTTTGTCTATGCTAACACCAGAATGATTATCGCCCCTGTGATCAGTGCGATCTGATCTTCCTAAGGGAGGCTCCACACTTGGAACAAGCCAACACACAGCCATCTTGGCTACAGCCATACCATTTGAGTTGCTAGTGTTTCTAGTATATCCTACAGGGTGGCAGAAGCTGAAACCACTCTGCTAAGGAGCCCTTGCTCAAAGCTGGTTTACCAGGCCATATCTGCAGGATGAGCTTGAAAGCATGTGTAAAAGCAGAGGGGAATAAAGGTGGCTACAAACTTCTGATGTTCCTCCGTGGCCTCTGCTGACAGTCTCCTCCACACCATGTGCATGGTAAGTGAGTGAGACGCAGGCAAAGGCCATACACAACTTATACTGAAAACCCCATCAGAGTCGAGTCCAATGAAGGTCCTTTGACTTTTTATTATTGAAAAAAAAAAAAGTAATTTATCTTCCTTCCAAGTACAAACCAAGGCCTGACTTTACTTAGCTTCTGTGATCAGACAAGACCAGGTATACTCAGAGTGGTACAGCCCTAGATAAAAATGAATAATTCGAAAAGGAAAGGTACCTACAATTATTTTTAATCATTACTTAGCTTTGTGCGAATTAATCTTTAGACTTTTTCTACGTTAAAAATACACTGGCTTGGGCTCAGTGGTTAAGAGCATTGACTACTCTTCCAGAGGTTCTGAGTTCAATTCCCAGCAACCACATGGTGGCTTATAACCATCTGTAGTGGAATTTGATGCCCTCTTCTGGTGTGTCTGAAGATAGCTACTGTATGTATGTATGTATGTATATATGTATGTATGTATATTCTTTAAACACACTGGCTTCTGGATTTATCAGCACACTCCTGTCATTCTATCCCTCTAGACAGCAGCAGGAAGATCTCCAACTCAAGATCTTCTCGAGCTGGGGGTACCTTAGAGAGGGCCTATCTCAAAACAACAACCAAACAGCATCTATGTCCAGCGAAATTTTTAAAGGGGGACACTTTACTGCCCCCTGTCCCACTGGGTATTCGGTACCATTTTTGATAGAGTTCATGCCCCTTAAAGCTTCTTAGTTCCTGAATGCTGTGGTTTACCTCTGCTTTCTTTCCCAGATGACTCTCACGGTCAGACGTGACGGAAGAGCCTTCGTGTGCTCAGTGGGGACAGCTGCGATAAGCACCTGCTGAACTCATAACTAGACTTTGACAGCACCCATTTTCTTCCAAGACAACACCTCCCTTCTGGCATGATCATTATGAAATAAAACAGATATTGAGAAATAGATAGTACCATGACTCAGAGAGATATCATCAGGAAACTAGGAAGCAAGCTTCCAGGAGGTACCATATCTACACCTCCCTGGACCTTCCTTAGCCTTGTCTCCACAGGTGGGCCGTGCATGTCTGTCCTTATGCTCGGATGCTACTTTGCTGTCCCCTGACCATTTTTCCCAATGACAATTTGCTCTTTGACTCTTTCTTGGGCTCTCCCTGGATGACCTTCTTCCAGCCCCTTCACCACAAGCTGTGTCTGTGCACAGCCCTGTCTTCCAATAGAAAGTGGGTGTAAGTACCCCGGAGCTCTTGACTCTAGCTGCATATGTATCAAAAGATGGCCTAGTCGGCCATCACTGGAAAGAGAGGCCCATTGGAACACAAACTTTATATGCCCCAGTACAGGGGAACGCCAGGGCCAAAAAGTGGGAGTGGGCGGGTGGGGGGGGAGGGTATGGGGGACTTTTGGGATAGCATTGGAAATGTAATTGAGGAAAATATGTAATAAAAATTATACTTACATTAAAAAAAAAGAAAGTGGGTGTATACGCACATGTGGTATGGAAAGCTGAGGTTAATGCCTGGAATCATCTGCCTTGACCACCCTTCTGTTTTATTTGTGGCAGACACACTCAAACTCCGAAGCTGGAAATGCGACCAGTTTCCACAGACAGCTTACTCTTGAGATCCCCTGACTGTGCCTCCCAATGCTTGAATGACAGGCACGTGCCACACCCAACCAGCATTTACTTCACTACTTTGGATCCAAATGAGCCATCTCTCTACACCTCCTGCCCCACCCCAATTTCTTTAATGCCTATTTGGTCACTTCTGCCTCCCAGGGCAAAAAACAAAAAAAAAAAGACTCTATAATTAAGACCCAGTGGAAGAAAGCTGAGACAAGTCTGAAAAGGATAGTTCAGTGAGGCTATAGGTGGTCATGGATGTGCAGCCTGAATCCAGACTGGTCATGGTGACCAGTGGCACGTGCCTCAGGATGCTGTGGAGTGCATACATGGACATCTACAGAGACCCTCTTCCTCTCCCCTTCCTGTCCTCTGCATCCAGCTTGGTCCAGCTCCTGGAGCCCAGCTGCAGTACTCACCTTTGAGAACAGGTCTCTCTCCAATGCTTCGGATGTTGTAGAGAGTGCTGGACAGGGGCACGTCAGGAATGAGCTCCGCGAGCAGGTACCCAGAATACCAGGCGCACAGGGAGGAGAAAATAAACACTAGTGCCTTGAAGATGCCTGGAGAAGGATGACAGGAATTCCTAGAGATGACAAACTTCACTATGGGCACTCAGCGATGCTCTACAGCCTATCACACTACCCGTTTCTGGACCTCAGACTCCTGGGAAGGCAGGTTTTGGTAGATTCTGTCTGGAACAGCATGTTCTAGAAAATTCTTTGGGGCAGATTATGTGCTAGGACAGCTGCAGAATACGAACAAAGCCAGGGACATGCTGGTCTGGACAATTTTATCCTAGGGCTTGTATAAAAAAAGAAAACTGGCAAATGAAATGAAATTCAGAGGGTCACCCAGACTCCTACATGTGAGAGACCCTGAGCAGGAGCTGCTGCGCAACTTTTGGAATGGGTGAAGAACAGATTATCAGAACCAGGGTGGGGATCTGACCAGGAAGAAAATGGAGAATGTACAAAAAGCCAGACACCCTCCCAGGGAAGACTCCACTTCGTGACAGGACTGCCTGTGGGCAAGCAATGAGCTCCATCGTGGACCCTTATCAGGACTCTGTTCTTGTGTAGGAAGTACAGCCTCTGGCCTCCAGCATGAGGCAGTCTGGCTTTTTGCAGTGACATGAGGCTGGCTAGAAGAGGGCAGAATTAACGCCGGGAGCATTTGTAGTGTAGGCAGGTAGAGCCAGGAGCATCCAGGGACCAGTCTACCACCAAAGGAGTAGGGACGGGGGCAGATACAAAAACCCACATTGGTGGCTTGTACTCATATCTTGGGCTGCCATAACAAAGAACTGTAGACTAAGAGTGTCAATTGAAACATTTTTTTTTCATGATAGTAGATGCTGGGGGCCAAGATCAAGGTGTCGCAGGGCCAGTCCCCCAACACATATTGGCTTGTAGATAGTATCTTCCTCCTGTGTCCTTGGTGGTCATCCCTCTGAATGTCTGTATCCTGATCACTTTTTCTTGAAAAGACAAAGTCCTGGCTCTAACCTATGAGCTCATTTGAACTCATCTGAACACTTTAAATGCAGTCCCATTCTGAGATCCTGACGGACAGAACTTTAGCACAGGTATTTGGGCACAATTCAGTCCCTATCATATCTCCAGGAGGCTACAACACAGACTCTCTACATCCCTGGGCAGACAGGACACAGACAGTCTGTCAAAACTGTCTACCAGCACTAATAGCAGCAAAGACTTGGCACCAGAACTGAACACAAGGAAGGTGCTTCTGGAAGGTGGGAGGCCGGAGACTCGGAAAATGGCTCCCAGCACCTCAGGTTGGTGACTGCCCTGATGGGAAGAGATCCAGCAGCTTCAGAGATGAGGGAGGAAGAACAGCCTAAGACCTTGTCTGTGGTTCTGTAACCAGAGCCCAGTCTTTGCTCATATAGTGATAAAGCCATCGACTTAGGTGTTGGGAGCCGCCCCCACATTCGCCGTCACAAGATGGCGCTGACAGCTGTGTTCTAAGTGGTAAACAAATAATCTGCGCATGTGCCAAGGGTATTTTTCCACTACATGTACTCTGCCTTTCCCATGACGTCAACTCGGCCATGGGCTGCAGCCAATCAGGGAGTGATGCGTCCTAGGCGAAGGATAATTCTCCTTAAAGGGGGACGGGGTTTCCGCCATTCTCTCTCTTGCTCTGCGCTCTGGCGCTCTGACGCTCTGGCGCTCTGGCTCCTAAAGATGTAAGCAGGGGGCTTTTCGTTTTTGGGGCTGGGGGCTTGCGCTCCTGCTCCTGAAGATGTAAGCAATAAAGTTTTGCCGCAGAAGATTCTGGTTTGTTGTGTTCTTCCTGGCCGGTCGTGAGAACGCGTTTAAGACTTAGGTAAGCACCTTTGATCCATTTATGACATAAAACCAGCACTTGGCATAGGAGGCTACTAGTTGATATCAAAGTACTTGGTCCTTAGATTTATGTATTCTGTGAAAGTACATGCACCTGCATGTATGTCCATATGTGTGTGTATATGTGTTCTAGACTTTTCCTCACTGTCAAATGCCTAGGGCCTCTGAAGCCTGGCCATATAACTAAAGAGTCAACAAGAAATCAACCTTAAGACTATATGACGCTATGCAAAGAATTTTATGACTCAAAGAATCTTTAAAGGGGAAGATAAGTTAAAATGAGGTAACTAGAAGGACCCTGATCCAATTGATTGTGTCTTTTTAGGAAGAGGTGATATGACACAGACACACTTGGAAGAAGACGATTTGTCTTGGTAATAGGTTTCTTCCGATCTGAGAGAGGACAATGAAGCTGTCCCTAATGCTTGCCAACATTCATCCAAGTTGCTGGTGACATCTACGCCTTTTAGACCTGGAAAGCCAGGAAGTCTGAGGCTAAAGAGCCATCTCTCAGGGCTTAGCTGACTTTGGTGTCCACTGCCTCCTTGCCCTGTCCATTGAGGATTTTGGGGAAGGAAGTGCCACCATTAACCACCTTGTCAACACCCCAGCTGATGGAGAAGATATCTATGGGGATGGTATTGTGGCAGCTTCCTAGGCCCGGTGAGAACAAATCTAAAGCTAGACAGCTGAGTCAATGAAAAAGTCTACTCCAAGAGCACAGCCAAACCCTTAGCTCACCAAGGTAACACAGCCCCTACTCTTACAACCACACCTGATGAAGAAGTACAACTATGAAATTACCTGAAATCTTTGCACAAATGAGCCACACAGCTCTTGTGTATGTCACAAGGGCTGGGTAGAAAATAGCTGTCTGTGAGAGAACACAACTAGTAACTTCAGCTCTTTCTATATGTAGTCAGGAAAATGATTTTCTAACTGTACTATATGGAAATAATGAAACCATTCTTCCAAAAGCACAGGAATGAAAGCCAGTGTCCCATATGAGGGACATGCTTCATTTATGTTCATTTGTCAGGGCCAGGGATGTGCCCTAAGAAATGTCACTATGCAAAAACCACAGAGCTCAGTCACACAAAGAGGACTGTTCTGCAACAGTACATCATGCATGCTGCCCTTGTTCATACAGATGCACATGTACACACACACCTCCATCCACCTACCCTACAGGACACCCAAATCAGTGCAGAAGCAGGAAAGAGGCCTGAGAGGGAAGTCAAGGACACTTCCCCTTTCTAGGTCTGCCATGTTTGCACAGCGCCTGCTGTGTTTGCCACGCTGCTGCCACTGCCATGGTGCTTGCCCTCAGAGAAGTTGGCTTCTTCACGGTGTAAATGAGACAAGGAATGACAGAACTCTATCCACAGAAGGCAGGCTCTGGGAGACTCAAGAGCTGAGGGAAACAGTGAGCTTTCTCCCCCTTTACTGTCTTCCCAAGTCTCATGCCAATGTCAAGGACCCTGAGAAAAATAAAAACCCAAGAAAGGGTGCTTGTGTGTTGTCAAGACCACCAGTAATCGGGGTTCCCACTTCTCACTTCCCCAAGTAAACCCCAAATGGGGCTGTCTTGCTGTCCTTTCCACTTTTCATAAATTCCTAAGCTGGTCAGCTAACCCCAGCTAGCAGCCAACCCCTACCCAGCTGTCCTTGTTCTAGGGCCTCTCACTCTGATAGGATGGTCCCCAGGACTAAGCCATCTTGGTCACCCCTGCCCACCCTCACCTGATGTCTACTGTGTAGGTAGGAGAGTAAATATAACCCCACCCCCATTGAGTAATAAGAAGAGATGGAGAGAGGGGTAGCCCTCTCAGAAATCTCAGCTCTCACCCCTTAACCTCCCAGATTTTGGTTCCCACAAGGATCCTAGGTCTCACAAGAGGTGGCTTGTCCAGAGCCTTCACCTTCTGTTTCAGCTTGGCAGTTAAGGAGGCAGAGGGATGCTGCCACCTCCACCCACACAGAAGCAAGTCTAGCTGTACTGGTACTCACCTGTAGCAACTGGACGCATCTTCCAGAAACTGCTCTCTTTCTACTCAGCTCTTGGCTGCAATCCCCAGGGACCTATGAAAGCTGGCCTACCTGCTTGAGCTGCACATAGATTATGACCGCCCTTGGGGCAGGCAGAAAAGGGTGGACCAATTCCCAGCAAATGGGAGGATCCATAAAGCAGGAAGGTTCAGAGTAGCTGGCAGACTGGCAGGCTAACAGGTATGGGTGGGGCTGCACAGCTGGTAGCACCCTGGAGCTCCAGGGTCACCTAAGAAGCAGGAGGCACTTTCTGTCCTGTTCACCTGGGGCTACAGACGGCCAAAGGCTAGAGCTAATGTAATCAGAGAAAGAACACCAAGAGTTTACTTTAAGGCGCCCCTAACAATAGTATTCCCGACCTTAGTTTCACAAGAAATGGCAGTAAAGTATAGACTGGCTCAAGCCTCATGAACACAGAATCCTAGAGCAAAGCTCCTGCTCCAAATGCCAAGGCTCTACATTGTGTCCAAAGTCGTCACACTGCCCCCTTGCTGACATGTGACCCAGTGTGGTGCCAACCCCTTCCTTCTTTACTGATGGGATGATTATTTTAGGGAAATGAGGTGAGAAAGAGCTCCAGGTCCCTTGGGATATGTATATACAAGGACATGGGACTCAGAAATGGTGTCAAGTGAATGGGTGAAGGCTTCCTAGGTTTACCCACCCTTCCACCTGAGTAGGCACAGTACCCTCTCAATCTCCAGGGTTCAGGTTTTCACAGAACTTTTTAGCTCATTAGAGTCACAGTGGTCTTAAGTAACTAAGGCAAGCTGAGACTCCAGTCCAGCTGTAGGAATTCTATTCCATCCTTGTTCCTCCTCTTCCAAGGAGCCCAAAGAGTTGAGTCATACAACACAAGGTACTCTAGCATATGAGAACATGTCTCTACAATGTTCTGGAAAAGGAAGAAGTATTGGCTATGACATGACAGTTAGTATTGAACGTCAGCTTGACAAGATCTAGATTCACCTAGGAGACAAATCTCTGGGCATGTGTTTGAGGGGTTTTCTAGATCAGTTAATCAAAATAGGAGGGACCACCCTGGATATGGGTGGCATCATTCCATGATCTAGGGTCCTGAACTGAATGAAACAGAGAAAATGTACTAAGCAACAGCATCCATCTCTTGCTGATTCCTGACTGAAAACACAACTGACCTCATTTTTCTGCTGCTAGGATTGACTAGGTACTCTAGCATATGAGAACACTACGAAGCCAATACTTCTACTTCCTTTTCCAGAACATTGTAGAGGCATGTTCTCATATGCTAACATACCTAGTAAATCCTGGCAGCACCACAATGGGCTATGAGCTAGAATAAACCCTTCCCTAACCTGCTCTCGTACAGTGGCGTTTATGAGACTTTCTGTGTTGTTTCATCCAAGGAGACAAAGAAAGCACACTGTTCTCACCTGCTCCAGTCCTCCCAAATTAGAGGGACCAGATGACAAAGACATTTAGTCAGGCTTCTTCCTGAGGACTTAAGTATTGTCCCAATGCTGAGAACACCACATATACACTACAGAACACACACTCATTGCTCTGGCGCACCAAAGTCAGCCTCCACCTCAATTCAACAATGGCTTGAAATGACAAATGTACAACTCTATCATTACCTCTATTTCATCTTCCAAGAGTCTTACCTTCATCCTCCTCTCATTTGAATTCAGAGGTGGAGCTTTTATCTATGGGTTTGTTTTTATGTATTATAATTATGATTTAAATATATAAGATTTATATGTGATTTTGGATACCTGCTTAGCCTTTTATTATTATGTGTATATGTGTGTGCCTGTATGAGTTTACGTGTACCATATGTGTGTGGGAGCCCTCAGAGATCAAAAAAGAGCAATATAATCTCTGTAACTGATGGATGTGGGTGCCAGGAATTGAACCAAGTCATCTGTGGGAGCAACCAGTGTCCTTATCCACTGAGCTGTCTCTCCAGCACCATCCTTTACAACAGCTAAGTTTGTATTACAGATCTCCAGAAATTGTCATTGTTCAGAGTTAAAACTATGCCTATGAAAAATCGTCTGTCGCATACTTGTGTTTCATAAGAGTTCCTTCTCTCTTCTTTTCCCCTCCCCTGCATTCCCCTTCCTCCTTCCCTTCTTGTTTCTCTAACACCTAGGGATATGTGATCTAAAGTTGACTCTTTCCTCCATTAAGGTAATTCTGTCATGTGTTTTGTCACTGTGAAGAACAGCTGACAAGCACAGCACTTAGGCCTATCAATACCTGTGTAAGATCCCTTTGTCCTTTAAGGCTTTGAGGAAGCCAGACACTTGGCTAAGTTGGAGGCAGTTTCAATTATTCTCAGCTGACCAGCTATAAGGTAAACAAAAGGTTCTCCATGCCCTTGGATTTGTATTCCAGAATGATGCAGCATGGTGGAAGAGCTGACTCTATAGAACTCTTCCAAACCTGGAGGAGGGTACATCCATTTGTGGGGTCAGAGGGGCAGACATAGCCCAGAGAATCCCAGTAAAACACAGACATATCTGTCTAGTGCTAATCTGTGGGTCAAAAACCTCTTAACACCAGACACTGTTTCAACCCCAGAGACATAGTATGTGGTTTTTTAAGAGAAATGTGTCCCCTTAGTCTCTGGCATTTGAATAATTGGCTCCTTGTTGATGGTGCTGTTTGGAAAAGCTTAGGAGGTGTCACCTGACTAAAAGAAGTGTGTCCTTGGTGATGGGCTCTAAGAGAGCCATTTCCAGTTTGCTCTCTCTATTTTGTGCCTGCATTTCAAGATGTGAACTCTAAGCTGCTCTAGCCACCACACCCACTGCCTGCTGCCTCTGTTCTGCCATCATGAACTCTAGCCCTCCTGAACCAACCCAAATTACCCCTTCCTTCCCTAAGCTACCTTAGTCATAGTGTTTAAACACAGAGACAAAAAGCTAACTAATGAAAACAGGTGAAGTCCAAATGTTTGGGCTGTTTCAGTTCTTGCACTGTAACTAGGGACATGAACAGCTCACAGTTCCAAACAGTTATGTGTCATCATATCCATAGCTAGTATGATGGGGCAAGAAGAAGGAGAATTCAAGTTGAACTGCATCAGGATTCAAACTGAGAGGATAAAGTACCCATGTGGTGATTTGTCTGTGGGAAGAAAGCCCCACCTACAGTCATGAACTTGAAAACACAGAAGCAAAAGCTACACTCTAGAAGAAACCTGAGCAATGCATCAACTTAGAGACTGCAGGAGTCTTTGATCACATGAGCACCATAAAACAGTATTATAGAATACAGGACCTCCTTCATAGATACTCAAATTCCTGAAGTACTAGAGACCTCAACTCACTTCTTCCTTTGCCATTTAGGCAGCTGAAGTGCACTGAATCTCTTAGTAGCGCAAAGCCATTTAGTAGGAAGCTGGGTCTCTAAGCTCTTGGTCCCTTATAGGAGTGTCCCAGGGTCCTGTGACACATTCCAAGAGTTATCTCTGAAGATGAATCCAAGTCAAGTTTCATCTTTAGGTCCTCAACAGACAAAGTTCCATAATTTTCTATTGACTGTTCTTTGAGATGCTGAGTAGCTGACATCATTTTTCTCCCTCTACTCTTCTTTAATCTCCTCCTGTAAACTGGGAACCTTCACTGCTGAATATAGGCCTGGGATGTGATGACAGAAAACAAACAGTGTCAGCACCTGGCTCATTTCCTCTGTCACTGGCTTTTATTTTAATTTTGTTTTTTGAGACAGAGTTTCCTTGTGTAGCCATGGCTTTCCTAGACTCACTCACTCTGTAGACCAGGCTGGCCTTGAACTCAGAGTTCTAATTGCCTCTGCCTCCCAATTTAAAGGCTTGGGCCACCACCACCAGGCTCTTAAATTTAGTTTTTTTTTAAATTGTCTCTCTCTGTATGTGTGTAGACATAAGTGTGCCATGGTGTGTGTACAGGGGTCAGAGGATAATCTTTGTATTTTGGTTCTTGCTTTCTGCCTTGAGACATAGTTTATTTGTAGTAATGTAGCCCAGGCTAACAAGCCTCAAACTGCTATAGATTCTCCTGTCTCTGTCTAAGACACAATCTCAGGTCATCAGGCTTGTGAGGTAAGAACTGCTACCCACTAAGCCTAAGCCCTCTCCCCAGCTCGAGGAACTCTATAAACTCTTGAAGGTCTCAGGGTCTGGAATCAAGAAGGATAATCTGGATGAATTGGACTTAGATCTTCAGTGTGCAGCTGGTTGGCCTTAAGTGAGCTATTGAATGCCTAGTCCTGGATTCTGGTTTCTGAAGACCACTTCAGAGGGGCTGTGTTGACTAAGAGAGGAAACATGAGACAATGCTGAAAGCAGACAAGACTCCACAAACAATCACTGACTTCAGCTGCTCAGTTTATCTCTCAGTGTCAGAAAACTGAACTTCAGTGTAGACTTATAAAAACAAATATCATGTTAGGAATTAGGTCAGAGATGTTATCACCATGACAGGTACTTGAGGGGAACAGGATGTGAAAGACTTGTCCTGGGTCACAGTGACAGGGATTTCCACACATGTTGCTGACTTTTGTTTGGGGGTCTGTGTTGAGAAAGAGACCATAAAATACCAGGAATGGCTTGGAGGAGCAAAGCTAGTCACCTCCTAGCAGCTATGATCCAGAGAAAGAAACCAAAAGAAGCCACTGATGGATTTACACGCTCCCCAAAGACCCACTTGCTCTAACTGGGCCCCACCTTCCCCAGTCCCACCACCTCCTAAAGGTCCATTCATATTCTAAATCCATTACTGGTTAGCACTGATTAGTTCAGAGCCCTCATGTGCAGAAGAATCTCTATCATTCCGAGTGACCTACAGAGTTAGTTCCAGAACAGCCAGGGCACAGAGAAACTCTGTCTTAAAAAACAAAACCAAAAAAATAAAAAATAAAAATAAAAAATAAAATAAGAGAGAGAAAAAAAAAGGGAAGGGAAGGGAAGGGAAGGGAAGGGAAGAGAAGAGAAGAGAAGAGAAGAGAAGAGAAGAGAAGAGAAGAGAAGAGAAGAGAAGAGAAGAGAAGAGAAGAGAAGAGAAGAGAAGAGAAGTGAAGTGAAGAGAAGTGAAGAGAAGAGAAGAGAAAGCCCAAAACTGGGCATCCACCATCACAAGGGCCTTAGGTGCTAAACTGCATGACATTGTAGTGGTTATAATGAGAGATGCATCCACAGCCACACACCCAAACACATATACCAGGCTCATGTGTTTGAACATTTGGTTACTAGTTGAGGGTAATGTATTAGTAAGGGTTTTTAGGACACTATGACCAAAGTATCTTTTTTTTTTTTTTTTTTTTTTTTTTTTTTGAGACAGGGTTTCTCTGTATAGCCCTGGCTGGCCTGGAACTCACTTTGTAGACCTGGCTGGCCTTGAACTCAGAAATCGGCCTGCCTCTGCCTCCCGAGTGCTGGGATTAAAGGCGTGCGCCCGGCAAGACCAAAGTTTCTTTAGGAAGAAAGGGTTTATTTCAATTTACAGCTTATAGTCCATCTCTGAGGAAAGACAGGACAGGGACTCAAGGTGAGAACCTGGATGTAGGACCTGATGCAGAGGCCATGGAGGAATACTGCTTACTGGCTTATTCCCCGTAGCTTGTTCAGCTTGCTTTCTTATAGAACCTAGGACTACTTGCCCAGGGGTGGCACCACCCATGATGGTCAGGGTGGTGGGACTGGGGAAGGTGGGGCCCAGTTAGAGCAAGTGGGTCTTTGGGGAGTGTGTAAATCCATCAGTGGCTTCTTTTGGTTGCTTTCTCTGGATCATAGCTGCTAGGAGGTGACTAGCTTTGATCCTCCAAGCCATTCCTGGTAGTTTATGGTCTCTTTCTCAACATAGACCCCCAAACAAAAGTCAGCAACATGTGTGGAAATCCCTGACACTGTGACTCAGGACAAGTCTTTCACATCCTGTTCCCCTCAAGTACCTGTCATGGTGATAACATCTCTGACCTAATCCCACATCAATCACTAATTAAGTGCCCTACAGGTCTGCCTAAAGTGGGATTTTTATAGAGGCATTTTCTCAATTGAGGGTCACTCCTCTCAGATGTCTGTAGCTTGTGTCGAGCAGACATGAAACCAGCCAGCATAGGTGCTGTTTGGGGAGGCTGTGGAAGCTTTAGGAGGTGAAGCCTTGCTTGGGGAACTCTCAGAAGCAGAGGCGCTTTAAGGGTTTATAGCCACACACTCCACTTCCCGTTCTTGCTATCTGCTTCATGTGTGTAATTAAAAACATCATCAGCCAGTTTCCTGCTCCTACGGGCATGCCAATCCCTTTCCTGCCATTCTGCACTCCAGCCCTCTGGAACCATAAACCAAAGTAAACGCTTCTTCAAGCTGATTTAAGTCACAGCATTTATCACAGCCACAGGAAGGTAGCCAACACTTGGCCTGGAGTATTCCAACAGAAAACATATTTCTCAAAGGTAGTCCTTACAGACATAAAAGGAAAGTATCTCAGGGGACAGAAAATGCTGCTTCTCATTGGCATAGGGTTGCAGGAACCACTACATATAGGAAATGCAAAGGAAAGAGACAGACAGAACTTTTCAATAGGCCAAGACTGCATTATTGGATCAGCAAGGGCTCACAGCCTTTTCATAAGATAAAGGCTGAAAACATTTAGAGGGTTGGATAGCATGTATATATACATAGGTAGCTACCAGGAAGTTATAGCTGTGTGTGAGTGTTTTAACTGGAAGCAGGGTGGGCTATTTTTTGATACATGAACACATGAACACATTGTTTCTGCAAGTGGGGCTCAATCATCAGGCTGGAGACAAGCAATTCTTCATGGCCTGACCTAGTTACTCATGACCTGAGGCTGTTAGCCAACAATACACACTCCAGAACCTAGTCATCAGGTCAGGTGCATAGGCCTGGTTCCAAGCAAGCCTATTTCCTATTCTTTATCCCTGGAAAGAGAGACCTGGTGCTCACCCAACAAGGGTTGCTCTGTCAGAAGTCAGATCCCACAAGACAGAGGCTAGGACTGAACATATCTCCCTCCCTTCTGAGCTATGAGAGAACTGAAACCATTGTGACAGAAGAAAGGAAGGTCTTGCCCTCCATTGCCTAAGCAATGTCACCTGCAGCCAGTCCCCCAGTCAGAGATATACAGCCTACCTGTCCCCAGCTGGTGTGACCACACTCCATTCTTAGATTATAGAGTTGCCCTTTCTCTGGTGTCATTCCTTCCAAACAGCCACCACCACAGCCTTGAATGAGAACTTCACAAGCCCTCCAGGCACTAGGACAGCGCCTGGAAGTGCTCACTTCTGCTCTGTGGAATGTTCTGGAATCCTCTCCGGTGAGGCGGCCTTCGCTGGTGGCCCAGGCAAGGTCCTAGTTTCCCGTTGGGTTTCCGACATGAGCACAGACATGAACCAAGGCCTCAGCACCCACCTTATCTGGGTTTAGCAAGCCCAGGAGTGAAAAGCGACTCAGGACCCACGCAGTGAGAACTAGTCGGACTAGCCGACTCCCCTCATAAGCGTCCCCTGCGTGAGGAAAGCCCTGGCTGGGACCAGTGGTGTCCTGGATCCCTTGGCCCAGCCTTCCCCTGACTCCTACCCACCTCCTCCACTGGGACCCTTGGTCCTCACCACTTTGTTGGCTCCAGCCCCTATGGGCCCGGAACAGCCGCGCCCTTGCCATGTGCCTAGACCAGCTGACTCCGCAGTGCTCCGCCCTCTGTTCCTGTTGCCCCACAGCGCCCCCTTGTCCTTGCCTGCGCTCTGTGCAGCCTCTTCCGCCTTAAGGCTCCCAGAGAGGAAGGCCTGCGCTGTGGGGACGGACCCCTTTATGAGGCCTGTGCAACCTGCAGGGATATGACCTGAGTGGCAGCCAGGCTCTCAGGAGGGTTACCTGGGCCTGTGAGACTTCACCCATTTGGGAAGCCCACAGGAATGCAGCCCTAGAATGGAAAAAGCCCCCTCCCCTGACTTTAGGGGTGTGTGTTGGTCTTCTGGGGCCTGGAAGGCTCATTCAGTACTCTGGAAATCACTGCCCATTCCTAAATGCTTTGCTGAAGCCAGGTTCTATGCCTCTTCTGATGTCCTGAAGCCCTTATATTTAGGAGTACAGACTGAAGTGCTTTTAAAGTAATTTCCTTATACTAATGTTTCATGGAAATGCATCCAACATCTTGTCTTCTCATCCAAGCAAGAAAGCACTTTCATGTCTTTGTTACAAAGTGGGATTAAGGACAGTTTCCTGGCCAGGAATCTGCAGATTTGTGGCCTCCTGGAAAGGTGGATTTCTCCGCATCCCACCCAGGACTCCAGTCCATGTAGAATAAATTCCTTATCCCAGCAGGAGCTAGAAGCCAGAGGATTAGGAGTTCTGCCACTTAGTGAGTTCAAGGCCAGCCTAGGCAAATTGTAATGGTGTCTTAAATTTTTTCCTGAAGTCCCGGATGCCATCTGTGATGCAGATATGGTGTGAAAGATATCAGGAATCTCAACAGAACTAGGATGCATGTTTCTACCTAAGCAGAACACTGGTTCTTTAGCCTGTTCCACGCTGGGATTAGTGTTATCAAAACTCTGCACTGTAAGGTTGTAGATAAGATTAAAGGACACTGCCCCTCAGCCTCAGACTGTGGTGTGTGTGTGTGTGTGTGTGTGTGCGCGCGTGCGTGCATGCGCTCATACACACACACACACACACACAAGTTTTTGGGTTTTGTTTTGTTTTTTGGGGTTTTTTTTGTTTGTTTGTTTGTTTTGTTTTTTGTGACCCAGAGTTCACCTTTGCTGGCCAGCCAACCTCTAGGATCACAGCTCAGTTAGCATGGACGATGTTGCCGCCCTGCACGTTGATGGGTCATTCTCTGCTGAGGGGCCTCTCTGTGTGCATGAGATCGCTCTGCAGCCATCCGATCTATGTCCTCTTGATGGCCAGGGCCACTGGCTATTGTCTCTAGGAACAAATATTCGAGGTTGAGTGCTCCTGTGGTTCACAATAGGAGTGGAGAAGGGAGAGCCTCCCTGACTCTAGGACAAACAAGGAAGAGGCCTGAGATCAGCAAGACCTGCTCTCTTAGAACAGTAGCCCATCTGCCAACACCTAAGTGATGCTTGATCTAGAACTGTGGGGACTACTACATGCACATGAACACTGTTGTTGTTCCCTTTACTAAGCCTCTATTCTTCGTCTGCATCTGAATGGTATGTGTCAGATGTCAGAGGGAAGGGGCCTGGAAAGGACTCTTCAAGGGTTGCCTATGTCCGGCATAGCTAGACAGGATGAGGCAGGGCAGGGAAGCCTGATTGAGGGGGGCACCTTAGTGATTATCCTCATTGGAAACTAGAGCAATAAGCTGGCTGCTGTCACAGAGGTCCTGCTCTCTGAACCTTGCAACTGACTTTCATGCCAGTTTAGGATAAGTGTAATAAGGAAATAATAGACTGTCCACAGCTCTCAGAACCCAGGTGAGGTGTCTCCTGACACAGGACAGGTGGGGACAGAGGCCAGGCTAAGTGACTGCCTGCCACCATGACAGGGAAGGCAGCAGGGACAGTGTGGAAATGGGCTATGGCAATGAATGGTCAGTGGGGTCAGTGGGCCTGGAGTATTTGTCTCAGCTCACACCTTGCCTCTCAGAACTCTCCTAGTTTCTGCCTTCCACTCCTTCACAGCACCACGCACCATGTCAAACACTCATCATCCCCTTCTTGTTGGTCTCAAGTTCCCTGAGATTTGGGTCTTTGGCCCAGAATTTCCAGGACCTAGTTCAGGCTTGAGTCACAACCCACTCCACAAATATTTGTGGTGTGACTGAATGAAGTCTGCAAACAGGCTAAGAATCTTGTTTAACGATAACCAAAGAGCCAACTGTTTTTTCTTCCTCTTCCTCTGACAGTTGACTTAGTGCCAACTAACCTGCTTATCAAAGAGTGACTCTGGATTTTCCCAGTAAGGATGGAAGGGGTGCCCCAGGGATCCCGTTGCTAGGGCTCCATTCTATTAGCAGAATTCACTCTGTTCCAAGGACTGCCTTGTTCTGTTCAGTGACCTCATAACACCACCCTCTGTTCATGAAGAAAATGATGCTTGGAACAAAAAAAAAAAAAAAACGCACAAAAAAAACTTTGTAAATAAAATAAACAGATGCCTTGTAAACCACCAGGGGTTTGACTGATAACTTTAATATAACAAATAACCACTGTGGGTACCCTGCTTAGAAAAGCATCCCAAAAAGCCACTGAGATGATACAGACTCTAAGTCAGGGATGCTGCATGCTGAACTAGCCAAAGTCTTAGGGAAATGGCAGTCAAAGTAAGGGTAAAGCTAGTTTATCCCTTAAATGGATCCCCAGGACTACACAAATAATCTAAACATAAATTGGACATTGCAATGGTGCTGGGTGATGTCTGAGAGTTTTGTTCTCCTTCACCTGTAACTGATGCAAATCATTTCCTGGCGTGACTTAGAACTGGTTCTGTCTAGATGGGAGTGGTAGCTTAATGACTTTCCTATACACCTACACAAAATCCCCATCAGAACAAACACCTCTTATAATGTGGATGGGGCAATCTTGCAGCTCACAGGAGCTGGACCAGGCCCAGTCTCATTTATTCCAGTTGTGCAGACCCTGGCTTGCTGGTGATGACATGGTAGCCACCCCCAGCCCTGTACACAGCACTGGACTCCAAGGCACCTGAAGACAGGAGAATGACAGATGTGTATCCAGAGAAGTATATCCAGAGAAGTGGAGCCAGGTCAGGCTGCAGTGCTTGATTTTGGGTCTTCTGTGGAACGAGGCTACTAAGGCAAGTGCTTATGTCAAAGTGGCACAGCCAGGGGTGGTATCAAGGCGAGGGCAAGGGGAAAGCCAATCCAAGAGTTCAAAAGACAGATCATCAGAACAAGTTGGGTGAGAGCAGAAAGCTTTGAGCTGTTGAGAAAACAAAACAAATGAATAACCAATGCAGAGCAGGACAGGGAGAGGTCAGAAGGGCTCTGGTTCCAGACTGCTTTGTGAAGGTTTTCTACCATCCAACAAGGCAGACCCCAAGGGAGTTAGGGGTTGATGATAGATAGGCTGTCCTGAAGGAAAGAATACATATCCTTCCAAGCACCCAGGCCGTAGACCATGTCAACCAGCCTGCACCAGGAAGAAATCCTCAGTTCCAAATGCTCACGTGGCCATGATCAAAATCAGAAGGAGAAGGAATTTTTGCCTGACAGAATATGCAGTATAAATTCCTTGATGTCAAAGAAACTAAATAGGAAATTTAGAAAACAGTGTTTAGAGAGTAGTGAGACATGACATGTCAGAATATATGAAATTCAATTAAATCTGTGTTCACAGCAACACAAGATAGGTGAAAACTCCCTTCCCATTAACAATAGGAATAAAAACTAGGGGCTGGAAAGAAAATGCTTGCTGCTTTTTTAGAAGATGTTGGATTGTTCCCAGCAACCACATCAGACAGCTCCCAAATGTCTGTAACTCCAGCTACAGGGAATCTCACACCCCTCTTCTGGTTTCCTTGGCCACAGAGCATGGACTCCTCACAACTGGCACACTAGTGAGTTGCCTTTTCCAGTAAAAGTAACCAGTTGCTGGGGCTAGGGAGATGGCTCAGTGGTTAAGAGCACTGACTGCTCTTACAGAGCTTCTGAGGTCAATTCTCAGCAACCACATGGTGGCTCACAACCATCTGTAATGGGGATCCGATGCCCTCTTCTGGTGTATCTGAAGACAGCAACCATGTACTCACATATATTGAATAAATAAATAAACAAATAAACAAAAAAATCGTTCTTTGTTTGTTTTTTTTTTAAAGTCACCAGTTGGCATATACTCAGCTAGCTTGACTGCAGAGATGTGTCCAGTTCTCTGACAGTGTCAGTCATGCCACGTCCAGTTGCTACCCTCACCATTGTAAGTTCTCACTGTGTGGCAGGCCCAGCGAGCTCAGTGTTTGAGAAGAGGACAATGGTCCTAACTTTGAATTATTTGAGGAACTTGGTTCCCTGTGATGGTTTTAGTTCATTAATCTTCAGCAGTTGTCTGGAGTAGCAGACAACCACGTGAGGAGGTCAAATGAAAAGGAGTGTTGTGGGCTCATAGCAAGGCCTATGTTTCCAGGAACTTGTAGAAATGACCAGAATTTAAATAGTAGAAGGCATTGGACATACAAAAAAGATACTTAAATCCTCATGTCTGTCCCCAGAGGGCAAAGTGAGCTGCATTAGTGGAGAACTAGTCACATCTGGGCATTGAAACATGGGGGCCTTTTGAGTCCATATTTTTTATGATGTGTAGGGCAGCGTCCCATCAGCAGGGATTATACTTGTCCTAGGTTACTGTCCGTTCATGTCACTACATAAAGCAACTTGGGAGAAAGATTTATTTAACTTACAGGTCTGAAGGGGAGGCAGAACAGAAGAAAAACAGGAAGAACCTAGAAGGAAGAGCTGAAGCAGAGGTGATGGAGAAATGCAGCTTACTGGCTTTCTCTCCATGGCTTGGTGATAGAGACTTGCCCAAAGGTCCTGATCAGGATTTTTGTGGTCCTACCCATCACTGACCTATCACTGTCTCAACTCCAACTTTCCATGCCAGGTAGTCTGAATAGTTATAAGAGCACTATAAAATTTATTCTCCCTCTGGCTGACACCAGGCCTTGGTATTTTCCTTCTTCTAGCATGGAATTTCTGGAGAAATTAATCAAGACTTCAGAATGGTACCTGGCACCTAGCATCATATGAGTCTTTGTTGTAAGTGATAAGGCACAGCCCTGTACCACTTAACAATAGGTTTAAGGAATGTGCTCTTCTTCTGGCTAAGGTTCTTCTGAAATTCTAGACAGAAATAACAGACAGACAGGTGCAGTTTCCATGAGCATGGGCACCCTGGCATTCCAGAGGTTCACCAACTGAGCATCTAAATCCAAAGGCCTGTGACTCTTAGCCTTGAGACTAGTGGCCTATGGCTTTCAGACATGGAGACTTATTGCCTCAGGTACTAATGGCAGGGCTTCACTATCCTGGGATTTCTTGGCAGGCATTTACTGTTGTGTGTGCAAAACATGGCTTATTCTCTGGGCCTATAGGCACTGCAGCTCCTGAGCCCTGGTGTGGGAATTAATCATTAATCATTGATGGCTCCTGAGATCTTCTTGTGCAGGCCCTTGCAGCCTTTTAGTCTGGGCTTGTCTTATGCTTTAGGCTGTTTGAAGCCTCTAGTTCTCCACAGTCACAGCTGTTATAGTCACAGCATCTAACCTGCAGTCTCTTCTCCAGAACTTTAAAGTTTTCAACTAACCTTTAGATTTGCAACTCAGAGCTCCAGGTTTGGGGCCCTCAGCTCAAGATGGCTCAAGAATACTTAACCACCTCTTCATCTTGGATCTTAGGGTAACAGGCCCTCCAGTTCTGGTGACTCCAGAACTCTTTGGCCATTTCCTTGTAAGAGCTTCTGCTGGGCTGAAGCCCCAGTGTCTTGCTAGTTTTTCAGACAACCAGCCCAGGCTTCTTAATGAAGATAACACATGGGCAAAGAAAACACCCTGAAGAAGGCCTTTCATGAGCCTAATGTTGCAGGTGTACATTACATGCAAAAGGGCTTCTTGGCTAACCTACTAGGCACACTGTTTACCTAGCTAGAAAGGAGGTGAGGGATACCCTTTTCAACTTGAAATTCCTGTTCATCACTGCACTGTTCCCAGTTCCACCAGTTGCTGGCTTCACATGAAGCCAAACATGGATCACCCCACTCCACCCTCAGAAAGGGCCAATCAGATCTTGCGTTGCAACAATGACAAACTTTCTGTTGAGTCATTGGAGAAATGTTCCTCCCGATTTAGATTTGAATTAGAATCACTTCAAAGGAAGCAGTGTCATCTAGGTTGTCTTTCCTGAAGTGGCCATGACTGGAGGAAGGTCTCCTGGAGCAGGAGCTAGGGCCCCGGCAGCAGAAGCTATAATGCTCATTATAGTTGGACTGCAGTTTCCTTATGAAGTGTTCAAATCAACCATGATGCTGTGATGACACTCTGGACTGTCACCAAAAGGGGAAGGTCTCCTCTAGGAAGCAGCAAAATAAATAAGTAAATAAGTAAATAAATAAATAAATCTGTCTGCTGTCTATCAGAGTTATCTTTCTGACAGTTTATCCCACTTAAAGGAAAAGTAAACACTAGTGGGTGCTCACAATGAGGTCTTGTATTCAGCACTGACGCTCTCATCATTATTAACCCCTAACAAAATCCCCCATAGAGGGATGAGTTCATGAACTTGTCTCAGAGAGTCAATCATGTGTTTTACAAAGGTACTCACTAACACTAAGATAGCTTTGGTGTCTCCATGGATGATGGGACCATTTGAGCCATGTCCTCCTATGTATCCTTAACCAAAACATCACATGTGGCTAAGACTTAATGTTTGAGCCAAGAACTGCTCTGTCTTTCTGTGGATGGCTTGCCTCCATCCATGAGTTGATGAGATGATAAGACTCAGGGTAGGGAGTTCCATACCCTCCCTGCCTGGTCCATGGCTGCCTCTGTCAGCCATAACCATCTTTTTCCTCTAACTCTGGCTCCCTGGAGGCATGGAGACACATGCTGATCAGAGAGCTGGGATCACATGTCACATGCAAAGCTTGTGCCACATATAAAGCTCAGTTCTGAAGAGATACTAACCCAGCCTGAGGTTGCCTACTCCGTGAGTGTCAGATCTGTCTGGGAGATGAGGAGGCCCTGCTATCCCAGAAAGACTGAAAGTCAACATCATCCTCACCCTGGGTCTAACTCAGGGTGACGACAGGACCACACACACATGTCACTCTTGCTCTGCAGTTGGATGAGAGTCCTCACTCTTTGCTTCATAGGTCTGAACTCTCCTCAGAAGCCCTATCTTGCTGTCTTCCTGTGGTATTTATATCTAGAAGAAGAAGAAAAGAAGAAGAAGAAGAAGAAGAAGAAGAAGAAGAAGAAGAAGAAGAAGAAGAAGAAGAAGAAGAAGAAGAAAGAGAGAGAGAGAGAGAGAGAGAGAGAGAGAGAGAGAGAGAGAAAGAAAGAAAGAAAGAAAGAAAGAAAACAAAATGAAACTCTTACCCAAAAAGACAGTCTGCCTCAGTGTCTCTTTTGAACTCTAAATCTGAAGTTTTACTTATAAATTTGAAAATAAAAAATAGAAAAATTAATACAACCCTTCCTGTCATATTGTGGTGATTTGAATGGGACTATCTGCCCACAGTCTCTGGCATTTGAATAGTTGGTCCCCAGTTGGTGGTACTGTTTATATTGTTGGTTGTACATAAGGTATGACCTTATTACCATTATTGGAGGAAGTATGTCCCTTAGAACAGGCTTTGGAAGTTTAATGACTTGGAACCATTTCAGATTCACTTTCTCAGCCTCCTATTGTGGTTTAAGACGTGAGCCTTCAGCTCTCATCTTACAGCTTGAGTTGATTTGCCTTCCAGCTCTCATGCTTTCCCCACCATGATGCTGCTGAGCTACCGTCCTTCTGGAATTGTAAGCTCAAACAAACTTTCAGTACAATAATAGAAAAATAACTAATATGCCAGTCCATGAATGGAGGAGTTTGTGAATCTGAGACAGTGCTCTGATGTGAACATCTTGCCTCATAGAATCTGTCCGCTGTGCTAATCCACAAATTATATTGTACCTCACAAACTGTTCTTGCCCTGCTTTCTGGAACTGAGCCACTTCCCCAAAGGCAAATATTTGCTTATGTGTCTAGTGTCACCACTTCCCAGTTCAGAATCTCAGAAACTCAGCCATCCCTCAACTTTATTCTGAACAATGGGATTAAATGGAACATGGGTTGTTCTCAACCCCTAAGAGGCACCCTATATGGTTTCCCACACAAAGTATCACCCAAAGAACATTCTACCAGGAGATACCCCATATTCAAGCTCATTTGTCCTTTGCATATAGAGCATCAAATCACACCAAACATCATCTTACTAACCCAAAGTAGCCAACAGTTTACACTTAATATTCCAACAGCACAACAGCAAAAAAAAATATGGCCCACCCAACATTCTGTAGAGCCTTGAGGCGTGCTGGGCAAGTTCTGACCTGAGGAGATCAACTCAATTACAGAAACCATGATCCCTGCAGGCTGCACACGGGAGCCTCCTCATCTCTGAAGATCTGATCTGTTGGAAGTTTTCCTATACTTCATGGAGATCATGAAGAAATCCTGCGAGAAAATTTTCGACATTAGAAAGATGATGCAAGGCCACTAGAAGGAGACATGGTGTTCCCCTGGTGTGGAGGGAGATCCCTGCCAGGAAGCTGCCACCTATACCTCCTTCCTGAAGAGATTTCCCTAGATCTCTACCCAATTCTGTAACAGAACCCTCTCCTTCATTAAGACCCTTCAGATGGCTCTGCCCTTCCTTAGTGGCCCTGTATTTCCTGGAGGTGGCTCACTGGTGCTAGGACTGAGTTCTGTCTATAGCTATCCTATCTGTCTCACCATGGAGTAGGGATTTGGGTAGAGTCTCTTTGAAGCCCCAACCCAGCACCAGACCCTACTGTCTAGGCCTTGACTCTTCTCCATAACTATAGCATAGGCTGACAACAAGAACTAATTTCTAGAAAACTAAAGTCTTTACTAAGGATTTTGTGAGTAGCTGAAGAGAAATAAGCCCTGTCTTAGTATTTCTATTACTGCTACCTAACACCATGACCAAAAAGCAAGTTGGGAAGCAAAGTGCTTATCTGGCATACATTTTAAGATCATAGTCCATCATTGGAAGAATTCAGGATAGAAGCTCAAGCAGGGCTAGAACATGGAGTCAGGAGCTGATGCAGAGGCTGTGAAGAGGCTTCCCATGCCTTGCTCAACCTGCCTTCTTATAGAACGTACTTGTGTCAAGTTGACACACAAAACCAGCCAGTACAAGCCCCATTGGCATGATATTCAGAGTGTAACAACCAGCTACATGTCCTTATACCACACCCAATATGTTCAGCCTAAACAGTGTGTTTTTCACAAGCAGCACCCTATTCAGAGCTTTGTGTAGTACACAGCAACTGTTGGCAGATATGTGCATTCCCATCCAAAGGACTGTGGGCCCAAAGTCACAAGTTACTGTTGTGCCCGAGTCCACAGGAAACCCAGACGAGCCCAAGAATTTCGATGTCTGCTGCAACTTATAAAAGAGTCTTTTATTGTTTCAAGTTCAAACTCGGATTGCCTGCCTCGCACTCACCGCGTGAATTCTGGCAATTAATCCTGAGTCC